>NW_028261383.1:98333494-98973494 GCF_051295495.1 Thamnophis sirtalis
ACTATCATTATTTAATAAAATGGAAAATAAATTGCATTTGATTTTTTTTAATTTCATGGAACAAGAATTTATGTAGGGTTTTTGAAAGTGCTGATAGAACTTGTATGAGTGCATCAAAAAAATCACCCAGGAAGAAGACAAAAAAACATGGATGTTTATATGAAACAGTAACATTTTCCACCATCCAATAAATCCAAAATAAGCTCAAAAATACTACTAGAAAAATATCTAGGAAACAGAACTCTTATGTAGGAAAGATCTCTCAGGAAGGCAGAAAATATTTTTAAGCAAATTTATTTTTCAGAAAAGTTTTGTGAGAATAATGTTATTGTATGATTTCATTTTCTACAAAATACAGGTTTTGAATATTGTTAGTAACAGCAGCAGTTCTCATAAAACTGTTCTGATAAGATTCATTTAAAGATAATCACCTTCATGTCAAGGTCATTCCATGGACATGGTCAAACTGTTTCCTTGGCAGCAATACAGAAGTGGTTTACCATTGCCTTCTTTCAGAATGTTTTTTTGATTTTCCACATATAGTTCTGGGACCTATACATTATTGAGGAGAGTATGGAAAATTAATCAGTAACTTGACTTGACTCTCCATTATTCATAGCAGTACCATTTCACTTAGAAGATAAGAAATTAAAAAGAACCAATATAGGCCCCATGTTTAAAGCCATCGTTAGAAGCTTGCATCAATTGAAATCATACTTTGGTTTTCAATCCGATTCTTGCCTCCGCCAATTCTTTGATTGTCCACTATTTACACAGGAGGTTACATAGAGGTGTCATGTTCATGGCATAATAAATCTGTCAGTATTGACTAGATATTTTAGAGAAAGTGAAGATAACTCCTAGTTTGATTCCTGATAAAAATGTAAAACTTGTTTTTTTCATAAATTGTATAGATTGTATTAATTAAAATTATTAAGAGAAATCATTATCCCTAATTAAAATTAAGAGTTTAATAGTAAGGGGATTGCCAGGGTTCCAAGTAACACCTCCAACGAAATAAGACTCTGAGGCTTCAAGTTCTTCAAAGTTCCATTTTATTAGAGATGTCATACTGGCAAATTGGGGAAAACCCAAATCTGAAAGCTTCCAGGTTTTCCCCACCCGAATGAAAGTTCAAGTCCCTGCCCAGCACCCACATGTCCATCACATGGTCCAATGAATGCACCATCCCAACTGGAGATGCTTCCCAATATACCCCTCCATGTGCGCAGGGCAAGATGTCCTTTCTCTGAGAAAGGAATGTAATTTTGACTATATATCTCCCATACCCCATATAATCCCCCCTCCCATTTTCCCACAGGATTGAATGTGGCAGGCCTGAAGCCCAATGTAAAAGATGGCTTCCAGGCCTGACAGGGATCTTGTCAATTTCATATTTTTAGAGCAGTGACAGTTATTGTCTTTTTGAACAATTACCACATTGATGGGGGGAAGAATATATTTTTTCTTAATCCCACTTTTATTATTTGTATAAAGTATAAATAAGTCAAAGTGTTGAACATATTTAATACTCCTTCCTTCTCCTACAATTCTGTGATGGTTGGGCTGAGAGAGAGTGAGTGGCCTCAACCCTAGCCAGCTTTTCTTCCTTGATTTAAACTCAAGGCTTCCTGGTTTCTAGCCTGATGCCTTAACCATTAGATAATATTAACTGTTGGCAACTAGCAACAATAAAATGATATGTTTCCATCTTCTATAGCAGGGGTGTGAAACTCACATCGTCACGTTGTCATCATATGATGTATTATGACTTTTCCCCCTTCGCTAAGCCAGGCATGGGCATGGCCAGCCTGTGACCATCCAGCTTGTGGGTTTGACACCCCTGTTCTATAATGTAAGGCAGCGGTCCTCAACCTTTTCTTCACCATGGATCCTTTTTGTGGCCACAGACCATGGCCAGGGAACCACTAAGACTTAACTCAAGATTTAAATCATAACATTCCTTCAAGCCTTCACAGTGATGACATCTCTATCCCTGCAGGAGTCTGTGGACTATAGGTTGAGAACCACTGATGCAAGGGAATGCTCCATAGAATGCCTGGTTGGCCACTATGAGTAACAAAATGCTGGATTAAGATGGCCTGAATCACAATTATATTGTTAGGACATTGTATGAAGAAGCCATAGGGGGTTACATGAGGTATTAGGGCCCAAGCCACCAAATTGAGATTATTTTCATTATTTGGGAAGGCACCATTTCCCTCCCCCTGAGGAACATTATTTTACAATAACATTTTAGCAAGTACAGAGAGATGGGAGTTCTCTCGTTTAATGTCTTTCTGACCAAAATTCAGATCAATAGCCCCTGTAACCTATGACATTAGCTCTCCTTCCTTCTCTTTCTCAATGCTGCTGGCTAGATAGTGGAATTTCTTGACTATTGTATGTGAAGAGTGCTTTGATTTATCATTAATCATTAATTACATTATTTTGCATTTATAGATAAACAGATCAATACAGACAATGATTTATGCAGAGCTTTTAGAGTGCCCCGTATGAAACAGGACATTGGAATAGCAATAACAAAAATAACATTTTTTTTCAGAATACTGAGCAACCACTCAGTACATAGGGAGATATTTCCAATGTGTATATCATTCTTAGTTTCACATGGAATTCCCCCCCCCCACTATTTTCTATAGATTGGCTTTTCCCCTTCTCAATACCAATAATGTATGTTCAGGTGGGTTGAGGATGGGATGGGGACATTTTTGTTATGTTTTGCTCACCATATGACTTACTATTATAACTCTTTAAAAATATTTAACAATTTGAGTGAATATGAAGGCAATGAAATCACAAATACATTAGACTCACTGTGGATGGTAAAAAAATGAAAAATAGAGAACAAAATAAGTATAAACAAATAAAGTATAATTTGTCTACATAATTCTCAACCAACCATTTATTCACATTATTATATATTCACAGTAATGATTTCACAGTGAATGCTCTGTGTTGTCTTTCACTGCAGAACGTGTTGCACAAATGGCTGTTTTCAAACCTTTTCCCGGAGAACCAGAATCACTGTATTGGAACAAGCTACTTAGACTATTAAATCCAGTCCCCTGCTCAGTGTAAGAATCCAAATTAAAAGATCCCAAGAGAGACCCGATAAACTTCTTCCTCTTGGCATTTCATTTGAACTGCTTCTACTAGTAGAAGGATTCTTCTAACGTTGAACTGGCCTTTGTCTTCTCATAGTTTAAGATAGTTATTCCATGTCCTGCATTTTCAGATAGAGAACAGTCTTGACTTTCTTTTTGGGGACACCCTCTTGCATATTTAAAGACTATTCAGTACTCTGCTATTTCATTTTCTTGGCTAAAACTTTTATAAAGGACAAGTGATTCTCCTATGCGTTCTTCCACTTTCTGAAAAAACATTCTTAGCACTACTACTTCATACTGAGCCAAGGTGGCGCAGTGGTTAAAAGCAGCACTGCAGGCTACTGCTAGATCAGCAGGTCAGCGGTTCAAATCTCACCGGCTCAGGGTTGACTCAGCCTTCCATCCTTCCGAGGTGGGTAAAATGAGGACCCAGATTGTTGGGGGCAATATGCTGACTCTCTGTAAACTGCTTAGAGAGGCCTGAAAGGCCTATGAAGCGGTATATAAGTCTACTGCTATTGCTATTGCTATATGTATATTACAATTTGCTTTTAGAAGTGGGTGAATGATTAAAGATATCAGTTCAATTGCTGCTTTTATTGATTCTTCCACTTAGTTCAACCGCGGTACACTTGATAGCATTCCTAAATTAATTACCTAGGATTTCTGTGCAGATATGGATATTCTGAATATATAATATTACACTGCTTTTGGCTTCCTTTCTTTTGAAAAGATTGTATCCTTCAGCTGCTAAATTCCTACTCTGAAAACACTTCTGCAGATCTCAAGTGCACCTATCAAAGCATGTTTACCTTTGTGTAATTAGAGGTCACATTGATCTTGTTTATTTCCCATACTCTGAAGATTAGTGAGTTAATAGGCCCTAGTATAATTACATATACTCTTACTCTCATAGTTCACAAGTACTTAATAAAAGCTCTTCCTTCTTGGTTTTTAATTTCAGTTTAAAGTCCCCCTAATCAAATTCAACATATGGTCAAGTAAATGTTTCCTAAATTTTGTGAGCTTCAGTCCAGCAATTCATCATCAAATTCAGCCAGCAATCTGTTTTCCTTCTGTAGCTCTGGAACCTTCTTGGATCATTACTACTGAAAATAAAATAAAATTGAGGCAGAAAACGTAGAATGCAATGCAATGAAAACTAAATAGCATGCTTTTTAAAGATACTAAAATGAACTAAAAACACTGTCCTGTCCTTCCACTTGCATAATATAGGCCCATTTTTATTACTTGGACTTCCCCTCCCCCAAATGTGTGCAGCTCCTAATCATCAGAAGATCATCAGAAGATTGGCCACACTAATTTATGGCATCCAGTGTTGTGATATTTCATTACAGTGTCTAGTTTAGGTGGCTTAAAAAAATAGTCTGGACAAATTGCTGGAGGGCAGCTCTGTAAATAACTATTAACCTAGACAATTATAGCTGTCACGATATCCTTGAATAACAAATTACTGGAGGTGGAACAATCAGCACAAAGGGCTGTCACCTTCACAACCCACCTATGAACTTGCTATTCTATGATCAACTCCGTATTGTTACAAGTCTTCATTCATTCAGAATTAATGGGGGCTTATGGACCTTTATATCCATTTTATAAATACCGGCATGGTTTTCATCTTCCAGATGAAAAATAATTTTCTTTAATGGAAATGAGAATAACAGGGAGACATTTTGTCAGTTGTGGTAGGCAGGGTGACCTTGGGAGGTTGATTAGAACTTTTACAAAAATGAGCACATCCTTTTCCTTCTGGGACTTTATTTTCAAAGAAACCTTCGAAGATAACGACGTAGAAGATATCAGTTCAACTTTCACATAAGCCACAAGACCCTAGACAAATTTCTATGGACGAAATAAATTTATTTATTTATTTATTTATTTATTTATTTATTTATTTATTTGTTTGTTTGTTTGTTTGTGTCTTTAGGTCAGTCTTGACTCCTGGTGACTGCCTGGACAAATCATTGCAGTTTTCTTGGCAAAGGTCCCCCCCTTCCTCCCAAAGTGGCTTGCTATTGCCTACTTTCTAGGGCTGAGGGAGAATGACTGGCCCAAGTCATTCAGCTGGCTTTGTACTTAAGGAAGACTAGAGCTCATAGTCTCCTGATTTCTAGTCTGGTACCTTAACTACTACCAAACAAGGTAGTAGTTAAAGACAAGGAGGCATTAGGAATACTGAAAAAAAGAAAGTTGTTTCTTTATAATGCTTTGAACAATTGGTGTCCTCCAGTGATGGGATTAAAAAAATATTTAGTACTGGTTTTGTAGGCAAGGCTTGGTGGCCGTGGCATGGCTTGGTGGTCTTGGCTTGGTGGCCATGGCAGGGGAAGGATACTATAAGATCCCAATTCCCTCCCCACTCCTGGGGAACGTTACTGCAAAATCCCCATTTCCTCCCTATCACTTAGTAGGCAGAGAATAGATGGGGGCAGGGCCAGTTAGAGGTAGTATTTACTGGTTCTCTGAACTACCCAAAATTTCCACTACCAGTTCTCCAGAACTGGTCAGAACCTGCTGAATACCACCTCTGGTGTCCTCCTATAGAAGGACACAATAAAGAAGTATTTGTAATGAATAAGAAATGATGTAAAATGCATGTGCGATGTACTAAAATGATATGTATTAGTTGCTTCAATCATTGTCTCTGTCAGAAGTGTATAAGCACTAAGCAATAAGCATTAAAACAAGATATATTAAGATAATGAAAAGCAATGGTCACTCAAAATCTTCAATTTGGCCAAAAGCCTGCTAAAAAACAATGGACTAAGCATCAGGAGAATAGATTACATCCATACCTTGGAAATAAGGCATTCTAGAATTGGGTAGGGGGAGAGATGCTAGTGTATCGGCTTGCCTTTTGGTCTAGTTTTCACTTATTTCTCATGGGGATGGAAGCTGCAGCAAGCATGGGTCAAACCAAGAAGACAGAGTTATTTTAATAAGACAATATCTTGGTGAATATTTATGGTAGAGATGACTTGGAAAGGAGTGGAGAAAAGGGGCTGAATAAGAATCAACTGGCCCTTGAAGCATCAGAAGAGCCCAAGGAATAGACAGTTTCAAGGAATGGTAGGATGAAGTCCTTTTTTTTAATGCTCTATGCTGTGAGTCTCTGCACTACGCATAACTTTATAGTGCTATAAATGTTTCACATGCCATCCAGTTTCCCTATCTTTGAAGGAGCCAAATTGATTCTCTTTCACAATTGTTTTGCCTTTAAGCTTGATTTTAATTTTATATTTAGGAATATTTTGGTAATTGTATGCCAAAATGACCTCATCGTAACAGCTGTAGCTTTTCAATTTTTTCTTGGATTTTAATAATTGGAGTTGCATTAACTATTTCCATGACCCCAAGATTGCTCATTGAGAGAGGTTTTATAGTTTTATTTCTGGAGCTGGATTTCACATGTAAAGTTTTTTTAAAAAATGAGTTCCTAGGTGAATACTCTCCTGACCATGTGATTTATTTATATTAGCTTGTCATATAAAGTAGATGACATCCGATGTTTGCTAGAGTGGAAAAAAAAATAAGTTAGGCATCACTTTCCTGTATGTAGAAGATTGGGAATTGATTTGCTGTGGCACAGTGGTTAGAATGCAGTACTGCAGCTACTTCTGTTGATGGCTGGCTGCCTGCAATTTGGCAGTTTGAATCTCACCAGGCTCAACCTTGATTCAGACTTCCTTCCTTCTGAGGTGGGTAAAATGAGGACTCAGGTTGTTGGGGACAATATGCTGATTCAGTAAACCACTTAGAGAGGGCTGTAAAGCACTGTGAAGTGGTATATAAGTCTAAGCGCTATTGCTAAGTGCTATGCTTAGAATGGCTATGACTACGTATCCTTTCCTCTGTTTCTTCCATATTGTGCATCTCATTTTGTTTGGAGTTGTACCAAGTCACTGGACTCCAAACATTCCCCTTCATCCTGATTTTCACCTTAAACTGGTAGTTAAGGATGGTAGGTGATATTTTTGAGTTGTGTTTTACAGGGTAAGGTTGTTTTGAACGTTGTTCTTATTTGGCTGTTTTGGATTCTTTTTGCAGGTAAATTAAAATAAGCACCTAAGTAACAAAATGCTGAACTAGGTTTTTTTCCCCACTTGAAATTAAATGTACATACATCCCTTTTGAAAAGATGCAAAGACACTTGTTGGGTGGGTTGGAAAAATCAAATTGGCAGCATTGCCTTAAAAAGGGGGGCAGGGAAATTGTGTGCATGGGCAGCACCCTCACAACTTTTTTGACACACCCATTCACCCACCATGGACATCCCTGTTAAGAAGGCCAGCCAGGAAATAATTTGATTCCAAGAATATAAATCATAGACAGAGTGTTTGCACAGAAGGACTTTACTTTCAATTTACTGGCTGCTGCACAATAGGAAGCAATCATGGCAGCCAGAAGTTTCAATCAATCAAGAATAGAGCTGGAAGGGACCTTGGAGGTCTTCTAGTCTAGCCCCCTGTTCAAGCAGGATGCCCTAAACCAGGGGGTGTCAAATCCAATTTGATTGAGGAACGCCTCAGCGTTGTGTTTGACCTTGGGGGGCTGGATGGGTGTGGCCAGGATGGGTGTGGCCAGATCAACATCACTTGTGTCAGTGGCACCTGTGGTGGCTCAGGTATAGCTCACTGCAGGAGGCAATTGCAGTTGAAAATGGAGCTTGAGAGGGCTGCACACAGTTCCCTCCGAGCTCCATTTTCACTGGCAGTGGTACCACAGGCCAGTCCTTCGCTGATTCCAGGGCAGCCCCATGGGCTAGATCTAAACACTCTGTTGGCCGGATCTAGCCCAGGGGCTTTAAGTTTGACACCCCTGCCCTAAACCATTTCAGGCAAGTGATGTCCAGTCTCTTCTAAAAACCTCCAGTGATGAAGCACCCACAACTTCTGAGGGCACATGTTTCACTGATTAATTGTCCTCACTGTTAGGAACTTTCTTCTTAATTCCATGTTACATTTTTATTCTAACTTGTGGAGTTTTGCAAGAGATCTTTAAAAGCAATCCTATATTCAACACATGAATCATGCTGGAACATAAAATCATTAGTCAAAGAATATGTGCTTGTAAAACTCATACTCCATTCTTGCTCTCTCTTGCCTTCTACTGAGCCTTCATTGTAAAGATCCTGAGAGTGACTCCCTGCTTCAAATGCTTTTCTGAAGTGACACCCTTTGTATGGGGAAAGATGCAGTTTTCTTCCCATCCTCTGAAGAGCTGGGCAAAATAAAATGTATGAGATCAGCTGGCTGAACAATCATTACATTTTTCCATGTGGCCTTTTGTTTTTAAATCACAATCTGTCATTATGCCTTATTGAACCAGCCACACTTATTTTTGAAAGGTTGATCCTGCTACCAGGATGTTGAATGCAGCAAAGTTAATGCCTGCTCAGGAGGAGGCAGGGAGATAAGGCAATTGACAAAGCAACTGAGACATTCCAGTTTGCATTACGAAAAGCCAGATCAGAGAAAGTAAACAATGTTTCCACCTTTTCTTTGACCTTCTTTCTGCAGACTAATGATAGGTTTTTGCAATTTGATCAAAAGTTAAGATTATGCACGTTTCTCTCATTCCAACCATTGAAATAAAGAACTGATTTCATTTTAGTGGCTGTTTTTTTTAAAAAAAAAAACGTAATTGCATTATGAACTTCATTTCAAAAGATTGGCAAAGGCCATTCTATACAATGTCTCAATATATCTGTGCGGCTCATGTTGACTAACACGAGAAACCAGGATCTTCAAGCTATTCAGATAGTAGGCACTATTGCCTGGCTTTGTACGATGTAATGGGCACAATTTTTAATTAAAAAGAAAAGAATTGTGTCACAATCTCACTAGGTCTCATTTTAATTTAGTTAAATTACTGTGTGCCATCTAGAGGTTTCATGGCTGTCACAGCATCTGATGCCTTTAAACTACCAGTTACATCATTGTGCCAATGGATCATTTAGGGTTCTTCATGTAACAGCCTAGAGGTGGGTTCCTACCAGTTCACACCTATTCGGTAGAACCGGTTCGTCAAATCTACCAAACCGGTTAGAAGAGGTTCCAGCAGTGGACCCGGAAAGCAGGCCACACCTACAGAAGAGGTTCCAAAAAAATTTGAAACCCACCACTGACACACACACACACACACACACACACACACACACACACACACACAGATAGACTGACACAAAGAGAGAGAAAGAGAAAGAAAGGAAGAAATAAATAAAAAAGAAAGAAAAAACAGAGAAATGAAAGAAAAAAGAAAAAAGAGACAGAGAGACAAAAGGAAGGAGAGAGAGAGAGAGAGAGAGAGAGAGAGAGAGAGAGAGAGAGAGAGAGAGAACACATGGCCGGCAAGCCACTCCCACCAGGTCACATGGCTGGCAAGCCACTCCCACAAAGAAAACCACACCCACAGAGTAGGTTCCAAAACTTTTTGAAACCCACCACTGTAACAGCCTTACTCTGTTATCTTTGATGCGAAATTGGCAAGAAATGAAACTCTGTTATGAAATTTCTTTCAAAACTTGACTCAGCTTTAGCAATGAACACCTGGCTAGCTTTGTAACTGTTTTGTACTTTTTTAAATTATTATTTTTATTGCATTCTTATTTACCTGTTATTTTTATGTTTGTGAGCTATCCAGAGTTGGTTGGAGTTGGGCAGTATTGAAATCAAGTCAACAAACAACTACATAAGCAAGTTTACTAGCCAAGTGATTGGTCTGAATGATTGCAGTTCATTTATCCTCAAGGCATAGTTAGTAGATCATACTGGTATTGGGACAAAGAGAATATAGCGACAAGTATAGAAAACTGATTGATGGATTTCTCTGCTTCCATGGATGAGTGCTTCAAGATGTATGTATCAGATATGTAATACTAACATATTTTGATTGAGCCCCCTTTCCACTGATTCCTTGTTGTATTTACATCTTCCTGTGTGACACACCCACAGTGAACGGAAAGAGAGCAAGCACTAAAGGAAAGACTACAATTTTCTCTTTCTTTGACTAGAAGGGGAATCTGTCAGTTCACCTCACGTTTCACCATTCCACCCATTGAATCTATCAAGCAAATGGGATGGGAGTGGGGGAAGGGCAACCTTTCTACCATTCCACTGAGAAACTTTAAAAAGTTTTTTAAAAGGTGCAGCACTTCAGAAGTCTAGCAGCCCAGGATGTAGATTTCCACTGGAATGGAAAATGCATTCCTGCCACATTGTCCAGATCTTTTGGTGCAGAGGCAGTGGTGGGATTCAATTTTTTTAACTACCAGTTCTGTGGGTGTGGCTTGATGGGTGTGGTTGGCTTGGTGGGTGGGGCAGGGGAAGGGTACTGTAAAATCCCCATTCCCTCCCCACTCCAGGGGAAATTACTGAAAAAATCCCCATTTCCTCCTGATCAGCTGGGATTCGGGAGGCAGAGAATAGATGGGGTGGGGCCAGTTAGAGGTGGTATTTACTGATTCCCTGAACTACTCAAAATTTCTGTTACCGGTTCTTCAGAACTGGTCAGAACCTGGTGAATACCACCTCTGGACAGAGGGATTTGGAGAGGAGTCCTGGTGGCATGGTGGTTAAAATTCATGACTTGGGGCAAGGTTATCTGAGGTTTCATCTCTTGCTGGTCACATGTACCCAACCCCCTAGAGTGGGGAAGCAAGGAATATAGCAGGTCCCAACCCTAGGGAGATACATCTGGCAGGACTCAGAAGAAGGGCCTTCTCTGTGTGGCTCCTTCTCTCTGGAACTCAATTCCCACAGAGAATAGACTGGCCCCCACTCTAATATTCTTTCGGAAGGTGCTGAAGATATAGTTCTGCCAGTGGGCTTAGGGAACCCAGAGCGAGATGGAGTCCATTAAATGGCTTGTATGAATGTGTGATGTTGCAGAGTGAGTGGGGAGGTGATTATTTTATTATTTTTCTTTTTATTCTTTTCATTTCTTTCATATGGTCTTTTTATATTCTTGTAAGCCACCTTGAGTCACCATGCGCGAGTAGACAGCCATATAATTTTTCTAAAATAAATAAATAAAATGCAGCATTGCAGGCAAACTCTGTCCAACGTCCTGGAGTTTGATTGTGATGGGCTCCAGATTGACTCAGCCTTCCATCCTTCTGAAGTCAGTAAAACGTGGACCCATAATGTTGGGGCAATATGCTAACTTTGCAAACTGCCCAGAGAGTGCTGTAAAGCACTGTAGGATGGTATATACGTCTAAGTTGTATTGCCAAATGCTAATAAAATGAGATGTATCAGGAAGACCACAGTGGCAGTGTAATGCAGAAGCTGGAAAACATTACTTTTAGCACTAAGCAAGAAAAGCTGAGTAGAGTTGCCTCTGCCATGGACTGGCGTGTGTGTGTGTGTGTGTGTGTGTGTGTGTGTGTGTGTGTGCGCGCACATTGAGGATATTATGTATCCTGTCCTCAAGACACAGTTAGCAGACCATCTTAGTATTGCGGAATAGGGGGAGAATGTAGGGATGAGACATCCACATATAGGGCAGAAGTATCTGCCAATGCCGAGGAGCCACAATATGACAATCCTGGGGTCTGAACGGTCCTTTTATCTTTAACCAAGAAGACATGTGAAATCAGAAACTTTATATTTCAGGAGAGACAATAAGCCTTTTGGAAGGTTTCTATGATAACATAGTGAGGTCGCCAGAGGTGTGGCTGAAATAGATGCTAATTTGGGGCAGGTGAAGGATGAGAATGAAAATGAAAATGGGAAGCCAGCTGCTCTTTTTCCTAACCTTGAAACGCTTCTTCCTGCTGATATTTCACTGCCAAAATATAACTATTTTCCCAGCTAAATTTAGATTTTGCAGTCTTGTGATGCTTCAGATAGAAGCATTAGAAGCTGTATGCAGGATGTGGGTTTCCCAGCCTTCATCTGTGAGAAAAAGGGCCCATGGTGGCTGTAACCAGACCCCAAAGTAGGTAGTCTGCAGTATTGTCTGGCTCTTCTTGTGTGTCATCTGTGCCATCTCTATCTCTATTCCCAGAAGAAGGCTTACACTGTCTGCCTGATAATGCCGAGGGTTGCATCAAATGACTCATGTGAACTTTATGTCAGTCAAAGCGTGGGGCATGAAATTAGACTCATAACAAAGGCCACTGTCTTCCATCACGACATTTTTATACCACACAAATCAGGGAAGCGGTTTTAAAATGACCTGCAATCTTTTTCACTTCTGTCAACCCAAAAACATTGAGGACAAGGAGTGAAAAACCGATGCCTTTCCCTAAATTGCATCAGTCCTTAGGAAAACAAATCCCCTCGCTCCTAATCAATGCAAATGGGAAAGGAAAGGGAGCCAGGCTGTCTCAATCTTGTGGATATTGGCGATCACCTGTAAAGAAAATGAAGATCTAGGCAGAATCCTTGACTGCATCCCTTAGTGACTGAGTTGCCGATCCCCATTGTGGTTACTGAATGAGGATTACTTGCGCTTATTTGCTTTCATTAATGGTTGGCTTTTCGGAGATTATTTTATTCCGCTTTTCACTGCATTTTTTTAAAAAAAATCCTGCTTTTCAATCAAGCTTTTACAATAGCTATGAACAGCCTTGGGATTTTTTTTAAAGAAACAAGACTTAGTCATCATAATAAATAACACACTTCCTTTCTGCTTGTGCAATACAAATCTGTGAAAAGATGATGCAGTCACACTAGCGTGGATTTTGAAAATAATTGCCAGCCAATAGGTAATGTTTGGAACGACCAAAGCTGAATATGTCACAGGAAAGAGGATTTTGCTTCTCACTTGAGATCTAGGACATGAACTGTACCTTGCAAGAATGCCAAATCACACATAGCTAATCATAAATCATACATAAAGTGGGAGGAGGGCGGTCCCCTTTTAAACTTAACTGCAGCATGAACCGTTGATATTTCAAATGGCAGTTTAGAAGAGATTAATACTTCCATAACACAGGCTGGTAGAGTTTAGCATTTTTATATAATTACATGTTTTCACTCAGACCAACTCATTAACTTTTATTGCCTAAGAAAATGACTGGTACTTTTTGGCTTTCTTCTTTGACCTCAGATTCTTTCCATTAGCCTTGATCTGCTTGTGTAGGCATGAACTAGGCATTCCTCCCTATATCCTCTCAAAGGGATGCTATCTGCTCACAAACCATTTCTGGTGAAAGAATTTCCCTTATCTGGTATCATACAAGGCTGACCAATATAGTGGATTCTCTGCAGATGAGATTCCACAACAAATTGTTAGAATAAAGGAAATTGTTAGGTGGTTCATTGTGTTTTATATGGACACTTAGATTAGATTGATGGATGGGGTTTTCTTTTGGCTTTTCAGGCTTTTCTGCTTTTAAAAAGCCAAAAACCATACATTAATCTAATCCGTCCATATAAAAATTTAAAATAAAATTATTTCTGCTTCTGAGGGAGCTGTTTTGTTGCCCAGCCTCCATCTCCGTACCGCACAATGGAAAATTTGATGAGGGAGAAGAAGTTATCTTTTCCCATAATTCCCAGATGTTCTAGTGGAAGACGTGGCCACCTCAAATTGTACATAACCAGATGAATACAATTGCAACCATTTTGATGTCATCAAAGTAAAAATCCTATGCAATTGGCAGGGAGTCTTAAAACAGGAAAAATTGGAGACATTTGATGAAATGTGTGTGGTTGCACAAAACTCTCAGATAAACACAAAAGAACAAGTTTAAGAAAAATGGAGAAAGGGATATCAGAACATCCAGGAGATCTGGTGTCTGTATGGATGTGGCATGGAAGGCTAAGGGTTTCAACAAATTCCTCAAGAAACAAAAAAAGCTAGATGTATGGGTACAAGATAGGTGGTACCTGGTTCAAAAATAGTACTTGCAAGAAGGATCTGGGTATTCTGATAGACCACAGATTAAGTATAAACCAGCTGCAGCTGCCAAAACAGCTAATATCATATTGCATCAATAGAAATACGGTATAGAGATAAATCAGTCCTGCAAGACAAACCAAATGGAAATAGATGCCACATAGGTCTAAAGCTACTTTTATTAGAATAACTATAGTCACAGACTATTGGTGGGTTTCAAAAATTGTTGGGACCCACTCTGTGGGTGTGGCCTCCTTTGTGGGAGTGGCTTGCCACCCATGTGACTGGATATGAAATTATGAATTAGT
This sequence comes from Thamnophis sirtalis, assembly GCF_051295495.1. Lineage (NCBI taxonomy): Eukaryota > Metazoa > Chordata > Lepidosauria > Squamata > Natricidae > Thamnophis > Thamnophis sirtalis. The sequence goes on from NW_028261383.1 coordinate 98,347,803, forward strand.
ACTTAGGTTGGTACAAGTAGCTATTCAGAAACTCTGGCATTGAAGTCTTAAAGCTCCTTGCTAGTGGTGGGTTTCAAAAATTTTTGGAACCTCTTCTGTAGGTGTGGCCTGCTTTCCGGATCCAGTGGTGGAACCTCTTCTAACCAGTTCGGTAGATTTGATGAACCGGTTCTACTGAATAGGTGCAAACTGGTAGGAACCGACGTCTGTCACAGACTCTTGTAGCTCTGAATGTACTTCCCCTATTCCCTCTTTTATCTTCCTACACATTAGGAAGGGGCAGAAATATCTATCTTTGCATGAGCTTAAATCTCATTTATTTCTTTGTTGTTTTGATAACAGATTGTTTCTCTCTTTGTCAATGCCATCCTCTGTGCTCTCTACATGATCGTAGCATGTTCTGTGTGAGAAATACTATGTCCAATTCTAGGTGAGAATGCTGAGGAACAGAAAAGAGTGCAGAGAAGATAATAAGGGACTTATGGGGTAATTTTTATGGACACTGGTTAAAACAACATATGTTTAGTCTTAAATAAAAGAAGTTTCAGGTAAGACATTATAGCTATTTTCCAGTATTTGAAGATCTGTCAAAGGAAATATTTATTTTCCACAATGTCCAACTATAGGACAAATACCAGTGAGTGGATGTTTTAGAGAAGGAGATCTAAACTAGAGGTAATGATTTCATGATTGTGAAATATATTAAGCAGTGGAATAGTTTGTTTCCCTTATTCATGAATGTTTTATCACTGGAAGTTTCCAAATAAAGCTGGATAGCCATTTGCTTGGGATAATCTGGGGATTCTAGTACTGGATTGGACTAGAATACTTCCAAATAGTCTTTAAGCCTTTATTATTCAACGATCCTTAGAAGGAATGGAGTTCATAATATCCAAATGTATCCTCTGTAAAGCCTTACAAATATTTTTCCTCTACTCAGATACTAATGCTGTTTGTAGCCAATGCCTTCTGGCCTGTTTAATCACATAACTCAGACTTTCCAGATGAAATGCAAAGCAGCCTATACATTCCTTCATTAGTTTGCTTCCCCAGGTCTATAGACCAGCTAGAAAGAAGGTAGCTATTACAGCAAACCTTTATCAGTATGGCTATTTGGTGACCAACCAATGTTTTCCTCTGGGAGTAGATTCAGATTTGTTCTATTTCTGTTTGTGGCAGCTTGAAATATACATTTCGTAAATTGTGTCTGGCTGTAATCCAATGTCTATGTTTCTTGGACAAAAGATGATGACGCCCTTCTTCAAGGTTCATGAAATCAATTTAGTTCCAAAGGAAGAGGTTATGTGAGGTAAACTGAAGCCTGAATTTCTCTCTAAGGGACAAACTGTCTTTCAGCTGACTTGAGATGCTGAAGAGCCACAGGCACGGAAGGGTAGTCTTGCTGAGAATATAATCCACGGACAAAGTCTAAGAGAAACCCATATTTCAAAGCACATCAAATTAATTCCTCAGTGTATTAAATTGAGAAGCTAGAGAAGAAACATGGCTCCTGCAACCTGAAGTGAAATCTTTTAAACCCCACTATTAGCAGCCTTTACTAATGAGAAGTTTGTTTGTTTTTCTCCTCAGAGAGGCAGTTCCAGTGGGGGGATTCAATTTTTTTTACTAGCAGTTCTGTAGGCGTGGCTTGATGGGCATGGTGTGGCTTGGTGGCCATGGATTGGTGACTGTGGTAGGTGAAGGATACTGTAAAATCTCCATTTCCTCCCCAATCCAGGGGAAGGATACTGCAAAATCCCCATTTCCTCTTGATAAACTGGGACTCGGGAGGCAGGGAATAGGTGGGGGCGGGGCCAATCAGAGGTGGTATTTGTCGGTTCTCCGAACTACTCAAAATTTCCACTACCGGTTCTCAAGAACTAGTCAGAACCTGCTGAATACCACCTTTGAGTTGTTCCGTATCTAACAGATGACTAGCATCTGGGATTCCTTAGGACTGGTTTGGGACCTGAATTCCTTCAGAAAATTAGTAGAGTAATTTCTGCACCCCTGGGATTATTTATCCCCTTTATACAGAGGAATCACTGGTCAAGCATAACAGGAGCATTCTCAACTGTCACTCAGATCTGAAGCAATCTGCTCATACCTGGCCAGCTTTTGTGTTTGACACCCAACTGTAATTATTTCACAATTCATAGAATAGGAACCCTGTCAAATATACGTGTACAAATACCTTTCAAAGGATTGGAAGCCTGATTTGTTTCTGTCTGCCCACTTAGTAGAGAAACAGGAACTATTTATAATTTTGCTAATTCTGTCACAGTGCATCTGTGGCGAGTCAATGTGGCCCTTCTCAATTTCTTCCTACACAAATATTGTAGTTGCAGATGCTGTTTGGACTAATGAGAATATGTCAATCTAGATCAAGCAGGCCCTGCGATTTCTAAGCCAAAAGGACATATGCTTTTTTACAGGTTATGTGAGGTGAATATTATTATGTGCCGTCTGCCATTGGTTAATTTTTCAGAGTACAAATAGAAATTGAAATGCACTTAATACTCCCTCCCATAAATAATGCTTTATTATTCTGAAACATCCATAGACACTTGGCATGAGCAAGTTATGGATTTGTAAAATTCCTATATGGTCATTTTACAATATGAAAGGGGACAGGGGAAATCAATCATAGACAAAATTCTAAAAGAAGAATTTTATATATTAAATGACAATTAGGCACAGTAGTGGTACTTTATGTCACGTTGAGTTTCTGACTTACAACTTCAGTTGATGATATTTGCAGCTCGGCATAGCTGCAAAGGGATTCAGAATTCTGGGAGAAAACAACTTCCACATACATTCTTAGCTTGTCTTAAATTTTCAGTCTTTCTTATCATCTCTGATAGCCTACAGCATAATAAAGCCCATGAAAATGAATGTTAGCATTTTAATGAAATAGCTAATTAGTAACACCTCTTTTTTTCATTAAAATGATTAAAATTAAAGAGCAATGGACTGATGCATAATAAGGCTGGGCAAAGCTTCAAAGAGGTGCTTTAATTTAACAAATTCATTGAAACAGATTCCCAAATCGAAACAGAAATCTGCTTAAAAGCAGCAAATGAAACCAGAAGGCTTCAAAATATTGTGCAGACTTTTGCAGGATGTCACAAATGACTTTTTGACTGCTTCTGGGTTTCTTACAGATGATATACAATATTGCATCTACAGTATAGAGAATGTGGAGTGAGGAACTATTTAACATTGACATAAAGGACTGATGAGTTTTAGTTTCTAACATGCCCCATTTACCGAGTTTTGGGAGAGTAATAAGGCTAACATGTTTTGGAACTTTATTCAATTTCTCAGCTTCCAGCTTCTTGAATGTGGTCAGGTATAAGTCTTAATTTTGCTCTCTTTTATGTTAATTCCATGCTACTCTCCTCTGTTGATTCAACTCTATATATTTTGAATTGTGCAGTATTGAGGCAGGTTTAAATCTCTTGACAATGAGTGAATAGATCCCAGACTAACACTTACCAGCATGGCTAAAACATTTAAGATTCTCAAAATAGGTGTGACAAGGCTACAGATCTATTTATTTGCCGCCCATCTCACCATTAACTTTTTCTGTGCCAGCCATTTTCAGTCTGGTGATTTGTCTCATGACAAATGTCTGTATGTTGCTTCTGCTGTCTTCTGCGTCTGTATGTTGCTTCTCCAGCAAACCTCAACCTTGGCATAAGTACATTATAAATTGGTCTACTAAAGAAGGAGCCAGGCTTATTATCTACCTCCCAGATTTCCAGAAAACATCATAATAGAAACAATATAACAGAGTTGAAAGAGACATTGGAAATCATCTAGTCCAACCCCCTTCTCAAGCAGGAGACCCTCTATTAGGCTGATCCAATAGCTTTTACACTTTGGGGTTGAGAAGTAGGAAATCCCAAGGCTCTGATGTGCAGGCAGGCTTTTTGGGAGAAGGGGAGGTGGGTGTTATACAGAGAAAAGGCCTTTTCTATTGTAAAACTAAAGTCACACCTCTGCCACAAGTGGAATTTTGAGTCATCCAAGTGCCCATGCTTGATTATGAGAGCTCCTTCATTATATGAGCCTTTGGGTGATGGGTGAGAGGTTTATTTTCATATGCAAGTGGGGGAAATGGGAATAGCAGAGAGAAATGAGGAAAAAGAGTTTGTAACAGGAGAGGCAGAGGGAAGGGGGGGGTCAGAAAGGAGAGGCAAAGAAAAAGGTGGGGAAGAGTTTGAAGAAGAGTTTGCAGCTTTATTATTTTCCATCACAATACAGTAGAATCTTAGTACTCAACTCCTTTGAAACTCATCAAATTTGGCACTCAACACATTTTATAGTGAAGATTTTGTCCCATTACTTATCATTTGTTGGGTACTCAAGGCACAAGTTATAATCTGTCTGTGTCAGCTGACTTGTGACTCACTACATTATTCCTTATGGAAAAAAATGTTTGCTACTCATCATTTTTGGTACTCATCATTGGTACTCAACATCAAAATATTTGCTACTCATCATTTGGTACTCATTTGGTACTCATGGAACCAATTAATGATGAATTCTGAGATATCACTGTAGTTGTAGTCAGTTATGTTACAGGATGCTGTGCATAGCATGCTCTAATAACCAGGGGTGGGATTGAAATTTTTTAGCAATCAGTTCTCTGTCTAAGTGCTGAGTGGATGTGGCCATGGGGGTGTGGCCTACTCAGCCTCCTGCACCATGGGGGTGGGAGTGTTTTAACCCTCCCCAGGCTTTATTTGAGCCTCCAGGAGGGTGAAAACGGCTTCCTCAGTGCTCCCCAGAGACCCCCTGGAGGCCAGAAACAGGCCTGTTTCTGGACTTCCTGAACTTCAGGGAAGCCCATTTTTTGCCCTCCCAGAGCCTCCTGTGGGCCCTGCGCTTACCTTACATGATGAACAGGCTGTGTGGAGACTCATGGGAGGGGAGGGTGGGGAGGGCGGTACCAGCCAGTCCTTCCAACTACCAGTTCATTGAACCAGATATAAAATTAGTATCCAGTTTGCCTGAACCGGTCCGATCTGGCTAGATCCCACCCCTGCTAATAACACGTGAGACTTAAGATGTCTAGATCTTTGCTATATAGTAAGATTTATAGTTCCACTATTAACTTGTTTCATTCTTTGCTCCTAAACTTTTCCTTTCCAGTTTTGAAACTCTAGGAACAGAGCAGTTCTTTGAGCCGCTAATAAAAAAGCAAAAACTCAACATACAGTACTCTCCAATTTTAAGAAGCCTGCATCCTTAATCAGAAAGAGCAAATTGACAGACCTTTCTGAAAACAGATATGTGATTGTTCTTTAATACCTCACCAAGCCCAGAAAAGAAAGTGCAGAAGGAAGACCTTACCTTTGAAGCAATTCTTGAAATCTGCTCACTTTTTGCTGGGCAATATGAAAGTTGCTATCTTGCCCCTTCCTAATATTGCTGCCAAGCAAGAGGTGCAGAAAAAAGAACCAAAGGAATTTGTATGATATTTGATAGGTTCAAATCCTTTAAAAGATGTTTTATATCTATTATGTTTTATATTTATTAGATTGCTAAAAAAAAAAGGATTAGTTGCAGATATTCCCAACGGTGGGATTCTACCTGTTCGGACCAGTTCAGGTGAACTGGAAGTGCACGCTCAGTGAATTGGTTGTTAAACTGGTAGGATCACACCCCTGAATATGTCCCAAACATGCTTTTCCCAAAGGCAACTGGACTTAGTTTTTCTTATGTTTCCTTTGGAAAAAAGCACCTTTGGGACAACCATGACTGAGAATCTCCATAGACATTTAGTTGATGCTTCCTCATATTGATGCTTCCTAATTATAGCCCATGGGGTGAGTCTTTTTTTCCCAATGGAATCTCAAATGGCTTGAATCAGTGGTGGGATACAACCGTTACGCCCTGATACAGGCATAACGGTGCCTGCTGGGAGCACCAGGTACCTTTCTTGTACGGTGCTCCAGAGGGCCCAACCGCCTGCCTGCTCTCCTTACCTCTATTTGAGCCGACTGCGGCATTTGAGCATGTGCACAGGTTGTACGGTGCCTGTGCAATGCTCCGCCAAGCAGCTGGAGCGTCACGGGCGGTGGGTACGCCTGCGCACGCTGCGCATGTGCACGTGGTGGATGCCCAATCCTGTTGCAGCGTACCAGTTGCAACGGGAGCTGGAACCCATCACTGGCTTGAATGCAATCAATTTATACTTGAAATCATGAATGGAAAACTCAAATTAAATTATGTCCTCTGCAGATCTCATGAATCCAGTTAAAATCAAATCAGGACTGATTGGCATCAGCTTAACACAGAATTATGATCAGAGATTGAAGCATGTGTCACATTGCACAGATTTCTGTCTGAATATGGCGAATATTAAAGGCTTGCACCTTAGCCCAGACGATACGAGAACAATTTGTAGACTCCTGACATCTACTTGGATAGGAGTTTTATATTAGATTTTTTTTAAAAGTACTGTAATATTACTTTTACTATAATAGTAAAAAGTATTGTAATAGTACTTGTGCCTGTGTAGAACTCTGTTATTCCTTTTATTAAAAAAAATAAAGATTCCATCTAATTGTTATACTTTGTTATACTATGCAATATTACAAATACTAATAATAATTTTTTTAAAAATGAAGAATTAAATTGCTCCGGGACTTCAGAATTCAGACAGGCCTGTGCCATATAACACTCTGGACTTGATAGTTGCCAGTAAGAAAGACAAAAAAGTCTTGATAGTGGATGTAGCACTGTCTGGAGACAGCAGAATATAAGAGAAAGAACAGGAGAAGATAAAAAAATACTAAAGACTTACAAATAGAAATAGAATGACTATGGCAAAGGCAAGCAAGGGTAGCACCAATAGTAATAGGTGCCTTGGGTGCAGTCCCAAAACAACTGGAGCACCACTTGAACATGATAGGCATTGACAGATTTTCCATCAGTCAATTGCAGAAGGAAGCTTTACTTGGAACAGCTTCCGTTCTGTGATGATATCTGTAACACCGTCAAACATCCAGATTTGCCTATTCCAGTCCAGGTAAGGACTCGATAGATAGACAAAAATGCCAAACCCAGTCTTAACATCTGGCTGACTATGTGATGATTAATATGATAATAACAACAATAACAATAGTGTAGGTAAATCCCACTGCTTAATGAACAGAAGTCTGCTTCTGTGTGGGGTTATGGTTTTTTGTATTCTGTTTTGTTTAAAATATATTTTTCAAAGGAGGCAACACGGAAATCTGAAAGATAAAAAATAAATGCAGATATCTGCAGAAATACAGCTAGTCCTCCACTTAGGATCACAGTTGAACCCAAAATATGTGCTGTTAAGTGAGACATTAAATTAGTTTTTTCTCATTCTATGACCTTTCTTCCCACAGTTGTTAAGTGTATCACTGCTGTTGTTGAGTTAAATGAATCTGGCTTCCCCACTGACTTTGCTAGTCAGAGGTCACAAAAGGTGATCATATGACTCTGGGACATTGCAACCATCATAAATATGAGTCAATTGCCAAGCATCTGTATTTTGATCCAGTGACCATCAGGATGCTGCAATGGTTATAAGTATGAAAAATGGTCATAAGTCACATTTTAAGTGCCATGCAACTTCAAACAGCCTCTAAGTAGAATAGAATAGAATAGCAGAGTTGGAATGTCCCTTGGAGGTCTTCTAGTCCAACCCCCTGCCTAGGCAGGAAACCCTATACCATTTCAGACAAATGGCTATCCAACATCTTCTTAAAGACTTCCAGTGTTGGGGCATTCACAACTTCTGGAGGCAAGCTGTTCCACTGATTAATTGTTCTAACTGTCAGGAAATTTCTCCTCAGTTCTAAGTTGCTTCTCTTTAAATGAACTGTTGTAAGTTGAGAATTACCTGTACAGAGGAATAAACAAATCTGAAATATCATTATGATTAGAAATTGATGCTATTGTAAGATAGTGTTTGTTTTCTAGTCAAACCTCAAACATTCTTATTGAACTTCCAACTGAAAATGCCTGGTTAACACAGTCCACAGGCTGTATTTTTGCATCCTGGACATTGACAGATAATAATAGAACCTCATCATGCAATTTATAATACTCAAGGCTGTCTTACCCAATCAATGTGCCTCAATCAATGTGCTATCTACTATCATTTTTCTGCCATGTCACATCACATTTTATGGAAGATAGGCAGGTCAGACTAAGTGGGGCATAAACTAGACATTGTCATTAGAAATGGCAATGTCTCAAAACCAATTGAAGGGTGCCTATGGAGATTCTCAGTCTTCCAGGTCATGGTTGCCCCAAAGGTGCTTTTTCAAGAGGCAACTGGACTTTCTGGTTTTTCTTTGAAGAAGCTTCAGCTTAAGAAGCTTCTTGGATAAGAAGCAAAACATCTTCAAAGAAAAAACAGAAAGTCCAATCGCCTCTTGAAAAAGCAGTTTTGGGCCAATCAAAGGATGTTTTACTCTTTGAGGAGTGGCCATCCTTAAAGGATACAAACAAAATACATAGGAATTACATTTTATCAGAGAGACATAGATTTTTAATCAGATCATCAGTGGATGGATGTCTGTGTTACACCAAGCGCTTGCTTTGTAAATGGGCTTCTCACTAAAGTGATTTCCACTCTCAGTATATACTTTATTTCTTTCTGGCCTTTTATTGTTTATAATTCTTTCCCTGATCTTCCTGATAAAGTAAAGGAATTTTGTGAATTCCATCCAGAAAAGCATATGCTAGGACAGATGCAATGATATCCAAATTCTGAGTGTTTCTAGTAAGTGAGGAATTCAGATTCCAGTCTCAGCTTTAATTTTTCACTTTTTAAACATATTTGATGCATATGTGCTGCTGCTATGCATGCTCCTTGCCTATAAGTTGCTTGCGTGTTATAGCTATGGGACTTCTGAGCCTTTGTCAAAGAGGAAACTGAAAAAGTTAATTAAATATCTAATTCAATAGCTAAGAACAATCAGAAGCGACAGTCTGGCATATTAATTAAATTCTCCTTATTTTCCTTGTTTCTCAAATATCTTTGTCTTTGTAAAAACAATATAATTAGCTTATTATTAACGCCAATTATAGCTGAGCTCCCGATAGTCTGAAATAAATGACATTAATACTGAAAAACTACATTAATATGTAAAATACAGTCTTTCCAATGTAGTAACACAGCAATAGAACATAAATATGACAAATAAAAATGCTAAGTAAAATACATGAAGAGTTGATTTCCCCCAGTTGTGTGATATTATGCTGTATTCATGATATGGCTTCTTGATTCAGAACTCAGTGCCTTATGCCAGAAGGAAATTGATGTTTATAATATTGCATTGAAAAGACAGAATAAACTGGTGCATAAAGCTTCACCCTCATGACAGATTTGTTAATCTGAATTTGCCCAGGAGATTACTTTTGATGACTCAGGACATAGTCAGATATTGCAGTGGTTCTTCTGCATTATTTCAACTGTGTATTCCTGTGTTTTGCATATTTAAACTGTATTGAAGAACTAGGAATGGCATGATAGCCATGTACCAATATCTGAGGGGCTGCCACAAAGAAGAGGGAGTCAACCTATTTTCCAAAGCACCTGAGGGCAAAACAAAAAGCAATGGATGGAAATTAATTAATGAAGGGAGGCAAGCTAGACATAAAGAGAAACTTCCTGACATATCAACAATGAAGCAGTGGAACAACTGGCTTTCAGAAGATGTGGGTGCTCCAACACTGGAAGTTTTTTTAGAAGGGATGGACAGCCATTTGTTGACAATGGTATATGGTCTCATGCTGAGTAAGTGGTTGGACTAGAAGACCTCCACGGTGCCTTCCAAGTGTGTTATTCTGTTATTGTATTAATTTCAGCTCATGGAAAATGGCCTGTTGCATTGAGGGCTGTAAATATAATGTATCTTCAAATAGGAGTTATTTTATTGTATTTTTATTTATTGTATTTTATTGGTCTTGTATGCCGCCCACTCCCGAAGGACTCCGGGTGGCTTACAATAAACAAAGGAAGGGGATAAATAGACAAATAGACAAACAACAATTAAAATACACAACATTCATAGTTACAGTGGGGCTGGCTATTTCAACAGCCCTCCAGCCTGCCGGAGCAGCCAGATCTTAGTGGCTTTGCGGATGGCTGGGAGAGTAGTAAGGGTCCGGATCTCCATGGGGAGCTCGTTTCAGAGGGCTGGAGCTGCAACAGAGAAGGCTCTCCCCCGGGGAGTCGCCAGCCGACATTGGCTGGCAGATGGGATCCGGAGGAGGCCTAGTCTGTGCGATCTGATCGGTCTATGGGAGGTTGCAGTGCAGTTGAAGTGAGTTGAGAAGAAAAATCTTACCTTGCATTTCTGTTCAGGGTATTGGCTGGAATAAAAAAAAAACATAGATTAAACTAATTCTTAGTTCTGAACAAGCTTCATGGTTGCCTTCTTATTCTTGTTTTTTTAACAGCAACTATTTTACCTCCCCACAACCTGTACTGGAATTATAGGTCTGGGAAGTGGGGATTATCCAGATAAAATTCCATTTACAAACTGCTAGAGATAATGCAGAAAGAAGTTCCCGCAGCAACATTTTATGGTCTGCTGCCGGGATTTTTGCAAAACATGTTGCTCTGACACAATTCCTCTTGTTTCACCATATTCAGGAATTTGCTTCAGCTGGTAGAAGAATGTGTGGGTATATTGGCCATATTTAGTTAGTATTGACATACCCCAAGTATTTTAGCTAGATATAGATAAGTGGTTCCTGCAAAATTAAAGTTAGTAAGTAAGCCATAAAGTTAATGAAGTAAGCCATTAAGGCAATTGCTCTGCTAGTGTCTAACATATAGGGACATGTTACCTATGAAAATGAAAATTATAATTAGTTAATAGGGCTTGAAGTGGCTGATAGATTTTGGGCACATGCCACCTTGTCCCCTTTGAGGGCAAGCAGCCAAAATTCAAGTGATAACCCAAACAGCAACCAACGAGCTTTTCCATTTCCCCTGGTAGGAAAAAAAAACCATTATAACAGTTCCAGCAAGGAGAAAAACATTTTGGCTAAGCATCAAGGAAATGAGTGGACAGGATGCTGCAAATTTGGGGTTCTTGTTGGGGCTATGAAGGGGTATTTTAATAGCCAGAAGGCTCAGGGCTGAGAAAAATCTTTCAGTACTTTCTTCTGTCCCAAACTATAGAAATATATGGAGGTAGAAAGGGTGGAGGTTAATCTAAGGAACTCAGTGCACAGATCTTTCTTTCATCAATATGCCTACAAATTACAGATTCAGTCACAGTGCTGAATTTCGCAAAATATTTATTTTGTCTGTAAAGCCCCGTAGTGAATCAGTTTCATGGTTAAATACAAGTTAAAGTATAAGTGGCGTCCCTCCCCATTTGCTTCCTTGCATACTTTCCATGCCAATTTACCAACGAGGCTCATTCTAATCCTTTCCAAAGCCCTGGGATCGTCAACGTTAAGAAAATGACTTCAAAACACTGTTTCTAAGAAACACATTTACATCTTCAAAGAAAGCATGGTTGGCACTCTGTTATTCATAAGGTCCTGAAATTATTAAAGTAAAAGGAATTCTCATCTGATACATTGGAGATGAGATAATGACGTTTCGGTAAAGCTTGTCCAATATAAATGAATAAATACAGTCAGAAAAGAATTGATTGAGTCTTTCCAAGTGCTGAAGCGAGCACAGCGTATCTGTCTTGCAGTCATTACAAATGTAATGCATTCTGGTCATAAATTAAAAGGACATTTTCAAGGTTGCTAGACCTCAAATTTATTCTGCCTTGACAAGTGTTTCTGATTTAGAGAACTTACTGAGGTAGCTAATTAATTCAGACTGCCTTACACAACCTCTTCTAGTGGATGTATGTGTTTCTGTTTCTTGCTTTGGTGCAAATAGTCTTCAGTAATGGAGGCAAACAGGTTTGCAAGTCCCACAAGCAAGCAGCTTCTATAGGGAGCGCTTGGGGTTCTTTGTGAATGCTTCATTTTACTCCATTTCCCCCCATTTTTATATGTACTTAAAGGCACCTACTTCCGAGGAAATTATTTTTATGAAAATATAAAGTTTGGATTGCTGAAATACCACCCCAAGAACCCATCAGAAAAAATAAATGAGCAATGGCAACAACGGAAAGGAGGGGGGATGAGGAGGGAAAAGAAGAAAGGGTAAAGCAGAGAAAGTAAGGGTGGGGAATTAAGAGTAGGAGGAAGGGTAATAAAGAGGAGAAGGGAAGAGGAGAGGGGAAAGAGAAGAGAAGAAGAAAGGAGGAAGGAGAGGAGGAAAGACGAAGGCAGAGAAGGAGTAAGGTTGTTGCAAAATAAGATGGAGGCATGGGGTGGCAAGAAAGTGATCCAAACTATAATTTTTACACACACACACACACACACACACACACACGCACGCGCACACACACACACACACACACACACACCCTCTGGTATGCCCAAATATGGGAGGGAGCATACTGCTTCCCTTTTGCCTTTCAGTTCCACCCTAGGAGCCTTCCAGCCAGAAAACCATTTTTTTGTGTTGCATTTGTGTTAATAAATAAATAAAGGGAGACTAGTACAGATCTATTTCAAGCTATTTAGCTCTCATCAGCTAGCCATACCCTTACTGGGATTCGAACCTGGGCTGCTTTTACATATTAGGCAGTTGTATTAGCCTCTAAGCTACAAGCGCTCCTCCCTTATCAGCTGAGCCAAGGAATCCCAGTAAGGGTTTAGCTAGCTGATGAGAGCTAAATAGCTTGAAATAGATCTATACTAGTCTCCCTTTATTTATTTATCAGCACAAATGCAACACAAATATGTATGTATGTATGTATGTATGTATGTATGTATGTATGTATGTATGTAAAAATGAATATAGAGATTAATGATAAATAGATAAATGTTAAATAGCAGTTACAAGAATGTATATCTATGAATGAATTTGAAAGGGAAAAAATAAAAAAAAATTGCTGAAAGGCACTAACTTCCTTTTGGATTGCCTAATTGACTAAAAAGAGCATTGCAGCAAAAATGTTTTAGGAATGTGGTTGAATGAAATGTTTTGATGGCGATGCTGATTATGAGAACCACGGCAGTGGTTCCTCTTTTTAAAAAAGGATTGCATGGCTATGATGTGTAACAATCTAGGAAAAAACCAGGGGCATAGGCTTTTTTGGATTTAAGCTCATCTCCTACTTTGATCACTATATTTTAGCTGCTTACCTTTTCTCTTCTAGTTTTGCAGCAGGCACTTATTACAAGTGGGACAAAATATAGTTTACAAAAGACAGTATCAGTTGTCTTGGCTCCACTTATTGCTTACACTTATCTATCCCATATATTATTCAAAGACAGGAGTAAAAAAGAAAATATTAACAAGGATGCCTCAAATATATCTCAGGCTTTTTGAGCTAAGTGAACATTAGTTGTGGAGGAAAGTCTTCCAGGATTTGTCTACAACCAAAATCGGGTCAAGAGAAGGGGGTGAACATTTCTTTACCCCGGAAGACCTAATATGAAGACCTAATATTGACTGGGGAGAAGTCAGGCAAACATGACCTTTAAAATGGTCATTGGGCCATGTTTGTTCCAATCTTAGAAGGATTTGAAGTTGAGTCCATTGTCCAGAATTTGAAATACAGCTTGACCATGAAAAATAAAAAGAATTTGGAGCAATTGGTGCTTGGAAGAGGAAAAATAAGGGAAAACAAGGACAGAAGGAGAGACCCACCCTTTCCCATTGCACAAAAGGACTAATGGTAAAAATCTGGTTCAAATCAAATGATTGACTGTGATGCATATATTAAGCATCTTTCTGCAAATGAATAGCCATTTACAAAAGGCCAGGAAGCTGTCTTATTTTTGAAGTGCATTTTTTTTTCATTTTATGTGGGGTGTGGAGGAGAGGAAAAATATTTTATTTGCAAAAAGTAGACCACTCTGACCTTAGAATTGATTTTTACACCTTCTCAAAGTTTCTGAGTTGGTAGAAATAGAAATGATTGGGGATAGATTTCAACCTGCTTTTGACTTTTGTGGGATTGGGGCAGTTCTACACCCACCTCAGATTGATCCACGGGCAGCTTCTTTAGGAGAGGGCCACTTCTGCTCCTTTCAGAGTGAGTGACTCACTTTTTCCTACAGTGAGATGTTAACCACCTGCCAATTCAATCACTCTCAAACTACTTGCCCAAATGGGCCAATTAGAGCAGAGGTTAAAATCTCATGTGGCAGATTTTATGCAGGTAACCATCACTTAAGAATAGTAACAGGATGAGAATTTCCATTCCTAAGTAACATGATCATAAAATGTGATGTCACATCAACACACGGGTAACCAGTGGCAGTTCCCAGTTACATGGTTGCCATTTGAGACCATCTGTTGGCTTCCACATCGACTTTGCTTGTCAGAAACTGAAGTGAAGGGCACAACTGCAGTATGCTGCATTGTAAAGTATGAAGAGTGGTTGTGCCACTCATTCAGTGTTGTCATAAGTTTGGTTGCTGGACAGAGATTGTTAAGCAGGGATCAGCTGAATTGCTCAGCACCCTGCTCACTTCCTCAGCACCCACAGGATGCAGTGAATCCTAGTTCACAACAGAAGTTTCTAGTTCTGTCATCTCTACAGATCAGTGTTAGTGGCAAAATTTTACTTCTTACTAGCATGACAACCTGTAAGCAGATCTTGCCTTTCTTGCAGGCACAAAAAGATTCTGCCTTGCTGATAAGAGTGCAGGAAACAAACAGTATTTTTAGTTTGTCCTTATTATCCAGGGAAATCACAACCCACTGCATTAGGGATCAGCACTTCAAGATATCACCAGCTTTAGAAGTTCATTGTTAACCCTTTATCTTATCCCGGCATTGTGATTGATGTAGGACCCGAAATCTAGGATGCAAAATTTAGATAGGGCAACATTTATGACTTTTTCCATTCAGGTTATAATAACAGTTCATTTTCCTCCACCCCTCCCCATGTATTTTCTTTCTCTTCTTTTTTATTTATTTAGGAAAACTTCCGATTGACTCCATATTGTCCCATAGCAACCATTTGCTCTTTTGTCAACTTACCAGGGCAGATTTCTTTCCATTTGCAGGAGGATGAAGGGATCAGTCTGCATTATATGTTTGCTAAAACTTTTTTGGATGAGACTTGGATGAAGCAAGGTAAGATACAGAAGCACAAGTGGATGATTGATCTTATTAGTAGGATTGCTTGCTGGGTTAATTTGCTTTTGGAGGGTACAGGAAGGATGAGTAAACTTTGGGTGGTCACTGTTCTGGCATCTCTTTGGGAAAATGGGATTGAGTAGTGATACACCTGAGTATGCTAAAACCATAATCACTGTAAAAAGAAATGGTTCCACCACAAATCTGCGAAGCCCTTATCCGCGGAGACATAAGTGCGAAGACTAATTCGCGCCGTTCAAAGCACTAAGGAAAAACGCGACCCTACCGCGATGACATAATCGCGGAGGGCAAATCCGCGCATTCCCAAGCACTCAGTACCCTAAACCTAACCCTAACCCTAACCCTAACCCTAACCCTAACCCTAACCCTAACCCTAACCCTAACCCTAAACCTAAACCTAAACCTAAACCTAACCCTAAAACAAACCCCTAAACCTAATCCTAACCCTTACCTTAATGGAAATCGGCTTTCTGCCGCGGCACCATTTTAAAGCGCCCTTCTGTTGCCGCGCTGTTGTCGCGGCGGTGATGATGCGTGATGATGATGTCGCGGCTTTAGCGACACGCTTATGTCTCCGCGGATAAGGGCTTCACGGTTTTGTCGTGCCACGAAAAGAAATTACGTTGATTATGGTTATAGCACACTCGTGTATATCATTGCTTCTGATTTTTAAATCTATAATTGGGGGACATATGCCTTTTTAGATAAATATGCTATCATATCTAGTGTGTGTGTGTGTGTGTGTGTGTGTGTGTTGTGTGTGTGTGTGCGCGTGCGCGCGCGCGCGCACACACATATATAATCATAATAGTGCAAAATGATGCTTTGGAGGAATCAGGGTTGCACTCTTTAAGTGAAATGTTTTTAAATTTAACTTAGGAAAATTTACCTATTTTGCAAAGTACCTCAAGGCCAGACAAGGAACAATGAATGGAAAATGATCAAGGAGAGATTCAACCCAGAAATAAGGAGACATTTTCTGACAATGAGAGCAATCGACCAATGGAACAGCTTGCCTTCAGAAGTTGTGGGAGCTTCATCACTGGAGGCTTTCAAGAAGAGACTGGACTGCTATCTGTCAGAAATGGTAGAGGATCTCCTGCTTGGCCTGGGGAGTTGGGCTAGATGACCTACAAGGTTCCTTCCAACACTGTTAATCTGTAGGTGACTTTTCCTGTAATTGCAGAGTATCCACACAATCCTGGAAAATGCTGCTTTAATGAATTTTAGGAGAGAGACTCTGTCCATGCACCCATATGCTGCAAGCACTTTTTTGCCGTCAGATTTCAAAAGCTGTATAGCTAATTACTCATATGGTGTTTATTCTCAAGTAAATCTATGTTCCTATCTAAAGCTAGGTAGAGATAAAAGCAATATTTCTTCATCGTACCATTGAGGTTGAGGTACTAAATGCTTAAAGCAATTGGAAGTGATGAATTTGGTGAACACTGCCTAAATTCTAACTTGTTTTTACAAGACAAACCTGCATGCTGGTCTATTCCGTAATAAAATAGTCACATTTAATGATAAATTCCTGTGGTTGCGACATTAATTTTATATATTTTCCTTCTTCCTCTCTGCTGCTTTTTCTTTACCTCTCCAAACTGTTTTTTATGTTCAAGATTGGAAGGATCATATTTATATTATAGTGTGGAGCTAATAGATGAAGGGAAAATTCTTTTAGTACCAATGGCAAGCTGCCAAATAGGAAATAAAGATTCAGAGGTTTAGTTCTCAAATTATGAGTCTCATTTCCCTTATAAAGACAAGAGCTTTTGCTGAGAAAAGGATAAATCTCTTTGCCTCCCACTCCATGCAGTGTACAGATCTCAATATCATAGCAATTAAATCGGGGACAATTTATCAATGATTGACCATACAATAAGTCAAGGAGTTTCCAGATGATTCTGTTTCCACCAAACATAGCATGCAATATTTTTATGATGTTGTATCTTTTTCTCTTTCCTTTCCATTTACTTCTTTACAAAACCTAAAAGGCAGACCTTGCAGTAAAATAGGGAAGGATAGAAGATGAGGAACAGCAACTGGGTTGGACAATGAGCCAAGTGAGGAAATGAGATTTCAGAAATCTTTTGAGGGAGTACGGGAGCTAATGGAGAAATATAGGGGAAAAGAAAAAGGCAAAAAGAATAAGCAAAGCAGAGGATGATGTATGGAACAAGAAAAAGATCAAGGATAAAATACTAGAAGAAGGTGGTGTAGATATAAGAGAAAACAGAATTCAAGATGCTTCATATAATCCAAGAAAAGAACTCTAGGTTGACATGGAAAGAAGGAGCATGGTTTGCTTGTTTTTTAGAGAAGAAGACTTCAAGGTCCAAAGAATTTTAGCCAGGCTTGTGTAAAGATAAAATGAGAGGAGTCTATTTTGCTTGACCTTGAGTGCATAAAATAGCAAGTAAGATAAGAACTTCTCAGATTGTCTTAAAATTTTTGATCTTTCCCTATGCAATCCTTCTATGCTAAGTGCAAGACCTATCTTTGTGTGTGTGTGTGAGAGAGAGAGGGGGGGAGGGGGGAGAGAGGGAGAGAGAGAGAGAGGGAGAGAGAGAGAGAGAGAGAGAGAGAGAGAGGGAGAGAGAGAGAGAGAGAGAGAGAGAGAGTGAGTGAGTTTTGGACCTGATTATGGGGTTCCACCACAAAACCACGTTCGACTAAAGCGCGCTCGATGAAACCGCGTAGCTGACGTCATCCCAGCGCGACGAAAAAAGCACGCTGTAAACGCTAAAGCTAAAATTAACCCCTAAACCTAAACCTAACCCCCCTAAACCTAATCCTAAACCTAACCCTAAACCTAACCCTTAACCTAACGCTAAACCTAATCCTAACCCTTAACCTAACCCTAAACCTAACCCTAACCCTTAACCTAACCCTAAACCTAACCCTAACCCTTAACCTAACCCTAAACCTAACCCTAAACCTAAACCTAATCCTTACCTTAACTTGAGTCGGCTTGCTTTCAAAGCGCTATTTAAAGCACCCTTTTTTCTCCGCGGTCACTGTTGTCGCCCTGCTGATGACGTCAGCGACGCGATTTAATCGGGCGCGCTTTAGTGGAGTGCGGTTTTGTCGTGCCACGGATTATGGATATATGCAGCTCAGAATGAAGTATGCTTGAACATGACATCAACTTAGGATGCCTTATAGAGCATGGAGGCATCCATTAAGGTCCATTAAGGCAATGTAACTGTGCAACTGCTGCTGAAAATGACCCCAGTTCTGCAACTAGTCTTTTTTGAAAGCCCCATTTACTGATGATGATGGTATTGCCAAGTCAAAAGAAGGAGGTTTATTCCAAAAGAAACATGGGGAGAAGAAACGTTCTTGCAGCTGCAGCTAAAGTGAATAAGGTGCTGTTGGAACCCAGAGAGCTGACTTTAGCTGAATGAATCATACCTGAATGAAGTTAGAAGATTGAGAAGTAGAAGAATCAAAGGAAAACAGCACCATGCCTGAATTTGCATGATGCCGTAGTAGTAGACGCTACAGAAAAAGGACATCTTCAGGCCAGAAAGTAACAGCCCTAAATATAATACATTTTAATATTCCTTGTCCCAGTTTCATTGATCAGCAAAAATGATAATAAATCCTTTTAAAATATATGGATTTTCTCATCATGTAAATACTGAGCATCTTACATAGCAACTTATCATTAACAATCTACTCATAGCAGGAAGGAATCTAAATATTTTCATGTTTTCTATAAAATAGCAGAATTTTGCCCTGTATTTTTCAAACATTTCCAGTCCTTATTTATTGTATTTATTGTATTCCATCCTTAGTTTTCTGTATTAGAAATCTGCCCAGCATCTTCCTTCAAGGAAACAATAAATATCACTATACAAGCATTTTTTAGACTGCTTAAAGTTGTCATATTTTTAGTACTAATTAGTTAGAATCATTTAGGCAATATTTTTAAATTCTTTCTTCCAGATTTCTGAATGACTTACTCTTTCCTGGAATTATCCATTAATGTTCCTTCTACACCACCAGGTAGGCTAGATGGAACTTTACTCAGAAGTTCTTAGTAATTTCCAAGACCTAGGATCAATGTACAGACACATGCAAAGCCTGGCAGCTAACAAAGGGCCAGTACCAGTGAAAGAGTCTAGGGAAAAAAATAATTTCTTGAATTATTTTTAGAGAATAGTTTGGTGAAGTTAGAGAAAACAGAGCAGGAGAGAACTGCACTACATTAGTTCTCTTTGAATGTAGATTCATTTACATATTTTGGTTGTTTTTAATGATTATTTGAACAAACCATAAGAGTTTGGATCATATCTTTTTCTAAGCTATGTCATGTTTTTAACTATTAAGGATTCGGCTCACATAAACCCAAACATAAACAAAATCACTTTTTGACAATTCAATTTGTGAATTATGGCATCAAGAAGTTAAGTGGAGTCTACTTAGCCTGTAGTTCAATCACATGTTTAATACAGGAAGTCAACAGAGTAAGAATAACAGAATTCAGAATAAGAGAGTTGGAAGGGACCTTGGAGGTCTCCTAGACCAACCAGCTGCCCACGCAGGAGACTTTATACCATTTCTAACAAATGCCTGTCCAGTCTCTTTTTCAAAACCTCCAGTGATGGAGCACCCACAACTTCTGAAGCCAAGCTGTTCCACTGGTTGACTGTTCTCACAAAATTTCATCTTAGTTCTATGTTCTCTCCTTAATTAGTTTCTATCTATTGTTTCTTGTCTTATCTTCTGATACTTTAGAAAATATGTTGACCCCCTCTTTTTTGTAGCAGCTTCTCAAATATCATGTCATGCTATCATGTCACTCCTTGTCATGCCACATACCTCCCAATGGCCGATAATATCTCAGAGGATGGGCCTTCTCCGGGTCCCGTCGACCAGACAATGTCAGCTGGTGACTCCTCAGGGGAGGGCCTTCTCTGAAGCTGCTCCAACCCTATGGAACGATCTACCCCCAGAGATCCGGACCCTTCCCACTCTCTCGGCCTTCCGAAAGGCTACTAAAACCTGGCTATTCCGGCAGGCCTGGGGCTGTTGACCTCATGAATGAGGTCCAGCCCCGCCTAGATTGAGTGCATGATGTGTTTCTTTTTAACCTGCTTTTCTTCTCTATTTTTAATTTTTATCCTTTTTAGAGTTGTATCCCCGTAAGCCGCCGGAGTCCTTCGGGATTGGGTGGCATATAAATTCATTAAATTTGAATTTGAATTTGAAATTTGTCCTTCTTGTCTGTAGACTAGTCATACCCAGTTCCTGCAACCATTCTTCATATATTTTAGCCTCCAGGTCACTAATCATCTTCTCTGCACTCTAAGCTTCCCTTAGAGATTAATGTACAATCTTTGAAGTTTTCTAATGCAGAACTGGAATGCCTATCACTGTTCTAGGCAATAAATTGTGACACTGAATTGCTCTGAATGCTTAAAAGCTTCTTCTTATGTGTAATCACTATATATGGTTATTTTTCATTTCCTTTAGGAAGAGTTGAAACTACAATTGTGTTTTTTTGTTCTTTTGAGCATTGTAATCACTCATAACATTACAGGGTAGTAGAAAAAAAATCATATCTTGTTTCCTTTCATGTAGCCTTAACTAAAGGAATCTTCAGTGGGGACTTCAGTGAGACACAACACTGTCCTCTACAAAATAGAACATGCAAGCTGGAGAATTCTAAGAATGATAGTAAGCGATAAAGATTTGCTTTGAATCAAGGGTCTAGGAATGGGCAAGGGGACTTTCAGAATGAAAGAGCTTGTTAAACTCAGAACGTGAGTTTGAAAAAAAATGAGATTAATTTAATTAGAGAATCTCGTATGGCAAAGGCATCTGATCCAGTGACCTCCATTATTGGCTGCTGAAGTATTAATAACCTAGAAAAGAAATAACAGCCACTCCCTTCTTGAGTACACAAAGCTTCCCAATAGGCAACTTGATATAGCAATGTTTAATTTCCACATCCTATAGTGAAGACGGTTGTGAATACATCCATTTCAAGCAATTTGAACTGAAATTCCTGGTGATGTAATGTGATGCCAATTTTTAGGATATAGTTACATTGCAGAACCTAAAACAGTGAAGAGTAATTCAAAGTACACAATAAAGCGGGGGGGGGGGAAATGTAGAGGACAGAAACATTTCTCCTGAGCTGTATGGGGTGGTTGTGGTCACTCCATAATGAATGAATATTTAACAAGAGAGGGGACATTAACGGGCCTATCTTCCTGTAATCTGACTGTCACAGAAGCAGAAGAAGCTCCATTCCTTGTGACTTCATGGATACATCTATGGGGTTTCTTCTCCAATAAGGAATTGGTATGTCAGGATTCCACCCCCCCAAATTTCCCTATTCAGCTTACAGTCCTGGGATTTCCTGGAGTGTCTCCTTCAAGTTGTACCAAGCCGTGGTGGTGTAGTGGTTAGAGTGCAGTACTGCAGGGTACTTCTGCTGATCATCAGCTGCCAGCAGTTTGGCAGATTGAATCTCATCAGGCTCTAGGTTGACTCAGCCTTCCATCCTTCCAAGGTGGGTAAAATGAGGACCAAGATTGTTGGGGGCTACATGTTGACTCTGTAAACCGCATAGAGAGGGCTATAAAGCACTGTGAAGCAGTATGTAAGTCTAAGTGCTAGTGTTACAATAGTGTAACTCTGCTTACCTTGAGCCCAGATCAGGCCAGTCAAGAGGTGGCATTTATTGAGCCTGCATGCAACATTCCTGTAAGAAGGCAAGACCGTTAACAGATTTGAGGGTCCCAGTTCCTTGCTTTACTCTCAGTTGATAATATAATGCACTTAAATAAAAGCATACTTTTTTATTTCAGCAGGAGAATGTCCAAGATAACTAATGATAGAACACAAATCTGACAAGGCTTAACAATTACTATTAAATCATGACTTGGGACATACTTCATAGCAAATTATCTGCTTATCAATGGAATATGATAGGAGGACTGATAATATATGCCCTCTGTTGCATATTCGGAAATGAAATCACATCAAATAGCAAAAACACAGTGGAAGATTAAAAGTTATAAAACTCTAGGTGCTTCAACAGTTCTATTCCAGAATATTTTATTTCATTCTGTAAGAATTAGGAATGTCCGCCCTGCCTTTCCATAAGCAATTGTCTTGAAGATCAAAGGCAAGAAGTCAGTTTTCTATAATCTTATTGATGGAATAATATAACATTGAACAATATAATGGAGGTGGTTGAGTGAGTAATAAGAGATCCCACCTCCGCCCCACTCTGCCTCTACCCTCCCTCTGTGTCTTTGATTTTAATATTTGATTTTAATTTTTTGTGTTTTAGCTTGGATGTAACTGTAAGCTACCTAGAGTTACCCTATGGTAAGATGGGCACCCAATAAAATAAATGAATATAGTACTGAAAGTACGAGGGACCAGCATGCACTGGTATCATTCCCTTTACCTTTTCTATGTAAACAATTCCTATAAAGGCAGTCCTTGACTTATAGCTATTATGGGACCTGCCCATCATGGTTATAAAGCAGGTCATCCATGTGACCAACTCAATTTTACAATCTTTTTCTTTTGTGCACATCAAAACCTTCTAACTGGGTTTAAGAATCTTTTTTGGGGGGGGGAGGAGGGAAGGGTCTTTTGTAACTTTTATCAGCTGCTAAGAGATCGGTCATAAATTGAGAATTACCAGAAAAGCCACTGATCTGAGGATAAGAGGTCTCTTCTGTATCCAGGGAATCTCTCTTATTTATCCTCAGGAAGTTGGTGATGTGAACTGGGTGGCTTCTTTATTTTAGAAAAGCAAATCATATGATCTAAACAGTCTGGATTGCTTTCTTAAACCAAATCTCTGCTGTTTCTCCAAGACTGACGTATTGTCAAGTTCAAATAGTTTGTATGCAGTCATTATTTGGATTGGATAAACTATGATTTCTTGGGATACTTTTTTGGGGAAAAAATCTCCTAAATTTTCCAGCTTGGTTATAAAATGCCCCATCAAATAAAGTTATTGACAGAGCCAGGTGGTAATACTGTAAGCTGCTGACAATGTAGGAAAGAAGTTAAATCACTTCTTTAACAAAGCACAGTGTTTGATCATTATCAAAAAGCCTTTCTTTGTGGCTCAAAAGAATAAATAAAAATATTTCTTTTATTTAATATGATGAAAGTATATTTCAACATTATGCTATTTGAAAAAATATGTTTGCCCTTTCAAATGTTTAGCTCCTCTATTTTCAAACTGAAGAAATAAATCCTTTTTTAGGTTCAAAGTCTGACATTTTTTCATGGATTTCAGCATTTAAGCTTTGGCCTTAAATTTATGGTTTAAGGTGAGAGACAGCCAGAGAAGAATGTGCATCCATTTTAGATAAAAGGTAAGCTCAATGGGTTTTTCTTGATTTTTCAAAGAGGCATCTTGAATGAGATTCTTCAAGGTTATTAATACACTGTGTCTATTGATATCAGGCTTTCTGTTTATCTGTATACATAAATCCAGGTTAGTATAGACATGTAGCTTGAATGACAGACTGAGATATCTATTCTCATAACTATGGTTCATAGGACTACTTCAATTACTTGGGGAACAATTATTTTGAATTTCTAATCTGGGCAATAAATCACTTTATATTCTTATTCAGTCTTACAAATAATGAACCGTTAGGTGAACATGATTAATGAAAGGTACAGGATAAGATAGGCAAACATGCCTATTGTTTTATGATATTTTACACAGATAAGAAAATACAATTTTTCAAATCACATGAAAGTTTAAAAAAAACCAGCATCCATTCCTATTAGGAACCTAAACAGGGAGTATGGAAATAACATTTGTGAAATGAAGAGCAGAAAGAGGCTTGATGAAAATATGTTATTGGTCTATAACTGGGCAGGAGAAGCTTAAATGAAAATAGTAGATCTCAGAAAGTGAAAGTGGAGAAAATAAGTTATTTACCTGCTTCAGAGAGAAGGAAATTCAGAAAGAATATTCACTTCAGTATGGATTCTTGGAGTTAAAATGTGATAATGCTTGCATGTCACATACTAGATAAGGTGTCAAACACCTTTTCAATTGCAAGATCCACACTTTTAGATAAAACCCTAGGAACCACAATTAATGAATTGCATAGAATCAATGAAAATACTAAAAATATTTGTCTGGTTTAAATGTATTAAGTTGAAAAGGAAAATATTTCCCATTGATATGACTATTATTAAAAACCCCAATCTAACAAGAGGCTATAACAGTAGACCAGAACATCATGGATTTAGAGTGAGGGGTTTTTTGGGGAGAGACGGAGTTCAGAACCTTATTTACTTTAGCTTAAAGAGCCACTGAGAAAAGTTTACCTAAATTTACTTATGATTCACCCTGGCCATATCCAATGCATGTTCCCATTTAGGAATTTAAATGATAAAAACAGCCTTCATAAATGGCGTGGAAATGGACTTGGAAGCCAGATAACAAGCGAATGGCGTAATATAATCATACCAATCCAATCCAGGCCCTGCTAGCAATTCTGTTGTCCTATTTTGGACTAGTTGAAATCTCTAGACCATTTTCAAAAACAGCTCCATATGTAGTACATATCATCCGCTAAGTATTCAAGCAAACATCCCTGTTTTAAAATATTTTTAAATTCTGGTTTATCTCAACAAGCTTATGAAGACATAAATACTAGCATTAGTAGCATTTCTCTGAGACAGGAAAGGCAAATTTAGTAGCATGAAAGACTGCAAGGAATTCTTTGCAAAACATAGTCAAGATTGTGTATTTGTTACTTCTCTTACCTATGTCGTATGAAATATATTTAATACAATTATTATGCAGAGCAAAATATTAGAGAAACAACAATGGAGGAATAAAATAATTCAATAAGTGTGGATTACATTTATGGAATGATTTGTTGATATTTATGAACACAAACACAATACCAAGAACATTCTATTGAAGTGACCTCTTGGAAAAATAATTCTGCTAACATTTTTCAAACCCCAGAAGCAAACTGGGAATGCTTAATTTTATATATGATAAAAAAATCATAAGCCACTGTTTAGGTAAGTTGAACATCTACAGCCAGAGTATGGAATGTGTAGCAAAATTTCTTTCTCATCCTATTGTGTAGAAAGTATTCCCCTCAAGTATTGTTTGTAAAAGACAGATTACTTTTTTATGCTACAAAAGAAATACCATGCTTCTGATTAAAAAACAACAACAGGTAGTCCTCAATTTTCAATGGTATTTTCATTGCTATGTGAGATGGTCGAAAAATGCAATGATACATGAGAATGCCACTTAGTGATAACAATTTGGCATTTCAGGTTGCTATGGTTGCTAATTTGTTAAGCGAGGCTAGCAATAGCACTTAGACTTATATACCGCTTCACAATGTTTATAGCTCTCTCTGAGCCAGTGTTTCTCAACCTTGGCCACTTTAAGACATGTGAACTTCAACTCTCAGAATTCTGGGAGTTGAAGTCCACCCTTCTCAAAGTTGCCAAGGTTGAAGCGGTTTACAGAATCAGCATATTGCCTCCAACAATCTGGGTCCTCATTTTACCCACCTCAGAAGGGTGGAATGCTGAGTCAACCTTGAGCCAGTGAGAACTGAACTGCAGCCAGAAGTCAGGAGAAGTAGCTCACAGTACTGCATTCTAGCCACAGCACCACCACGGCTCAGTGAGAATATCACATGGTTGCCATTTGTAACCTCCTGCCGGCTTCCCCATTGACTGTGCTTGTAGAAAGCTGCAAAGAAGGACGCAAATGGTGATCACATGACCTTGAGGTGCTCCAACTTCGTAATTGCAAGGGGAAGCCCCTGAGTACCCAGATCACATGAGTGGAGGGATGACTGACATAACTACGAGGATAGTCATAACTCTCACATATTCAGCACTGTGGTTAAATCCAAAAGGTTACAGAATAAGACAAGGAACAGCCATATTCACTTTATTTTAGCCAGTCTCATTTATACTGATAACAACTATATTATATTATGTTGCTGCTTCAATTGATATTCATTTCTCATATGGAAACCAATGTTAAAAAATGTTTATGTGCTACATAGTGAAACCAAAATGTTTCATTAGCAACATTTGAGAAAGTTTTTAAAAAGCACACACATTCTTGAGTATATTCAGAGTATCCACAACTGGGGTAATATAACACATTTGTATTCCACTGGGAGTTGGTTGAAGCCAGTGATAAACAAACTTAATAAACACATAAACTTCCACGATGCTACCAGGAACCACTTTGCTCTGGCAGATGGATCAACTCTGACTATTTTGGGAAACAGCACCCACACATGTGATAGAGTAGTGAGGTAGTGTTTCCTTTCTCCACCCAACAGCTATTTTTCACATGGTTTTCAGACACAACATTGTTTTTCTAGCCTTTCCTTAGAGACGGCCCAAAGACTAAAAAGCATTCTGAAATTGTGCGGTATACAGCAACTCTGACTGAATCCTGAGTTTAATTAGGCTGGTTTAGACTCATTCTTAGTTCCATAAGATACAATACAATACAATAGCAGAGTTGGAAGGGACTTTGGAGGTCTTCTAGTCCAAACCTCTGCCTAGGCAGGAAACCCTATACCATTTCAGACAAATGGCTATCCAACATCTTCTTAAAGACTTCCAGTGTTGGGGCATTCACAACTTCTGGAGTCAAGCTGATTAATTGTTCTAACTGTCAGGAAATTTCTCCTCAGTTGTAAGTTGCTTCTCTCCTTGATTAGTTTCCACCCATTGCTTCTTGTTCTGCCCTCAGGTGCTTTGGAGAATAGTTTGAATCCCTCTTCTTTGGGGCAACCCCTGAGATATTGGAACATTGCTATCATGTCTCCCCTGGCCCTTCTTTTCATTAAAATAGACCTGGGTCCTTTGTAATGTATTCTACTCGGGAGCTTCACAGGATCCCATGTGCAATTTAATATTTTATGGGGCTACAGAGGAAGAGAAAAATAGGGGAAACATGAGTTCTTGCTCTTGCCTCTGGAATGGAAATAAAGCAGTTGTCTCAGTGTGGATTAAATAGACAGATAGCATAAACTAAATTAAAACAATTGTCTTTTATTTTTTCCCCTGGCGGCTTGGAGTAAAGATATAGAAAGATCAGGAGAAGTGAGTCAATGACACATCTATGTTCTAAAAACAGGGATTATATTGCAATTTGTTTTTCAACCATTCTGCACATAGCACAGACTGCATTTATACATTGCTATCAAGCTGTTGATACTACCAGAATGCTTGACTAATGAGATAGCGACTGGATGATCAAAGCACCTATCCCTTTGGTATGTTTGTCAATGTTGTGTGCATTCCTAGCCTTGGTGTTTCAGTTGTATAATCACAACTATTATCCTGAATACTTTTCCCTGCCCATTTGAATTCCCTTGCCTTCACCCTATAGATCACATGCAACCATCTAGTCCAAGGGCCCCAACTCCCAGGGCTGTACACCACTACTGGGCCTTAAGCTGTTCAGAACTGTCCCATAGAAGTGGTGGATGAGCATGTGGCCATGCGCATGCATCCCTGCTCGCACAAGTAGTAGGCAAGCGTGTGGGCGCACACTCCATTTGTGCTAGCGGCATTTGCATGTGCCCACCACTCGCTCAGATGGAGCTGCACTCTTGCCTGCGTGCGTGCTTGCCTCCCACTTATGCAGAACCATCCCGTCTCCCCATCCCCATTCCCCACTGGTCCGCACAGGCGGAAATGTTGGGGAACTCTGATCTTTATGCATCTCGGGCTTTACTCAAACACAGAACACCGAACTTCATATCTTCTGCTAATTTGATATATGCAGTTTGTCAACATTGGATTTTTCCTCTGCAAAGAGGCAAGGAAGAAAATATGATCGAATCCATATATGGAGTGTGTGTTTGAGTGTTGATGACATAATTTGCCAGTCCTCGTTTCCCCATCCATATTTTTACTTTCCTTTTGGTAAATAAAAAAAAAGATAATTAATTCTGAAGTTATAACAGTAATGCATATGTATAGTATATGGGCACACTTTGTCATTTGTTAATTAGTTTTATAATTTTTTAAAATGCTTGTTGCAAATGCTTCTATGAGACCTACAATTTTCATAGATATTAGGAGAATTATTAAATCTCCAAATCTGTAAAGACAGACTCTACATGCATGCCAAACATCCATTCATTTTCTCTTTTGTCTTTCAAAACTGTGAAAAACTTCAGTGAGTGTGTAAACCCCGCTCAAAGCCGGTTCACAACAAATTTGACTTTCTGCTTTTAAAGAGAGAGGTGACGATGACTGACTGACTGCCTGAATTAATGAATGAATGACTCAATTCATTCATTTTGCATTACTCCAACTGCATCCTCTGGTAAGTTCGGTAAGCAGAAGAGACTTCTGCATATAAGTCACATATAAACAGAAACCTGTTCTGGCCAGGGGACGAGTTGGTGAGTACCAGTTGGAGAAATACCACAGAGAACAGCAGTGCTTCAGGGAAAACAACATTGCTTCAACAGTGCAGAAGGCCCACTA
The DNA here is from genome assembly GCF_051295495.1 of Thamnophis sirtalis. Taxonomy (NCBI): domain Eukaryota; kingdom Metazoa; phylum Chordata; class Lepidosauria; order Squamata; family Natricidae; genus Thamnophis; species Thamnophis sirtalis. The sequence continues at coordinate 98,376,514 of NW_028261383.1, forward strand.
AGACCAATTGTAGCTGGCTTTCACATGGCTATGTTCTTTTTACTGTCACTTCAGAAAAAGATCTTGATCCAATACCTTTTTGGTCTTTTCTTCGCTTGCAAAAGCCCCACATTTGTGTTTTTAAACTAGGCAATAAGCAAGGGAATAAGAATTACTTCATTTCCACTTCACATTTTAAAAGAAAATAATGTCAGGTTTTTTTGGGGGGGGGGGTTATGTTTAATGATACTAAACATATTCAAGGCATCTTTGTTAACTACCTACCAAAGCTAATTCAACCATACAGCTTTATTTGCATCCCACAGCTGTACCTCTGCGCTTACTCAGTGGTGGAATTCAGCCAGTTCGCACCACTTTGGGAGAACCGGTTGTTAACTTTCTGAGCAGTTTGGTGAACTGGTTGTTGGAAGAAATCATTAGGGCAGAGAACCAGTTGTTAAATTATTTCAATCCCAACACTGGGCTTACTGCAGATTTAGCCTCCTCATCCTCTTCTCGGGAAACTTGGATCATCATTGCTATTCCTTTTGAGAAATATTCCAACATATCTGGAAAACACCAGGTTGGGAAAGCTGCTTTAGCTTTTCTTTTGTCTAAAAAACAAAACAAAGTCAGATCTACATTTCCCACTTCTCAAAGAGAGAACAATGGAATTAGGCTGTAAGAAAGAATATGATACGATTAGCTGTGTTTCAGGTTTTGTCTACACTACACTACTTTCCCAATATACATTACACAATGATCTAATAAAGTAGTCAAATTTTTGCCTGCTTGCTCATGTCATATTAATAGCATTTCGGCCTTGCCTTGCATGCAGTTGGTGAGAGTGAACAGTTGCCTTCATGTTAATTTAATTAAAAGGATGTTTGGGAATTAGCCTGTTAAACACAGGAAACATAGTTCATGCTCACTTCAAAGAGAGGACAACAATGTGTGCTTTGAATTTCAAAACCACTCATGTTCATTTGACTTGCCCAAGACTTGGGGCTAAGATGCTTTTGAGCTGGAGGAGTCCAGATTCCCAAAAGACAGAGTTGAACACTGAAAGGCTAAAATGGGAATGTCTGGAACTCCATATAAAATAATCTATCCTCTTTTGAACATGCTGAATCAGCCACATTCCAAATTCAATATCGCACATTGAATTAGAAATAAAGTTACAGCCAGGGTACAAAGAAATGCTCTTTTGAATGAGAAATCATGTTCTACTTGCCCAGAAATCCTAGCTATTCATTTTGTGAGATCCTTTCTAAAGCAGCAGATAGTTGAGTTTAGCTTAGAAAGTGGCAGGACATTTAAGGTAAACTGCAGCTTAATGAGATCACTGCTAGTAAAGTACAGTTTCTGGACATTTGGCTGATTACTCTCAGTTATATCTAGTTATCAAGTCCTCACCTCACCCTGTTGTTATGTTAAGCAATCATTTCCTGACCAGCAAGATCAGCTTGTTTAAGAAAATTATGGGGAGGGGAAAAAAACATCTTCAAACAAAGCCAACTTTCCCCCTCTCCTGCTATACTTTGTGGCTGATTTCCAGATTGGTGTTTAACTTCCTAGCAAGAGAGTCTTGTTAAACCTTGTTATATTTCACACACTTGCTAATTAATTCCTGGGCTGATGAATTGAAAGATGGTGCCATCTCGTGGGTGTCTCTAAATCATGACCTAGATTCATAATTTTACTTTGCTGGGAGAGGCTAATTGAAAGGCTTTGCATGCTAACAGGTAATAAAGCTATCATCTTTTAATGCATCTCTTAGGATGAGCCACTATTTTGGGTGAAGACCTGTTTAACAGCTGGTTCACTTGAGGCCTAAATCTTAAACTCACACGACCTTCTGTGGCAGCGGCCAACCTTATCTAAGGTTAGGAAGTGTTTGAAGAGGAAGTAATGTCCATAAAGCCAGGGCATACTATTGAAATAAGCAGGTGTGCATTCATGCTACACATACTATAGCACTAATTGCAATTGGAGATTTGTGAATATCACATTCATTCCCATCCAGCGTCTTTTGTATTAAGCAGTGTTTTTATAACTTGGCAGCTTTAAGCCGTGTGGACTTTAAATCCCAGAATTCCTCAGCCAGCCTGCTAGGAAATATGGGAGTTGAAGTCCGTGTACTTTAAAGCGGCCAAGATTGAGAAACACTGCATTATAGTACTAAGTCACTTATGTTCGAGCAAGGGAAAGATGGAGGGATTTCTCATCTCTTGTTATATCTAGTATATCACCTACACCAGGGGTCAGCAACCTTAAATACTCAAATAGCCACAAAGAACCGGAAGTTCCCCATTTAATTCTGGAGCCAACTGGAAGTCCGGTTCCTCCACCATAGAGTCTCTTCCTAGCATGGTGTCCTTTTTCCACTGCCAACCAGAAGTCCGGTTCCCCCATCATAGAGTCTCCTCCTAGCATGGCGTCCTCTTTCCTCTGCTAACCAAAAGTCCGGTTCCCCCATCATAGAGTCTCCTCCTAGCATGGTGTCCTTTTTTAGCTGCCAACCAGAAGTCCAGTTCCCCCATCATAGAGTCTCCTCCTAGCATGGCGTCCTTTTTCCTTTTATCGACTGGCAACAGGGAGCTGCAGGTTGCGGACCTCTGACCTACACCTATGCTTGGAAGGAGCAAGGACTAGTATATTTTGTGTGTGTATTGGGCTGGCTACATGTTAAAAAGACTTTCCCTTTCCAGATTTATATACTGTATTAAAAATACTTTTCAATTATTTCTTTAACAGCCTTGTAGATTAGATCAGTATATTATCTCCACCTTCCAGGCAGGTTCCGCTGGGAGACAGCAGCTTGTCTAGAGGTAGGTTTTATTTTCACTTGACAGACATTATCAGGTTCAAAGTTGGAGGCCAAATTAAACTATTATTTCTCTCTTCATAAATTATTTTTCTCAGTGTTCAGTAATAAAAACACCAAAGGGAGACCACTGTTTGGATGAGAAATAAGCTTGGGACAGAGGAAAATATAACCTTGTCTTACTATATGCAACTCTTCCCTTCCAAACTGCTATTAGCTGCGGAGGATAAAATTAGTAAATATTCATATATATTTATATTTCATCTCTAAAGTTAATACTGATTTGGGGATGGACAGCAGGGAAGGTTTTCCCCCCCTATTTTTGGACATATATATTAAGGCAATCACTAAAGCAGTGTTTCTCAACCTTGGCCACTTGAAGATGTCTGGACTTCAACTCCCAGAATTCCCCAGCCAGCGAATGCTGGCTGGGGAATTCTGGGAGTTGAAGTCCAGACATCTTCAAGTGGCCAAGGTTGAGAAACACTGCACTAAAGATAGTACTTAACTTACAACAGTTCATTTAGTGACCGTTAAAGTTACAGCGGCACTGAAAAAAGTGACTTATGACCATTTTTCACACCTATGACCATTGCGGCATCCCCATGGTCAAAGTGATCAAAATTCAGACACTTGGCAACTTCATATTTATGAGGTTTGCAGTGTCTCAGAGTTACATGCTTATCTTTTGCAATCTTCTCACAAGCAGAGTCAATCAGGAGGCCAGATTCACTAAACAGCCACTTTACTAACTTGGCAACTGCAATGCTTCATTTACCAATTGTGGCAAGAAAAGTTGTAAAATGGGCAAAACTCACTTAGCAAAAGGGCTCAATTGTGGTTGTAAGTTGAGGACTGCCTGTACTAGCTTTTTTCAACTATGGTTTAATGCAGTGTGTGGGCCCAGCCATTAGGGATTGATCAACAACAGGGACGTGCAGTCAGGGGAGGCAGGGGAGGCAGAGCCTCACCACTGTAATCATGAAAAGAAAAAAAATGTAAAAGGAAAAAAGCAAGAGCTGAGGTCAGGCTGAGCTAGTTGCTGCCAGAGTCACCATGAATGACTCTGCTTAACTGTTTAAAAAAGCCTCTAAAAATCGCCCTCTACAGGAGGAGGCAGGAGAACGATGTGCCTCATCTAGTCTGACTTTAGGTGTTTTATGATCACATGAGCAGAGTTAAGCAAGGGTTAAAAGCCTAAAAAATTCCTGACATAGGTGAGGCATGTAGTTCTCCTTCCTCCTCCTGTAGAGGGTGCTTTTTTAGAGGCTTTTTTAAACAGTTAAGCAGAGTCATCCACGGTGATTCTGGCAGCAACTAGCTCAGTCTGACCTTAGCTCTTGCCTTTTTCCTTTTACATTTTTTTCTTTTCATGATGACAGGCAAGAGCAGAGTTGAGATCCTCTCTGAAACAGCTGGAAAAGGTACGTATGGGTCGGAGGGAGGGGGAGGAATTCAAACTTCATCCTCAAGTATAGATGCCTCCACAAGTGTAGTTTGATTGCAGGCAGAGCTACGTTGCCTTTTCAAACACACATACACACACAAACGCACACACACACAAACGCACACACACAGCTGGATAAAACTATATAAGCCCAGCTTCACTGATTACAAGTTTGAAAAGGCAACGTGGCTCCTCCTGCAATCAAAGGCTCAGATCGGCTCCAATTCAACTTCTGTGTTTGTGTTTGTTTGAGAGAGAGAGTAAGAGAGGGAAGGGAGTAGGAGAGATAGTCCAATCCAACTTCTCTGTGTGCGTGTGTCTGTTTGAGAGAGGGGGGAGGGAGGAAGAGGGGGAGGAAGGAGGGGGAGGGAGAAGAAAAAGAATGAAGGAAACTTTTTCGCAAAGGAGAAAAGCAAATGCTGTTGCTTTAAATCAGAACTGAGCATGCCTGGCTGTGGAATTCTGGGAGTTGAAGTCCACAAGTCTAAAAAAATTTGAAACCCACCACTGTGTCAGTGCCTCACCAGCCATAAACCTCACTGCACGTCACTGATCAACAAACTATGATTAGAAGAAACCTTGACTTAGTGCAATATGTGATCTTAGCCAACAATTGTTCGTATATGAAAGAAAAAAGTTAGTCTCTAAAGTTTCTTCAAATGAGAATTTTAGCTCTTCCAGGTTTTATACCCACTCACCTGAACAGTTTGTTTGAATAAATACATTAATTTCTCTTCACCTCTTTGAACAACTTGGAATGTAAACACAGTATCTTTCAAGTTGCTGGACAAGTAAAATGTTACCCTCTATGGAATGCATTTGAAGTCTTTAAGAGGCCATTTCAATGTGGGCTATCTAGATAAGCTTTATATTTCCATTATTAAAAGTACATTAAGAAGCTGATAGAGGAAATGAAAGTCAAACAGGAACAAAAACATTTCAAAGAGAATTCTAAGCACCAATGGTACGTTATGTCAAATCTGAGAAGCATTAAGAAGATAGGAGTCTAAAAGGCCCAGCCAAACGCATTACGAACATAATAAAAATCTAAACAAAAAATATAGAACATTAGTAGTCCAATAATAACATCTGTGGGAGAATTATAAAATATTTGTCCATAGGCAGAGAAGCTTGGGGAAACTCTTAATTTCTTTCCAATTTTTGAGGTGTGGTCGATATACATCTAAAAGAGTCCCTTTTGATGGTAATAGGAACAGCAGTTAGATTTATATTTCGCTTCACAGTGCTTTACAGCCCTCTCTAAGCAGTTTACAGAGTCAGCATATTGCCTTCCAACAATATGGATCCTTATTTTACTGACCTCAGAAGGATGGAAGGCTCAGTCAACCTTGAATGATTAGAATCGAACTCCCAGAGTGAGCAATGAATTAATCTGCAATATTGAATTCTAACCACTGCGCCACCACGGCTCGATGCTAATTGTCCAGGCTCTGCATTCTTTAGTGGTTCTTAAACTGATCCAATACAATCCAACTTAATCCAAGCTGATCCAATTACCACTTTTTCTAGTCCTGAATTATTACCCAACCAGTCCCCACCTCTGTGTCTCTCTGTTGTCCTTTACAAATTATCTCAGCAGCAGCAGCCCCAACTCAAGCACAAGCAATTGCACCTTGTTCTATACTTCCAAGATATACTCTAATTACCATCTCGGGAGGCAATTACCCCCATTTCTGGAACCACAGCTTTAGTGTGTGGCATTACAAGGAATAAGAGAAGAAATGAGAGCAGATTATAAGGTTGCACAGTGCCTTTCTTTCTTATTTATTTATTGCAAGATTGGCCTGATATTAGTATTCATGTGCTTTATTATATCATTATGACTGTGGCTGCTTTGGTCATTTAGCACTAGAGGAAAAGGAGAGTAAAAATTATTTTGATAATGGCCAAATCAATGAACAAATTATTGAACATGCTTGAGTTCAATCAATTGCTTCTTTTTTCTGCCTCACTTGGCAGGGTGGCCCATTACAGTGAAGGCTGATAGTGTTCATCTTTCACTGTGATGATGGGAAGGAAAGGTGCATATGACTTCAAAAAAATTTGTATGTATACTATAAAACTTAAAACAATTCTCTCTATATATTTAATCATATTTCCTTTTATTTTAGCTCTGAAATATTTCGCTCCATCAGAATTTGTGTAAGTACACTTTGGTCTTGTAAACATATAATTAATTTAAACAGAAATTCCCAATATTAAAACCATTGCTGCTGAAAAGCTGAAATAAAACAATTCAGCTCTCTGCTTTTCTGGGTATAAGTGAATAGCAGACTAATTTAATATCATAGGCTGACATCTGCCCATATTTACTGGATGGTATACTTAAGGTTAAGTAAATAAATAAAAATACATTGCAAGGCAATTCAGACAAGAAGCACACCCAGAAGTACTAATTTAATTTTATTATATGGTTATATTCATTTTGCAAGTCTTGAACGTACATCTATCATCCCACACCTTTACAGACCAAGAAACTAGGGAGGGTCCCTTCTGAGTCATTTGCATATCCCCTTTCCTTCCTTTCCTTCCCCTTGTCTGCCACTTTTCTGATCATTGTCTAGTCTGTGGCACTGCCTCCTGTCTCACAAGGTCATTCCCACATATTATTACAGCGGTCCAATCATATACATGTTCACTCAAAATAAATCCCATTAAGATCAGACTTGGTGATATTTTTAAAAGGCTTACACAATTAATGAGACTTAAGTTAATATGATTACCTTAACTCTCGTGGATATTTATGTTTCTGCTCAAGACATAACTAAGACTAAATCCAGCTGAAGTAGGATATAAATATGGCTGCAACTTCCAAATTATTCAGACACAAAAACGAGTACAAATTTTAACACAGGTGAAGATGCATTTCTCCTTATAAATGCAACATTTTATGTTACTATGCAAGAATTTGAAGTAATCCGAACAGAATTACTGTGGGGTTGTATGTAATAGAAAATTAGGCAACGTCCTTGTTGGGACACAGTACCTGTAGCTACACGCAGAAATGATAGCATCATAAAATCTATTCTTATATAATTATGTGATTTGATACAAGTACATAAATTGCCAGATTGGCACTATAATATCATGAGGTATATTTATTATGTCCCCCACCACCATTTTTAACTCCTTGTAAATGCTTGTACCTCAGAGACATATTTTAACGCATCATTTTGTTTGGTTCTAACACAAGCAAGACAGTATATTTCTTAGATACTAGATCATATATTGAAAGAAATATGAAGCAGCACAACATCTGGTGAAATGCAGAATGAATTAGCCACTTAGTCACCTCAAATTATGTGATGGGCAGCATATAAATGTTTATATATCAATAATAATAAATAAATAAATAATGTAGCATCAATATAATATTCAGCTAGGCCACAAAAGTTGCAGAAAATATTGATTATGTCTTCTAGATATGTTTACAAGACTTTGCTAGCTCCTGTTCTTGATATCAGATTCTGTTTAGTACATTATTAATTATTTTCCAATTCCTAATTAAAAAAAGGGAAATTTCCAGTGGTTTAATGAATAAAACATGAAAAATAATTCAAGGACCAATAATTTAAGGACCAATATTGAAACAAGGCAATGTATTCATGTTGTTAATAACAGAGGTTCTTCTTGCCTGTAAGAATATTTTTCAACAAAAATCAGTCATTCCTACTGAATATGATGTTTTTGGTAAGCACTAATAAGAAATAATAATAGCATATTACACATAGAAATAATAAGAAAGCTGGGTGATTTTGGTCCAGTCACTCTCTCTTACTTCAATATACTACACAGGGCTGTTGTTGTTGGGGAAAATAGGAGGAAGAAGGTGTATGAACATGAAGCAGAATTCTGCAACCATAGTAACTAAGTGCCGATTTCCAAGCCTCTGAATTGTGATCCCATGATTGTGAGGATGCTGGATGGCCGTAAGTGCAAGGAATGGTCATAAGTCACTTTTTTTAGTAGTGCCATACATGTCGACTATTGTTAAATGAATGGTTGCAAATTGAGAACTATCTCTAGGTACTGTAAAAAAGAAAGGTCTAAAAGGAGATATAATGCCAATTTTCCAATAATTGCAGGACAGTCACAAGAAAGAAAGTGTGGCTTTATTCTCTGTGATGCCTGAAGGTAGAGGAGAATCAATTATATACAGACAGAATCAAGCTCAGATTAAGGAGGAATTTCCTGGCTGTGATTGCTATTAAGCAGTGGAATAGCTTGCCTCCTGATGGAAGGTTTCAGGGCAACTTGCCACAACCAACTCACCATGGCCAACTTGCTAGGGAACAACTCTCTGTGGAACAAGAGTTGCACTAATATCAAAGAAATGATGGGATAGAATCATTAAAGAAACGATCCAAAAGGAGGAACAAAATGAAATGTGAATGACAAAAATTAAAACAATTTTAAAATTATTTTAAATAATTAAATAAAATCGTTGAATTGATGTGTGGTGAGTTGCCCTGAGGTGTCCATGGCAAGATGGCTGTGATGGGTTGGCCATGACCAGTTGCCCCATTCCGCTGATGACATGCATGCTTTATCACTACAAAGATTGATTAGTTCTTTGTTTGGGATAGTCAGAAGATTCCTGTCCTGGGCAGAGAGTTCCATTAAAACAGGCCCAAAGTCTTCCAACTGAGTTTAATTTCATTTTTCCACCTCTTTCTGTTGAAAATTTGCTAATTTTCCAATGTAAAATTGGCATGTATAGGAAAAGAGAAAGGAACAATCCATTTATCTGACTAATATTATTTCTGTTCATTGGTTTGTGTGTTTACAGAAATCATGGAAAACTCCAGAAACAAAAGAAATAAGTGCTGATTTTATTTTCATCATATGAATTATAACAAATCACATACTGAGAAATATACATATTGATGTTAGCATTGATAAGAAAATAAATTTTAATGCTTATTCTTTTCCTGAATCTTACCCTCCCTGAATTTCAACAATGAATCCACTATTTTTCCATCTATGAGACTCATGTAAACATCTGCAGCACATGTGGGTTCCGGATCCCATTGCAACCAGTATGGTGCAACAGGGCCGGGCATCCACACATGAACACGCGCCGACCCACAAAGGTCCTAACCGGAAGACCCCTGTTCAATTCTGGAGCCAACCAGAAGTCTGGTTTCCTCACCATAGAGTCTCCTCCCAGTGCGGCATCCTTTTTCCTCTACCTGTCCTAATGAAAAGCCCTATCAATTGTGGAGTTGACCAGAAAATCCACTCCTTGCCATAGAGTCTCCTTTTGGTGCACCCTGCTTCCCCTCCCCCAAACCAGAAGCTCCTCTCAAAATTGTGGTGCTGACTGGCAACAGGGAACCACAGCAGAGGGATGAAAGAGCCACATCTGGTTCCAGAGCCGCAGTTTGCTGACTCCTGTCCTAGAACTAATAATTTAGGCTTAGAACTTCTCTTGAATTAAATAAATGCCTTTTGTATAACTGTCTAACATTTATTTAGAACTTTTTATGAATGCGTATTCTGTACATTCTTACCCTTGACATGATACTGTGTCAAAGTTAAATCAACAGGGCATATTTTAGTTTTCAAATTACCACATTTAAACAGTCACAGCAGGGTGATGGCAAGTATTATTTATGATTTCAAGGACATATAAATGCAGAAAAAGAAGTTCTGTTTAATTGAAGTGAGTTGTTTAGTAAAGATAGATATGAGTCCTTTGGTATATAATGCTATTAAATGATAATAAATAAATGTGGATGAAAGTTTGTATAAATTACACTCTTAAATAATAAATTTATTAAATGTATATTGAAAAGACATTAAAAATAATAGAATTGTTAATGGTTCTTTTTAAACTGGCATGTCTTAGCCCAAATAAATTAATCATTGTTCTCTTTGGGAACTTGATTCTGTAGTGTAGAATGACAGCTGTTAGCTTAGTCAATTCTAAATAATAGATATTTTTTCAAAATATTTACTGGGACAGTAGATGACAAGTTAAAGTTTCATTCGGTGTTTCTAGGTTTCAGCAAGTTAGAGATAACTTTAGTTATTAGTTGCGTTATAAATAAAAATCATTGTAATAATATTATCCATGATGGATTTTTTTCCTTATGGGTGTAGTAATTCATAAAATTGTTGGCCTAACTGGAAATCCCAGAATTCACTTATTCTGCTATTTTAATCAAGAAATAAGCATGGCAAGAATTTCAGAAATATTCTTCACTGCAGTAAGGTAGAATAACAGAATCTTAAAAACAGCTCTTCATTTCTCTCTGCTTCATCTTATTCAAAATTTTAGCAAATGCAAGAATCATTTGTGTAACCGAAGAAAAGAAATAAACTTGTAATGCACACTAGAAAGATAAAAAGCTTTATAATTTGTGTATCAATGTACTAGTATGCAGCACTGCTGATCTATCTAGAGATATTAGGCATAAGATATTAAGTATTAAAGGCAAGTGAAGAAAAACAATACATTGGAAATATCTACAATCCTAAAGTACCGAAGCAACAGTCTAAATCAGTAGGCAAAATTTGTATATACTATATCCTAATCTTTATGCCTAACTGGAATGTAGAAGAAACCAAAAACTAAGCTTGAAAGCATTAGATTGATCTACCACAATTAGGGTTAGGCTAATTAGCTTTAGAAAATGATATCTTGAATCATAGAATAAAAGAGTTGGATTTGGATTTGGATTTATTCGATTTGTATGCCACCCTATTCCCAGAGGAACTCAGGGCGGCTGAACAAAAGCCAAGGGGAGGGGAACAAATACAAAAAATAAGACAAAAACAAGACAACGATACAAACAATTAAAAAAAACACAACAAGCAAAACCAAATTCGAGAAGGGGTGGAACTCAAGACCCCCAGGCCTGCTGGGACAGCCAGGACTTAACGGCTATATGGAAGGCATGAATGGTGGCGAGGGTCCGAATCTCCATGGGGAGATCATTCCAAAGGGCTGGAGCAGCCACAGAGAAGGCCCTCCTCCGGGGGGTCTAAAGCCGGAATTGGCCGGCAGATGGAATTCGGAGGAAGCCTAATCTGTGGGATCTAATGGGTCTATGGGAGGTAATTGGCAGAAGGAGGTATCTCAAGTACCCAGGTCCAATACCATGTAGGGCTTTATAAGTGACAACTAGCACCTTGAAGTGTACCCGGAGACCAATAGGCAGCCAGTGCAGCTCGCGGAGCATAGATGTAACGTGGGTGTACCGAGGCACACCCACAATCACTCGCCTGGCTGCATTCTGGACCAGCTGTAGTCTTCGAATACTCTTCAAGGGCTGCCCCATGTAGAGCGCATTGCAGTAGTCCAGTCTTGAGGTCACAAGGGCATGAGTGACTGTTGTAAGATCCTCCCGGTTCAGGTAGGGACGCAATTGGTGCACCAGGCGAACCTGGGCAAATGCCCCCCTGGTCACAGCTGACAAATGGTGATCTAAAGTCAGCCGTGGGTCCAGGAGGACTCCCAAATTGCGAACCCTGTCTGAGTGGTGTATAATTTCACCCCCCAGCCTGAGAGATGGAATAGCTGGCCAATTTGTGGGAGGAAAAAACACAAGCCACTCGGTCTTGTCAGGATTGAGAGCCAGCCTGTTCACCCCCATCCAGATACTAACATCTTCCAGGCACTGACACATCATGTCAACCGCTTCACTGAGCTGGCACGGGGTGGACAGATACAATTGGGTATCATCCGCATACTGGTGGTATTTTATCTCGTGCCGTTGGATGATCTCTCCCAGCGGCTTCATGTAGATGTTGAACAGGAGGGGGGACAGGACCGACCCCTGCGGCACCCCATAATTGAGGGGCCTAGGGGTCGACCTCTGCCCTCCGACCAACACCAACTGCAACCTGTGCAAGAGGTAGGAGGAGAACCACCGAAGAACGGTGCCTCCCACCCCCACCTCTTGCAACCGCCGCAGAAGGATACCATGGTTGATGGTATTGAAAGCCGCTGAGAGGTCAAGGAGCACCAGAACGGAGGCATGGCCCCCGACTCTGGCTCTCCAAAGATCATCTGCCAGTGCGACCAAAGCAGTTTCCGTGCTGTAACCAGGCCTGAAACTGGATTGGAAGGCGTCTAGATAATCGGTTTCCTCCAAGGACCGCCGGAGCTGAGCGGCCACCACTTTCTCAACAACCTTCCCAACAAAGGGGAGGTTGGAGACTGGACGGTAGTTATTTAAAATGGCTGGATCCGGTCCAATCCCCTGTTAGAACAGGAGACCCTATATCATTCTGGATAAATGGTTGTCCAATCTTTTCTTGCAAACCTCTAGTAATGGAGCACCTATGACTTCTGGAGGCAACTCATTCCACTGGTTAATAGTTCTTACTGACAGGAAATTTCTGTTAATGCTAAATTGGATCTTTGTTTAATAATCTCCCATCCATTAATTCTTGTGCTGTACTAAGATGCTTTGGAAAACAGGTTGTTCCCCCTCTTTTTGTGACAGTCCCACAAATATTTGATGACTGCTATCAAGTCCATCTCTTTACTCAATTTGACATACCTAGTGTCAACTTTTAAAGCGCTCCCATGACTATTATTAGGTTGGCATTTGAGGGAGGATTCCATGCATACCTTTGGCCAGAGTTGGATCTCATATTTCTACAACCTAGTTCATAAATATGATCTATGATGCATGACAGAAATGATGAGATAGAGGAGCAAAGTTCAAACGCAATTAAGCGAAATCCAGTTTAGGCTCCATAGAAGTCCTGCCAAGATTATAGTCCTAATAAATGAATGTTTTTTTTTTAACTTTGTCTCGAGGCTCGTAAATTAATTAGGTCAGCTCTTGGGAACTTCACACCTAGTTTCCACAACCATTCATTGTACAGTTTAGCTCCAGACCCCGTAATAATTTCTGTTGTTCTTCTCTGAACTTTTTCTAGAGCCTAAACATCTTTTTTATTGAACTTTTAAGACTTTACTTTTCTTATCATTACATTGCATTTTGTTGAATAGATCAAGTGCTCAAGTCTATCAAGATCCTTCTGTAGCATGCATCCACCTTCTAAAGTGTTGGCTATTCCTCACAGCTTGGTGTCATCTGCAAATTTGATGAGTTTCCTTTCTATTCCTTCATCTAAATCATTTATGAGGTTGTTGAAGAGAACTGGGGTTAGGACAGAACCTTGTGGTAGTCCATTGCATGCTTCCCTTTATTTGGATGTAGCTCTATTGAAGACTACATATGAAGTGTGGTGGTCAGCCAATTGCAAATCCATCTGGTGGTGATGCTGTCTATCCTTCATTGTTCTATCTTACTAAGAAGTACACTGTGGTCTACTTTTTCAAATGCCTTACTGTAAATTATTTCCCTGATCCACTAATTCAGTCACTGTCAAATAATGCAATTAGATTTATATGGCATGATCTATTTTTGACAACCCCATGTTTGCTTCTAATTGTAACTTTATATATTTCTAGGTATTCATAGATCTGTTGCTTGGTTATCTTTTCCAGAATCTTCCCATGTATTGATGTCTCATAGATTGGCCTGTAGTTTCCTGGATCTATCTTAGACTGCTTTCACTTTTTATTCCTTTTTTTTTAAAGGGTGGAATGAATGTATTCTTGAAATATGCTGTTGGAAAGATTTTTTTTAGATTAAAGTAAACAAAGTAAAAAAAAAAACCTCAATTCTTCAAAAGTTAAATGAGTTAAAGATCACCAGAGTTTCACTGATGTATTTATTCACTTAAAAGTGAAAAAAAATTCATGTCAAACTACATCCATATTTCTTTCTTTTTCTTTTAATTTGAATATTTCTTAATTATGTGTTCTGTCCCCCCTTCTCTGCTTGTTAAACAGACGACAGGCAAACAACTTAAAAGGAACTCTTTTTATCAGTTCTCGGCTCAAACTGGCTGCGAGCCCAAAAATAACATAAATACAGTCTCTGACCAGATAACAGAATACCAAACAAAAACTCTTACAACGTAATGCATTCTCCAAGTGTATCCTTGAATCAGGGTTACAGAAAACAAAGCACTTCTCCAAGTGTATCTTACATAAACCATGACTGCTCATCAATCAATGTTGAATGAACCAAGGAACGTTAACTCCTGCAACCAGGGCGTGGCACCATCTGTCCTTTTATCCCCAGAACATGCCCCTAACAAGCCCCAGCTGCATAGTTAATCTTGCATCCTGAAAAGACTCACAGAAGACGTCTGCTGAGTCACAACAATTATGTATAAGAAACTCCATCATGGCCTGTCTCCTTGGTATGAGTTTGATACAAGAGATTTAGTGAAAAACATTCTTCTGAGTTTTCCAGCACTTGAGTCTTGTGCTGCTTATCTTAGATGTAAAAACTATATAAATGACAATAGACAATAGACACAGATAATTAGAGAAAGCAGGCCTAAAAAAACTAAACAAATTATTTTGTCATACTCTATTTTAGAGCTGTTAGATGTGTTCCACTAGATTGAATTATCAATATGTAGCACACCATACCTGATCTTTTACATATGTAACTTCTGTTTTTAATATTAATTGTATATATTTTAGGCTTTTGCTTGACACTGAACTTTCTTTACCTACTGGTATTTATTTTATGTTGATAATTTATAATATACTTGTTTTGATACACCACAACACCGATACTTTTACCTAGCCAGGCATGCTCATGAAAATGTCATTCAGCTGCACACAATTGTCTTTTACAAAATGTAACACAAAGGCCTGAAGAAGTGTGGAACAAATTTGAAAAACATGCCTGCATTTTTTATAAGTGGTCGTTGAAAATCAATGTTTTCCATTACTTCTCTTAGCATTGACGAAATATTCAGTAACGTTTCTACATGATCTATAGAAAAATGCAGTCTTTTGTGATCTGAATGCATTGATTCTTCCTTGCCTCCACTACCTTTCATTTGAAATACCCAAGTTCCTCAAGGTGAAGAATTCTACATAATAGTAGAGCAGGTACCGGAGACAAAGAATTTGTCTCTGCTAAAAGTATGGTTGAAAGATCATTGTAAGTGTGTGTGTACAAGTCACCAATAGCTACATAAATCTTTGAAAAGTCTATAAACTCAGCATTACGGTTTCTTCAAGCCCAAGGGCTTTAGAACTGTTAACATTTTTTTCTAGTAAGGTAGCAGAAAGAAGATATTGGTGGGCTGAAGAGTCATGTTTTTCAGTAAGCTTTTAATAAGAAGGGAAGGTAAGTTGAAGCAGCAGACAGCAGGCAGTTCCCCTAATTCCTTATCATATCATTAAGAATATAGGAAGTCTAAAAGGCCCAGTCAAGTGCAGTAATCCTATACCAACATAATAAAATCTAAACAAAAAATTTAGAACATCAGTGGTCCAATAATAAACATCTGTGGGAAAATTACAAAGTATCTGCCCAGAGACAGAGAAGCTTGGGGACACTTTTGATGTCTTCCCAATTTCTGATGAGTGGTGGATATGGATCTAAAAGAGTCCCTTTTGATGGTAATAGCAATAGCACTTAGACTTAGATACCACTTCACGGTGCTTTACCGCCTTCTCTAAGCAATTTGCAGAGTCAGCCTATTGCTCCCTGCAATCTGGATCCTCATTTTACCAGCCTCTGAAGGATGGCAGGCTGATCCAACCTTTAATCAATTTTAAACTACAGAAAGTAAAACCCCAACTTGCCTTTATTTATATGGGAGAAGTGGAAATGATGATCTACAGTTTGCTTGTTTAATAGAATGCATTGGTATGAAGAGTACTTTAGACACAAGAAGAGGAAAATAAGCCCACACAAATGTCCAGTCTAAATGTAATGCATGGAGAAAAAGAAAGCCAGAGGGTATATCATTTGCTAATATTTAAACTTAGGTTGTTTGAAAGTTGGACCATAAGAAAGTCTGAATGCCAAAGAATTGAGGCCTTTGAACTATGGTGCTGGAGAAGACTCTTGTGAGTCCCTTGGATTGCAAGACGATCAAAGCAGTCAGTCCTAGAGGAGATCAACTCTGACTGCTCTTTAGAAGGCCAGATCCTGAAGATGAAACTCAAATACTCTGGCCACCTAATGAGAAGGAAGGACTCACTAGAGAAGAGCCTAATTTTGGGAAAGATTGAGGGCAAAAGAAGAAGGGGATTACAGAGAATGAGGTGGTTGGATGGAGTCTCTGAAGCTGTAGGCATGACCTTAAATAGATTCCAGAGGATGGTAGAGGAGAAGGAAGGCCTGGAGGAACATTGTCCATGGGATCGTGATGGGTCGGACATGACTTCACAACTAACAACAACAACAAAACAAACCGTAGGTTTGCCAAATACTATTGATTACTGGGGGCAGGGTTAAACTTTTCATTCATGCTCACCTCAATTACCATTTTTCTAAAACCTGAATGCTTAACCACTTTCTAACCATCAGGTAGAAAGAGTTGACAAATAACAGTCATTAAGCACAGGGATTTCAAGAGAACACAATTAGAGTTCCAGGAAATATTGGGTACTTTCAAATGTGACTGATGGCATATCTTCTAATATGAATCTGTGTGACAATGAACATTTTGTGATCAATTTTAAATGTGTGTGTCCATGTGTGTGTGTGTATGAGAGAGTTTAGATGTTCCCTTTGAGAGGAAACAACAGCTTCACTTTTGTCATTGTTTAAAAAATATAAGAAATACAACTGGTGTATATAAATGACTCATTGGCTTAAAAATTTTAAAACTGAAATGCAATACAAAAGCCAAACTGCATGTCTAATTTAAAGGAGAGGACAGTTTTATCCCCTAGAAAGAACTTGTTTTGCAAATCAAACTTGGACAGAGAAATTCTTAATTCCTACTAAATATTAAATTGTAGGATCCTTACCAAATACTCTTCTCTAATCTCTCAGAAATTTTCTTATCTCTTATACATGGTGGGGAAAAATAATAATTCTCCTAAAATATAGAGGAGGAATGCTAGGGTGGTAGAGCAGATAAGTTATTGGACTAGAACTTTGAATATACTATTAAAACTATGATTAGGTATCAAGACTCTAGGGGACTCAGTCATAGGCGTCCAATAGAATCCATGCTGTTATTCAAATTATGCAAATTATGGTAGTCCTCAAGGTATGACTGCAAACTATGGTCATAAGTCATAACAATTGTAAAGTAAGTCAGCATGTGACCAGAACCAATTTTATGACTCTTTTGCACTGGTCATTAAGTAAATGTTGCAGTCGTTAAGTGTTAAGTGAATGTCATTAAGTGAACGCTGGGGTTGTTAAGTGAATACAATTGTTAAGTGACCCCATTGTTCACTTAACTGCTAGGGGGTTGTTTCTGCTGGAAACTGGAAATAAATGCTGCTTTCTAGGAAAAATACCATAAATCATGGTCAAGTGACTTTGGGGCACTGGAAATGGCTGTAAATGGTGCCCTGTATATAGTTTGTATCATTTGCATGAGGGTGGGAGGTGTGTGATATCATTATTCCCTGCCCTTGGCAGGCCGATAACCATGAACTCAGCCTGCCAATTCCACCTTATGTTCCCCTGGTTGTCTTTGCCATTTTGTGCTTAGAATTCACCCCACAATCAGAAACTACCTATGAGATTGATCTACCAACATCCAGGTTTTACATTAGATGGGTGTTCAGCTTGGAGCTGATGGAGATGCTAAGCAAGCAGGTTTGGTTATCTCTCAGTTCAGTTAGCTTCATAGGACTGTGACAAGGACAAAATGAGAGATATGGCAGATGACTATGTCTGCTTCTTTGACACCCTTGGAAGAAGGAAGTCTGTAATAAAAAAAGTGAAAGGGCAGTGAGGAGAAGAACTGATCCTGTGAAGCACTGGTCCATTTGCATACACACACACACACACACACACACACACACACACACACGTGTGTGTGTGTCTTTTCCCATGTAAGATTGAGATTGTCTTGCCAACGTTTTAGTGAGGTCTCACTCACCATCTTCAGGCTGGGTTTTGGGCTTAAAAGCATGGTCGGAGATGCCATCTTTCTATAAATCTTGGTCTGTGTGTGTGGAGTGCTGGCTTTGTTTCAGTAAGTGGAATGATTGGTTGTGTGGTTTTATCATGATCGGTAGATTGGTGCTGATTGGTGCTGGCTGTGTGTCCGTTATTGTTTTGTGTTGTAACAGCCTGGGTGGGGCTCGTTTGTTGACTAAGGCTGGTTTCCAGATGTCTGGTAGGCAGGAGGTATCATCACGTTTATTCATGTTGTGGGGGTGTTTCTCTATTTCAATAGATTCCATAATTATTCTCTTGTTGAAGTGTTCAGTTTTGGAGATTGTTTCCTTCAAAACTAATTTCATGTCCTGTAGGTTTAAGGTGCTGGAAAAGGTGCTGGAAAAGGGAGGAAGAAAAAAGGAAAAAACTTCCTCCCTTTTATACACACACACACACACACACACACACACACACACACACACACACACACATCAATTTCATTGTGGAAGTGGTCTGAGAGATTACATTCAGAGGCCCATTGACTCATATCATATCCGTCTTTAGCTAAGTTAGCTAATTCTACTTTTTCCATACAAAATATTTCTGAGTCACGAAAAGCAATTGAGATGAATGATCTCCGCCAAAAGCCTGTGCAATTTCAATAAGTTGGTGACTAGTGATGAGCTGTCACCCACTCCCTGTTTACAATCTCTGGAAACATGTTTTTAAAATTTATAAGAACCCAATTCCTCTTAAATTGTCCTGATTTTAATTAGGAAAGAGATTACTGATCCAAAGCTTAGCATCCTATTGCAACAAGAAATAAAACCTCCCAGGGCCTGGCAGGGTCCACCAACTCTCCCATCAGTTGGGTTTACAAATCATCATTTAAATTTCCCATAATAATTTGGAGTTTAGCCATGCAACTGATTTGATAGAGCCGAGGTGGCGCAGTGGTTAAATGCAGCACTGCAGGCTACTTCAGCTGACTGCAGTTCTGCAGTTCGGCTGTTCAAATCTCACCGGCTCAGGGTTAACTCAGCCTTCCATCCTTCCGAGGTGGGTAAAATGAGAACCCAGATTGTTGTTGGGGGCAATATGCTGACTCTGTAAACTGCTTAGAGAGGGCTGAAAGCCTACGAAGCGGTATATAAGTCTAACTGCTAAGAGCTGTGTTTATATACCTTACATACTGTTGCTGTCTTTCACTGTCAGCTAAACCCATAGATAAAAAAGAATGAAAATGAAGGAGGATCTAAGAAAAACACTTTGGTCGGGATCTGCCTTCCTTCTCTCCTGTAAAAAATGTCATAATAATCTAAATGCAAAGCTAAATTGTTAATAAAATAAGAATTCAAGGATGATAGATAAATGGGTGATCATAGTTCCTATAATATTTTGCTGTGAAAGATGTGTCTGAATTTGAAGGGAAAAGGATTGCCTGTCCTTTAACAACAGCTGCAAAATTGTTTTTTGATGTAGCAAATTGCAGCTATTTTTCAACTTGCAAATTAAACGTTTACACTTTCCTGTAGCCTCATCTGCTTTTTTCCCCTTTTTTCTGTGCCATTGGTGGTGAAGCCAATAATGAAGTAAATATTTGCTCATCGGACAAGATCCTCCCAAATTATTCCTCACTGATTTGGGATCCAAATAATATAACAGCGATTTTACATAAGTGGCTGGTAACTTTTGGGAAGTAACTATTATTACAATTTTTTCTGAAAATATGATGTCAGAATTGGACATATTTAAGAGGTGGCAAGCTCAAACGAAGATTTGCAAAACTTAAAAAACCATTTTTAAAAAAATGACAGCAGTTTAGAAAATGTCATGTAGAGGCAAGTCCATGCATATCCTGAGCTGCTTTGGGATTGTCCAAGCATTACCCCTCACTGCTGACATATCAAAATGTATTTCAACTAATTAAGCCATTGCTATTTGTTTCTAATCACAATCAAACACTTTCCAATTCTTGTTCATGCTTGCAGTTGGAAGACTGATTTAACTAATATATGCATTCAATAAAAATAGTAACACTGGACAACAAAGATTTTGCTTCCTGGACACTACCTTGTAGCTTTATGGCTGCTAATCATGAAAATAACCTGTAAATATATCTATCATGTGCTATTTTATAAAATTCCTGAATGTACACCATTCAATACCTGTTATACATGAAAGAAACATATCAAAACATGGAACTGGTGTTGAAGCACATCTAATGCACAATGTACAATTGGAATATCTGTGCAGATTTAAAAGTAGTGGAATAGAATAGAATAGAATAGAATTCTGTGATTGGACACACAAGGAATTTGTCTTGGTGCATATGCTTATGATTCTTGACAAAGATACATTTGTCAAGAATCATAATATACAACATTTAAAGATAGTCATAGGGTACTAATAAGCAATCAAATCATATTAGGAAACAATCAATATAAATTGTAAGGATACGAGCAACAAAGTTACAGTTATACAGTCATAAGTGGAAGGAGATGTGTGATAGGAATGATGAGAAGATTAATAGTAATGCAGACTTAATAAATAGTTTGACAGTGTTGAGGGAATTATTTATTTAGCAGAGTGATGGCATTCGGGAAAAAAAACTGTTCTTGTGTCTAGTTGTTCTGGTGTGCAGTGCTCTATAGCATGGTTTTGAGGGTAGGAGTGAAACAGTTTATGTTCAGGATGCGACGGGTCTGTAAATATTTTCACAGCCCTCTTTTTGACTCATGCAGTGTAGAGGTCCTCAATGGAAGGCAAATTGGTAGTAATTTTCTGCAGTTCTAATTATCCTCTGAAGTCTGGGTCTGTCTTGTTGGGTTGCAGAACTCGGTGCTTGGAATGCAGCTTGGATATACCAAATATTGTTGTTTCATATGCAAATGGAACAGCCATTCAAGAGAGTCACACTACATTAAAAAGAAATGGTCACGCTGAAAGAATTTGGTTCCAGTATAGAAAAATGTGGCACATGAACCACTTGTTGGCCCAATAAATATATTTTTACCTCTGCAAATCAAATGTATCATCAAAGACAGGCAGTTCAAAGACTTTTTAATGGGTCAGAAAAAAATCACCTGGCATTCAAAGATGTTGACATCTTTTTTTGGTAACTACAGAGCACCAAACTATATTCGGTTGGTTGATAAACTTCTTAAGCATACAAGGCCATAAAGTGCAACTGAAGTCACTGAAGATTCATTTTCTGCATTCACACTCGGCCTTCCTTCCCAAATATCTTGGTGCAGTCAGTGATGAACATGGTGAAAGTTTTCACCAGGACATTTGAACAATGGAAAAGTGGTATCAGGGCAACTGGGATCCCATCATTTCTGGCTGATTATTGTTGGACACTGCAGTGAGATGCATCAGACACTGTACAAACCAAACCCAGCAGCAAAACACTTTTGGCCCTGTTGAACTCATGCAGCATGTCAGAAACATTATGCAATTAAATACATTATAGTCAATAAAAGTTAATTTCACATTTGTTACAATTCCTACATGATACAGTCATTCTGAAATTCTATCTGTGCTGTTTGAAGGGATCAACCATAATCCCTAAAAGTTTTTTAGGAAGCAAAACCTTTTTTAAAATTGTTGTCAATTGTAATAATTAGTACAAAACAATTAAGACCTCTTCATTGAAAGTCATGGACCATAATCTACCATGTTGCTCCATAGTAGTGAAATAGTGTAGATGCTTTTCAATTTAGTCAGTCTATAGCATGGGTGTCAAACTCATGACATGCAGGCTGGGTGCATCATGTGCTGGCTCTGCCAGCACATGATGCACAGTTTAGGAAGGGGAAAAAGTCCCAATATGTCATGTGATGATGCTGTGATGACGCAAGTTTGGTCTATAGCTTAAGAGAGAGAGAAAGCGTCCCAGAGTGACCCAGATTGCTTCCGTGTCGAGGGAGTATTTGACTGTTGATCTTCCCATTTTAAGTACACCACCTTGTTCACTACACCACTTGGGCTCTCTTTCACTCTGTAGTTTTACAAATTCCTTTGTAGCTGTAGTAATTAATTGGATTGTTTTGGGTGTGGAATATAGAAGGTCAGATGAGATACATCTGTCACTCACAAAATGCCACAATTTGAGAACTGGGTTATTTATGAAAAATTTCATTTCATGTGAATAAGGAAGTTTTTAAATTATTATTTTTTTAGAAAATTGGAGTTGCCTGATGGCATTTCCTTGTTCTTAATAAATCTATATGGATTGCTAGAAAATTGTTCAAATTCAAAGATATTCTGCCTGTGATAATTTGTTTAACTATTTGTGCTAATCATTTTCTGGTCAACATTTTTTTCCAGTAAAAAAATATACTGTCTTCTGCTCATATTCCATGAAATGGGTTCTAAGTACTAAAGTAAGGTGATGTACTTAATTCAAACAGCTATCATCTGAGAGAAACTGAAATATTTCCCCTTTTTCAACTATGAGAATGGAAATTTCAAAGAGGATGTTACTTGTTAAGACCCCTGTGATTTAATCATTAGTAAGCATAAGAATTAAGACTGCTGAATAAACATGTATGATAATTAATAGATTCTTTGTTGAATTCTCCTATGAAACCAGATGGTCTAATGACGCATGCAAACAGATCATTTATTTCATTTGGAAAATTGAATGTTGAATAAAGAATTAGATATTTGTAATTAAGAGCACACCAAAAGCTAAAGCAAATGCAGAAAAAAATAAGGAAGGTGGATACGTTAAGGAAAAATTAAGCACATATAAATAAATCCGGGCATTTATCATGAAATGTTATTTAGCAGAATTCAAAGAATGTTTTCAGTTAAAAACAAAAAATTAAAAAAAATGCTCTTCTAGGTTTTTAAAAAAATGATAAATAACAAGTAATTGCCTCTCCAAATGAAAACTATGGTTAAGTTTTCATGATAATGCAATTAATCTTCCACATGCCACACAACCCTGCCCTCTTTTTAACCAAATTAATCTATTTTGCTATTTTCAAACATTCGTTTTTCTGCATTGATATGAATACTTTCTAAATGATTGTACTAACTCACAATGTGTGGACCCATGCTACCTGATTTTGTGTAGTCATCAAATTCCTTTGAGCCTACTGTGTGCTATCCATGGTTTGCGTTTTCTTGCATGTGCATGTCTCTCTGTGTATATGTGCATACATTTGTGAAAGTGAGGGAATAAGAGGTAAAATATTACAGGTATTTGTACATACATATATCCAGATGATTTGCACAGACATATGCAATCCTGCACAGGGCATTATGGATCTGACTGTACCCACAGCTCAGTGGTGGGTTTCAATTTTTTTTAGAACCTCTTCTGTAGGTGTGGCTGCTTTGTGGGAGTGGCTTGCTGGCCATGTGACTGGGTGGGATTGGCTTGTCAGCCATGTGACTGAGTGGGATGGTTTGGCAGTCATGTGACTGGGTGGGCATGGCCAACTTGTAAAATGTGGTGAAACTCACTTAACAATGCTCTTGATTATCAACCAAAATGTTGGCTCAGAAACTCTGGCATTTGAAGCACGCAAGTCTTAAAGCTGTCAAGTTGCAAGACCCTTGCACCTCTAACCCTTTAGAAAAAAAACCCAGTGGTGTTCAAACTTGACAGCTTTAAGACTTGTGGACTTCAACTTCCAGAATTCCTCCTCCAGTCGTGTTGGCTCAGGAACTTTGGCATTGAAGTGTGCAAGTCTTAAACTGTCAAGTTACAAGACCCTTGCACCCTCAACGCTTTAGAAAAAAACCCCAGGGGTGTTCAAACTTGACAGCTTTAAGACTTGTGGACTTCAACTCCCAGAATTCCTCCTCTCGCTCTTCATCTTGATGATGTGCAGATGGGCGGAGCTGGAACCGGTTCTAAATGGCACTGTAGATTTGTGGAACCTCTTCTATAGAAGAGGTTAGAACTGGCAGGAACCCACCCCTGCCACAGCCGGCCTGGGCCTCTGACAGAGTTTTCTCATGTTCTCTCACCTCTGCTTTATCTATGGTTATTTGGATATTCTTCTACAATGAAGCAAATTTTTAAATTATCCAAATAAATTGGAGCAGCTATGTCTTCCTTTCAAAAAGAGGCTGGGCACAGTTCTGTCCTGTCATTAATTTATTTGAACTGACAATAATAAACCCCTGATTTAACAGCTCCATAAAATGTGAATATGCATTTCGGTCACTGATAAATTAAGCAGAAGGTAAGTCTAACATCTCTGCTTGAATATTTTAAAAAGACAGACTTATTATTGGGAGACAGACAATAGTTTTACACTTTATTTTCTCAAGCACAGAGTAAAATACCTTGGAGACTTTGCTTACGGCTGTATGGAAAAAGTGCTAGCAATAACACTTGAATGCTAAGAAGCAATGGCCTTCTGAAAAGATGTTGCTGGGATTTAAGAGGGAACAAAAGAAAGATTTGTTCAGTTTCAATTTCCTAGTTCACACACTATTCAATTTCCTAGTTCATCCAACCCATAAATATACTAACACAACAAAGTCCATTTTTCAAAAATGTGCATAATAGGAAAAGCATGAAGATTAGTGCACTGTGGGGAAAAAATCACTTGCACTTATGTGAGTGAAAATTTGTATGAACATGAATATATTTTTGGATTTGTCTTGGCCTAAGAGATTAATAAAATCCTAATTGAAAATGTAGTTCAGTCTATCCATTTGTTGTGAGACTAGTTGTCATGTTTTCTAACAGGTAGTTTCTGTTTGTGGATGTGGTCTGCTAGTCTTTTGCCTGCTTGGTCTTGGTATTTCTTCATTTGAAGCTAATTCACAACTTTGGAAAACTCATGTGTACAACAGGAGACCCTTCAAATAGTTGTTTGCTCTACATAGGATCAGTCCCACTAGACCAGACCCCCCCAAAAAAGACAGCTAAATTACTTTTATTGAGATTAGCTATAATAACAGAACCTTGCAAATCAGCTTGTGAAGGATATTCTCCTCCTTCTTATACTTCAGCAAATCAGGGAAGTATCTTTCTGAGCTAGTTCCAAATATTGCCTGTTGTATATTTAAAATGATTTTCACCCCTAATTGCTCTAACAGATCTTGCATATCTCTATCAAGATCATATTCTTGACTCTCTGCTATAGTTAGTTCAAAAGGGGTAGCAATGGGGGTTCCTTGATGCAATCCATGTGTCATCAAGCTGCATTGGTTTCCAGTTTGCTTCTGGGTACAATTCTAGTGCTGGTTATCATCAATTAAGCTCTCTATGGCATAGACCTAGTTATTTTAGGGATTGTCATTAGTGGTTTCTGCATGTCCAGTAAGATCTGGTAGAGTGGATAACACTTTGGTCCTTTCTATCAAACCATGTCACCTAGTAGAACCCCAGAAATTTACCTTCTCTATCATGGCATGTATCCTCTTGAACAACGTTTTCTGGAGGTTTGCATGGTTCCTTCTCTACAAGATTTCTCCAAGTCTTTAAAAGCATAGTTGTTATTCTTCTAAGTCTGTAGTCTCTGATTGATATTTTCTAATGCAATATGCATTTTGTCCTGATGCACATGTACTTTTTTTTCATTTTTTTAAAAAAATATTTATTTTAATTAAATAATCTGCTCTGAATCATTTGGTAATCAGGTGGACTTCTGAGTCTAAATAAATGTCTCCTCCAGATTTTTGGAGTTCACATCTGATAACCCAGAGGTGGGTTCCTACCAGTTCGCACCAGTTCAGTAGAACCAGTTCGTCAAATCTACACACAGAGAGAAACTCACACAGAGAGAGAAAGAGAAAGAAAGGAAGAAAGAAAGAAAAAAAGAAAGAAAGAAAAAGTGAGAGAGAGATGAAAGAAAAAAAGGAAAGAGACAAAAGGAAAGAGAGAGAGAGAGAGAGAGAGAGAGAGAGAGAGAGAGAGAGAGAGAGACTGAGGAACTAAAACACATGGCCGGCAAGCCACCCCCACCAGGTCACATGGCCGGCAAGCCATTCCAACCAAGGAGGCCACACCCACAGAGTAGGTTTGAATTTTTTTTGAAACCCACCACTGTGATAACCGTATGGAATGTGAGTCCATATATTTATAAAAACACATATTCATACACCCGGGGGATAAATAAATCATGAGTTGCAGTAGTGGATATCCATTTTTTTTTCTTGGTTGATGGAAGAGAAGTTGAATCTCTTAGCTAGTTGAAAATTAAGAAAAATCTGGCTGAACTTTGGCGCTTTCTTCTCCAGAAGCTACAGCTGGTTTAAACTGCAGTGTCTCAAGTTGTAATGATTACTTCTCATAGTTCTTACCTGTTATTGTTGCTATATGAACTGCATTGATTGTCAATTGATTTCTTTGTGCAATTCAAGGTGCTCCTGGTAACCTATAGGTCAAATAACATTTATTTATTATTTATTTATTAATTTGTCTTGTATGCCGCCCACTCCCGGAGGATTCCGGGCGGCTCACAAAAGACAAGGGAAAGGGGGGAATGAGACAAAGACAACATATTAAAAACAAAACCAACATTCACAATTTCTGTGGAGGTAGATGCTTCTCAGCTCCCCCCAGCCTGCTGGAACAGCCAGGACTTGGTGGCTTTGCGGAAGGCCGGGAGGGTAGTAAGGATCCGGATCTCAACAGGGAGCTCGTTCCAGAGGGCCGGAGCTGCAACAGAGAAGGCTCTCCCCCGGGGAGTCGCCAGCCGACATTGGCTGGCAGATGGAATCCGGAGGAGACCCAACCTATGCGATCTAATTGGTCTGAGAGAGGTAATCGGCAGGAGGCGGTCTCTCAGGTACCCAGGTCTGATGCCATGTAGGGCTTTATAGGTAGCGACCAGCACCTTGAAGCGGATTCGGAGACTAATAGGTAGCCAGTGCAGCTCGCGGAGGATAGGTGTAACGTGGGTGTACCTTGGTGCACCCATTATTGCTCGCGTGGCTGCATTCTGGACTAATTGGAGTCTTCGAACACTCTTCAAGGGCTGCCCCATGTAGAGCGCATTTACATTTACCCCACCCCCCCAGGTCTTTGGGAAGGTGGATAAATAGGTGGATAAAAATGCCATATCCAGTCTAAACATCTGACTGTGTGACCAACTAGAATAATAAAAATAAACCAGCAGTGGTGATTCAGTAGTTATTGGCACCCTGTACTATATCAAAAGATCTTGGATGCCACTTAGAAAATCTGTGCATAAACAAGACTTCCATTTGTCAGTTACAAAAGGCCACACTGCTTGGATCCCTACTTATACCACATCAACGCATTAGGTAAAGGCTCCCTTCGCACATATGTGCTAGTCATTCCCGACTCTAGGGGGCAATGCTCATCGTCGTTTCAAAGCCGAAGAGCCAGCGCTATTGGAAGACGTCTTGGTGGCCATATGGCTGGCATGACTAAATGCCAAAGGTGCATGGAACTTTGTTATCGTTCCACCAAAGGTGGTTCCTATTTTCCTACTTGCATTTTTGTGTGCTTTTGAACTGCTAGGTTGGCAGAAACTGGGACAAGTAACGGGAGCTCACTCCATTAGGAGGCACTAGGGATTCGAACCGCCGAACTGCCGACCTTTCTGATTGACAAGCTCAGCGTCCTAGCCACTGAGCCACTTGTCAATGCATTACAACCTTCTAATTCTTGAAAAGAATGCAGTCAAAGGACTTGGCACTGTGATTTCACGTGATTGTATATGCAATCATTCACTTAGTGAAGACGTGGTTGAGGCATAGAGTTATTTAGCTTAGGGCATCCATTGGGCATCCGTTTCCTTGGCCACAGTAAGCATAGCATCTGCATAGCATTTTGGACTGAGCAGTCTTCATGCTTCTATTCCTGCATGCTAACAGCCATTAGCAAAGATGTTGGCTCTGTAATGCAGATGCACTTGACAGCATTGTTGTTACTAGCCTAAGCTTGAGAGCTCAAATTAGCACAGTAGTGAAAATGCAAAATAGTGCAGTGTAACACAGAAGCAGGAAATCTGATGCTAAACTTCTACATGAGATACACGTGGTCTCTTAGAGGCTTAAGTGCTCCCTCTAACGTTAGCATTAAAGCCCTTGGATGCTAGTGCTTTTCCTTTGTTTGTAACCCTTGGCAATTGCTTTAGCCACTTAGGAAAGTGAATGAATCCTTTTCTCGGTGTTGTAGTAGACAAAGGGGATGAATCATCTTATTAAATGTATAGGTTATCTTTCTTGGAATATGCGTCATGTCAGAAGGTTTATTGCACTGAATGAGACTCATCTCCTTGGGGAACTCCAGAGGTGAGCATGTTCTTAAAGAAGCAAGAAGGGCGGTTTTCTTATAAATGAACAGAATGTTGATTTTTCAGACTGCTTCCTCTTCTGTCTTGGAACAACCTCTGTAGCCTGGTGAAGATGAAAAAACTGGCAAAAGGGGTTTGTAGCTGATGGCGCGCGTGTGTGTGCACGCTGGAGGGGGCACGCGTGCATAGTATTATGGGTGTGGCATGCTGGCGCATGCCCCCCCCTGTGCTCCCCCTGCTTTTGGCACAGCAGCAAAAAAAGGTTGGCCATCACTGCACTAGAAATTTCAGCACATTTATTTTAAACTG
The DNA here is from genome assembly GCF_051295495.1 of Thamnophis sirtalis. Taxonomy (NCBI): domain Eukaryota; kingdom Metazoa; phylum Chordata; class Lepidosauria; order Squamata; family Natricidae; genus Thamnophis; species Thamnophis sirtalis. Next base: position 98,405,251 of record NW_028261383.1, read on the forward strand.
TGGGTGTTTCTGAAAAAGAAAAGAAAAGAAATCCAACTTGCTTAATTGTAGTTTCCTGAAATGTAACCTCTACAAAGAGCTGCTGTGGCTAGCCACAGATTAAAGTCTTATCTTGCAGTGTGATCTGATTATTTTTTCAACAGAAATAGCAGGACACTAACCAATAGTATCACAATTTAATCATACCGTACCATACCATATGGTACCATACCGTACTGTATGTTTAATATTACAACTTGAAATAATTCTTCAGATCCCCTAAATGGCATTCCTGAATCTTTTAATGCCTCAATACTAACTTTGTTCTTAGTTTTTAAAAATAAAATATTATTTGCAATCAAATACATAAACAAAACTAAAATAAAGACATCTAACAGGTTTATCTATCCATTTATCCACTCTACCCATCCCGGCAAATTCCAACTGGGGTTTTGGGTCCACCTGATGAATTGATATGAAATGAAATATAGAGACTAAATCTGAACAATCTGACTTTTTAGTTCCTCAATATTTCTCTCTGTCTCTGTCTCTGTCTCTGTCTCTGTCTCTGTCTCTGTCTCTGTCTCTGTCTCTGTCTCTGTCTCTGTCTCTCTCTCTCTCTCTCTCTCTCTCCCTCCCTCCCTCCCTCCTTCCTATATCTATCTATCTATCTATCTATCTATCTATCTATCTATCTATCTATCTATCTATCTATCTATCATCTATCTATCTATCTATCTATCTATCTATCTATCTATCTATCATCTATCTATCATCTATCTATCTATCTATCTATCTATCTATCATCTATCTATCTATCTATCTATCTATCTATCTATCTATCTATCTATCTATCTATCTATCTATGTATCTATCTACCTACCTACCTACCTACCTACCTACCTACCTACCTACCTACCTACCTACCTACCTACCTACCTACCTACCTACCTACCTACCTACCTATCTATCTATCTATCTATCTATCTATCTATCTATCTATCTATCTACCTATCTATCTTTGAAGTCAAACTCCATGAAAGGGCCATATCCTACCCACACTGCATCATTCTTGCCCTGATAGGCATATGGCTGAACACCACAAAGCTCCTATTTTCATAAGTGCCATATGAATCAAGCTCCGGTAACATTTATTTACTTTGATAGATAATGAGAATAAATAAGAGTTCTTCGTAAATAAATATTCTGAAGAGTATTTTCTCTAATGACTGAGAAATGCATTGATCTTTGAATATACACTGCAGGTGTCTGATTCCTACACCTGTACAAATTTCTGAAGAAAAGGCTGTAGCACCTGGTGCCTTTTCATGGATGTAAGAACCATTTATACTGCACAGATTAAGAAAGTATTGTGGAAATGGAAGTGACATCACCCCTAAAATATTGCTAAGGCTTATGACAAAGACCCTCCTTGTACTACAAATATGCAATAGATGTGGGCAGTTTGGTTTTTAGAGATTTTTAAAAAAGAGTTGTTGCTTATCTTTTTTTCTTTTTTTAACCAAATTAGACTTTCAATAATCACCCCACAATAATTCAGATAAGTTCTGATATGAGTTATCATTATTATCTTTGAATAGTTTATTATTAAAGCATAGAGGCATGATACTTGATATGGCAGTCAAGACAAGTCCTGAAAATATTTGATTGCCTTATTTTGATTGTTTTATTTATACATTACTCTAGATATCATGGATAAGCTGAGAATTTTCGGTGCCAACAGATTCCCCCAAAATTGGCTTTGGCATATCCACGGATTGGTTTATCTGCAGGTACTGTATATAAGGTAATATTTTTTAAAAACTACTTGTATATCATGCATATACTCACCAATAAGCTTATCTGTGACTAAGACAATTCTCACATTTTTAATCAAAATACCATTAAAAAATGTCCCGTCCCATTTCCAAACATATGTAGATTTTGAGGGCTTCTCTTAGCGGGTGGTGCACTTTTCATGGTATCTTAATAAAAAATTTGAGCGTCAACTTATTCATGAGAACAGATAGTCCTTGACTTACAACTGTTCATTTAGTGACTGTTCGAAGTTGCAATGGCACTGAGAAAAGTGACTTAGGACCATTTTTCACACTTAGACTATTCCCCATAGTCATGTAATCAAAATTCAAACACTTGGCGACTGACTCATATTTACAATGGTTGCAATTTTCTGGAGTCATGTGATCACCTTTTGCAACCTTCTGACAAGCAAAGTCAATGGGGAAAACACTTAACAACCATGCTACTAACTTAACAACTTCACCGATTCATTGTGGTAAGACAGGTTATAAAATGGGGCAAAACTCACCTCACAACTGTCTCACTTAGCAACAGAAATTTGGGGCTCAATTGTGGTCATCAGTCAAGGATTATCTGTATATTGGGTACGTTAATTTCTAAAGCAGACTACATTCTTCCTGTTCACACTAGTTCCGCTTTTTTTTTTCATTTTCAATCCTTTTGAAATCTATCTGACTCTGTTCACTAAAACAATCCTCATGGCAAAGTGTTCAAAGGAATAGTTTGATACATTCAAAGCCCTTGTGCTATGGCACTAGGGCAGCCACATCCTGAGGGAAGGTTAGAGTACTACTTTGAGGAGCTTCCTGGGTCAGCCTCCTGCGTCTGTGCATGCAGATGTCTTTTCTTTTGCCAGGCAGAATGACTGCCTCTGTATGCAAGTGGAGTGGAGCACTTTAATGAAAACCATGCTGCACTTTCCAAAGGAGTCAGCTCAGTGCCGTGAGGAAATGTGTTTCACTCAATTTGATGTAATTTGCAAAGCATCTCTCTAAATGCTTTTTACACCAATAATTCTCCTCTCTTTCCTGAAGTCTTTTGCGTGAGTCATATTTACTTCAAGTTCCATTCTTTCCCTCACATCTACCACTCAGTACCACCATTCACAAGGATTTCGTTATTGAGTTATTCCCCCCTCCCCACCAGCTCTCATTCTTTGGGGAAAATCTTTTGAAGGATTTTATAACACTGACAATGAAGATATTGAAGTGGTGAACAGCTTCTGCCTTTGGGGTTTAACTATCAACAATAAAGGAACAGTCAAGCAGTCAAGAAATATTGCACATATTAGCACGTAGTAAAGTAGCAATGAAGGCTTTGGAAAAGATATTCAAATGTTGGGATGTGCCTATGCCTACAAAGATCAAAAGCATACAGACAATGGTTTTCCCTGTGATGCTCTAGGGAAGTGAAACTTGAAGAAATAGGAGAAGCAAGACTAGTGATGCTTCTGAATTTTAGTATGAGAAAATATTCTTCTTCTTCTTGTGCCATATCCATCATTGGACGTTGGCGATCATGTTGGTGATCCTATTTTTATCAACAGCCACACGAAAAAGTGCTGCTGAGTTTTGTCCAAACCAGTCCCTTAAGTCTTGAAGCATGATGTTCTTCTTCTGCCTGGACCTCATTTGCCTTCAATCTTTCCCTGGAGGATTAAGTGAAGTATGCTGTACTTTTCTGGGTGTTGCATCACATGTCCAAAATATTATAACTTTTGCTTTTTCATGGTTTTGATGGTTTCCCTTGGCTTTCCCGGGTGGCTTACCACCTCCTCATTTCTGATTTTGTCAAACCAGCTTATATGTAATGTGAGAGAATACTCCTGAGAATATGGATTTTTCGAGGCAAGTATCAAGCAGCCTCCCCAGATTTTATTTTATTTTAAAAACCGTCCATTTGGGGCAATTACAAAAAAACAACAACCCATACAACATGGTACCCTGTCTCCAGAGGTGGACATCACATACTGTAACAACTGGTTCGCCCAGCACCAGAAATGTGCATATGTACCATCCGCACATGTGTGCGTGTTAAAGCACATGCAATTCATTTTCTTGTGCCTTTCGCGCATATGTGATATGGGATGATATTGCGCCTGGGCAACCTGGGTAACTCTAACCCGCAGGTCGCAACTACTGGTTCACCTGATCAAGTCCGAACCGGCAGCCGCCCACCACTGCCCATCTCCATTGCTTGCATCTTTCTCTGATCCCCATTGTGGACAAGATGGATCATCATGAACATACAAATGCATCATGTACGTTCTGGTTTCTACATAAGTCCATCTCAGCCTTAGAAGTTTCTGTTGAAGTTTGTTGGAAGCAATTTACTATATGCTTTATTGCACTACCCATCCTATATGATGGCAGCATCCAACGCTGTCAGGACACGAATAAAATCATTCATGGTAGTATCTCTTTGATATATGGAATGGTCTCTTCTGAGAAAATAATGTTTGTTCCATTATTATTGTTATTATTATTATTATTATTATACTTTATTCATTAAACATGAAACTCAGTCAACTGAACATTCAAAAATGCATCACAAATACCAGTGACTGGTGCTAATGATTGATACAGGTTGCTGCCGGCATTCTAGGTATCAACCAAGTACTTTCTTAAAATATAAATGTTTCGAGTAGTGCAATTTTTTGCAGTTCCGCTGTTGTTATTACAGGAAGCTGCAATTTGCTGATGTATCTTATAAAATTCTTGGACATGGTACCAAGTGCCCCAATGACAATGGGTGACAGGGCCAAATATTCAAAGTGTTTCTAGATGAATTATATGACACCCGATTTCCATTCATTTGCAAATTTTCCATGGTGCATTTCTAGCATAGAATCTGTCTCTGCACTTTTATCATAATACATTCTTCAAAGTGGCTTTGCACTGTTAGGGGGGGGGGGGTTGGCTGACCTCTTCCTACCCCTCACTGATATATTCTTTTATTTTGATGACAAAGAGGGTGAACATATTTATGAGTGGTAAGTAACTTCTCTAATATACACAATGTCTAAAAGGCTAGGAAATAATTTATGTGATGTATATTGCAATTCTGAAAAGCAATGTTGAAATAATAATCCTTTACTAATTCTGAAACATAAAACAGAAAAGTAATATTGTTGAATGTGAGGAGGGATCCTCTAAGAAGTCTTTGCTAATCCCTGCTTAGGGCAGGATAATCACCTCAAAAGTACCTAAATGAATAATTTCATTCTCATTTCCTGTATGAAGATTTTTCAGCTATTAACTCTACTAACTTCTTTCTCTCTCTCTTTAACTTTTTTTTAAAATGTGTTTTTATTTTATTTACATTTTCATTTGCGTACAGTCACATATATACTGTGCATAACCAGGGCCATATAACATTAAACAATAAACACAGCCATTCCTCTTGTCAACAATACCCCCCAAAATAGAAACCCAATATACCTCCTCGACCCTCCATACACCCTTTCTTTCACCCCCCTCCAACTTTCCATCTTCCCTCCATTATTCCCCTCTACCCTACTTTCCCTCCCCCTCTACCACTCCTCTCTCCCAGTACACTCCCTCCCTTCCTTCTCACCCTCCCTCCAATCCTCTCTCCCACCCTCTCTACCCCTCTTTCTTCTATCCCTCTACTCCTCCCTTCGGTGTATTTCTACTATATGTTAATATATTCAGCTTGTCCTATTTTTACAGTGAAATTAAAGAGCAACAGTATACATGTGCAATCGCGTTACCTTGAAATCTAACACATACTATGTATCCCCCCTTCCCCCCTCCCCCCTAACACCCCCCCTCCCTTCCCCCACGAACTTCCCAGAGCCCATACACGGTATAGATTTTTAACAAACACAGTCTAAAATATATTAAGACAAAGGAAATAAAAAAAAAAGAAGTTAATAATATCTCTGCATTGAACTAAGCTTCTTCCTGTTGCACTAACTTTGAGCAGTTTAGATTATTCCTAATCTTAAACATAGGCTATCTGGAATTTCTTAGTCCCGTATTTGTTTTGTATATAGTCAATCCATTTTTTCAAGTCTCGTTTATATCTCTCATTTGAATGATCTTTAAGATATGCCGATATTTTAGCCATCTCGGTTAGGTTTGTAACTTTCAATGTCCATTCTTGAGTTGTAGGCAAGTCTTCCTTCTTCCAGTATTGCGCCACCAACAGTCTTGCTGCCGTTATTAGGTGCAGAACCAAATTAGTCTCTACCGCTGTAAAGTCAGTACATATACCTAGTAAGAATAACTGAGGAGTAAACTTTATCCTTCTTTTAAAGATATTTTGCATAATCCACCACATTTTTATCCAAAATGGCTTAACCTTTTGACAGGTCCACCATATATGAAAATATGTAGCATCGAGAGAACCACATCTCCAATATTTAGGCTGTACATTCGGATACATAGAAGCCAGCTTCTATGAGAAGCTGGCTTCTCTTTAACATTTTTGACATCATTGGAATCAATCAATCAGTCAATCAATGAATCAGACACCTGTTGGTTCTAATGTGTCATCTGAAAAACAAAGTACAGGGAGTCCTTGACGTATGACCACAACTGAGGCCAACATTTTTGATGCTAAGCAAGTCAGTTGTTAAGTGAGTTTTGTCCCAGTTTACGACCTTTCTTGCCACAGTTGCTAAATGATTCACTGCAGTTGCTTAATTAGAGATAGAGTTAAGTTAATTGACAACCCATCTCCATTGAGTTTGCTTGCCAGATGTTCACAAAAGTTGATCACATGACACTGCAGCAGCCATCATAAATAGGAATTAGATGCCAAGCATCTGAATTTTGATCATATGACCACGGGATGCTGTAGTGGTGCTAAGTGTGAAAAAGGCTCATAAGTATACTTTTTTTTCAAAGCAGTTGTAACTTTGAATGGTCACTAAATGAACTGCTGCTAAGTCGAGGACTACCTGTAATGGTAACGGAGACTTATTTTCATTTTTCTTCTCAATACTGCTCACAACATAAAACAAATCATTTTAGTTTTTTTCTTTGATAAGTAATCAGACCAGAGACTGAGCTTCTGGTAATTTTTACTGCAACAGTTGGCTTTGACTCTGATTATATCATTCAATTTGCTGTAATGGCATTGACAGAAATTAAAATGTGTATTTTCCTTCCAGTATTAAAGATCTGTCATGGATATTTATATTTGACAAGAATACCCAAATAATAATAATGCTAAACAGAACAGTGTCGTGCATTCTTACATTTTCTAAGTTACAAATCAGAATCTAAAACTAATTGCTTATAATTAGTTCCAGGTAATTAAATGAGATACGCTTTGAATTAAGATATTACCCTTTATTAGGTACTTCCTTGGATATTTGGGATTGTCACTATAAATTTAGACTTTTGGAAGATATCAAAGGGTCAAGGGCCAAAAGCGAAGAATACTTTGGGGGGGGAGCGGTGGGACCTTTGTTTACTCATAATGCACAGTCTTTGCATAGATAGAATAGAATAACAGAGTTGGAAGGGACCTTGGAAGTCTTCTAGTCAACCCCCCCCTTGCTTAGACGAGGTGGAGCAGTGGTTAGGGTGCAGTACTGCAGGCCATTTCAGCTGACTGTTATCTGCAGTTCAGCGGTTCAAATCTCACCGGCTCAAGGTTGACTCAGCCTTCCATCCTTCCGAGGTGGGTAAAATGAGGACCCGGATTGTTAGGGGGCAATATGCTGACTCTGTAAACCGCTTAGAGAGGGCTGAAAGCCCTATGAAGCGGTATATAAGTCTAACTGCTATTAGACAGGAAACCCTACACCACTTCATACAAATGGTTATCCAACATGTTCTTAAAATCTTCCAGTGTTGGGGCATTCACAACTTCTGGGGGGAAGTTGTTCCACTGATTAATTGTTCTAACTGTCAGGAAATTTCTCCTTGGTTCTAAGTTGATTCTCTCTTTGATTAGTTTCCACCCATTGCTTCTTGTTCTACCCTCAGGTGCTTCGGAGAATAGCTTGACTCCCTCTTCTTTGGGGCAGCCCCTGAGATATTGCAAAAAATGCTATCATGTCTCCCCTAGTCCTTCTTTTCATTAAACTAGACATACCCAGTTCCTGCAACTGTTCTTCATATGTTTTAGCCTCTAGTCCCCTAATCATCTTTGTTGCTCTGCAGTTCTCTGACAGAGATCCAGTTCTCTGTCCTACCTAAACTTGCATTCAGTCTGGAAACACCATACAAATATATCCCATATACAGAAATCCAAGATGGACTTTGCAAACATTCTTATTGCATCTTTAGAATTATCCCACATTCAAACATCCTAGTTAGTACATATGTTTAAACCCTAAACATTTAAGTGACTTTTTAAAAAAAATGATTTGTTAACTACACTTATAAAATAAAAAGCAGCTAGGTATGAAGGGGCTGCAAAAGAGACCGTTTCTTTCACATTTCAAATAGAGAGAACACATTTGCTATGTACAGGGTGAATTACCTGTTCATGAGTATTCATTAAAAAATATAAACCCCTCCTTAAGAATATCATTTTCTTGAAGGGAAGGAGAAACTACTTTTCTGAAAGTATAATTTTTTTCTCATCTATTTAAAGTTAGGTTACCAGGAGTTAAAACTGTTGTATGTGTACAATATTGATAATGTGGAATGTTTGGAAAATAGAATGTGAATTTGAAAAAAATAATGGATAGGCTACTGATAAGAAGATCAAATATGTAGGGATTTGAATATATTGCATCATAATCCAGTTTATAATTCACATTATAATCCATATGATTCCAAACATATTATGGCAGAGATTTCTTTGCAATATAATATTTGCATAACTGATACAAGTAATTGGATTGGATTTGACAAACATAGGCTTAAAAATTAGGAATAATATTTAGTAATATAATGACATTGATACAACACATATTTTACACTTGCAATTAATAATGCACTTTTTCTTCTTCTCTTTATGGTCAATAATGATTTCATTTCATTTCATTTCATTTTCATTTATTTCATTATTATAATGATGCCAGCAATATGGGTTAATTTTATAATAAACAAAAGAACGGAAATCATTCTGATGGGGATTAATTATGTTCACTGTTTCTTTCTGTAAATCCCAACCAACCACACTCATAGAGTGTAGTATAATTACATACTGAGACTATTGTTTTCTGCAGAAAATTGGGATGCTAAAAATAAGAAACGTAAATATTACATTGCAGAGGAAACATTGAATTCACTGAGGCAACTAACATATTATGCTTAATTTTCCAAGAATAATTTATGAATACACTATTTTGGGGATCTAAAGCTCTTTGATATGCAATCTTCTTTTTCCATTGTCTAAAGAAATCAGATTTTCTTTAAACCAGATTTTTTTCCTTATTTGTGCAAATAAGAGCTCAGTGTAGCAATAGGACAAAGACTTCCGTAATTTGAATTGTTTTACTCATAAACTTGTTTCATAAATCTGATATATAGCAGTGGAAGGCTTGTCAAGAGGAATGCATGAAAAAAATGATCTGCAGTCATTTATATGGATACTGAGTTATATTTTCTGTTGAATTTGATTAATTGAAGAGATTGTTTACCAGCAAGAGTATATCCAGCTTTCTCAGTCTTTTTATACTGAAGCCAGGAGAAGGAAGAAGGAAGAAGGGAGGAGGAGGAGGAGGAGGAGAAGGAGGAGGAGGAGGAGGTGGAGGAGAAGGAGAAGGAGGAGGAGGAGGAGGAGGAGGAGGAGGAGGAGGAGGAGAAGAAGAAGAAGAAGAAGAAGAAGAAGAAGAAGAAGAAGAAGAAGAAGAAGAAGAAGAAGAAGAAGAAGAAGAAGAAGAAGAAGAAGAAGAAGAAGAAGAAACTACCAAGTCTATCAGGGAACAAAAAGCTTTTCTTCCGTATTAGGCAAACCATTAAATAAGGTTGTTCTATCTTGAAAACTTCTTATAACCTCTCCATAACAGTCCATCATATTGATACTATCCATCATAGTTAACATAGTCCCCAGCAAAACAAACTGGAAAAGCTTCTGCCCAATTATTCTTCAAGATGGCTCCATTGTTCTACAGCAAAAAATAAAAATTCACATAAACCCACTTAGAAGTGTAAAAGATCCATTCGTTCTTACATTACACTATTTTAGGAAGATTCTACCGAGATAAGATACATGAATAAAAGCACTGTATGGAGAGCTACAATTTAAGACAAAAATGCAGGAACTAAGGAACATGTTCACAAATTGCCATGGTGAAAAGACCTGTGCCTGCCTTTTTCAGACAAAGTCTTTTGTTCTGGGATACAGGAATGTAATATCATATTCCCCCCCCAAGTCAATTTAAATATTCATTTTTAATAACCACCTAACCTTGGGTAGCCTTCCAGTGCTATTTGTTAGCTTAAAGAAATTACAAAGACCATTGATTTTTTTCCCCCTGTCAAAATTGTTCTTGCTGAACTTGAATTTAATCTCTGCATTAGCAGATGAAATTGGCAAAAGGACATTTTGGAAGTATCTGGAATCTGTTAGAAGGATTATCTGAGGTGACATTGATATGCAATAGCCTCTAAGAACCACCTGTCCCTGTCTAAACTCTCCTCTAAGAGGAAAAGCTATTAACTAAGTTTTCTTTTCCTTTTCTTTTTTCTTTAAAAAAACATCAAAAAATACTTTGTTGCTTGTCAAACAGCCCGGGTTAGACATCATGGGCTCACTGTAGAATTGTTGGAACCTTGTGCCAAATACTTTTCTTTATTAGCTATAAACTATTCTGGATTATTCTAAACTAGACTAGTCAATAGGATTGAAATTTAAGACATAATCTGTATGGTTTTAACCATTCATTTTTAGCACTGAAGATATACAATATTTCTGTCCTCTCTATTTTCCCTATTTTAAATGCAGAAATTAAGTTTACTATCTTTCCTTCCTAGACATACAGCACTAATTTAAAAATCTAATAGAAATCTTAACACTAATCTCTTGAACTTTGAAGTTCAAATAGAAATTCAAATGTAAGAAATGACTTTTTTAAAAATAAAAAACAGTTTGACTTTATTTGAGTACCTCTTTATTTATAGAAAATAGTTAACCTCTAACTCTAACACCAAACTAAGTTCATCCTCAAGTTTGCTCTGATCAGGATTGTCTTCTCAACCTTCAAAATTCCTCTTTCTGTCCCAAGACAAAAAAAAACCAAACATTTCTGAACAAAAGACAAGGCAACATAAAGCATCCAGGAGAAAGTGTATTTTTGCTTATTGCAAAGATATTTATTCTTCAGAAAAGGAATGAGAAGATATTTTATCATGCTATCGTCAGAAGCTCTTTTTCATAAAATGAAAATATTCTGCTTGTCACTTATTGTCCTCATGCTGTTGCCCTTATGCCATGCTTTATCTGAAGCAACTTAAAATTTATTTAATTATTCTAGTTTTATATAAGGTTTCTTTTCAACATGGAATTAGTATATTTTAGAAAGAATGGGTCTAGTGCCGTGTTGGTGGAGTGGTTAGAATGCAGTATTGCAGGCTAACTCTGCCCATTGGCAGTTCGATCCTGTCCGGCTCAAGGTTGACTCAGCCTTCCATCCTTCTGAGGTTGGTAAAATAAGGACCCAGATTGTTGGGGGCAATATGTTGACTTTGTAAGCTGGCGAGAGAGTGCTGTGGAGAGGTATATGTCTAAGTGCTACTGCTAGGAGGGAGAAATGTTTTGATGCTGTTTCCATTTGCGATCTTTCAGTTGGATTATTTCTAAATAAATGTCCAGAACATTTCTGAAAGAGCTCTAAATCCATGTTTAAAGATAGCCAACAAGTTGCAAGTGTAGAAAACAGGTGTATGAGGGGAGCATCTCCTGATGCTACTTCTCCATGCACTCTGTATCTGGGACCTCGCAAGTTTGCTTTTCGAGGCAGCACTTTCATCCATATTCAGAAATGGCTTGGCTGATCACCCAGAAACCAGCAACTTGACGAGCAGCCAACTTGCCATTTTAAGTGCATTCGTACATAGCACTTGCCTCACATTAGGGAGAATGGTTGGCGATAATTTTCCGGCTGCAAGTAATAATTTTGGAGAGAAAACCCATATCACTCTAGTAACTTGATGCTTTTATTCACAGCCTCCCCATTGCCCAATCTGTTCTTTGCAGTTGGCATTTATATCCCCTCCCTAGTTTGGACCTGGATATCTGGGATGTTAGATTTCTCTTCTGACCTATTGTTTATAAGTTAGCTTTGTGAGTAGTGCCAGAACCAAAGTAAAGGAAAAGAGCTCTCTTTCTTCCCCTTGTTACCATTTTTAGGAGGAGGAGAAGGCAGAATTAAGAGAGGGATTAGCCTGGAGTCATTATGTTCCCACAAATGATCCAAGTCCAGCCCCCTTGAATTCTATTAACTCTTGTCTAGCACCAGTTTAGTGATAGCCATTAGTTTACTATATTCTTATAGGCATGAGCAATACAGCATGTGGTCCTGATTCTTTATGCCTGACACATTCTTTACCAAAACTAGGTATCCCGATAGCTCTAGCTGGGTGGATGACTGGGCTGGTTGTGCGATGGCTACAACCTCTGCACAATTGATTTCTTCTTGCTTGGAATTTACTGCTGTGACATGGCAACTTGGTATCTACACTTTTCACTTGACACAGGTGTTCTACTATCAGGTATATCATAGTTAAGGGAGCTGCTGATATTTTTGCACTGGCTTCTCTAACTATTGGTGATAATAAGCAAACCCCTTCAACATCTTCCACATCCATCATTGATTTTTCCCTCTCTGGCACAGCTGCTGTGTATATGTTTAGCTACAGTTTATTTCTCTGGAGCCTTCAGTTACTTCTTGCCTTTTCCTCCCACAATGTCCCCACAAAACAGGAACTTACAAGTCATGCTTCCCCCAAGGGCTCAGCTTTTCTGAAAATATTTTTGAGAAAAACTTTAATGGTCCAGTAAGCTACAAAGATGCCCTCTCACTCACAGATGAGGGTGTATGGAACAAGAGGACCCTAGTGGGTAGAGACTAATGATGATTGGCTCATATGTTCTTAGTTTACTGTATTTGGGATCAGCTAATACAATTGTAGGTTGGTTCATATCTCTTTTGACAATTTAGGAATAGGAATTAAGAAACCTGCAAGTACTCTTTGATTAAGCCTTCTCAAATGACTACACAAACATAATTTTTGCACTTGGATTCTTTTTTTTTAAACACTTTTTATGATTATGGTGTAAAAATGTTAAAATTTCAATTAAGATGGTAGGGTTTTTTTAGAGGTTATTATTTATTGAGTTTATAGTATCATTTTGAATTCCAAGTGACTATGAATATGCAAGTAAATGTGCTTTGCTGAAAGATTACCAGAGGAAGAACTTGCATGTACAAAATGTACTCCCATTTTTAATCAACATTAAACTATTTTGCTGACTGACAACACAATTTTGATGTGAAGTGGACACTAAGGAACATAGAGAAGACCATTGTTTGTTCAAGGTATATGTAAACATTAGGAGAAAAACTGTGTGGTTCAAAGCAGAGGCATCTAGAGCCAATTACTTGATCGGACAAAATGCAATAATTTATATTCTTATGTGGGGCATTGTGATGAAAGTACATAAGAACTATTGTCTTTATCATGAGTTTTGTCATTTTTCTGGCTCCTTGAAAGACTGGTTCATATAGTTACAAGATCTGGGTATGGTTAGTTTACAAAAGAGACAAGTGGAGGGACAACTATGCTTTCATATATGTTACAGCAGCTGTTGTCCCCAACTTTTCTGGCACCAGGGACAGGTTTTGTGGAAGACAATTTTTCCATGGAGCTGGAAAGGGATGGTTTCATGTGCAACTAGATCCACCACGTACACAGATGAAGCTTCACTCATTCACTTCCCACTTGTGCAGCCTGCTTCCTACCAAGGCCACAGACTACTGATCTATGGCCTGGGGCTTGGGGATTTCTGTGTTACAGACTGTTACACAAAAGGGAGTGCATGTATTCTCTATGAAACTTGAATTGTGTGAGATTGATGCTGTTAACACATCTTAGAGGTTAATATAAATAAATGAGCAATAAGGAATAGTGGAGACTGTGTTGAAACTCAGCTCTCCAGCCCATTTTCTGACAATTAAACCTCTAATTTGAAGGAAGAGCAACAGAAGAATGGAATTAGAAAGGTGTGTTTGGGCAGCACTCTGGTGAAAATTCCACTGTGTCTTTCTGCCCCATAAGTAAACCCAGTTCAGAAGCAATTTTTTGTTTGGTTGTTTTAAATGATTACATCCCCAAATGGTTTTTGAGCGTGCCTCATTAGTGCTGGTGTAACTTGTAGTAAGTATGTTAGGAATAAGTGGGCAGGTTTGTTGAAGGAGATGCTTGATTCTACATATCACCCCATTTTCCTCATAGGAGCTTTAAAGGTGTGTTCCAAGCATTATGTGACGCTGGACATATAAAGAAGAAGAAAAACAAGCATAGAATTTATACCATTTTTCTATAATTATTCGTTTCCTAGCAGCGAATCTACTGAAAATTGAGATCTATTACTTTGTACTATAAAGCTGCTGAAAAACTACTGAAAGGTTTGAAATAGCTCTATTTTCCTTTTCTTTTTTCACATGGTAATCCCATTTCTCCCAAGTAATGGATTTGTTTCATTGTCTCTCTCTCCGTAAAAGACTTTGATCTCAGGTTTTATATCAAAACTCACTGTTCTCTGAAAGATCGAGCTGTGAAATGGATGTGTTCAATTGATTCCAACACCAAAATCTTTAGATATCTGTGTCCAATTGTGCCTATATACAAATGTATTACAGTACTGGTAAAATGGATTTTTCTTTTTCATACAGAAACTTATCCATGCTCACATCTGCTCCAAAGGATATTATGGACCAAATTTTGAGACATGAAGGTACCAGTGGTGGGTTTCAAAAACTTTTTGAACCTACTCTGTGGGTGTGGCCTCCTTTGTGGGAGTGGCTTGCCGGCCATGTGACCTGGTGGGAGTGGCTTGCTGGCTATGTGTTTTCTCTCTCTCTCTCTCTCTCTCTCTCTCTCTCTCTCTCTCTCTCTCTCTCTCTCTCTTTCCTTCCTTTTGTCTCTCTGTCCCTTTTTCCTTTTTTTCTTTCATCTCTCTTTCACTTTTTCCTTTTTTTATTTCTTTCTTTCTTCCTTTCTTCCTTTATTTCTCTTTCTCTTTCTCTCTCTCTGTATGAGTGTCTCTCTCTGTTTGTGTGTGTGTGTGTTTGTGTGTGTGTGTGTGTTTGTGTGTCAGTGGTGGGTTTCAAAAATTTTTGGAACCTCTTCTGTAGGTGTGGCCTGCTTTCTGGGTCCAACCTCTTCTAACCGGTTCAGTAGATTTGACCAACCGGTTCTAGCGAACTGGTGTGAACTGGTAGGAACCCACCTCTGGAAGTTACCCAAGAGAAAAGAAAAGAAAAAAAAGAGGAGATCCTGCTGCATTGGCAGAAATATGTTTCAGGATTTTCAGCTTTTGTCCAATGAGTGTTTCAGAAAGCATGGAAAACATCTCTTTTTGAATTGTTATAGCAGCCAGATGTTTTCCCAAGGATTCATGATTTCATCAGAATCTGCTCCTGTTTGTCTTTGTACCTCATTACAGTATATGCATGCATAGCTACAGTACCTTGCTTCAACAGAAGGGGAGAACTCCCCCCCCTGCAAAACAGCTGGCAGCAGCTTCCAAGGCAGCTGTGCAAAATGGTAAAAATACACAATTGTTTTAACATTGTGAAACGCTGACAGGTTTGCACACTGTTGGATGCAGTCCTGTCTCTTTATGATCTAGGAAAGAACATAAATGTATTTAAAAGATGTATAGAGCATATGTTTGATATAATGAATGTGCTTGGAAACATTCTATAATTAGGCTTTATGTCAGAATGCAGGAAACATCTATCCTGTGCCTTGCTCTGGTAAAAAGCTCATATCTCCTGCAATGGATAAGTTTCAAATTGTATCTTTTCCCAAATAGTTATAGTAGATATTTGGGGATATAGAAATTAAGAAGACAAAGCAGTGACTCATAGAAAATAATGAGCAAGGTTGGGTAAATTTGAACTTCTGAGCAGACTCAACATGGGTGTAATAAGAAATATCTACCATGGAATTCAGTAAGACTCATTTCTGAGAAAATATCTTTTTTTACTTCTGCAAAATCTTTCTCCCTTTAAATGAGAAATAATATATTCTGTGAAAAGCCTTTCCAACTTGCTGAAAACTCATACCTATATATCATTTTTAGATCTAGCATTACCCTTTTTGACTTGAGCTACTGGCATTAAAAAAAACACCCATAAATAATAGAATTCAGTGAGAAAGTGTCAAGAAGCCACCACAAAGAACATCATGATGACTGAATTACTCCACTATTATTGAATCTGACATTATAGCTAATTGACTAGAATAAAATATAGAATAATACTGGGTGAAGACCCAGCCAAGACAGGTTAAGCTAACCTTCCAATATAGTAATCCTCCTGTTGTTTTGACAGGTTAGACACACTGGAAAAAATCAGCGAGAGAAAGTCATGGAGATAAGGCCATGGTAACCCAGTATGCCCATTGGATGCCACCTCAGAGCACCACATGGGGGGAGGAGGGTGCCAGTTGAAAATAAAATAAGAGAAACAACAGCAACAGTACAGACTCAATGGTTTTGCTCATTTGCACTTGGCCACTGAGACTGCTGATGGAAGCCATACTGGTGACTCAACAAGCTTTTGCATAAATTTAATACATTTTGAATACTGAAAAAAAAAATTCTTGGGGGGGACTATGTGAAAATATGCTCAAAGGTGCCTTGTAGGACATCAACAACTGCCTAGAATCAAACATCCTTCTGCACAAAATCCTCAAACGTGAATTGCATTACACTTTAATAAATCCCCTGTGTCTTAACAATGAACTTTAAGGTACCTCAAGTCTGGATGGCTTTCACCCTAACATTAGCTGTGGACCTTAAGGCAATCCACCCTTAGCCATTACTATAACGTTCATAGATTCCTCGAATTACTCTCTTTATCACTTTATTTCCCAAAATAAATGTCACACGGTCTCCCCTCCTGTCTGATGGTTTTTGGCCATTCCATCTACTCATAAGCTTTTATGTCCATAAGTCATAGTGATTTACATGTCAGGCCTGCAATTATAGTCCTTTTAGAATTTTGGCCTGCCACACTTTCTCTTATTTCATTGTTCTGTTCCATTAGTATAGTTGATGAGAGGAGGGAATAGACAGGAGTAGGATTGTGGAATGTATTGCTATCATTCTTTTCTAGAAGACCAAGGTCATCTTTTGTCTCCGCACTTTTACACCTGACCGGAAGCAGCTGGTAGGAGACGCCAGCGTGGAAGAAGAAGATTGAACCTTGTGATGGATTGTGGGTGTGGGGACAAGATCATGAACTTTTAACTGGGTGGAATTCTGATGTAATTTCCAGAATTGGGATTAACACAGATGTGCTAAGATGTCTGCTTTATTAAATTGGAACTTTAAGGATTGTTTTGCCTTGGAATCTGATTTAATTCTACATGATACTTGGAACGCTGACATTACAAACATTAAGCTCCACCCCAAGTTTAACAGCTGATACCTACTGGTAAATTAGCAATTGATTCTGTAACCATTCAAATGATAGTGTCTTGTTCACCTTTCATGCCTGGCTTGTGAATCAGCTGAGAGTTGTCATCATTCTCTCTATTGCATAACACTGATGGGCTGGCTGCTAAAGCAAGGTCATGGCACACACTTGAAAGTTGTTGATAAAGGTAACAAGAATTAGATAACTTGCAGACTTTAGTAGCAAATTAAATGTCCATTAGATAACTCCTGAAGCATTCATTAGCCAAGACTTAGGGATGGAGCAGCTATAGACCAATAGAGCAAATTATAGAATTATTGCTAAAATGTTTATTAGAGGATATTTCTTATTATTTTACCTTGTCCCGCTTCTCTTTTAGTGAAAATGCATAACGTTTTCTTAATCCTTTGTTCTTGGTTCTTGGCCTTTTGACCAGGAACCGTTTTCCTTGGAGTACTCCAATAAAACGCAATCAGAAAACCTTCACCTCGTGTCTGGCGTCCATCATTGGCTTCGGCACCAGGCTCAGATCCGAATTGGGGACCACAGCACTACACAGAGAACCAATAAAGAAGAATACTTATAGCTCAGGGTTTAAATGAGGGGTCCTTGGTGCTCTCTGAGCTTGGTTTCTTTCTTGCAGATGTTTCATAAACCAAACTAGGTAACATCATCAGTGCCAGATACTATAGTAATAGCAATAGCAATAGCAGTTAGACTTATATACCGCTTCATAGGGCTTTCAGCCCTCTCTAAGCAGTTTACAGAGTCAGCACATTGCCCCCACAGTCTGGGTCCTCATTTCACCCACCTCGGAAGGATGGAAGGCTGAATCAACCTTGAGCCGGTGAGATTTGAACTGCTGAACTGCAGATAACAGTCAGCTGAAGTCGCCTGCAGTACTGCACCCTAACCACTGCACCACCTCGGCTCCAGATACTAGATACTAGAGAATACTAAGGACTGCTTACTGCACAAAACCCCTCCAAAGCCTCAGGTTAATTGCACTCCTGGCTTTCAAAAATAAACAAACAAGTAAACATTGTACCTTGCAGCTATACCTATGCAAAGTACTATTAAACACAAACTTGCTATTTTGTTGTCCCATTCTCAACTCCGCAGTGAACCTGGCTGAGGGCATTTTGGAAGCTTCAGGGTTGCCACCCATATTTAATTTCTAAAACAAAATGGTCCTCCCTGTAATTGTCCTGTCAGAATTATATGTATGCAGTACAAATTGCCACATTAGCAGAGAGGCTGTATTTATTTGCCTTCTATAATACATACACTATGCAGAATATTATCTGTCATCAGCTGAGTACTCAATTATGTCACATTCAGTTTTAGATAATCAGCGTGACAACCAATATTGAACAAGAATGGGCGTAGGGGTCATTTCAGTTTTGAGTTTTGTTTTGTTTCCTTTCTTTAATCTCCCCAAGAATCTTGATATACTTATAAAGTTGTTCAAACAACCTCCATCGGTGCTTCAAACGCGTAGAGTGATAAGGAAATCCACAATTTTTCTGGGTTAAGGGTAATGTTTGTCGGTTACTAAATACTGTTATTTAGTATAAATTTAGTACCATTCCCATCCCACCCTGGGGCCTGTCAGAGATGGTATTTGCTAATTGTCCGAACTACTCAAAATTTTCACTACCAGTTCTCCAGAACCTGTCAGAACCTGCTGGATTTCACCCTAATGAGAGAAGTTGAAAACATTTGAAGATGTTTCTTGTTTTGGTACAACTGGATGCCAAATGTCAGTTGCATACCCTAATGGGACTCATCACTGTTTTGAAACAATCCCCACCACTTATAGGCAACAATAATAGAGATGAGGAGGGAAAATTGGATATAAATTGTAAACAATGATTAAGAAAAGAGGTCTAAAAATTTTGTTAAAACTAGAGCATTATGTTAAAAATGTAGTGTTAATGGATAAAGTTAGATAAATAATTGATAATGCTAACAGTGTGTGTGTGTGTGTCTGTGTGTCTGTGTGCCTGTGTGTGTGTGTGTATTGGTTTGATAAGAGGAAATTTGGTAAAAAATTTAAATGGTGAAAAAAGGGGAAAAAGTAAGTTAAACTTAGTCAAAGTATCATTAAATAAATGACTGATAATTATAATAATGTAATAATTTGTATTGACAGGATAAAAAGGAAATTGGATATAAATTGTAAACAATGATTAAGAAAAAAGGTCTAAAATTTTGCTATTAAACATAATTTTTATTTTGAATGTGTTATAAAGATATAATGTGGCTTGATGATATTGAAAATAGATAAGGGAATGCCATTATGTGGTTTTGTTTTAAATTTTGGAACGTTTGTTATAAAGGGATGTTAAAACAACTATAGTCATATGAAGAATGAGGTATGATGATAGCAACATTTTATATATATATGTGATGTAAAATATATAATTTGATATGAATCAGAGGTGATGACTGTGGAAGGGATGCACGAATGTTCTACAATTTGTAATAGAAAATGATTTTGTTTGTGTTCAACCAATGTTCAAAATTGCATTGAAAATGAGGCCTGTCTTTTCTGCTGGTTTTTCTAGGTTGACATAACCTTGTGCTTTATTACCTGAGTGGATTTTCTCAGATGATGTCTTCATTATTAGTTTCAGGGGATGTTAGCTGGCATACTCTCAAAGCTCAAATTCTTCTGAGCAAGACGCGGAGGCACAGTAAAGGATTTGCACTTCTGGGATGAAAGAGTTTTCTGCCTCTGCCCAATGGATGGTTTGGGAGCAAGGAGGATTGGCATAACGGTTCAGTAATTACCACCCCCAGGAAAGGAGCCACTCACCACCAGCAGGAATCTCAGAGCTCAGACTTCTTAGTGTGATCTAGGAGGTAGGAAGTAGGATAGTATAATGAGGTGGATTGGCAAGCCCCAGAGAGAAAGGCCAGCTTAGGTGAAATGACATTTCATCATCTTGTCCCTGTGTTTAGAGCAGTCGAAATAGGAGGCAGCTCACTCATTATCAGTTCTGCCTTTAGCCTGAAGGATTTTCAAAATGACAGCTTTAAATCCCTATTTAGATTGCTAAGAGCTGGGCTGACTTCCTGATAAGATCGGGAGAAGCAGCCTGGAAATGGGACATTCCATTGCAGGTAGTCATCGACTTTTGACCACAAATGAGCCCAAAATCTCTGTTGCTAAGTGAGACAGTTTTTAAAAGAGTTTTGCCTCATTTTATGACCTTTCTTGCCACAGTTGTTAAGTGTATCGCTGCAGTTGTTGAGTTAGTAACAGGGCTGTTAAGTGAATCTGGCTTTCCCATTGACTTCACTTGTCAGAAGATCGTGAAAAGTGCAGTGGTGGGATTCAATTTTTTTTACTACCAGTTCTATGGGTGTGACTTTGTGGGTGTGGTGTGGCTTTGTGGGTGTGGCTTTGTGGACGTGGCAGGGGAAGGGTACTGCAAAATCCCCATTCCCTCCCCACTCCTGGGGGAAGGTTCCTGCAAAATCCCCATTCCCTCCCTACTCCTGGGGGAAGGTTCCTGCAAAATCTCCATTTCCTCCCCATTCCTGGGGGAAGGTTCCTGCAAAATCCACATTCCCTCCCCACTCCTGGGGGAAGGTTCCTGCAAAATCTCCATTTCCTCCCCATTCCTGGGGGAAGGTTCCTGCAAAATCCACATTCCCTCCCCACTCCTGGGGGAAGGTTCCTGCAAAATCTCCATTTCCTCCCCATTCCTGGGGGAAGGTTCCTGCAAAATCCACATTCCCTCCCCACTCCTGGGGGAAGGTTCCTGCAAAATCCACACTCCTTCCCCACCCCACTAATCTGCTTTCCACCTCCGTTCAATGAAGGCAGCAAAAAAAAGATCAGCTGGGAGGCAGCAGGAGCAAGACCAGTCTATTTGCCGGTTCTCCAAACTACTGAATACCACTTCTGAAAAGGTGATCCCATGATCCCAGGACATGGCAATCCTCATAAATATGAGTCAGTTGCCAAGCAGCTGAATTTTGATCACATGACCATGGGGATGCTGCAATGGTCGTTAACTATGAAAAATGGCCACGAGTCACTTTTTCAGTGCTATTGTAACTTTGAATGGTCACTAAACACATTGTTGTAAGTTGAAGACCACCTGCAGTACAAGAGAGAGCAGACCACATGTGGTTGACCGCATGAAAGGAAATGAGAGCTGAGTGTGACAGTGTTCATTTTTTTTGTCCTAAAGAGCTATAAATCACATTGGGTGATTGCTCATGTCTAGTCAGTCTCTTACATACTCCCTGTTCCCTGCACATGGAATAAAAGTTGCCCTGAGATCCAGAGCTACCACATTTGAATTGCTTCTTTGAAACAGAGGCCTGTTTTGAGTCACGAATCTGCTACAATGGCTGATGTGATGAAAGGGTCGTTTAATCAAATGGCTCATTCTAAGTTTCAATCCAGCCCTAATACACACAACAGCGTGCATAAGACACTAGATGGGTAACAGTTGCTTAATTATGGTTTTAATGCCTTGAGCACAATGTTTGGTAGAGAATAGTCTCCCCCCCATTATTATTTTTTTGAAGGATCTATCTAACTATCTGTGAGATATTGCATATATGTGTGCATTCTATTGTGATTTGTAAAGATTGTTGAGGGCAATAAGATGACTATGTAAACCACTTAGAGTGGGCAGTAAAGCACTGTGAAACGATATATAATTCTATGTACTACAAAAATACTACAATAAAATATCCAATAGACCTTGGGAACACAGAGCAAGCAACAAGACAATTAAAAGAGGAAACAGAACTATTGCAGAAAAGATTCTTGAGTCCGAGAGACAGGAGAAACACGAGAAGCGTTTCAGTAAACTCATCTTAATTTCACCACATATAATTGGGGAGAAGAATTGCTTAGGGAGGTATTTAAACTCTTTGGGGCAAGCAGATTCATGAACTACTTGGATTTCTAGAGAGATCTTTATTTCTAGAAAGACATTATAACAGCTGATAGTGAACAGAGAAGCCCCCCTTCCCCTTAGGCAAGAAAGATGTCTCCTAAATGCTGGTTACTGAGATTGTATGCCTGCTAAAAACAGGGCTATTATAAATCACCTCCAGCAATGTCAATGGGGAAAATGACTCAGCTTTCCATATGCAGTATAAACAGTTGCTTCCAACTATTTAACTGCACATAACTGAAATGTTTGCCGGGGAGGTGGGGGGAGACAGACGGGATGGGACTGTCCACCCTGTATCTTTGGATGGGATTCAGAAAGAAGGCATTCCTGGACCTTCCTGGCTGCTGTCCCACCAGACCATCTGTTGTCTCCTCTTGCTTAATCCTATTAACGATGTACTGGACCTGGATTTGCCTCTAGAACTCAGTGCCACTGGACTACACACTATCTGATGAGGGAACACTAAACTGATAGACACTGGCTTACATATCTAAAACCACATGAATATTCAGAAGCCGTTGCTGTCCCAAGATTTTGGAACTGCTGTGAATGCAGTGAGCTTCGTAAAGTTGAAGAAGGATTAAAAGTAACTCCTCGGCCACCTTGTAATTCACCTTCTCTGTGGATTTTTTTTCCAGAATGAGATGAATGCTAGCCAGACTTTGTTCTAGCCAGGTCTCATCCCACCAGAGTTGGCCAGGTCGAAAGCAACGTGCCTGAGAGCAGACTTGTCTGTTGCAATAATACTGCAAAAGTGCCAGCACTTTTCAGTCTGAACAAAGAGAGAAGCTCTAAGTTCATTTTGGCATAAGGGGGAGAGAGAGAGAGGGAGAGAGGAAAGAGATAGATAGAGATTTGAATTTTGGGACTGCTTGAATCCCAGAGCCTGCCTAAGTTGGTTTCCTTTGACATTAAGCCTTCTTTAATATGTGCAAGTAAAAGTTCTGAATCTTATCAGACCTGTGTCCTTGAATGTTCTTTGGCAAGCTTTTTCGTTCTAACATCAGTCTGGGGAAAGTCTGACACATGGATCAACTTGCAGGGAAACATCCAACTTTGGTCCCTGATGCATCTGTGAGAAAAGCTTCTTCACTGCTAGAATAAGATATTGCTTCCAAGATGCTTTTCTGCTCTAACAAGAATATAAAGACAAGAAAAGATAAAACATAGCTTAAGGCATCAGTGTGGAATCATAAATGAACATATACAACTTGGCAGAAGAAAGCTTATGTTCTGCTGACATCACATGCGATGAGACAAAAGAAAATCACACCTTATTTTCTGTAATTTCCATTAGCACCAGCAACAGCAGATACAAATACATTTATCCATTTTGCAATATATATAAAAAAGGAAATGGTTGTTTACCATTTTGAAGCTTCAACTTTCAAGAGTTGTTAGATCCTCTTTTTTTTTAACAAGGGGGATTTATGCTAGTTATGTGAAATGTCACACCCAGGTAACATGCTTGACCATATACTTTATTTCATCATCATCATCATCATCATCATCATCATCATCATCATCATTATAAGCCTCAATAACTTTTTTTCTTTCTTTTTTGGAAAATTTTGTAAAAATAAGAAATGATCTCAGGAAAAATATTTGTGGAGTTACAGGTAGTACTTGGCTTATGAGCATTCACTTAACCATGGTTTAAAGTTACGAGAGCCTTAAAAAAAGTGACATGACAGATCTTCAAACTTATTATTATTACACCATCCTTGCAGACACATGATAGCAATTTGGTTGCTTGGCAACCAACTCACCTTTACAATGCTTGCAGCATTTTGCACTCACGTGATTGCGATATGTGACCTTTGCAGTCAGTCTCTGAGAAGCAAAGTCAATTGGGGAAGCATTAGGAGCATGTGGTTCATTTAATGACCATGTGATTTGCTTAATGACCATGATAAACTGGTTGTAAAATTTGTCCCATTTCATTATGACTTGCTTAATGATCATATAGTTTAGCAGCCAAAATTCTGGTTCTAATTCTGGTGATAATACCTATGTAAAGAAATACAAGCATAAAGTATTATATCACGCCAGCAAATCATTGCACAGAAGAGAGATTTCTGCATGTGAGTCAGGATCTAAGGATGCAAACAAAACAATTGGCATCAAGAAATCCATTCAACCCAATCTCTTGAGCAATTCATGAATGAATAGTATTGCCAGTTAGAACTGCAATAATAACTTCCCCTGGAAGACATAAATTTGAGACACTTTTATTTTCCAACAGCTCAGTGGCAGGACAGAACAGAATAGAATAAGCACTTATCAGTATATACCATTTCACTGTACTTTGCAGGCCTCTCTAAGCGGTTCACAGACCCAACAATCTGGATCCTCATTTAACAATCTCAGAAGGATGAAAGGCTGAGTGAACCTTGAGCCAGTGAGAATCGAGTGAGAAGCTGAACTGCTGAACTGCTGGCAGCTGGCAGTCAGCAGAAGTAGCCTGCAGTACTGTATTCTAACCACTGCACCACCATGGCTCTAGAATAGAATAGAATAGAATAGAATAGAATAGAATAGAGTAGAGTAGAGTAGAGTAGAGTAGAGTAGAGTAGAGTAGAGTAGAGTAGAGTAGAGTAGAGTAGAGTAGAGTAGAATTCTTTATTGGCCAAGTGTGATTGCACACTCAAGGAATTTGTCTCCAGTAGATACGCTCTCAGCAGCAAAGTGATAAATCATAAATCATAAGATACAATCATAAATCAAGATACAACCAACAAAGTGATTGTCAAAAATACTGAAGGAGAAGGTAATAGATAAGATGAGAAAGATAATAGTAATACAATCTTACTCCGTGGTTAAGTATAAGACAATGCTGTGGGAATTATGTGTTTAGCAGAGTGATGGCATGGGGGTGGGGGACTGGTGTTGTATCTTGTTTGATTTGGGCATGGAGCAACAAGAGCCCTCCAAAGCTGTATTTAAACATCTCACTGTTACTATTACAATGAAGCAAAAAATACATGTGATTACTTTTAAAGGGGAATGTAGCCTTATGTTTATTTAATTTTTTATGCTGCCTATCTTCCCTTTAAGGTGATTCTGGGCAGTATTCAAATTATAAAACAAGTAGAAAAATAATTTAAATACCCAAACTTCACAGATTAAGAGTTTGCAAACTATAGTGAAAGCAGAACTAAGAGATGGACTGGATGGAGATGAGGTCTTCTTATGCCCTCTACTATTTCCAGTGGTGAGCGCCCCCCCCCCATGCATTTGGGGCAACGTTTTTAGCAGACAGCTGGGGAAACTGTATTTGCCTGCCAAAAGATTGGCCTGCACACAACTTTTCGTTCTCCTTTGCTTTCCTCCTCACTGGCACATCACTGCATGAATAATAATAATCAAAACCCTCTGGAACATGTGCTTCCCATTTTCAGCCCTTGTTGCATTCTACCGTGTAATCATTTCAAAGCCTAGTAGTGGGATGGATTGAAATTATTATCAAGGTGCCTTAGGCTGTTGCTAATATAAAAATTAAATGTAATCCTTATGTCAAGACCTAGTTTATGCAGAACAGCTCTCAGATGAATTAAATGGAGTGGATAATGGAGGTGAGAGATTAGTTAGAAAGCAAAACACCTGTTGTCCGGGAAGAGCAGTGATCCATTATAAAGGGACAGCTATGGCTGGTGTTATGGTTACGGTTAAAGAGCAGACCTAAAATAGGGACTGCTACCTGCCAGAAAGAAAATCATTACAAAATAGGTGTGTGTTTATTAGACAGTGTTAGACTTTAAGCTTGCCACCACCGCAAGGAAGCACGCAATGAAGATTCTAATAATCGAGCAATAGTTTATTAAACTTGTATGATGCCTGACTCATCAAGTGATACTGAACTCTTTGCTATATGTCTGCTTGTTTTGACCAAACTTGGTGACAGGGCCAGCTGCAGAGTTACCATCATCTAACCTTAATTTTTGGAAAAAAGAAAAAAAAAAACCTATGTGAATTATCACATCAAAAGAACAGATGAATGATCTGTGGGTGCTCTTGAGAATAAGTGTTCCATTAAACTGAAATAATAAAATCCCCCCCCCTCTTGTCCCCAAGAATTGGATACAAAAATTGAGAAATAGGCTGCCAGGCATGTTGTATATTTATGGAAAAAATGCATGCTCTCAGATACAGACTTAATCATACCTACAGGAGCAAACCCTTGAAAACAATAGGGCTTTGATTTGTTTGGTTGTTGTTTTGTTATTTTGTTACACCTTCAAGTCTTGACTTCTTGCAACTGCCTGGACATCTCCTGGCTATTTTCCTGGTGCAATTGTGGATGTGATTGTCCATTGCCACCTTGAGTTATTTATAAAGCAATGGAAGTGGGATAAAAAGTTAATAAATAAACAGCGTGCTTTCTAGAGCTGAGAGAGAGGGGCTAGTCCAAAGATACTCAGCTTCCTTTGTGTCTATCCTAGGATTGGAACTCAGTCTTTCGGGTTCTAGGTTGGTGCCTTAATCATTAAACTAAACTTGCTCTCTCATCATTGCGCACACCAAACCGACAGTAATGCCGGCAGCAACCCACCCCTGCACCATTTGCCTTCTGGAAACTCATTTGCAATAAAAAGGGCACTTAGGAAGGAAGGGAAGAAAGGGGGGAAGGAAGGAGGGAAGGAAGGAGGGAGGGAAGCAAGGAGGGAAGGAAAGAGGGAAGGAAGTAGGGAAGGAAGGAGAAAAGGAGAGAAGAAAGGAGGGAAGGAAGGAGAGAAGGAGAGAAGAAAGGAGGGAAGGAAGGAGGGAAGGAAGGAGAGAAGGAAGGGGGAAGGAAGGAGGGAAGGAAGGAAGAAAGGAAGGAGAGAAGGAGAGAAGAAAGGAGGGAAGGAAGGAGGGAAGGAAGGAGGGAAGGAAGGAGAGAAGGAAGGGGGGAAGGAAGGAAGGAAGAAAGGAAGGAGAGAAGGAGAGAAGAAAGGAGGGAAGGAAGGAGGGAAAGAAGGAGGGAAGGAGAGAAGGAGGGAAGGAGAGAAGGAGAGAAGAAAGGAGGGAGGGAAGGGGGAAGGAGGGAGGGAAGGAAGGAGGGAAGGAAGGAGAGAAGGAGAGAAGAAAGGAGGGAAGGAAGGAGGGAAGGAAGGAAGAAGAAGTAGGATTGTTGTAAAATAAGATGGGTTTATGGGATGGTAAGAAAGCAATTTCAATTATATTGTCAACGGTAGGGGAGAAAAATTGTTACAAATACATATTATTAATAACAGTTATGAGATCATATAATTGTGAATGTATATATGAGAAGTAAAAGTTTAATTAAATTTTTTTTTTAAAAAAGGGCACTTAAGTAGAGAACATTTAAGGTTTTCAGTAACTCCTTTATTTCCTACAATAGCCCTAGAAAATTCTAAGACAATATAAAAATTGGTAGAACGTTTAATCTTGCCCTCAAATCCTTCATTATCTGCATTTCATGCATTTTAATTGTTGTATTTATGGTTGTAACTGTTTACTTATGACCCCATCTTTATTATTTTTATAATTAATTTAAGGCAGTGAACATACTTAATACTCCTTTGTCTTCCCACTTTCCCCATAATGAAACCCTGTGGGGTGAGTTGGACTGAGAGAGTCATTGGCTCAAAGTCATTCAGCCAGCTTTCATGCCTAAAATGGGGCTCCTTAGTTTCCTGGTTTCTAGCCTGGTGCCTTAACCACTAGATCAATTCAACTGGCATTTTAATGGTTATATTGTTCACTTGTTGAGATAGGGTGGCTACACAAAGTGAATCAATCATTCAATCATAGTTGCTCATCATTCTTCATGTGATGCTATTTTATCCCGAATGGAGTTGGATACTTCAGGGCATGACATGAGACATACCCATGGTTGCCCCAGTACCTAGATTTCATCAATTACTAAAATAGCATTATCTATCCTGGCATAGTGATGGAGATATTATGGAAGGGATATCACAGTTACAGAAAGAGTTTCTAGATACACATAAATAAAGGCAGATTTTAATGCTATATGTTCTGGACCTAGGCTTCCCCAAAAAGCAAGAAGCCGATTCCTGGTCCTGACAAAACCCCTTTTATTAAATGAATGTGAATTCCTCTCATTCACATTCAGCAAAGGCCTGGTAAACAGTCTTTCAAAGGTGAAGTTATGCTCACAGACCTTATCTAGCTTGGAAAGCTGCGGTGTAAATATTTTCCACACATAGTGCTGTGCAAACAAAGACTTGACACAGAGTCTCTGAGATTCATGGACAGATCTTCACACTCCTAAAATGAACTAAAGACAGACCGAATGAATTGTTTCCTGTAAAAGCCCACTCCCCTTTCACTTCTCTTTTATTTCCTATGGGAGGTGCCAATCACTGTCCACCTGTGGCTTTACTCCCTGATTTCTTAGTTGTTCTTTTTTTTCTGACAGCTCTGTGCATGTGCACACTGGAAACAGGCTCCAGCTGTTCCTCTGCCTCACTGCTTTTCTAGCTCTGAAAGCAGCCGAGAACTGCCAGACAGCCTTAGCCCCATCTCTGCCTCCAATGCAGCACCCTTGTCCGAGCCTTCCCCAGCCTCCAGGACTGGCCCATGTTCCTCTTCAACCTTCTCACTGTCCAACTCTGCTAGGGCAACATTTGTCAACCCTGATAACTCCCAGAATTCCTGTTAGGAGCATTTTGCAGATTCCTCTCCAATGATCTTAGGAATATTGTAGAACATCTGGAGGAATTCAGGCAACCGTTCAAGCAACATTTTTCCACAGTAGCAGTTGATTTAACAGTGATAACATTAAATCATTATTTTTTTCTGTTGTGTATTTGAGAATATAAACACTTGAGGCTCATAATATTATTCAATTGGCAGATGAAAATTATTACCCTCAGATGTTTAGTGGAAGAAAGACAAATTTAGAGTATGGTATCACATGCCAAGCAATAGAAACATTTGAAAGTAACTGATTTTTCATATGCATACAAAAGTAGATTAAACTATAAAGCAACATATCAAGTAAGAATTCTTAAAGGAGGCTTTAGTTTTGAAGGCTAAGTAGAATCATTAGAGATATTTTAGAATTTGAGATAATTTAGGCTGAAAACATTACTGCAGAAAACAAATATCTTGGAAAGGCTTTGTACATCTACAAAAAGAAGAAATGCCCAAGGAAGAATTAAAGAATTCATAAGGAAGTTGGTCACAAGTTAAAAGTGAAAAGAGGAAAAGAGGAAAAGTGCGCTGGAAAGTTGAAACAGCCAAATACAAAGGTTTCTTCCAAAAAATAACAAAATAAGAGACATTGCAACAGACAGGAAGAAAAAGACTTAGAAGACTTAGAAGTGGAATGGCGATGAAAACAAAATGGGGAACAATTACAGTGGAATGGATAAAACTATTACCTAATAAAGAGTTTGAAATAACAGCTTACTGTACTTGGGGATCTATGTGTCATGGTATGTGGGAATGACCTCGGGAGACCTGGTGAAGAGATGCTACCTAGGGAACCATCAGATAAAAGGAAGCATAGCTCACAGCTGCATAGTGGATGGAGCAAGAGACTTGGGAGGGATCCTCCCTAGGTTGTTCAAGGAGGAGAACTGTGGTTAAAGATTTGCAAGATTCTGTTAATGTAAGCTTTACAATAAAGTAGAGTTAGGTTATCTGACCATATTTCCTCTCTGATCTACGTGGTAAGGCTGATTGTATTCATGACCTCTGAAAAAGAACACAACACAAAAATGTGGGAATTTTAGCAGGTATCCATAAATAAGGACAATGTATTAAAAACTTTTATTATGCCAGAAAGAAACACTGGTGCAGAATGTATGCATTGTTCAAATGGTTCAATCCTATTTACAGGAAATCTTATACAGAAGTTGTGGCCTCTGAAAATTCAGAATAGAAGATATATTCAGCAGTAAAAGGCACATGGGGACACAAACACCTTGTTTAAACTGATTACAAGATCAGTAATCTTGGTTGATCTCAACATTTTTTTCCCAAGTATCAGCATTAAGCCCTTAAAATTTCTTCCCACTTGAATGAATCTTACAGAAGCCTATTTAAAACCACAGATATCAGTTATGTGGCAGTAAATTGCAAACATTATTTAAATTGACGTTTCAGGTAGCACCTAAACATATATGGATTATCACAGGTGTGGCTGCTTGTACAAAACTTAAACCTGATCCAACCTGTTTTTGTAGTTGGTCAAGAATACAAATTCTTTCTTTTCATATATCACAATGTCTTTATAGGACTAGGCAATCTGCCAAGGAAACCTCACTTACAGGTAGAGAAATGCATTCTCCTGGCACTCTGTTCTTTCAGAGGAAAAATGTCTCTGACATTATGATCAGCTTAAGGAAGAGATGAGAAAGCTAGAAACATGAAAGTTGTATGAAAAGCTCAAGAACCTACAGCAGAAGTGGAATTTTTATCATTTTGCATAAACCTGATAGCAAAGTAGTGAATATGTAGTTTCTTTCAGCTTAACAAGGCTATCAAATAAAGCATTTCAAATCCTCACTAGAGAAGAAATCATAGCACCTTCTTTTTCTCTAGTAAAATGTGTCACTCAGTTTTGGGCATCTGAAATTCAGAATTCCAAATTGTGTTTTTTTTCAATCCTTTATTTGGTCTTTTCAGTTTTCTCAGTTTCCATGTGGAATTGCTTTGTTGTCTACTACATAAAGTGCTGACACTCACTAAAAAAACATGGTATGGGACCATCCTGGGGGGAAAGACATCAGAAAATCTTGTAGGAATAAGGTACCAATTTAAAGTTAAATTTAGAGAGACAAATGAGGGGGATGCCAGAAGTTACCTTCCTGAGTTCATTGTTAATGAAAAGCTTAACTTGGGGAGAAGAAAATTGGGACCTCCATCCAAAGTGCATCATAACGATCAAGTTCTGCTGTGAACAGCAGAGGCCAGCAACCATTTTGGAGGGCAGGAATGTTGCCTGTAAGCACTTCCCACAAATACAATTTCTGGGGTTATTGTTCTGTTCTGATAATTGCTCAAGCTACAATATTCCCTGCAACATACCATGGAAGCAAAAGTTAGATTTTGAAGAAGTAGGATAGGAAAAATATGGACACCTTTGAATGTAAATATTGGAGAAGACTCTTGAGCATACCAAGAAAACAAACTGATGGTTTGTCAAACAAATCAACCCAGAGTTCTCACTCAAAGCACAAACAACTAGGTTCATGTTATGCTGGGAAATGTGGAAGGAAAAAGAAAGACAACGACTAATAGCAAGGTACAGCTAGTGCTGTTACAGTGGCGATGGAGGCATCATCACGAAACCTGAAAGACTAGATAGATTGTTGTTCTGACCCCCACCTTGTCCGTTCAAAAACGAAAGCCAAACAGAACGTTCAAAGGAATGTTTTTATCAGTCCCGGCTCTTGCTGGCTGTGAGCCCAAAATAAACACAGATAAATGCTCTGGCAAAGTCCTAACTCATAAACTGCTACAAAACAGGATTACCCGTATATACTCGAGTATAGGCCGACCTGAATATAAGCCAAGGCACCTAATTTTACCACAAAAAACTGGAAAAGTTATTGACTCGAGTATAAGCCTAGGGTGGGAAATGCAGCAGCTACCAGTAAATTTCAAAAATAAAAATAGATACCAATAATGCTTTTGAATATTTATTTCAAAGAAAAACAGTAAACTAGCGGTGTATTCAATGAAATACTTCACTCACCTCATGATGCTGATGTCCTGCTGTGATGATGATGTCCCGTGCAGCCGCGGGAGCGATGTCCCGCCTCCTATGACACATGGCACAGTGATTCCTATCATTGGATCACTGTACCAGAGGAGGTGGGACATCGCTATGTGGCTGCTTGCCATAACAAGGAAGAGGTGGGACATTGTTGCAGAGTGGCAGGAGAGGGAGGAAGGGGAATCGTAAGACAGCCCTGCATTACATTAGAACGTGAGGAGGGGGGATGGTGCGGTGCGTGCTGCGCGGCAAACTGACACAGAGGGAGGGGAAACTCACAGGGGCGCTGGGCCATTCACGAGCGTCACCCAGCGGCATGGCCCCGCCCCTTTTTCTCCTCCATTTCGGGCAAATTTTTCACTGACTCGAGTATAAGCCGAGACGGCTTTTTTCAGCCCAAAAAGTGGTATATACGGTATATAAATCAAGTCACTTATCCAAGTGCTTTTCTTGATGGTTACACACGAATGGAGACGTTGACTAGAACAGAAACGGAATGTTGACTTCTGCAACCAGGGCATGGCACCATCAGTCTTTTATCCGCAGGAGGAGATCTTAACAAGCCACAGCTGCTCGTTATCATCTCCTGTGAGTCCTCAATTGTTCCTTACGTCGGTCAGCCCTTCTCCTGTGTGCATCCCGAAACAACTCACAGGAGGTTTCTGTGTCAGCCTCTCTCACTATTCCAAGGCTCAGTCATTACCTGGGGACCAACTAGTCTCTCTGAGCCCTGCTCGGAGTCAGAACCGTGTCCAGGGCCCTCCGCCTCATCCAGGCCTGACTCATTGGGCCCCTTGCTGTCAGAGTCTGATAGCAGCTCCAAAGGCTCCTGCCGAGCCACAACAGATTGTCATGAAGAAAGTCTATCGATGAGGTTGCTAAGAGTTAGGAAACTACATGATGGCACATCATCAATCAGTCAATCAATCAATCCGTTTATTCTTTCTGTCAACTCAGGTGCAACTGTCATGCTTTACTTTTTTCCTCTGGCACTTGGATTGGCTACTTTCAGATGCTGGAATGGGCCCTCACCATTCCCCCAGGTTTTTTCTGAAAAAGTCTGCAACAACTTCTGCTCCAGCAGAACTTTTTCACCAGCACAGCAGTTGCAATACTTGCCTGATGTACAGAATATTCCCAGTTTGAAAACGGGAAGGAAGGCTTTTTTCCTCGCTTCTTTTTCTTCCTGCTTTTCTCTCCTGGAGATACTTACATTTCCAATCACTTGAGGGATTGTAAAAATGACAATGAAATGATTGAAAAGACAAGTAGAGTTATTTTAAAAAACTGTGGTAAAAAGATAGGTAGCTAAGAAAAGGGAAAGATCATACCATGTATACAGGAAGTCCTCGACTAAAAGAAAAGACCAATTTTTGACTGTCCAAAGTTACAATGGCACTGAAAAAAGTCATTTATGACTGTTTTTCACACTTATGACTGTTGCAGCACCACCACCCCATGGTCATATGATCAAAATTCAGATGTTTGGTAACTGACTCATATTTATGACAGATGCAGTGTTCCAGGGGCTTTTGCGACCTCTTTACAAGCAAAGTCAATGGAGAAGCCAGATGTTAACTTAACAACCAGGCTACTGATTTAATAACTGCAATGATTCACTGTAGCAACAAAAGTCATAAAATGCGTAAAACACACTTAATAATTGTCTCACTTAGCAAAATAAATTTTGGGCTCAGTTGTAGTTTGTAATACTTACATTTCTACAATTTCTTCTAGGTTGTGAATTGGAGACATCTTGCATGTCACACAAGTGTCATAATCCATATGCTAGCTTGAACAATATAGGATGTATCAGAGGCTGCAACAGACTTCATTCTGGAAGAGTTGGGAAAATACAAGGAGTCATATTTTTATTTTAAAGCTGGCTGTTGTCCTGCACACATGCACATTTTTTTGCTTTAGCTTTGCATGTGTAATTTTAGCTTTAGTTTTGCATGTTTAATTTAACTTTATATGCCTCTACATAGCTAGCATTTTATTTGTTTTCATTTTAATCATTTGAATCTATTGTAACCCATGTGTGAGCCTTCATAGAAAAGGAAGGAAAATGATTGGCCTTTGGTTTTCTGATATGGAAAGATGAAAGGATATTGCTGCAGGAGAAATGTCTGATTGAAGGACATAAGAACAGGCTGCAGTTTGAACTAAATAGCTTGCAAACTCTTGCCAAAATATCTCTGTCCAGACAGGATTTTCTTAAACTGACTTAGAGTCAAGGCAACCTGAGGACAGGACAGGAATAGCTTAAGAGTGCAGTATGGATATGCCTAAGAAAAATGGGCAACGACTTCTGGGTCTAATTAATTTACCTAAACATTTTTTTTAAAGTTACCCTGGCCATTAAACAACACCTCTGTGAGACATTCTTGATTTTTTTTTAAAAAAGCCCTGAATAGTACTGCATTGTACTGCAGAAAGAATTGTGATCTTCAACAAAAAATAAAATTAAAAATGTATTCTGTGTTAAAGGTTAATGTTCCAGGGAAGTCCAGAAACACCTCATCCTTACAGACCAAGCCTGAAACAGAATATTGCTTGTGTGTTTAAGGGATTACAGTATACTAACATGAAGTGCATGGGGAAACATACCACAAACCAGCGATCAAAGTTTTGACAAACCTTTGAATGAATTTAATTTAATTAAGAATGATGATCAAGCTGTAAAAATCTGATTTGTTTCTCTACACTCAAGGTAAATTGATGTTCATAGCAGATGTATTCTCATGAGTTATATTGCCTCCCATGTAGAGTGAGCCAACCTCACTCACTCTGTTATGATTGTTCAGTTCCTTTCTATTGCAATAGCAATAGCAATAGCAATAGCAGTAGACTTATATACCGCTTCATAGGCCTTTCAGGCCTCTCTAAGCGGTTTACAGAGAGTCAGCATATTGCCCCCAACAATCTGGGTCCTCATTTTACCCACCTCGGAAGGATGGAAGGCTGAGTCAACCCTGAGCCGGTGAGATTTGAACCGCTGACCTGCTGATCTAGCAGTAGCCTGCAGTGCTGCATTTAACCACTGCACCACCTTGGCTCTTATTGCAGACAGGAACTTGTAGCAAATCAAGGATGAGCTGAAGTTATTATGTGATTATCAAGTGCTGGCCTGAAACCCATGTCAGGTATGTTGTTGCTATGAAGGTGTATTCAAGTCACATTTAATACTGCTGCTACTGTACACACACATGCACAGTACTAAAAAATTGCTTCTGTGCATGCGCAGAACCAAAAAACAAGATGGTGGTGCCTATATACTTGGGCATACCAGATGCTTTGACAAACCACTTAATCATTCCTCTGGGTCAGCTGATAAGGGAGGAGAGATTGTGGTTTAGAGGTTAATATAACTGCCTAAGAACAGACCAAATCCCAGTAAGGGTATGTCTAGCTAAACAGCTTGAAATAGATCTATACTAGTCTCCCTTCATTTATTTATTACAAAAAATATATATTTGAAACTAACGCCTTAGATAAATCTGAACACAAACCCAAACTCTGGCTTAGATATGTTGATGACACTTTCGTGATTTGGCCACACGGGAAAGAAAAATTGGACAACTGCCTCACACATCTCAACAGCCTACATCCCAAAATTCAATTCACTATGGAAATAAAAGCAAACAACCAACTTTCCTTTCTGGATGTCCTAATCTACAAAAAAACCCAATGGCTCCCTAGGACACACCATCTACCAGAAAAAAACACACACCGACCGCTACTTAAATGCATAATCCCATCACTACCCTGTACAGATCAACTCTGTAGCCAAGATCTCCCTCATCTCCAGAACCAAACACCTAGCCGACAAAGACCACCTGAAAACTGAATTACACACTCCCACAAATGTATTAATCTCCAACGGATTCCAAAGAAAAACAATTACCAACGTAATCCAAAGGGAGACTCCCCCCAAAAACCAAGACACACAACAGGACAATGGCATCACCCTTACATCAAAGGCACCACAGATAAAATCAGCAAAATTTTCCACAAACACAATATCAAGATAGCCTTCAACACTGACCAAGAAATCCTTAAGAAAGACAAAATCCAGCTAGAAAACCAAGGCGTCTACAAAATACCATGCAAAATCTGCCCTGCAACATACATAGAACAAACGAACAGGAGAATAAATGCACGTATCGCAGAACACAAAAACGCAGTAAGAAAAAAAATCCTCTCTTTTCTGGCACCTTAAAGCTACAGGACATGAAATTAATTTTGAAAGAACCAGGTTAATCTCCAAAACTGAACACTTCAACAAGAGAATAATTATGGAAGCTATCGAAATAGAGAAACACTCCCACAACATGAATAAACGTGATGATACCTCCCGTCTACCAGACATCTGGAAACCAACCCTGGTAAACAAATGAGCCCCCACCACCACCCAGGCCGTTACAACACAAAACAACAACGGACACACAGCCAGCACCAATCAGCACCAATCTACCAATCATGATACAGCCACACATCCAATCAATCCACTTGCTGAAACGGGGCCAGCACTCCACCCCCCCTCCAAGGTGTGTAGAGGGACGACAGCTCCGATCACTCTTTAAATCAGCCTGAAGACAGCGAGTGAGACCTCAATATACATACATGCAGGGCTTCGGGGGGAGGAGTTGCCGCCGTCGGGAGCTCAACAAAGCTCCTGCCAGGACTCTGGTTCGTATATCTTATAAGATCTATAGATATCTCCCCTTTCTGGCAGAAAGGGGCAGGGAGAAGGTCAGTCGTTAGGATCTCTTTGTAATTCATAGCTTTTCTTTTTGCTGTGAATGGAGAAGAGGTTCAACATTAGCTGAGCCTTTACTCCGGCCAGTTTTCCGCGCTGCCTTTTTTTGCAGCCTAGGCAGATTGCCTCCCCCCCCAGGACAAAGCTAAGCTATTTAAAAGACAATCCGGGCGGGGACCATTCCCGAGGAATTTCTTCCATTACTATTTAAAATACCGGCTTCAATTTCGCAAAAGGCTCCCTTTCTTTTTTAGCTGCGTCACAAGATGGCGATCTCGTAGCTTTTGTGTTTGAGGTGACGTACTTAGTTAGCCCTACCCTCCTGAAGGCTTCTCCGTACTAATTGCTAAAAGATTAACTGAGGGGAGCAGAGACTTTGATTTTTGGCTCGCTTGATTGCTTGTCTTTTATTTTTATTCTGGAATGGCTCCCAAATCTAA
Source organism: Thamnophis sirtalis (assembly GCF_051295495.1). Lineage (NCBI taxonomy): Eukaryota > Metazoa > Chordata > Lepidosauria > Squamata > Natricidae > Thamnophis > Thamnophis sirtalis. Next base: position 98,442,458 of record NW_028261383.1, read on the forward strand.
ACAGAAGCGCTTCCTTAATAACATATCTCCAAAAACTGCTATGAAGTCGCTACCCTTGTCTCCTACACCCTCCACGGGAGATTTGCTAACACAAGAATTTCTTCTCAAAACGCTTAATGATTTCAGACAGGAGATTAATCAACTGATATCGGATTTATGTGATCAATTTGATGCTAAAATTGCTCAGGCAAAGCAGGATATGATCGGAGTTATGACAGTCATGACAGATTATATTGCTGAAACGGAGGACAAATTGGAACTTTTGGAAGAAACTAACCTTAATCTGATATCAAAAATCCAAACGTTGCAACAGGAAATTGAAACTGCTCAAAAAGAACTTGTCATGATAAATTATAATAAGACTGCCTTTGCAATTCGAGTTAGAGGACTGCGTGAAAACCAACAGGAGAATTTGAAACAGACCTTCCTTGAGGCTTTCAGCCGCTTGGTGGGAAGTCCGGGACTTAACTTTGATTGGCAGATTCAAAGAATTTACCGCCAGAATTCCTGGGTAGCAAAACAGCGACAGCTTCCGAGGGACATAATAATATACTTTACTACAAGGGAATCTAGAAATGAGATAATACAGAGGCTTTACGGAAAGAGGTTGAGAATTGATGGGGAGGACTTGATTGTTTTTAAAGAGATACCATTTCAAATATTAAGAACAAGGAGACAGTACGCTTTCTTAACTGAAGAACTCAGAAACTCTCAGATTCCATACAAATGGGAAGTCCCAGCTGGTATTACAGTTACATTTGGCAACCAAAAACATCGCATTAATTCTGTCTGTGAAGCCCGAAAATTTTACTACGAGACCCTGAAGGCGGGACTTCCTGATTCATCCGGACCTGGAGAGAGACAAGGAGAAGGAGAAGACAAACAGCGAGACACGTGGCTACAAGGCGGAGGGTGTTGCTTTTCTCTTCCGGAAGGGCAGAAGACTAAAGAATAAAGACTAAGCGTTGTTTTTAAAGCTTTATGATTTCCGTCTGGGATAAAATGGAAAAGTGGCATATCGATGATGAGACATGGAGACTGAAAGAAGCGTTGCTGATTGTGGACATATATTGTACATAAGTTTTGTCTGAACTCTAACTCAAATTGCGCATGAACTATTTTCTTAGGCGAGGAGAGCGGAAATTGTGATCTTTTTGAGTTGTGGTTTGGGACGAACGGAGTTGGGAGGTGCGTGGGAGAGGGAGGGGTAGCGAAAGCTTAACTAGATTACCTGGGGCTAGAACGCAAGCTGACGTTTGTTTGAGTTGCTATCTCAATATAAGGTTAAGAAAGATTGGTCGGAGAATCTTCAGGAAAGTGGAGTAAACATGGGAGGAGCAATGAATGTGGATAAAATATATATGTGGATATGGATAAAGGCAGGGTGGAAGGTAAAAAATTTATATGTGGAGGTGGGTAAGGATAGAAAGGGAGGTGTTGGAAATGAAAAATGAAAGAAATATTTGAGTTTAATGGTGTTATAGAAAGGTTTGGATATTTGGATAAAAAAGAGATAAATTAAAGGTCTGAATAGATAGACAAAGCAATGAGACTTTTAGTTGGGGAATCCTAATTGATCAACTTACCTGGCTCTAATACAGTTTGAAACCCTGCAAGTAGCAAAATAACCGAAATTTGGAATGAGCTACATTGTTTAAGATTTACAGATAATGGGAAGCTGTGTTAATGTAGTGGGTTTATTGACCCTTTTTGTTTCTTTCTTCTTTTTGTGTGTGAGTGTGTGTTTTTTTTTTAATTTCTTATTTTCTACTATTTTTCCTTTTTCTTTTTGGCTTTACTTTTATCTTATTTTTTTAATTTTAAAGTTAGCTGGCCTTATTATACTCAAATGCTTGTTAAAGAATTATGCCGGGTATGGGACCTGCGAAGCCGTAAGGGGGTTAGGGAGGGGGGATTATAGGGGGGAGGGGGGAGGGTGGAATTACAGTTTCAATCCTTAGAACAATAAGAATTCACTTGTATACTGCGGCTCGTTTTTCTTTTTTTTCTTTTTTTCTTTTTCTACTTTTATTTTAAAAACAAACTGAATTGTATGGATACACCAAAGTGAGGAGAAGAGGGAAAGAGAAGGGAGAAGTAAAGAGGGAGTGAGAGGGAATGTAAGGAGGGTGAGATGGAGGGAGGGGGAGATGTCTGAGGGGGTAGGGAAGTAGAAGAGGGGAATGCTGGAGGGGTGAAAGGAAAGTTGGAGGGGGAGAAGAGAGGGTGTATGGGGGAAGGAAGTGTTATGTTGGGTTTTTTTTTCCTTTTTTTTTTATGCACAGTATATAAGTGATTGTATAAAATGAAAATGAAAATGAAATAAATAAAACATGCTTGTCTGGGGTGATTAGAGCTAAAAATAAAATATATATATATATACATACATACATATATACATATATACATATATACATATATACATATATACATATATACATATATACATATATACATATATACATATATACATATATACATATATACATATATACATATATACATATATACGTATATACGTATATACATATATACATATATACATATATACGTATGTATGTATGTATGTATGTATGTATGTATGTATATTGAGGTCTCACTCGCTGTCTTCAGGCTGATTTAAAGAGTGATCGGAGCTGTCGTCCCTCTACACATATGTGTGTGTGTGTGTGTGTCTGTCTGTGTGTGTGTGTGTCTGTGTGTGTGTAAGAAATGAGCATGAGATGGTTATTCTGGCCGTAGATCAATGAAGACCTTGCCAATAAAGTGTAAGTTATTCCATCAGCTAAAGTACCAGTTGTACTTTGGCAGTCTGAGCTTCTCACCACCACCAAGTTCATTGGAAGGCATTTGAAAAGGTTGGTGCTGCTCTTGCACATGGAATTGGAAGGGCACATAAGTAGGAGGTTATCGTCCTTTCTGCCAGGAAATTCACTCTTTGCAGGATGCTAGCATGCCTTCAGTGGTTGCTGACTTAAAGGCATTGTTTTCAAGTTATAACATCCCTGATGAAAATCTCAGGAGCAGACGGTGAGGACCCAGAAGGTGGAAAGCACCTCCTCAGCATGGAAGGTAAATGTGGGTGGTAAAGACCCACTGGCAACTAGGGTGAGATGCTAACAATATCAAGAGTGAAACATTGTTGGCAGCTACATGCCTCTTCATTTCTGCTTGTCATTAGAGTATGGGGAGGTGTTGATTATGAATGGGTTACTTGGAGAAATGAAACTTCTGCAGTTCACTGAAACTCATGAGAGTCTGGAAACTTTTCAAGGACTTATCAACAGGTGTGAAGAAGAAGGCAGATAGTTCCTGTAGCAAAGAGAACTTGCTTACATGTATGTATGTATGTATGTATGTATGTATGTAGATTTCTGTGGGTTGGGCTGGAAAAGTAATTGTTTAACACTATGAACTGTTGTCTGAGAAAATCAGTGTTAGTTTTACCTCGCCATTACCATGCCATTTGTTTTCTATAAACAGTAAGCTTTTAAGAAAAGACATGATCCTGGACTTTTATTTGGATACTCAAGCTGGATGTTGACAAATAGATTCTACTCTGCTGATGTTAGTTAAATACATTTTACATTTTATTTTATTTTCACAAAGAGAAGATGTGATTGATATAATTGAGGCATATTCCATTTTAAAGATGTCAGTCCTTTCAGTAGACCAGATTGGAAGACAGGGTCAGTAAGAATGACCCGAATTCTACTTGATTGTTATAGGTTATAATAACAGAAGCTTGAAAGCCTGACTGTTTTCCCTGCCTTCCCTCTAATATCCCAGGGAGGTAAGTTGGAGGCAACTTGAATTTCCAAAGTTGCCATTCTTTCTCAGACTTAAAGTATGCAGTTTGTAACAGTTGCCACATGGTTTGTCCAAGTGCATTTCTTTGGCTCCCCCACAGAAGGGCAGTAGAATGGGAATGGCAGGGGTGGGTTTCAACCGGTTCGCGGCAGTCCCCGCAAACCGGTTGGTTGGTGAACCCGGAAGTAAGTAACTTCCGGGAACGGCGAAGGGCCCACCCACCCACCCACGCTCCTTACCTGTTTTTGACAAGTTCTGCACTTCCACGCATGCGCAGGACGCATACAGCACCTGCACGATCCTCCAGGAGCAGCTGGAGCATCGCACAGACGCTAGTACGCATGCGTGCACTGCATGCGTGCACGAGGACGCCGCCGCCCCCGTTCAAACCGAACCGGTTGGAACGGGGCGAGAAACCCACCCCTGGGGAATGGGCACTAGGATGGGAGAAAGGCATCCACATGAAAGAAGTCAAAAATGTCAAGATGGCAGACACAGTTGTGAAATTGAAGCCTGCTCTTCATGCATGCAACACATGGCATGTACGTGGCATGTACATATGAAGGAGTAGGGCTTCAATTGCATGACTATAGCAACAGCACTTAGGCTTATATACCACCCCAAGGTACTTTACTGCACTCTCTGGGCAGTTTACAAATGTCAGCATATTGCCCCTGAAATCTGGTTTCTCATTTTACTGACCTCAGAAGAATGGAAGGCTGAGTCAATCTTGAACTGATAAAGATCAAACTCCAGGCTGTGGGCAGTGTTTGCCTGTAGTCCTGCATTCTAACCACTGTGCCACCATGCCTGCCATCCTGATTTTTAATCAAGCTGCCGTATAGAAGGAAAAAATTCTGTGACTGATTAGATTACATATGGTATCAATCTTAATTAATCTATATTCTTTCTGAAATAAACATTTTTCCTTGATCCTCAGCTGGTATTTTAAGTGAACAAAAGTAACATGCAAATAGAGGTTATCTGTACTATTCAGCCTCCTAATTAGAACTGACCCTCCTTAATTAAGGTCAGCTTCACTGATTCATTAACAAAGCTTTGGTTGTTCAATGTATTAAGGCTTCTTTCCTTTACTCACAAATGTCATCAAACTCAGCAGGAAGGTTGAGCAAACAGAAAGAATCGGGCTACATACTAGGAAAACTAGCATGGTTAAATTTTGAAATCATTTTTAGAACCATAATGTGGGAAGCAAACATTTCTGTTCAATTTTAACTAAGCTGAATGGATGACTGCTGAATGCCTTTGCATTGAAACCATTTCCCTTAGGTATTAGTAGACCATAAGCAAAGAGATTTTGCCTGGAGGCTTTTTTAAACTGTTGCTTTCATGAACAAGGCTGCAACCATGAGTATTTAATAGTATATGAGAAGAACACAGCTGTAATCCAAATCGTGACACAATTAGAGTCAACAATTTCCACCTAGTAAGTCACTTATCAGTTAGTACTAATTTTCAGCCAACTTTGATTTAAAAGCACCTCTAGAACAGTTGAATGCGTATTGAAAACACAAGTTTTGTTTTCTAAATTTAGATTCCATGTTTCACTCAGGAGCTCAAGGTGACGTAGCAATGTAATTTTACATCAGCTTTGAAATTATTGTGGAAATAAATTGTGGCTGGTCTGAGACCCGTTTTAACTCTGTTTTGGTTACCAACAGGTACTGATATTGAACGTAGGAGTTATATGTGTTAAGATTTCTTTTCAAAACATTCTTGCTTAGAACTGCTTTATCATAATTTTTAAATGCAATAAAAGTAAAAACTATTGAAGAAAAATATATATACAATTATGACTTCAGCCATTCTTTCTACTAAGCAGTTGAGTAGTTGCCATATTTCCCTTCCCTTTTTTTCATCAATTTAGTCATTTATTCTTTCAACAAAAATCCATGTAAGGTTTCCAGAGTTTCAAAAAGTCTGTATCCTTTTTTCCCCTCTCCTGACCAAACAGGTCAATTTTGTCATCTGCACAAGCTCAAACAATTTTATTATCCAATCTTCCACTGTGGGGTTATCTTTGTGCAAATAGTAATTCTACTGCCATTTACCATTCAAAACATGATTTTTAAAACATGATTTATTTTCTAGTTGGGAGAAATATCAATTAAAGAAAAACCATTGCATTAAAATGAGCTAGGAACAGTGACGTGTACTTGTGTGGTTTGATTCTTTTTTCCCCCTTGATTCATATTTCTTACACCTCCGTGAGGGGCTGAAATTAAATGTTCAACTCTATCTCTACACAGGGAGAAGCTGTTGCGATAGGACTCAAAAGCCAAATGTCTTCGGTTGTTCCTGGTTCCTTTGCTATTACAAACATTTGTGCCTGAATTAAGGATTTTTTTCCTAATTCATTGCTTATTAATTAATAAATTGGGGCCCAATGTCATCTCCGGCAGTTTTTGTGACAGAGTGAATCATTTCCATTTTGTGACAAAATTAACTCATCTGTTCTTCTGTAGGAAGTTATCACCCAGCCCTCTCCCAGAAAAATGAAATATCCTAGGAAATATTGAAAAGGCAGAATATTTCTCTGGATGTGAAAAGAAGGAAACGTGTTTTAAAAGACAGAATATCTGCCTGTAGCTTCCTGCCCATCCCCACTTTGTCAATGGGCCATTAAGAAGGCCAAGCTAGTCCACTTTACATAATAAAGATTTCTCCACTTATTTATTTATTAATTAGACTTATATACTGCTTCATAGGGCTTTCAGCCCTCTCTAAGCGGTTTACAAATTTTTTTTTTAGCAAATTGAGTCAGCAACTTGCCCCCACAGTCTGGGTCCTCATTTCACCCACCTCGGAAGGATGGAAGGCTGAGTCGACCTTGAGCCGGTGAGATTTGAACCGCTGAACTGCAGATCACAGTCAGCTGAAGTGGCCTGCAGTACTGCACCCTATCCACTGCGCCACCTCGGCTCTTTACTCCCTGTAGCTCTTTCAGCTACAGGGAGTTGGGATTAAAGCATGATAATATTGGCCCCAACTCACCACATGGCATCTGAGAACTCAACCAAACCTGGATTCAAACACAGCCTAGAGAGTTGCCCCTGCATGGCCCAATGGAAGTCTGCCAACCAATCAGAATACATTTCCTACACAGGAACAGGAAACAGAGAGGTGGGACTGAACAGGTTATTAAAAACCTAGTAAGCCCCTCCCTCAGCCCTTCTCTTCTTCTCCACCAACATTGAAGCATTTCTGTTCAGGACTCAAGCAATGCAGTCCTGTCCACCAATAAACCATCTTTCCAAGCAGCCTCCATGTCTCCAGTGTTTTTTTCCACACTTGGAGCCGAACCCAGAAGGACATTTCTTTCATCACTTCTCACGAATGAAGGCAATCATAAGTGTCCCAGGAAATGTTACAGGGCCCAATCTAAGCCATTCACCAAGATCAGACATTTTGCTTTCTCAGCTTTCGGACTCATGCTGGAGCCCATTCTCAGGGAGCTTCTCTGTGTTCTCTCCATCTATTCTTCTCTCACAAATGATTGGGTTGGAGATTGGTTATCCATGAGTGCTTTGTGGATTAACGTTTCTAGTTACCCATTTTTTTTTCCAATTTTAAAATGTGAGAGATTTCTCAGAAATTTGGGGACTGCTATTTGAATCACAGTTGGAACCAATATAGTGGTGAGAATGGATGGATTTTTCTTCTGCATGCTTTGTAAATCCAGAAGATTGAGGGAGTCTCCCAATCAAATGTGGGGGGACATATGGACTTCCCAGAAAAGAAAAGGAAAGAAAGGCCCTTTTGTGCAACATAGGACTACTCTCACAATGCTGAAAAGCTTCACTTATTGTAATTTTTTTTTCCGGAGAGCAGAATTGTGAGTGGTGTACCTGCAAGCAAACTTAGAAAGTCAAAATATGAGTACTTGGATGGATTTAGGATCTTATAACAGAGGTTTTTGGATAGAATTTAGGGGAGATTTAAATGGGGTGGAAAACAAGTGGCAACATTTCAGAAATCAGCTGTAAAATGTTTTACTCAAACAGAATCTCAGTGTAGATTTTAAATGCGGTAACTATCAAAGCTATCAAAACTGTGCAAAATGTTCCTGCCTGCTTTCAGCCTGCTGGCTAGAATATTTGGAGTGACGGTTTCAGATTCTGAATTTCCTTTTGCCTGTTTTGTTTTTACCAGCCTTGTTTGAATCAAAAAAATGGGAAGAAAACAGAAAATATGATCATAGCAACCACACTGACACACTTGTTTGCTATTCAAACATGAAGACTGTATACATTGTAATGGAAGGAACTACGGGCAGAACTAGGTTGTTTCCATGGAAAATATTCTCCTAAAACTTACTTTCTACTGCTACATCAGGGTGACGTTAAGTACAACTAACTGATAAACTTTTGTCAACACTTCACTTTTCTTGCTATACCAAATTATTCAGGATTCTTTCTTCTTCCTATTTTGCCCTTGTTACTCACTCAGCAGAAAATAAACCATTTGTAAGAATAGAATGAGGAAGGACAAATGCAACAGGAAGGATGTTTATTTTGTAAAAAAATATATATTTTTGTCCCTCTGATCAAAGGGAATCGTGTTTCCCTTTCCCTCCTTGGGTTTGTGCGCCGCCCTGAGTCCCGCTGGGAATAGGGCGGCATATAAATAAAACGAAACCAAACCGAAACCAAACTAAAAACCACATTGGGACTCTAACAAAAATAAAACACAAAGCAATGTTAATGCATTAAAAATAAACAAAACTAACAAATAAATGCAACAGTTAAACCATTATATCAGATGTTTTGTTTGGAAAAAAAATACTGCATACAAACCCAGGACCTAAAAATCCTGGACTGGCTCCACGAAATCTTCCTTTGATTCTGAAAAATCAGCAGGTGAACTGCCAACATTGAGCAAATCATCCTCATGAATTCTTTTCAGGATGGGGAATCATAGAACATATAATAATAGAGTTGGAAGGGACCTTGGAGGTCTTCTAGTTCAACCCCCTGCTCAAGCAGGAGAACCCCATACCATTTTAGATAAATGATTGTCTAGTCTCTTTTTGAAAGTCTCTAGTAATGGAACATCCACAACTTCTGAGGGCAAACTGTTCCATTGGTTGATTGCTCTCACTGTTAGGAAATTTCTCCTTAGTTCTAGGTTGCTTCCCTCCTTGGTTAGCTTCCATCCATTGCTTCTCATCTTGCCTTGTGGTACTTTGGAAATCACAGCCATCCCTCTTGGTGCTTTAGAATCACAGCCATCCCAGTTAAGGCGGTTTATTATATCTCTGCAAGTGGGAATGGAATTTCCCCAAAAAAGAGTTTAGATGACCCTTTTCATTGTGGGATAGCTTTGTGCCATTCCGAGATATTTAGAAGTTGAAAGGATGGGCAGCATTTTCATATGTGGCTCTTCATCTCCATAACTGGTCCAAAAACGAACAGCTTGTAGTCAGATAATCATTTGATGCCTCTTTCTGGACAAAAGGGAAAGGATTGATGCCATCTGATTTAATCTCCTCCTTCATAATTTCATTTAATCTAACTTGGCCCTCAGGCAGACGTTACTGTTCCAGAAGTGAAGATTGGCACATTTTAATCCATTCATTGATCTATCTTTCACATTATCTACTATGTGTAATGTTTGAAGCATATGAAAACCATCCTTGTATCTAATAAAATGTGAAGTAGGGTATTAACAGAATAGTTATCTCATTCTAAGATTTAGACTTTTATCAGTGATAAAGAAAAACTGGAGGTTCATGAGAGAAAAAAGGATCTGGATTTCATCATGATAGTGAAAAGCTGGAAGATCCTTTAGAGTTATTAGTTTGTTTGCTATGTTTGGGCCAGAAATAGAGATCTTCTTGAGTAGGGATTATTCTTGTCCTTAAAGTAATTCTGTCCTCACGAGGGAATGATGATGATAATGCCAAAGTATTGCAATTAAAAAAAAAAATACAAAGACATGCCAATTTCCTAGAATTTCACACAATTTAACTATAATTTTCAGATATTGAAAGCTAGCAATTATATGTAATATTTAAATGTATTCAGATATTGAAAGCTAGCAATTACATGTAATATTTAAATGTATGTCACAATTATGTTTTAATGAAAAGGAATAAACGTCTTTCTCCATACAATAATGAGACTTAATAATGTTCCCCCCCTCTCTCCCAAAAAAAATGAATTCAATATTTCTTTCTCTATAGTACAATAATTTATTTATGTGTGCAGGAAAACCAAGGAAATATATTCCCTTCTAAAATGTGTATTTTGGCTAAACAGTAGAAATCTGATCCAGACAACATACTGGAGTTATTTTTCTTTCCTTCTTTCTTCTTCAGTTTATTATTGACACAACACTATGAAATGCTGTTTACTTCATTATAAAATTGGAACCATTTCTATGGTCCCTTCCCACTAAAAATTCCATATGAAAATCAGTACTGACAAGTAATGTTCAGTACAGGAAAAGCACATGTGCAAACTGTTATTTTATACATACCATGAAAAACCAAGGGCTTTAAAAATGTTATTAACTGGGTGAGAGGTGAACAATTTTCAAAAAGAGTATGGTATAGCAAGACAGTTCACTTTTAAGACCAGAAAGTTAGTGGCCACCGAAAACATAGACAAATTTAAAACTGAGATGGATTTCATTGAAAAGATAAAATAAATCAAAACTCTATAATTTATTGAAGCATTCATCCATCTGTATACAGCAAAGGTGTCAAATTCAAGGTCTGGGGGTCAGATCTGGCACATGAGGAGCTTAAATCGGGCCTGTGGAAACAGTGAAGGACTGGCCTGGCCCATAGTGCCTCTGCCAGAGAAAATGGAGCTGGGGAGGGCCACGTGTGGCCCTCCTGGGTTCCATTTTTGGCCATAGCAGCCTCCTGCAGCCCTCTGCCAGAGAAAATGGAGCCTGGGTGGGTCGCACATGGCTTCCCTGAGCTCTGTTTTCAGAAGGCAGAGGGCTGCAGGAGGCCATCGCGGCCAAAAATGGAGTCTTGATGAGTGACATCGAGCTAGCCACGCCCACCCTGGCCATTCCCTTTACCCACCCACCCGAGGTCAAACACAACCCTGATGCAGCCCTCAAAGAAATCAAGTTTGACACCCCTGATATACAGCATCCAAAATCCTATCTAAGCACCCATTCACTGAACTATTTTTCTTTTTTTTTTTACATCAATATAACTGCATAAAAATATAGGCATATATCTGTTTCATCTAGCCTATAAATAAGGAACCTTAACACCAATGAAATGAAACGATCACTAGCAAATCAGAAAATTTATTTTTTAAATAAATGCATGTATTTATTTAAAATACTTGTTTATATTAAATATTTGTAGCATTGTCCCACAGGTGGTAGCATGGTGGGTGAGCAGTTAAGATGCTGGACTTGTTGGCTGGAAAGTCAGCAGCTCGGGTTTGAGACCCAAATATCATACATTGAGGTGAGCTCCCATCCTTACTGCAACTCCTGCATACCTAGCAGGAGCATGCAATCGTGAGTAGATAAATAGTCAGCATTTAATGAGAACTAACATCTGTGACATCATGCTGGCCACATGACTTCAGAAATGTCTTCAGACAGCACTGGCTACATTGAAATGGAGATGAGCACTGCCCCCTAGCAATGACTAGATGAGTAAAATCTGCAGGGAGTCCTATTCTTATTTACTTTACATGGATGATAGAGTACAGAGAAGGCCCCCGGGGGAGGGCCTTCTCTGTTGCAGCTCCGGCCCTCTGGAACGAGCTCCCTGTTGAGATCCGGACCCTTACTACCCTCCCGGCCTTCCGCAAAGCCACCAAGTCCTGGCTGTTCCAGCAGGCTGGAGGGAGCTGAGAAGTATCTACCTCCACGGAAATTGTGAATGTTGGTTTTGTTTTTAATATGTTGTCTTTGTCTCGTTCCCCCCTTTCCCTTGTCTTTTGTGAGCCGCCCGGAGTCCTCCAGGAGTGGGCAGCATACAAGACAAACAAACAAACAAACAAACAAACAAATAAATAATAATAATAATAACTTGGATCTGCACGCATATTACGAAAATACGTTACGACGTCCTAGGCCCCTGGGTGGGGCCCGACTAGTAACCAATGCCAAATCCGGCGAAACAACTGGCCGCTGTGATACAATTGTATAATAATAATAATAATAATAATAATAATAATAATAATAATAATAACAACAACAACAACAACAACAACAACTCCGCCGTTGCCGGTCAACTCCGCCCTTGCCGGTCCCAAGCCCGGATGAGAAAGGAGGAGGGTTGGGGTCAGGTTGGCATCTGGTCCCGTAAAAAAACCCCCGCCAACCCATACAATATGGTGAAAAAAACAAATAAGAATTCCATACCGCATCGGTCGTCGCGCGGGTTAACAAGGGCCGCGGCGGATGTTGGGGTCCCTGGACATCCGTCGACAAGTGGGCTACAAGTGGACCAGCCAACAAAACGACAAAAATATAGTGCAGATGAAAACCGTGCCATAATGGCCTGTTACTACAACTCAGAGCCAGAAAAACGAGGCTATTTAAAGCGAATGTATGAATTATGGAAACAACAATATCCAGATTCAAATGTTAGTGAACAACGACTAGCAGATCAAAGGCGATTTATTATACGGAATAAAGTGTTTAGTGAAGTTGAACATGAGGAAATTAAGGCAAATTGCAAAACCCAAAAAACAATATCACAAGCGGAAATAACTGATATTCAAGACACAACTAAAGACATTATAGTAGAACTCCCAGAAGAAGCTCTCGGGGAGGAAATAACATCACCACCACTAGAACCAGTTATCACTGAACCAACTGATGAACTAACTCAAAAACAAAAAGAATTGAAGGATAAGATCATGGAGCATTTTCTGCTTAATGAGGAAAGGCAACGTTTACCATCACTAAAAACTGTGCCTAAGAAAATTTTAGCCCCTATCATGAAAATGGTTAATGCAGTGTTTTCAACAATTGAACCGGAATCCATCTTGGAAACAAACCAGTTAATGTACAGTGCAGCTGTAATAGTCACTAATGAACTAGGCATTAAAATTAAAGTACCTAGTCACACAACAGAAAAAGCATCAAAGCCAAAGTGGAAAATCCGTCTAGAACAAAAAATCAAAAAATTAAGGGCAGATGCTAGTAACTTAAAGAACATGCATGAGCAACGGCTTAAAAACAACAAAATCATAGATCGGCTAATCAGAAGATATAGATTGGATACAAGAAACATCAATGAAGCTGTAGAGATTGTAAAACAGCAGATAACAGCAACAGCTAGAAAAATTGAAAGATATGAGGCACGAATCATCCAATATAAACAAAATCAGCAATTTCGATCAGACCAACGGCGTTTTTATCAAAGTCTTAATGTGAATGGTGACACCAAAAGTGAAAAACCAGAAAAGCAGGCCACAGTTGAATTCTGGAAAGAATTGTGGGAAAATGAAAAGGACTACAACAAGGAAGCAAAGTGGATACATGACTTTGAGAAAAGCATTGGCAACAAACAAATGCAAGTATTAGAAATAACAACTGAGATGATCAAAAATCGAGTTAAAAAGGTAAAGAATTGGACATCACCTGGAAAGGACCAATTACATGGTTTCTGGCTCAAATATCTGACCAGTTTACATGCAATATTGGCCAGGCAACTGAATGAAATTTTACAAAAGGGCCAAATTGATGAATGGTTGACAACTGGAAAAACATACTTGATTCAGAAAGATCCAACTAAAGGAACAACACCTGAAAACTATAGACCAATAACATGCTTGCCAACAACCTTCAAATTACTCACAGGCATTATTGCAGATAACATGATGGATTATTTGGAAACAAACAACATCTTGCCAGTAGAGCAAAAAGGCAACAAAAGAAGGAGCAGGGGCACAAAAGATCAGCTTCTAATTGATAAAATGATATTAGAAAATTGTAAGAACAGAAAAACGAACTTGAATATGGTCTGGATTGATTACAAAAAGGCATTTGACTCACTGCCACATAGTTGGATCATAAAATGCTTAGAAACAACTGGCATTAGCAAAAATATTACATCCTTTACTGAAAAGGCAATGAAACAATGGAGAACTGAGTTGGCAGTAGGGAATGAGAGCTACGGAATGGTTAATATCAAGCGAGGAATTTTCCAGGGTGATTCACTTTCACCTCTTCTCTTCATCATCGCAATGATCCCACTATCAGTAATCTTAAAAAAAATGAAATTAGGCTACCAAACAGCCAAAAAAGCTGAAAAAATTTCGCATTTACTATATATGGATGATTTGAAACTCTATGGAAAGTCAGAAATAGAAATCCAATCATTGACAAATACAGTCCGAGTATTCAGCACCGATATTTCAATGCAGTTTGGCATGGAAAAATGCGCCACTGTATCCATAAAAAGGGGCAAAATCACTGCATCTGAGGGAATTGAAATGCCCAATGGCCAATTAATTAAATGCAAAGAAAATGAAGCCTACAAATACTTAGGCATTCTGCAGTTGGATAACATCAAGCATGGAGAAGTAAAAACTATTGTCAGGCGAGAGTACACCAACAGAGTTAGGAAAATTTTGAAATCTAAATTGAATGGTGGAAATACAATCAAGGCCATAAATACCTGGGCAATACCAGTTATAAGATACACAGCTGGTATAGTTAACTGGACACAAGCTGATTTGGACCTTTTGGACCGAAAAACCAGGAAACTAATGACAATGTACTACAGTTTACATCCACGTGGTGATACTGATAGACTGTACCTGCCCCGAAAATCAGGTGGCAGAGGATTATTACAAGTGAAGCAAACAGTTGAAGAAGAAAAACATGCACTGGCTGATTATTTAAAAGAAAGTCAAGAACATCTATTAATCGAAGTAAAGAACAAAAATCTACTGAAGGCCCAACAGACGAAACAAGAATACAGAAAAGATGTGATAAAATCAAGAATGGAGAGTTGGCAGAACAAAGCACTGCATGGCCAATTTCTGGAAAAAATAAAAGATAAAGTGGACAGTGAACAAACTTGGTTATGGTTAACAACAGGTACATTAAAGAAAGAAACAGAGTCACTAATCCTGGCTGCGCAAGAACAAGCTATCCGCACAAATGCCATTAAGGCCAAAATCGAAAAATCCTCTGATGATGCCAAATGCAGACTTTGCAAAGAAGCTGATGAAACTGTTGATCACATACTCAGCTGCTGTAAAAAAATCGCGCAGACTGATTATAAATTGCAGCACAATTCAGTAGCACAAATGATCCATTGGAATTTGTGCAAAAATTATAATATTAAAACAGCAACAAACTGGTGGGAACATCAGCCTGAAAAAGTCACCGAAAATCAGATGGTCAAGATCTTGTGGGATTTCCGTATACAAACCGACAAAATACTGGCGCATAATACACCAGACATCACACTGGTTGAGAAAAATAAAGTCACAATCATAGACATCGCAATACCAGGTGATAGCAGGGTCGCCGAGAAGGAACATGAAAAAATCGCAAGATACCAGGACTTAAAAATCGAAATTCAACGACTATGGCACAAACCAGCAGTGGTAATTCCAGTGGTAATTGGCACACTGGGTGCTATTCCAAAAGCACTGGAATTACATTTAAAACAGTTAAAAATTGACAAAATCACCATCAGTCAAATGCAAAAAGCCGCACTGCTTGGATCTGCACGCATATTAAGAAAATATGTTACGACGTCCTAGGCCCCTGGGTGGGGCCCGACTAGTAACCAATGCCAAATCCGGTGAAACAACTGGCCGCTGTGATACAATTGTATAATAATAATAATAATAATAATAATAATAATAATAATAATAATAATAATAATAATAATAATAATAATAATAATAATAATAATAATAATAATAATAATAATAATACAGCAATAGGTCTTTCTCCATCATCCAATACAGCTTTTCTGCCTCCACTGTTCCTGAAGTCAATGTAGAAGTGTTACCTTTACCATAACCACTTTCTTATTGTTTCTTAGAATTCCTAAATTCTCTCTATTGTCAACTGAACAGAAAGTTTTTCTGTTGTCAAAATTAGAATATACTTTAACATTAAAATTAGAATGTGTTTTTTAAATTATTTGGAATAAAAAAGCAAATGTTGGTAAACATTTTGGAATGTTATCTTGACTGTATAGCTGTGGGTTTATAATTTGCTTGAGTATATAAAATGCAACATTCTGTCACAGGGAAGAGACCAATACATCAGAATTTGGGGGGAAATTGGACATGGCATACCTTGGCTTCAACAAAACATTGGAGAAGTTATCAGTTCAGATTCTAGTGCAGAAGATGACAGAAAGAGAACTATGTGGGCTGAAAGGAGATGACTCATCATGACGTACAGCATACCAAAAATCCTTCTTATGATTGTTTTTTCTTTCATTTCAGAATGAGCAAGTTGATCAAAGTTCTTTCATCAGTTAGATTCTTTTAGATGGCATTTCCCAAGGTAATTACAACTCTCTGCTGGAGCTTTCTCCATTCTTTTTGATACATAGCAGTAATACTACATAGTGAACCGAATCTATGTCAACTTGGTCACGCAAAACTAATTTAACTTTCTTTCCTGGAAAACTAAAACTGCCTGCATCTAGGAAAGCCTTTCTTCTTATTAGGTGCCTTTTTCAACAACTCTCCTTACTTAGAATTAAAGTAAGGACCTTAATTTGCTGGCTGGCAATCTCTCAGACTGGCAGAATGGGGTTTTCTCTCTTCCCACAGGGTATTTGCACTAAAGATAAATCCCTCATCACTTGCTTTATGGATGGATGGATGGATGGATGGATGGATGGATGGATGGATGGATGGATGGATGGATAGGCAGGCAGGCAGGCAGGCAGGCAGGCAGGCAGGCAGGCAGGCAGGCAGGCAGGCAGGCAGGCATGGAAATACAGTCCGGAGCTGCATCATCAGAAGAATGTCACGTTCAGGAGAATCATGATCAAGTTTGGATTGCTGTTAGATCAAATTTCCAGATGCTTAGCCTGTGGATTGAAGATTTTGGAAATTAATACTCCTAGCATAGGATAAAGGCATAAAGTGAGGCAGCCACCTGAAAAAGGTAATGATATTGCACCGAACATTTCTTCCACCATGAAGTTTTGCATAGTTGTAACTACAAGAATAGAGACTATAATTTGTTTTGCTAAGATTTTTTTTGTGGGGCGGGGAGGGTAGAGATTGCTGGGTATATTTGAATTAAGAGACCTTGTTTCATTTTCAAGTTGGGGAAAAAAGTCACAAGTAGGGTGTGTGCACATAGAGAGATCAGTTCCATGTGAATAGGAGTGTTGGGTTAAATGCTAATAAATTTAAACATCAAATTATTTGAAACTGTATCTGCATTTTCTTTTCCATTTTCTTTCCCATGCTCTGTACCAGAATAAAATTTTAATTTATAAGATGACTAAGGACAAAGGGATGGCTGTCCTATTTAGTTTCACTACCCACCCATGAGGGATATATAAATGACTAGAACCTTTAAGGGCCAGTTTGGGACTCTCATAAACAGAAATCAAATTAATTGCTTGCCTAAATTTTGTAAAATTAATCTGGGAAAAGAGCCACAAGGATGTGTAAAGGGAAAATGTGACATCTGTCACTGACTGTGGCTAACTGTGGATACTGTCTATTGCTCATCTCATAACCTTGTCTGAACCAAAAGTTTCTAATTAAGGCAAATAGCCTCAGAACAAGAAAATTATACTGAATACAAATGTTTTTAACTGTGGCCCAGTAAGGCTGCCACAGTAGCCATATTGCATTGCCAAATGTTGGCTTATCCTTTCTTGTTGACAAGTAACAGCTGAAGCTAGGGGGGAACTCGACTAACAGGCTCACTTTAATCAAGCCAAAATTTAAAAAAGCAAAATGCACCAATTTCTTAAAGTCCTCATGTACCATCCAAATATTGTTAGCATTATTTCTGTGGTTTACTGTTAATTAAAATCAGGTCTTGCAGTCCATCCTTGCCAACACACTTTAGTGTCTTGCAAATACGAAAAGCTTCCTGGCAGACCTCTCAGATGCATACATGTCTAAGGGAAATAGGGAGAATTTGCCCCATGCTCCCTTACTTTTAGCTTTTTATCTAGCTAGCAAATGCCTGGAGGTCTTGCTATCATTGCTGAAATGGATTGGTCAGCATGTAATGTTTACTAAATCAATATGTGGTGGCTCAGTGACTAAGACCGGAGCTTGTCGATCAGAAAGGTCGGCAGTTCGGTGGTTCGAATCCCTAGTGCCGCGTAATGGAATGAGCGCCTGTTACTTGTCCCAGCTTCTGCCAACCTAGCAGTTCAAAAGCATGTAAAAATGCAGGTAGAAAAATAGGGACCACCTTGGTGGGAAGGTAACAGTGTTCCATGTGCCTTTGGTGTTTATTCATGCTGGCCATATGACCATGGAGACGTCTTCAGACAGCACTGGCTCTTCAGCTTTGAAATGGAAATGAGCACCGACCCCCCTAGAGTCGGGAACGACTGGCACATATGTACGAGGGGAACCTTTACATTTACCTTTAAATCAATAACACAACCAAGCAATTGCTTGAATTACCTGAAATTATTCACCTGAAGTTAATTATGGAAGGTGTGCTAATGTAAAAAGTATCATATGTCTAGTATGATGTCCAATATTGTGCAATCAATGGACTTTTCATTCTTCCCCAGCTCCTGGTCCTGCCCACCTGCTTTCAATATTACTCTGAAGGCTTTTCTGAAAGATTCAAAGAGATATTTTTATATAGATACCACCCCTTTAACGAAGAGACCCAGTGAGAGGCAATCTTTGCTGGTCAATGGCACTATGTTTCTATATTCTGAAGGACCTCTTGGAAGTTACTGACTTTGAACATAAACAGTTAAGCTTAATTTGAATAGGTTTAGATAATCAAAGGCCAACTTACGACCTTCCTATCATTACAACTGCAGAAAGGAAAAGAAAAATGGCAGAAGCCTATCTTACCATCTTCAGGTATGAAACATACAAAAATTCCAAGGAAAAGCTTTGACATTTTGCGTGAGTTGTTTTTTTTTAATCTGCTGAATTCCCAGTCCCGGTGTGTTTGTGTGTGTTGTGCTCATTATGCAGAGTCATAACATATACTTTGCAATTCTGTCCAAACTGTATCACTTGCTATCTTCCTTGAATTTTAAGTGCAACCACAGCTACAATACTAAGTAAAATGCTGTATGTGAATTGGATGACTACATACAGTAAATCTGTTTAATAAAATACACCATTAAATATATTACTGAATATATTATTGCTATATTTTGTTATCTGAAATGAGAATTGACTTTTTTTAGATGAACACATATGCACACATTATGTACCCCCTGAGGAGAAAATCTTTGTGCTGGTGCAGGGAGAGTCCTCTGTTAATATGTACGATTGTCAGAGACTATGTGGATGCTCTCAAAATATTATTCATATCTTGTGTGGTAAAATGATTTGGCAACTTTTTCTGCAGGCCCCACATATTGTTTGTATAACAAAATGTGAATTTCAGAGATAATCCCTTGCTGTTAGTTTGGTGGTTTCTGCCACTAATGCTTTTTGAAATGTATTTGAAGCAAAAGAATGCAAATTCACTGGTTTTCAGAATATATGCTTGTCTGTAAAAACAGTCAGGATGACAAGGAAATTTAAAGCTAACCTGAACACTGAAAAATATGATCCATTGATAGTAGTTCTGGGCAGATCTATAATGTATTCCAGGGGTGTCCAAACTCAAGGCCCATGGATTGGATACATCACGCGCTAGCCATGTCCACCCACAGCTTAGCGAATGGGGAAAAAGTTGTGATACATCACATGATGACTACCTGTCATCACGAGTTTGACACCCCTGATGTATTCAATTTTTTGAAAGTTTGATTGAAGCACCACTAAAGCAGGTTGTGACTTTCTTTCTCAGATGCCTCAACATCCTCCTAGGAGATAAGTGACAATGTGCTTATTCAACAGATAAGTGTGGACATAGTCCATTGGGTCATGCTGGTATTCAAGGTATTTCTTGAGGTCATTAATCATGTAAATAATGCACTAGTAGAAAAGTTTGGTATTTTTCTTTATGAAGTCTCTCTGGCAGTGAACTGAAAATATCCTTGTGTTCAAGGTTGCAGTGTTGAGGAAATCACTGTCCTCCTCTGTGTGTATCTGGCAAGGCAACCAAAGGAAAAAATCATCAAATGGCTTTTGTTCCTAGTGGTCGTGGAGAAATTCTATATACTTTATAATGTGGCTTCTCTACAGCAGGGCTATCAAACTCCCGGCCTTTTGGCTGGATGTGTCATGCCCTGACCACGCCCACGCCCAGTTTAGCAAAGGGGAAAAATGTCCCGATATGCCACATGGCATCGCTGTAACGATGTGAGTTTGACACCCCTGCTCTATGGAATCAACATGTCCCAACAGTGGAGGGATGAGTTTGCCAGAAAATGGAGAATTCATGGCTCGTAATGGCGGAAAGGAAACAGTCCTGATATTAAATTCTTAGCCACCCTCCTCAGTCAAGGATACACAGTGCTCTTTAGCAGCATTAGCCAATGAATTTTCCCTGTGTCCTGAAAGAAAGGGATATTATTTGCGTGCTTTGTCAAGAAAAGCAGATAATATAAAGATCGCTACCCACCTGTTTGAGAAAATAAAGAAGTTATCCAGAAACTGTTGAAGTCTGGAGTAGCCCAAAACCAAATTCAGAAAGTGTGGCTACCTATGCACACAACTACTGTCAAGCAAGAGGGCATTCAAGCTGCTCAGGGAGTTGAATCTGGTTTAACATGTTGTTGGAAATTACAATTACAATTGGTAGAACATCTGTTGTTCCTCAAGTGATCTTCCTATTTCTTGGGTACCCCACCCTTACTCCACTGTGTGCAATTATTATCGCTGCTTAATACATTTAATTTAAGTGTTGCAACCTGACTATAGGCTGCACACTGGCTTGAAGCAAGGGGCTCTCCTGCAACTTTGATCCTTTTAATTAGGCTACAACACTTCAAACATTTTCTCAACTCTAATTTATTAATCTGGGAGGGAAAGCTATCATTAAGCTTAGGTCCAAATTTTATTCCTCCTGGGAATAGGTAAGTGTGTGGGCAGGATATTAATCCAGGTCTGTTATATAAGCACTATCTTTGATGATTCTCTGCCTTGGAAGAAACTTAGTGAAGTTACCGTAGCTATGAGCTTTATAAAAGTTACCGAGATAGAAAAGAGAGACTTTTCTTGATCAGATATCAACCTCTTCTTAGTGAATGGGTTAGCCCTATGTTTGCATTGCGGGGGAAGCAACCTAACAGATCCTGCTATGGTAGTACTTGATTTTCTTTTCCCAGGATAAAGTAATGATTGTTGTCTCTTCAAATGTGTTACAAGACCAGAATTAACATCCTGCCCATCTACCTATTCCCAAGAGGGATAAAATTGGGCTTAATCTTAACAGCAGGCTTTCAACCCAGATTGATAAATTAGAATTGAGAAAATGTTTAGGGAAAAGATCCACTAATGATTCTTGTCAAGCTGATGTCTTACTTTTAAGAAGGCAGATGTTTACTTCTTCTAGGAATGAGGTACCTTGACTCACATTATGTCAGGCCATCAAGTACAATTACTTTGTTACCACTCCCAATTTACCTTTCTCTCCAGTGCTGTGCGGTGAGGTTTATGGCTGGTGAGGCACTGACACAATTTTTTTTAGACTTGTGGACTTCAACTCCCAGTTAAGCACTAAGCAGAGTCATCCACAGTGACTCTGGCAGCAACTAGCTCAGCCTGACCTCAGCTCTTGACTTTTTCCTTTTACATTTTCTTTTCTTTTCATGATGACAGTGGTGAGGCTCTGCCTCCCCTGTCTGCACGTCACTGTTTCTCTCCCAGTATGCTATTGTAACTTAGCTGGTCACACCACTTGGCAGTTTTTAAATTCTGAATGAAATGGAATGGAATAGCAGAGTTGGAAGATTGGAGATCTTGGAGATTTCTAATCTAAGCCCCTGCTCAAGCATGAGACCCTATATCATTTCAGAAAAAATGGCTGTCCATTCTCTTCTTAAAAACCTCCCGTGATGGAATATTCACAACTTCTGAAGGCAAGCCACTCTGCTAATTCTAACTGTCAAGAAATTTCTCATTTCTAAATTGGATTTCTTTACGATTAGTTTTCATCCATTCCTTCTTGTCCTGCTTTCAGATGCCTTGGAGATTAGGTTTTCCCAACTGCCTGCTAATTATCTTCCAATAACTTCCAACATATCTGCCTGCTCTGCTTTTTGGCACAGTCTTTGAAATCTGAACATACAATATTTTCTGAATGCCTCCCTCCCACTGTTAGCTCATCTTCCTGCGTGCCCATTGTTATATGAAAACCGAGTTGGCTGTTGATCACAACTAAAATAAAAGTGTGTGGATGTATTGCTTCCTGCTACACCACTGCCTGCTTCTATAATCAGCCTTCCTACTGTGTGGTATGATTTACCAAATCTGCTAACTTGATATTTTCTCTTCTGGTGACAATCACTCATTTCTGCCAACTCCACTGGCCCTGTTTGTTTGCTGCCTGCCTGATACAGATTCTCAACTCAGAGAATGACACTTTCTATACCTACCTCTGCTGCTTGTCTTCTCATTGAGAGTAAGTGACTCAGAGAGTAAGAGTATTCATTTTTGTGCCATACTGTCTGCTTCACAAAAACTTGCCCACCTGTCAAGAAACCTGAGTCGGAATTTAACCCTGCAATTCTTACAAAGAATATAGTCAGCAAACTGTAGCCCTTTGTGTTTAGTTTACATCAAATTCAAATTTATCATTGAACATTTTTCTGGGTCATTTTCAGAAAGCTTGAAAGAGACATACCTGGTGCTTCTGAGGAATCATACAAAGATGCCTACTGTACTCAGAAGTTACGGATCCCATAGTTGACACTCCTGGATTTAGGACATTGGCCTAGGAGAGGATTGAATAGACAGACACATAACCTAACAACAATCCCAAAAGTGCTTTTTCAAGAGGCAACTGGACTTTTTTGTTTCTTGAAGACGTTTCGCTTCTCATCCAAGAAGCTTCTTCAGCTCTGACAAGATAGCAGGGAATGGAAGGATTTATGCATAGATGTCTGCAAGGAGCATAAATCTTTCCATTGCCCACTATCCTGTCAGAGCTGAAGAAGCTTCTGGGATGAGAAGTGAAACGTTTTCAAAGAATAACAAGGAAGTCTAGTTGCTTTTTGAAAAAGCACCTTTAGGACAACCATGACCTGGATGACTTGAGAATCTCCATAGACATTTAGCTACAAACCTAACAACAACTTTTCCCCAAATTGTATGAAGTAGAGATCAGGCTGCAAATGTGCCATTATCTACAAGAAAAGTATAGTCATTTGCTAATGGGTTTGTGTTTAGGGGTGTGGGCCTTAATAAATTTCGCTCAGTGTTTCTCAACCTTAGAGATTTTAAAATGGGTGGACTTCAATTCCCAGTATTCCATGTGCGTGAATAGGAGAATTCCATGGCTGGGAGATCATGGTTGGGAGAATTCTGGGAATTAAAATCCATATATCTTAAAGTTGAGAAACACTGGGTTAGTTAAAAATTGCTCTCTGCTTTATTCACTTTTTCAGCACTTAGAATCTTGAACGTTGCCCATCAGGTGCCTTAATTTAATTCTTCCCTCCTTTTAATCTAGTGGAAAGTTTTACTTCTTTAATAATTCTGACAACATAATAGAAATTCAGCTGGCTACAACAGGGCACTCAAAGCTGACCAGCCCGGTATATTTATTCTTACTATAGGTGATATCATACTTTTAAAAATCTATATAGCTGGGGCAGATTTAAACTTCTTCACAATGAATGAATATATATCAGACTAAATCCGAGGCACTGATCCAAATATTTACAACTTGGATGAAGTGAAATGGGTGTGTATGTATGTGTAATGTGCCAGCTTCGTATAGATCTTATTGTGTCAGCCTGCCTTTCTTCTACTAAATACCAGCAAGCTACAAAGGTCACCTAACCAATTCAGAGTTTAAAGCAGGGAGTGTTGCAAACACATAATATAGTTTACCAACTCTCCACCCCTATTCTTTCAAAAAAAGCATTTCACCAGAGGTAGGCTGTTAAACTGCTTCTTCTTGTTCTTGAAGGGAGCAGTCCCTCCTCCTTTGCCACAGCAGAACAGGGGATCCCCGTTTACCGGGACCAAGCTTTTAAATAAATGGTGGTCTCATTTAACCAGAGGTTAGCAGGCCTCAAGTGGTTCTGGAGTATGCTGAAACTTTATTCTGTCACAAAGAAGTTACTATGCTTTGAGAACTGACACTCCTTTTATCAGTGGGAGAAGCAGCTTTCTCATTTCCCTTAAAAGAGGTACAGAAGAGAACGTTGCATTGTGGTAAAACCCTTGAAAATATCTGGCTGAATCTTTGTGAGGCATCTTCTTCTTGTTGTTAGTCGTGAAGTAGTGTCCGACCCATTGCAACCCCATGGACAATGTTCCTCCAGGCCTGCCTGTCCTCTACTATCCCCTGGAGCTGACTGCTCCAGCCACCTCATTCTCTGTCATCCCCTTCTTGTTTTGCCCTCAATCATTCCCAGCATTAGGCTCTTCTCCAGTGAGTCCTTCCTTCTCATTAGGTGGCCAAAGTATTTGAGTTTCATCTTCAGGATCTGGCCTTCTAAAAAGCAGTCAGGGTTGATCTCCTCTAGGACTGACTGGTTTGATCGCCTTGCAGCCCAAGGGACTCACAGGACTCTTCTCCAGCACCATAGTTCAAAAGCCTCATTGCTTCTCTTTTCCTTGGGGATGGGGTGACACACCAACAGTCCAGTGAGGCAATTTTAAAATGTTTGACATGCTGAGCTCAGAAGGGTCTCCATCACTGCAATAGACAAACTTTTTTTCTAATCTGGATAACAAATTATTATTTTGTACTTCAAATCCTGAATTACAAAAATCAACTGGGTAAGTTTGATTCACATAGACCAATAAATAGAAAAATATGTTTTGTCTTCTTTAAGTTCCATTTCAGTCATTTCAGTCTATGGATCATTTCAGTCTATGGATTTTGCAAAGACAAGAGCATTTTATTATATTTTCTCGGCAAATCGCACTGCTCTTCGGTCCATCAATCGAATGAGGAATTCCCCAACACCTAAGAAGCTCTGAAAAGAATTTAATTTTTTGTTTTCATTCACAAAAGCCCTCCTACTGTGATGCCAAAAAGGCAGTTTGAAAAAAAAAGTACTTTTGCAGGGGTTGATATGCTGATACCAACCCCTGCGATAATTCGAACTAACATTCAAAGACTTTTCTGTTAACTTGTATCAGGAGCTGTAGGATTTGAAATTCAGCTTATTTTCAAGATGTTATGCAATGGTAATTCTTGTATCTCTCCCTCATTCTCTTTTAGTAATGTAAGAAATAAGTTTGGCTTAATTGTTAATGCCTATTTCACAGGATGGATCGAAGATATTCCTGTTCTTATTTACTCTTTGTGAATTGGGGCAGGGGTGAAATGCTCTGAAGTCTGCTACCGCTTCGCTTTGCACCGCAGGCACTAAGAAGCGTTTTCTGAGTCTGCAAAGTTAAGTAGAACAGTGAAGGGGGGGGGGGGAGTGCCAACAATCAGTTGTGCGACAATCAGCTGTGCCGCGTGATCATCGGAACTTTTTAAAAAACTTTTTTTAAACATTTTTAAACTACCAGTTCAGGTGAATTGGTCCAAAGTGCTGATAAATAAATAAAGGGAGACTAGTATAGATCTATTTCAAGCTATTTAGCTCTCATCAGCTAGCCTCTCATCAGGTTTGATTCCCAGCAAGGGTATGGCTAGCTGATGAGAATATATATATATTCATCTAGCCATGTCTAAATAAAAAAAATGTCTTGAATTCAAATCACATGAGAAAAAAATCTTGAATGGAGGAAGATTTTAAAAAAATAGCATTCAAATGATTTTTGTAAGACGTAGGAAGATTGGCTTACATTGTAAAACTGAAACATTAAAGACAAACATACCATGAAGCAGCTTTCTTTTTTTGTTTTTTTACCCATCACCAGGGTTACCCAATTCACTCAAGCTTGTGATCGTATCTGTACTAATTTGAAAGACCATGATTAAAACAACCCCCTTGTGTTCTGCAGGAAACAGGGGCCTGGATTGCTGAAGCTGTGAATTTTAGCTCCGTTACTGATTCCTCTTGATGAATTTTGGATGGAAAAAGAACATAAATCTTTTTCTGGTATCAGCTGTGATAGTTTGGAGTTTCATTTGTGAATGAATAAATTGTAAAGCAAATTCAATTAGATATGCTGTAGGTCCACCCAGTGGGGAACTCGCATATAGCAATTTAAATGGATTGCTGTAGCTTTCTTTCGCGTCGCGTAGATACTATTCTTTCAGGTTTATACATCAGCTTTTCATACCTTCATACAGAATTAGAAGAATAAATGGAATAATGGTTGATCTGTATCAGATTTTGGAGAGGAGAAAGATATTTATATCTCTAGCTTAATATCTATCTATCTATCTATCTATCTATCTATCATCTATCTATCTATCTATCATTTATCATCTATCTATATCTATCTATCTATCTATCTATCCATCCATCCATCCATCCATCCATCCATCCATCCATCCATCTATATCTATCTATCTATATCTATCTATCTATCTATCTATCTATCTATCTATCTATCTATCTATCTATCTATCTATCTATCTATCTATCTATCTATCTATCTATCTATCTATCTATCTTGGTTAGGGGGTATTGACCCAGACATAGACCCTCAAAATAAAAAAGCCAGTAGTGACATGAAGTGATCATAAACATACTTGGAGAATGTTCCTCATTTCTACACTCCAAAGAATCTTATGGAAAGCAACTGAAAGTGGTGCTAGGGATAGTTGGGAGAATAGGGAATTCATGGAAAAAATCTCTTTCTATTGTTTTATGAGAGCTTCTGTTGAATTTTTCAGCTCCAGAAGTCACAAAGGGGAAAGGAATGGAATGTTATGGAATTTCATGCTTAATCTTATTGTTGATCATTATGCCACGGAAAGTAGAATGTCTAGGGAATTGATCCCCACCCACCCCAGGATCATAGAATAGAAAAAAGATTCCATTCAAATCTTCAATTTGGTTGTTAAGAAATGGTTTAATGCAGGCAGTCTTGGAAGTCGTTGACTTCTAGTGCTGGCTGATTTTGAAGCAAGGTTCCTAAGCCAGAAAGTTCACTTCTTCTTTCTTTATGTCATGAAAAATCTTTAAAATGCCCCCTTTTAATCTAACTGGATTTGTGAGCACGTTAGAACTTGCTGAGCAGGTGAAGTCTGCCAGCTGCTATGAATTTTTTTTTTAAAAGGATTTGGAGGTTTAGATGATAACTTCCTTTAATATTATGTTTCATTTTTTAACAGAATTAGATGACATTTGCTGACATGGTAGGCCCTTCAGGAGCAATAAAGCCTCAAAACAGGAGCAACAACAACAATAATAGTGGCTAGGGGGGAATGTGTGTATGAGGAGCCATTACTGTTTTATGGTGATTGACATTTGTGTATTTCTGCATCAACTTCAGCTCTGTGCTAAATGAATAACAAACTATTTGGTTTCTGAAATTGAGTAGACTTACTAGACATCTGCAAAAGGATGCCATGTCCTCTGTCTGGCAAGCATAGCCTTAAAATCAAATATTGTCCAGCTTTTTGTGTATGTAACTGTACAGCCTTTTCCCCAAACTTCCCTAGTAAATCTAACTGCAAATTAACAAACCTTACTTGAAGCTTCCCACAGAAAGCTTCAACCCTGAAGCAGAATTGTTTGCTGTGGGATTTATCCCTCAAATACTCGTCATCAGTCATCCTTCCAAAGTGGGGGCTGAGAAAAGGTGCATTGACAGACTTTAATGAGAAGAGTTATAGGAAATATAAACTTTCTGTTATACGAATTAGAAATGAATTTGTCATATTGGACCCATTGACTTGTGAAGTGTTCTATCTCTCAAGGTGTAAGGTGCAAATAACCAGATCCACATGTGTAGAGTTCAAAGTAGCTACTACCAATAATACAGGAATCTTGCCAGACTGGCAACTTTTGTCTAGGAAAGACTAAATAAGGCTAGGGGCATTTAGGGGAAAGACCTTGTCCTCTTGTATTTATTCAGTGGATCCAGGTTAATTTCCTGCTTGAGCCCTTTTCCCAATTGGGACTATTGCTTTCCAATACAGGGGTGTAGATCAGGGATTTTATGAAACAGCCTTCAAGACTTACAAAGTCTGCAGGGGTTATCTTTTTGGCTTCTATATTTGGGGGATAAATGAGGGTGCTAGAAATGTCTCAGTTTCGTTTCTGGAGTTCAAAGAAAGAAGCTGGAGAACCTTGAGGCTCAAGTGGTATAGTCATCATCCTTCTTGATCCATAGAAGAAAACATGAAATGGAATTAAGAATACTGCAGGGAAACTTTAGGTTCATTAATAGAGTTAATGGGAAACAGTTGATTCCTGGAATTACAATCTGTTTTACTTAAATAATAAATTTCTGAAAGAAAAAAGTTGAACTTGATAACTCTTGTGTTTGGACAAAATATTACACTTGACTAGAAAGGCTTTAAATTAAATACTTTAGGGTTGAATGTGAAAATGCAGAAGTAGGAATTTCAGATAAGTATAAATGCTTCAAGTATAAGTGAAAGAGTAAGCAAACAGGACTCTATTAAATTACTCATTGAAAGATCAGGAAGAACATTGACTCATAACAATCAGGTCCTTTGTTGTCTCGGTATTAACTGAAGCAGATGGGAAGTAAACAAGATGACCTTGAATTCTTATTACATGAAAGCAAACAATAATCTAAAACTTCCAATCATGAAAATAATTGTAGACAATAATTGAGACTTGGTAGGATGATTTTCATGATTGGAATACAGAAATTGAAGGATACAATTTGTTCAAAGGGAAGAGAACCAAAGGAAGAGAAAGAGTTGCATTGTTTGTTAAAAAAAATACTAACATCTGTACAGAAAATCCAAAGGAATGAACTTGGTGGTCTTAATGAGAACATTCTGGTTAAAATTAATGGAGGGTGGAATAAAACAGCACTGCTGCTAATGTATACTACTTTCCAATCAGCCAAGAAGAAAAGTAGATGATGTTTTTAAACATAAATTGCATTGTTTTGCATTAAAGAAGTAGTGAGAGAATGGGAGTTAAAAACCCTAACATCTGTGAGAAGACAACATTTGCAAAACACGAAGGCATCAGCTATTTTTTAACTTTTTTTTTTTAGCTGCCCAGAGATATATGACCAGGATGGCATCAAATATATCAAATCAATAATTTGTGACCAATAAAGAAAAATCCTAAAAGCAAATCTGCTATCTGCTATTCTTCAGATAGGTTCAAACAAAGAAAAGGAGAATCAGCATATTGTGACTTCAGTTAGGAGAGCAAAAGATAAGAAATTCAGCTCTTCAACTCCTATTTTATTTCATTCTTTTCTGAAAAGAAAATATGTGTTACTCCTTTGTTGCGAAGTCCAGGCTGAAACTGTCACTTTGTGTTTGATGCAGATACACAGAATATCTACAAATCTCCATGGCCAGATCATCTCAGAAAACAGTCTGGCTGAACTTCTGCTTATTGTCTGAGAAATCCTAGAGAAGAGATGAAGTGCTAGAGAATGAATAGACAACAAATGTTTTCTCCTAATGGGGGGGAGGGGATCCCCAATCAGTCAGTTTGACACTAAACACTGCTAACATTCTAGAACAGATCTGTGAATACTAAGAGTTCACAGATCTAACAATGCAGGGATTATTAAAAATCAGAACAGATTTGCAAAAGAAAAACAATTTTTGCCATATTAAAATAATTTTTATAACGTTTGCTTCATTAGTAGATTGTAGAAACAGTACATTGATTTTAGCAAAACATTCATCAAAAGACTTCATGACATTCTGATTAGTAAGCCAAAAAACTATAGGCCAGATGATATAATTAAATCATGCTCAAAAAGAGTTAATTACTAATTCCTCATCAAATTGAAGAGAAACATCAAAAGGGATTGTACAAAGTTAAGTCTTGAAACCTATACCTAGAATATTTGGTTAATATCTTGGATGAGGGAAGAAAAGATTTCTTTTGCAGCTGATAGAAAATTGGATTGGAGAGCTAATATTCAAGAAAAAGAAAAAAAATGGAATTATCATGATGTGTAGGTTACTAGAAACAACAATGTGAAGTTTAATAAATTTCATTTTTTTCCAGTTAGGAAACAGAAATCAGTACTTAAGTAAAGAATGGAGTATTATTTGGCATAATCTTAATACTTGTGGGGTGGGGGGGGCTTGGAAGAGATGCTAATTACAAATTAAATATGAATAATGTGTGCATAAATGTATTCTATAAATTTATAGAATGTATAATCAATAGTATAGTTAGTAAATCACAGCAGGTAATTGTGCTTTATTCTGTAATGATTTGAGCCCACTTGCAATATGGGTACCAGAAGTTTTAAGGGAATTGGAGCATGATCTGAGAAGTGGAATATGGATTATCAGACCTAGAAACCAAGTCTGATAAAGAGTGATGGGAGGTTCTGATTTGCTTAGCCTGGAGAAGAATAGCAAAGGATGGGATAACACTCTCCAAAAATCTAAAAGGATATCACATAAAAACATGCAGTTGAACATCTGAGACGGAAACAGAAATAATGGATTTAAGGTATAGAAAGGAAGGTTCTAGAAGAATGTTAGGGAAGCCCCCCAAGGCCTCCTCCCACCTTCCTAACAGTAGGAGCAATTCAGTAGCAGAACCAATTAGCTAAGTAGGTTCCTCTTTGCTAGATCTGTTCAAGTAAAAACTGGAGAGAACCACTTCTCAAGAGGGAAATAATAGCAAGACTGATTTTTTAAAAAAACAAGCCCCTATTCTTATTTTAAGAACCTACTATCAAATAAGAGCTGAGATCAGATGACATTTGCGTCATATTTTATACAAGCATTTTTTTCAAACATTTCTATTAGTGCAAACAAAAAATCCAAAATAAGAGTCTTTAAATTAGCCATTCTGTAAGCTGGCCACAAAATTATTCTTTAATTCAGTCGCTGAAAGTCCAAAGTTAAGGTGAAGATGAGATGATTAGTATATCTCATAACAGCATAACATTTTAGGATGAGAAGCAGATGTGCTCAGGAAAGAATTTGAGCTTTCATATCTATTAGAACAGTTTGGAATATGATTAGTTCTCATTTGAAAAAGTAACCACTGTAATTTAGTTGCACAAACACAGAACACTGTGATCCCTAAGCAGATACAATAAATAACTTTGTACTTTGGGGCAGATACATCACAATAATCAGAATGCAATGTATTATTTTAAAATACTCTTTGCAATTATATTTACGGTAGATCAAGAACATCATCCTATACATACCTATTCAAAATTAATTCCTACTAAATCCCAGCTTAGTTCATAGGTTTGTAGCCTTAGAGATCAAAATGCCAGTGAAAAGAAAAAAAAAAACTTCACCTCTTGGGAAACACAAACATGAAAATTAATGTTTCCAAAGTAGCTTGATGCTCATGTCTTGTAAATTGGGGGGGGGGGGATTATTACAGAATAATTTTGATAAGTAGGTAAGGTATACATACAATGCATTTCAATGGATATAAATAACTAGCACACTTACAGAGCCTCAGGACTGAGATCTAATGCAATGGATCTTCTAGTACTGGGCTCCTGTATTCCTAAGGACAAATACAATTGCTATAATTGTTTCTAAGCCACCTCCCTTTGCATTATAACAGGCTTGAAATGCTGCCTATGCAACATTATACCAATTGCTAACCACTGCCAGTTATATTGAGAAGGAAAGGGAATGTTATATAATGGCTCATTCAAGCATTGGCTCATTGCTTCTTAATTCAAGATGAAGTCTCTACCTTAACAAAACTCACTTGGCCAATGAAAGGACAAAGGTGCTTTTGGTGAAGATTCTCTGTCATCTAGAGTTGTATGCAAGTTGAGTCATGGGAACTGAACTTCTTTTCTTGTTGATTCAAAACGTTCAAAACATTTTACTGCTTATCCAAGTTGCTTCTTCTATCTGAAGAGATGACATATTGTTTATGATTACTTCCATTGGTAAAACCTACCTCACCTAAATTCAACCATATGGTTTTAAAATACAACATAATGTTATTAGGCATACAAATAATAATAATCTCAGCTCCTAGCAAAGCATTGGCAATTCTGTTGGGTAGCCCTTAGCAAAGGCAGAATCACAGCTTATTTATACCTTTGGCTGACTTTATATTGCAAAGGAAAGGCAAAGAAAAAGGAATATCCAATGGAACTTGCAGCATGATGTTGGAATGTTTTTGAAATGTTTCTTATTATTTATTCCTTTCTACTAGGTTGGCATGCTAGCTGTACGATTTTTTGAGATATGTTCAGTGCATATAAACAATCTGGTTTATTGGGACACAGGTTTGTGACTGATTCTTCTCCCTACGACCACATTCAGCTTGCTGTGAATGATTTCTTACAAGGTCACTTAAAGCGATTGGCACAGATTCGTGATGGTGAACCTATGGCACATGTGCCACACGTGGCACATGGAGCCATATCTGCTGGCACGCGAGCTGTCAGCTCCAGCACGCATGTGCGTGAGGGCCAGTTGATTTTCGGCCTTCTGGAGGGCTGGGAGAGGCTGTTTTTGCCCTCCCAGGCTCTGGAGGCTTTCCTGGAGCCTGGGGAGGGTGAAAATGGCCTTTCCTCAGCCCCCCAGAGGAAATACCAAGCTCAGCTTGGAGGCGAGCAGTGCGGTGCGCATGGGGGGGAAGTGTAGGGAGAGGGTTGTGCATCCATGCGCATGTGGGTGCCGGCACACACATGCACCATCATGCACCAGCACATTTTGGCACCACCCCCCCAAAAAAAAATTGTTAGCCATCACTGGCATAGATGGTGGAGGGGCATCTCATAGGCTTGGAAATGAATGCAGCTGGCATATGTTGAGGTGGGGGGTTGTGACTTTTTACCACTGCAAATGTACTAGAAGTTTTCCTGCAGGGTCCTTTGTGCTCTGAGAACTTGGTTGTTTTCTTCCAGATATTTCATTACTCAAACTAGGTAACATAATCAGTGCTGGTCGGGAGCGGCCTTTGTGCTCATCTTATATTCTAGCGCAGTAATGGCGAGCCTTTTTCACCTCAGATGTCAAAAGCACACGCATGTGTGCTATTGTGCTTGCATGCCCACCCCCATAATTTAATGCCCCCGTGCCGTGCCTCCTGCGCATGCACACATGGCCTTCCACCCCGCTGCCCCGTGGATGCTTGCATGGCTTTCTTGGAGCCTGGGGAGGGCGAAAACAGCCTTTCCCTGCCCCCCCCCCCCAGGAAGGCCTCTGGAGGCTGGAAATGGCCGTTTTCTGACTTCAGTGGGCCCAGTAGGTCTGTTTTTCATCCTCCCCAGGCTCCAGAGGCTTTCTAGGAGCCTGGGAAGGGCGAAAAACAGCCCAAAAGCCAAACCGGATGTCAATTCCCGAAAAACGGCTGAAAATCAAGTCCAAAAATAAGCTGGCCAGCACACACATGCGTGCTGGAACTGACAGGGCAACATCTTGCATCCCCTCAGAAATGGCTACACCTGTGGCACATGTGCCATAGGTACACCATCACAGTTCTAGTGCCTTGCCCTGTCCGTGTACATAGGAGTTGTCTTGGTTGTTTTTTGGTTGGTCTGTTGTTTACTGTTAGCTTGTTTGGTAATTCCTTGATTGGGGTATTGTTTGCCTCTTGATTGTTGGTCTAATGTTAATCGTGGTTTTCCTGCTTTTTCATTCTGCCTTCTCATTTCCACTCTTTCCATGAATAAATATTACAGTTTGCTAATTTGTCCAATTCTCTCTAAATACTGAATTATTTTCATTGTTTTGGGTAGGCCTTCTGTTGACTATTTATTTCAAAGAGATGGGAGCATTAGGACCTCTATTTTTTAAAAATCACAATATATTATATATTTAATAGTGCTAACACATACACATTTCCTATTTTTTTTTAAAAAAAAACATCTTTCAAAGCAGTCCATATTACCTCATATCCAGAAAAGGTTAACCCTGCCAAAGAGCCATGCCAGCAAGCCTAACACTACTAGCCTAGAAAAGCAATTTTTAAAAAAAATATGTTTACCATTTTAAATAACTTTTGGAAATTTTTATTTCTATATTGGAGGAGACAGTCTGCTTTAGTTCAACACAATATCCATATAGGTTCGATTGGGAGGTTGCTGCTATATTCTGTATTTATCCTTGCCTAAAGAGAGGTATAGAAGAATGTATCCAACATTTATTGCAGAGGATTCTTTGAAAGTATCTGATTGGAATCCGACAAGGTTAATTTGTTAAAGAAAGATACAATTTAGAAGTAAGGAGACATTTTCTCTTACAAGAAGAAGTTGTACTATTAATCAATGGAACTTGAGTTGTGGATGCTTCATCACTGCAGGTTTTCAAAAGTAGATTGAATAGCCATTTGACTGGGATAGTATAAAGTCTCTTCCCTTGAGCAGGGGGTTAGACTAGAAGACCTTTGAGGTTCCTTCCAACCCTATGATTCTATGTTCCATGATCAGTCGTGCTTTCTTAAATCCCAGATTGTCAAATAATGATGCAGCTGCAACCTGCATCATTTTGGGGTGGGTTTTTTTTTGCTTTTGATTTTTTTTATTCAAAGGGGGTTGAATTGAATTTTGTTTCCTTTGAACCTTGAATCAAAACATTGAATTAAATTATTCAACTGAGATGTGCCATCTCAGCCCTCAAACTCCAATTGGATTTTGTTTACTTCCCATGTTCCTATAAATTTCCCAGTTATGAGAAAATCAGTTGTTTTATTAAGTTTGTAATTGAGACTCTATAACTTGATAGTCCCAGAAAGACTCCATGAGAATCCCATAATTTTAAGAGCGGTATCTTAGAGTGGGGCTTTCAGAGCTAAAGTGTGATGGAGAAGGCAGGCGACTGCACAGTAATGATGTAGCTTTCGATGGATGGTGTCATTGGCAGCAAATGCTACATGCTCCTCCAATCTGTGCAGCACTGGAGAAGGTACAATGTACATCTTGTGAAATTTTGTCCTTGCTATCTTTTCAGATGTCTTGATGCTTCCGTCCCTCTGAAATTAGTCAATATAATGAATAAATTGCCTATTTCTCTCAGATCGGTTTTCCAGCTTCCCTCCCTACAACCCCTGCTTTTTATCTCCCAAAGCTTCACAGTACAGCTTCTCTGGTCACCTATCTGTTCATCCCTAATTCTATATTATCTGTGCAAAGTAACAAAGAATGCAACCCTTCAACCAAGCAATTCACATTACCTCACAGCCTGCTTTTGATTTCTCAGCCATCTTCAGGTTGGGTGACTTTGGTTTTCCAACTTTGGCATTGTACTCTGGGAGGTGGCTAGGAAGGAACACAAAGGGGTGCAATCCAAAACACTAAGGCTAATTCACTTTACGCTCAGAAGTGGGGCTATTTTATTTCATGTACCACAACTTCAAGGGGCACAGCCCACCTTCACAGCTTTGCAGAGTCAAATTTATAAGCAAGTTAAAAAACATATGTGACAATATGAAAACTTGGATTCCTGAAGAAAAAGGATCCTAGTCTTTAGGTATTTTTTTTTAAATAATAAGAATCACAGAGTTTTTTTCCTCTGACCTTTAACCAATCACCCATTATCAATACTATTTCATTTATTGAATGATTGCTAGGCCTGGAAAATTTTATTGAGTTCATGAAGAAATGAATCTAAATTAAGTCAATTTTGTCTGCTTGACCTTATTGGCATGCTTGACATCTGAAAACTCTAAAATAGATACTGAGATTTCTCTTTGTAAAACCAGTTCTAATTCCTTCAGAAAAGCAGGCACTTCAACGTGCTTTAATATGAAATCTAATAAAGCTTCATACTAATTTGCCCAGACAAATTATGCTAATACATCTATTATCTTAAATCCCATCGGGATCTTCCTTTAAAAAAATAATTGCATTGCCTATTGAATGATAAGAGCATCCAATCTTGGAGATATGCTATATGTTTTTGCTAGAATCCCATATGTCTGATAAGGTCCTCCATTTTCTCTTCTGGTTGTCCTATCATTAACACTTTGCAGTGACAAGCAGAAGTACTGAATGCTGCAGTATTATTACAAAGACCTCAAAAGCAACATGATACAAAATAGAATTATCCTATAAGATTCAGTAGGTATGACATTTAAATCTAGAACTTTTGCCATTTTAAAAAATATACCACTATTAAATTCAACATTCTCATTTTTGAAACATCTTACATTTTTAAAAGTCCAAGGCCATTTACAAAAGGTACTGGTTCAAATGTCTATCACAACATTGAGGGTAGATTTTATATAATAAAGAGTGTTGCAGAACCTGGTTTTCTGTTTTGAGTTCATTTTATTTAACAGAATTAACAGAATCAGAGGAAATCTTGGGGGGGTCTTCTAGTCCAACCCGCTGTTCAAGATGGTGAACATACCTAATACTTCTATTTTTCCCACAACAGGCCTGTGTGAGGTGGACTGGTCTGAAAGTAACTGGGCCGAAGTCACCCAGCTTGCTTTCATGCCTAAGGTAGGACTAAAACTCATTCTCCTGGTTTCTAGCATGTTGCCTTAACCATTACACCAAACTATCTCTATCCTGTTGTTCTGCTACAAATGAATTCTAAGTATGTAGAGGTAGCAATAAAGAGAAACGACATTATTTGCCAACATTGCCTTTATGTAGCAAAGCCCAACAAAGCTGTTTCTAATGGTACAAAATATCCATCATTTGGGGCATCAGGATAGTTCATTTGCATGTGAAATCACATCAATTAAGCATCATGGGGGGGGGGGGGGTGCCTAAATCTGGAATGTAGTTTATAATACAAATATCAGAAATTTGTATGTGTAAAGAAGTCTGAACTTCTTACACTGTAAGAAATTTAATAGGTAAAGTCAAACAATGTATGAAGAGCTCTGCAGTAACTCAGGAAGTTTTTTTTGGGGGGAGGGGGGGCTGGAAGTACAAAAAGAATTGCTACATTGTTCACCAGTATTGCTCAACGATACTTTAAAATGTCTACTTTTGTAATAAGCTTGTAAAGAACATGTTAGCCATTTCATTTCGTTATTCCATAACATTAAAGTAAGTCATTACTGCATTTTGTTAATGGTGTACATGGTTTCCAATTAAATCATTGTTTTTGTCATTATGGCTAAAATCTGAACTCAATATTTCTTGATAACCATGACACTGTAGTTGTTTAAACTGCTTAAATATGAAATGGATTCTACTACATCATAATTTAAACAATGTTTGCTCGGTGGGAATAAATTTTTATTCAAATAAATAGCTAAGCAATTCTGTAGTGGACAATATTACAGTAAAGGAAATTACTAAAAGGAAAAACGTAAGAACATTTTGAGAAAATTCAATCTGTGTGTTTTATACTAGACTGCATTACTGATATTTGTCAAAGCTGTTTTCTAAAACAAGCTTTTGGTGAACTACTGGAATTTTCAATTTTGCAATAAAAAGCACTTTCCCACATGTATATAAGATGACAGAACTATTTACAAAGTATATATAAAATGAAATAAACACAATAACTTTGAGCCTGGAAAGACATTTGGATAGTAAAGAAAAAGAATTGGAGGATTATAAAAAGGCTGAAAAATTATATATGGGATCCATTTTGTGTTTGCTTTCAGATTAAATGTTATTATGAGAAATTTTCTATTTTGCTAAGTTGATAAAATGGGAAATGTTTGTCATTTAAATTTGTTGCTGTATATTACTATGGGAAAACATGTTAATGATTTCATTTTCTTTTGTCAATAAAAATTTCTGAATTACAAAATTTTTCAAAAATAACGTTTTGCAAGTTATAGGACTGAAAAGAGTTTTACATTTTAAACAGCATAATTAGCTTGTTTGAAAGCTGAAGCTTTTATAGGTCAATGTAAAAATGTATTTAAGAGTCCTATAAAAAGAAACACAAAAGGAAAACTTTGTTATTGTTGCTCCAGACAATAATTCAAATATTAATCTTGAAAGATAGCAGCCAACAGTTGATTTCTGGTCCCAGTTTAAGGATCCCAAGTAAAAGCTTTCAGTTCGGCTCATTTAAGTCCAATAATTAAGACAGTCAGCTCAAAACACAGAAATGAGGGCGAAGACTCCATATAATAAAGCACAGGGATATGCTACTAGAAGTTGTTGTCCTTCCATTGCTAATGCTGAGATGAAGAGCTTGGAGGCCGAAAAACTACACCATCCAATAATTCCAGCAGCAAGAATAATTCCCATCATGCCCCTGAAAACAACAACAGGAAAGGAATCAAGCACTAATAATATCACATAACTCTGTATATATCAGAATAGTTTTACATTAGAGACATGCCAAGTGTGCTATCCAATTATACAGATTTTACGCACTAAATTATTTTCTGGCCAAAACTGTTGTTAACATTCCTAATTCAAATGTTCAAAAGCCTCCAACTGTCAATACAAAAGCTTTCCATTGAATTAGTACTTATATGGATCTCAGTAAATTTGGAAAATGTATACACACTTGGATGTCATTGAGCTTTATGTAACACTTTAATGTTAAATTACGTAACTATGATCTTGTTCTGAAGTCAGATAGTATTTCCTTTTAATAAGCTTCAGAAATTCACCCACTTTAGGTTACTCTGAATAATTTTTCCCCTACTAATGTAAAATGTTATGGAATTGTTTCAAAGATAAAAATGATAAAAGCTTGTACTTTGTATTATAGCATTTGTTTCTTATTTACTTATAATTAAAATGATTTTGAAAATAAGAAAATGAGAGGGGACAGGGAACCTTGTTAATGGAAAAGAACACATCTGCAGGACCAGACTGCCCACTTCTGGACTAAAAGATCCAACACAAAATATTGTGCTGAGAAGCTACTATTCCATAGTTTTAAACTAAAATGTTTGTGGTACTTGCATTTTGGAAGTGCTACAGTATCACATACTTTTTTTACTGGCTACATTTTGTTATTTAGATTGGTAGGTAGAATTTTAAAGAATGCTTAAAAAAAGCGAGATAATAGATTGAAAAAAAGAGCAAAAATTCAAATAATTTTCCCAGATTTGATTTAAAATGTTCCTTTCCAGTCAAATAGGACCAAAAATACAAACACTCTATTAATTTTAAAAAAAATGCAAAAATCAAATTCAGTTTGATTATAAATTGTAAAGTATTTTTTAAAATTCTACATAAATTCACATTCATTTGAGTACATTTTTATGGTGAGCAATATTATACAGTATTATTACAGTATTATTAAATGCAAATGTAATGGTCTTTGGTATTACTTACTGTAGGGAAAATACAATTCCAAAGCTTGAAAGTATGATCATAGGAAGAAGACAATATCCTAGGACACTTGCAACACAACCAAATGAGACACCTGTCATACTCATCAGATTCAGGAGACAGAACATTCCTAGACACCCTATTGCACTAATTCCATATACGTAGCCGAACTGAATTTTTCCAGCCTAAAAAAAAAAGGTGGGGGGAGAGGGGAAAATACATTAACATTCTGGATGTATTTTAGGAAGAGATTTTGCAAAGAGATAAATAAAGCATACAAAATAAAATCAAGCGAGTACCAGATACATTTTTTGGTAACAATGAACATTTCTGAAACCTTAGAACCTAAGATTATCTTTGTATTATTTCACATCTATGTTTCAAACGTTTTTTTACATTGGTTTAAAAAATAGGTTTCCCACATAAAAGTAGTGCCACCATTCCACTGCTTTATATAACTCAACCAAGTTTAGAGGGAAATACCAGCAATACAAATATCTGTCTAGTGAACCAACTTAGAAGTGAAGTACAGCTGTTTGGATCCAGAGTAGAAGAGGTATTTTGGCAGGCGCCTGGGTGTGCTCCTTAATAATGCGGTGCTGTTTCCTGTGCTTGCTCACAGTGGCCACCATGATTTCAGGAAAATAACAAAGAACCACAGTGAAGTACAAAAAAGTTAGTAAACCCTGTTGCCGTCTCCAAAATGCTTTATTTTTAATGAGGTATGCCATAATTAAGGACCGATAGATGGAGTAAGTATGCCCCATCTCTTCCAAAGCATCCTCTCCTCTTTGGATAGCTACGCATCCCTACAAGCTAGTTTTATAGAGACTTTTAATGCAACAGATGAAGCACCACTTAAGTATTTTTAAGGAGCATTGTTCATAAAAGTAATCCCAGAGATGTATCATTAATGCCTAAGTCTATATAAAAATACTATATCCATTAAAAAAGAAAAAAGGGGAAAAAAGGGAAGGGAGAGGGAACTGTAATTCCCTACCGAATTTGGAAGAATTTATATTTTTATGATAATTTACATATTACCCAGCCATTAACTGGGGACCCCTGTTCTAAATTATTCTGAGTGTAGTAAATGGGAGTATCCATCAACAGTTCTTGTCTTTCTCACCTTGTGGATCATGGGCAAGGTTCCAAATAATAACCATAAGACTGTAATTCACATTCTTCAATAGAAATTATATTCAACCCTGTGTATCAGTTTTTATAAATTACTGATGTTTAAATAAACAAGTCTTGATTCTGTTTGCTTTAAACTTGTAACTTTCAAACTGACAGGACTATATCTATAGTAATGAAATCTTACCAACAATAAGGTGGCTCCAAAGGCTAGGCAGAAAACCATAGGTCCTGCCAGATCAGTTTCATTCATAATGTTGCCATCTGCAGCTTTTAATGGGTGTAGTACTGTTAAAGTCTTCTGCCAGATATGGTCAAAATTTATTCCTAGTTCTGCAGATCAAATTAAGAACACAGATTTAATGGATTAATAAATGTAAGAGTCCTTCTCAATTATAATTGCATCCCTTGTGGATTACAAAATGTAGAACGTTCAACTAACAATAACTGACAACAGAAAATGACCAACCACCTAGATAAGGAAAAAACTACTAAACCACTTACGGAAACATAAAGTGTATTAGAAAAAAGGCTTATAATCCATTCTGCCCCTCCACCTGCTGAAACAAGAGAGATCTTCAGGGTTTTGCAGAAGCCTTGGATTACAGAAGTGGGTCCACACTTCTGTACTAAATTGGAGATCCACTTAGATCACCAAAGGTCAGAGACCAAGTATATAACTAGCTGCACTAGTCATCTTACTTTATAAAAGATCATTCTATTTCAATTTCGTATGGTTTTTTTCCTTTTGGTTTAAGCTAAAGATCTTAAAATCTTGATTTTAAGAGATCATGCCACTTAAGTAATTGAAGTGAAATTAAATGTTAAAAACTGCTATTTACATTAACATACATACATGCACACAAACTTCATCATCAGCTATGATTACGCCTTTGCTTATTGGATGATGTATTTTGGCTGGCATGGAAATTCTGCAAGGAATAAAAATCAAACCTTCTAGTAACGGAGGTTCATCCTCAAAATTGTTTCCATAGAACGATTGTGGTGAAGATGGAGTATATGCTGGTGTTGGCTGAAAAATTTGACCAGTATATGGCTGTTGAGGCGGGATCATCTCTGGAGGGACATATCCACCTTGCTGAGAATACTCATAGCCACCATATTGCCTGCAGAAAACAGAACTTAAACGTTTATCATATGAAAACAGAATCTTTCTTTGTCACAGAGGCAAGTTTACAATATTAGCTAAGCCACAAAGTACCCATTCCGTAACAAAGGCATCATTGTACACTGATAATCACATTGATACAAACTGTAAATATTCTATATAGTCCCTGAAGAAAACATTTTTATTAAATTTGTTTGCCGCCCAGCTCATCACAAGAAAATTAATGGAATATATTTATATAAACATTATTTATATAAAGAAAACAGATACATCAATGTTTGAAACATATCAAAATTATTTACAGGATACTTTGATTAAAATTACATGCATTTATTTGACTTTACTTTCTAACATGACAAAATACAATTTCTCACTTTAAATTTGTTATAACTTTCCAACTTATCTAACATTTTTCTCAAATTATTACCAAGTAAAAAGATATTATAATATATTCCTTCATATCCGCAGATATTATAAT
This sequence comes from Thamnophis sirtalis, assembly GCF_051295495.1. NCBI lineage: Eukaryota > Metazoa > Chordata > Lepidosauria > Squamata > Natricidae > Thamnophis > Thamnophis sirtalis. The sequence continues at coordinate 98,484,486 of NW_028261383.1, forward strand.
ATAGTCCTTCTTTCAAGATAATGTAGGCCATTACTTTGCTTTCCCATCTGCTGCTATATAAAATAATTGATACTAGCATACTTCGGGTTTTGTGACATATAGGTCACCATGAATCTATTGTGACATATAGGGACACTGCCAGACTTAAGGAAGAGGAATTTCAGTGTCAGTATTTTCAGAAAACTTTATTGCAATAATCAATAATGGATACTTAAAGAGAAATTTTATACTGAAGAATGATTAATCCTTATTTGAATCAATAAACTAGTAATAGGTACATTATCTGGTAAGTGTGCCACATATTAAGAAGTACTATGGCAGTTCATACTGTATAAAAGAAGAATTCAATATGCACTAACATAAAAGCCGATTAGCATTAGCCTAACCAACTGCATTTATAACAGTCAACAGGTTATAAGTAATCTTGGTTGAGCATCAGTAAATGCTGTTATTCAAGAAATGGTATAGGATCTCCTGCTTGAACGGGGGAGGGGGGGGCTGGACTAGATGACTTATAAAGTCCCTTCGAACTCTGTTAATCTATTTTTAAATAAACAAAACCCTTCAGATATAAAAGTGGCATGACCATCAGAAATTAAATAAAATCAAACACTTCAATCAAATACAAATATCAGAGAATAATATATTGGTTATTTAGAAAAATTTTAAAAAATCAAATTACTTGCTATACGCTCCTCCTCCTCCAGCATCTGCTCCATATTGTTGTGCTTGATCATCAATACTGTAACTTGTCTGATAGAACTCTGTATTTAAATTATCAAATCCAGACATTGCTATCTGTAAAATAAATATTTATGTTACTATTTTCAAAAACATCACCCAAAGTATGGCTCTTCTATGAATAGCTTCATCTATCAATCATCAAAAGTAAATTACACAATCTTTTGGGGGAAAAATAATGCATGCAGTCAAACACTAAATTACTAGATACTTGCACTGTTGTGCATCCAAGTGGTTTACCCAAAAGGAGTAAAGGACCATAACATTTTATAATCTAGCATCTGATTTTCCTCAAATTGCCTAAGGAAAGTACAAGTAGTCCTCAACTTACAAACACAACTGAGCCCAAAATGTTGATTGCTAAGCAAGACATTTGTTAAGTAAGTTCTGTCCCATTTACTACCTTTCTTGTCAAAGTTGTTAAGTGGAATCACGGCACTTGATAAGTTAGTAACACAGTTGTTAAATGAATCTGGCTTCCCCATTGACTTTGCTTGTCAGAAAGTCACAAAAGGGGACACTACAACTGTCATAAATATGAGTCTGTTGCCAAGCAGCTGAATTTTGATCATGCTTCCATGGGGATGCTGTAATGTTGTTAAGTGTGCAAAACAGTCATAAGTCACTTTTTTTCAGTGATGTAACTTCAGTCATTTAACAAACTGTTGTAACTCGAAGACCACCTTGTACAATCTCCAACAGAACCTACAGCTATTATATTAAGATCTATATATTTTTCAATGTTTTCTATCATCCCGAAGGGAGGGTACATAAGCGCACCAACGTGCCTACCGTTCCTGTCCTACTGTCCCCATTGATATGTACTCATTTTATGTGTTCATGGCCATGTTATACTTATTTATATCCAACTATTTGTACCAATCTCAGGCGAAAATGTTGACAAATATTTTTTTTTTAAAAAAATCAAAGTGTTGGTGCCACGCAATTTGGCAGTTCTAATCCCACCAGGCTCACGGTTGACTCAGCCTTCCATCCTTCCGAGACGGATAAAACGAGGACCCAGATCGTTGGGGCAAAATATGCTGACTCTGTAAACCGCTTAGAGAAGGCAGTAAAGCACTGTGAAGCGGTATATAAGTCTAAGCGCTATTGCTATTAGACCTTCGGGGCGGCACAGAACACGATGACGATGGAAAACACAGGATCCAGAGAAAGGGGAAAGAGAAAAACCCATTGGGTCTCGAGAGACCACTAGCAGTATTAGGGCATCTCAGCCACGCACTCCAAAATCAGCCGGGGAGGCGAAAAGAAGCGAGGAAGATGCTCCTAGAACGACTCTCGCCGCCTGATATACGTCGCCCTGAAGGAGCGTCAGCTCTCTTAACAAGCTCGGACACCACCCTGCTCCCCATTTCCCGAAGCTCACCTTCCTTGGAAGCCTCCTTCCCCGGCGAGGCAACGACTCCCCCTCAACCTGCCCTCCTGGCGCCGTTGGGAACGACCCCTTCTTCCTCCTACCCGCTTTATCCCGCTCTCTGGGAAGCTACGTGTCAGGACCCAAGAGCAACAACTTCCGGGTTGCGGAAGTGAAGCGGCCGAACGCAACAGACGTTTCCTAGCGGAAGCCAGTCTCTCTCTCTATCTCTATCTCCCAGCATCTCCATGGTCAAACCTTCCAATCGGGATGAGAATGCCAAACACGAGCGGCGGGACTGGTTCAATACGCATAAGGACTTCAGCCTCTTCCCTACAACTTTGCACATCCTTGTGGATCCGCTTATATGTATATATGAATATACAAGCCGAGGGTATCCGAATATGTTAAGGGAAAAAGAGGATCTTTTATACAACTATAAAATGTGTATACAAATTTATTTTATACACATATACATTTATCTTTTTATGCAAATATTTTACGCAGCTTTGGTAGCTATAAGCTGAGATCTGGAGGGCAGTCAAATATGTAGAAAAACGTTTGTTGATCTCTAGCGATGCCCCTGATGCCTCCCCCCCCCTCAACACCAGAACACCAGACACCAGAAATGGTAAAAAGAACAAGAAGAAAAAGAAGACCCTAATTTTTGCAATCTTATATCTGGTAGTTTTAGGCTGTGGTATAGAATAGAATTCAATAGAATAGGAATAGGCATAGGAATAAATAGGAATAGAATGAATGGAGTGTGATTGAACGCACAAGAAATTTGTTTTTTGGTGCTTATGCTGTCAGTGTACATAAAAAGACAATACATTTGTTTTTATGGCCCTGTATAATTGTGCCTGTTGCTCTCTTTCTGCATTACATTTCCATATTGCAGGATGCTAAAGTGTTAACAATGGCACTTGCAGGCTTCTGATCCTTGACTTAGACTTTTTCAGAAGTTACTTTCATTTTTGCAGAAGGGAAGTTGGCATGTTGTAAAGCAAGTTGGCAGCCTCCGGACTCATCCTTATTTTTGTCAGTGTTCAATGCTTTGTTTGAAAATAGATCCACCTGCCCTGAATAAAATGGTTATAAATAAATAACCAGAAACGAACACTAAAAGGTTAGCCCAGATCATGCAGAAGGGCGCAATTACTGGAGCTGACAGCACTGGGAAATATTTCCCATGGCTGTTGTAGTATGAATGAGAAAATGTTTTACAGACCATTTGTGTGAGTGCCCACAACATGTACTCAAAATGTCCAAATATGCCCAGTAACCCTCCAAAAGTGAAAATATCCACTCTGTGACTTATCATTATTGGGATAATTGGGATTATCACTTCATTTAGTTTATAATATCGCTTCTGATAAGATATTCAAACACAAATCTGATGTTTTCAGTGCTTTATATTTATTACTAGAAATAAATATACACTACAATGAGCTTTCTGCATGTAGAAAGAAATTACAAGGAAGAAAAAGAAAACCCAATGAGCTGGATATTCCCTGCCGCTAGTATCAATTCTGGTTATAGGTACAATTTATGGAGGTTAGAAATGCAATCAGTCAGAAGTACAGTGAGGTCAAAAGGACAATCAAGGAAACAGAAACCTTATAAGGCTGATTGGATGCAGAATTACACTTTAACAATACTTGCATAAAACAGTGGGCAGGTTTTGTGGGAGATAGAAGAATTATTTATCTTTCGTTTATGAGAGTTCCAAGACTTTAAATAAAATGTCTATAAGGCAGAGCGGGTAATTCCTTCTAGTTGCTGAATCCTACCATTTATTAATTCTAGCAGATGATCAGAAATAATTGGAATTGTTATTTAAAAATTTCTTCAGGGCCTGTGTTACTAGAGAACTTGAGTTTGTACAATTTGCTGGAGTAACAAAATATAATGGGTATTTTTAATTTTGCCTTTAACATCCCATGAGTAATCTGGTTTGCTCAGTTCTTAATACATTATTCAATCTTCCATTGTCCGTCAGAAGATAAATTTTGGGTTCAAAATTGCCATATTTTATGTATCATACATAATCATAGCAGTCTTGTCTTTTATCCTTCATTATGTCAATAATTATAATGCATTTTATCTGTAACCAAATCTGTTATTTTCATGATTATTTTACTCTGGATTTCAGCAGGGTATTTTGAGGCTGTTGATATGTGAGATACTCTTGAAAATAACAGCAAACATTTGAAAAAAATATTAATATTACCTCTCAAGAAAAGGAAATGAAACACCTGATGATCAATGAAAAATATGGTTCTATTAATTTTTTTAGCATCATGCTTCTATTAGTGCTGCTTTGGGGTGATGTCTCATGATATTTAAGTGACTTTTATTTTGTCAGCAAGAAAATCTTTGGGGCAAGAAGTTACCCCTTAAAACAGCGTCTGTGTCTGTCTGTGGCAATGATTGGTAGTCTAAGACTTGAGTAGCAGAAATCAGCTTAATTTGTCTACAAATAGAAAAGGGAGGCCTTGGGAAACAGCTATTCCCAACCTCTCTCTTAATCCCTAAACTTCTTCAAATGGCCTGAAACTGTTCTAGGAAGGAAGAAAGGGAGGGAGAAAATTAAGAGTACTCCCAGGTCCCTCTTCCCCTCTAATCCCTATTATTGCCCCTTTCTCTGTTCATCTGACCTATCTAAGGACTCAGTATAGTGTAGCGGTTAGGGTATTAAACAGAACAGGGAAGAATCTGATACTAGTCTACCCTCAGTTGCAGAAGTTTAGTGGTACCAGTCATTCTCTGTAAGCACAGTTGATCTTATAAAGGGTGTGTGCATGAAAGAGAGAACACTATAAATGCTTTGAGTGCTGCACAAAAGGTAGGATATAAATGTAACACATCACTGTCAGTAGGGACAAACTTCAATTAGCAGAAATAACTTTCTATTTGCTATTCTTAGATTACTATTAATCTCAGACTGCTATTGCAACAGGGATGAATAAGAGGTGTACAGGTATGCCATACTGAATATATTTGTCACATATCTTGAGTGTACAGTCAACAATCAAGACTATTCTATTTGGATCAGTAATTTATCAAAGATGTTTTATAGTCAAGTTAAGCTCTTGACTTTATGCCCTCTTAATTAGAATTTAATTTTCAGATGTCATTTTTCTACTGGGATAGAAAAATGACATCTGAATGAATAAATAAATAAAGGGAGACTAGTATAGATCTATTTCAAGCTATTTAGCTCTCATCAGCTAGCCATGCCCTTACTGGGATTCGAACCTGGGCATCTGCCTAATATGTAATACAGCCCAGGTTCGAATCCCAGTAAGGGTATGGCTAGCTGATGAGAGCTAAATAGCTTGAAATAGATCTATACTAGTCTCCCTTTATTTATTTATCAGCACAAAAATACTACATACATACATACATACATACATACATACATACATACATACATACATACATACATATATATGATTACCCTTATTTATATATGATTTAAATTTAATAGGTTGAGTAGCTGATTCCTCAGTTGGCCAGTGAGATTTCATGTGCAAAAAAAGGAGTTTTGTGAGTCATTGGTACTACAGCTTTCGGCCATTTTAAGTGTGTTTCACTGTATGTTTCTCAGAATTTCTCCCCTGAATGGGAATTCATGTTATATGTAAATAAATAAGTGAGGCTGGCCCTTGATGGAGAATTGCCCTCAGTTAATTCCATCTCAGCTGCTTGTTTTTCCATTGGTTCTTAGATGCTGGCACTCCATTATGCTATTCCTTTCTGTTGCTAAGCTTTAATCCCAAGACATTTCATTAGGCATGTGTAGTTACTAACCTGCTTTGAAAATAATTTGTAACACTGGCACTGTTTCATCACTGTTATTTACTTCGGTTCGGGCCGTTAGTGATTCTGAAGATGCTTTAGATCACGTCACCTACAATAACTTCTCTGCAACTCACACCATCTATTGTGACTGACTGTGGAGTGGAAATACTGTTCATAAAAAGCAACTGGAAATTACTATGGAGATATTATTAAAATAATAATAATAATGAAGAGGGCTTTAGGTAATTCCTGGCTGGCTGATTTTACATATGGAGTTATGCTTTTCTTTTTCTCTGGTCATAATGTAAGGAGAAGCATTTTTTTCTACCTTAAAGTTATTCCAAAGAAGATCAGTTTAACGTATTTTCCGGCGTATAAGGCGACTGGGTGTATAAATTGACCCCCTACTTTTTCTGTTAAAATATAGGGTTTGGGCTATACTCGCCATATAAGACGACCCCCAATTTTTGGAATGATTTTTATAGGCTAAAAAGTCATCTTATACGCCAGAAAATACGGTAATCAATGGAACAATTTGCCTCCAGAAATTGTGAATGCTCCAACACTGGAAGTTTTTAAAGAAGAGATTAGATAACAATTTGTCTGAAGTGGTGTAGGGTTTCCTGTCTAGGCACTGGGTTGGACAAGTAGACTTCCAAGGTCCCTTCCAACTCTGTTATTCTATTCTATTCTATTTGAATATAAAAGTGCTTTATTTGATCAAGGTTAAATTAGTATATTATCTCTGGCTACCCTTAATGGACTTTTACTAACTGGGATCAAATGGCCGCCTTTACACTTGCTTACAAATAAGAGATGAGATATGGGAAGAAGATATTATTAGTTGTATTTTAAGAGAAATTGATATATTACTAAAATGCATATACTTTTATGAACCGATAAGTCATTTCTTTATATATTTTTGTTTTATTTTCTTTCACTTTTATTTTTCTTTCCATTCTTTTTACTTAGCATTCATTTGTAAATTTTAATGCCAATGTTTAATAAAATTATCTTATTTTTTTAAAGAACTCCTTACCACCATCCCCCGATACCCATTGAAATCCTTCAGGCTGGGTGTTACAGTCCGGCTGAATCCGAAGGCATCAGATAGGGAGCATATCACTTGTGCAGTCATAAGTTTTCTAAATCATTTAAGTTACTGACTCACGAAAACCTTCGTTACTTTGGCCACACACTACCTGAAGGTTTACACTAGTGGTTTTTTTTCAAACTGGGCCGCGTAAAGATGTGTGGACTTCAACTCCCAGAATTCCTCTGCCAGCATAGGGAATGGTTCATGGCTGGCTGGCTGTGGAATTTTGGGAGTTGAAGTCCACACATCTTAACATGGCCCAGTTTGAAAAACATTACTGTTAGATTGGGTAATGGATAGGCACACACAGGCTTAACGGTAACAACAGCTCTTTATTGAATACAACAAGTGAGAACAATCCAGCGGAGGTTGAGTCTGACAGCAGCCCTTTTATAGGGAGCTGTCAGACCCTTCGACCAATAGGATTAAACTTCTGTTCCTGCCGGAATAGAGGACCTTGGTGGAAACCACGGTAGATAGAGTGAATATATAACAATTACTGTTGCAAACACGAAAGAGTTAAGAAAAAATACATGCCGCAGCCAGGCTCCTAGAGTGGCTTGGCGAGCACCATTCAAAGGGAGGCGATGCAAGATGTGACCACGCTTTCCTGTTCCGTCCAAAGATGGAAAGAAACGGAATGCGGCCTTCAATTTGATCCCTTTTATTATTAGCCTCGAGGGGAACAGCAACAGCACTGAGTCCCAGGCAGTGAGAAAAAAGAGAGATGGAAGCCAGTGGTGACAATCCTGGGCTGGAGAATCAATGGGAAACAATGGCTCGCTTTGCTTTGCTTTGCTCCACCAGCCACGTGGTTCCTGAGCTCGAGGGGCTTTTTTGTATCGTGGGATGCACCCTTTTTTGGGGTGTGGGGCAGTGTGAAGTTGGTTTGGGGCTTTCCCTGGTCAATGTATGCGTGTCTTTCCACCCTTTGGAAAGATTTGGGTCTTCCTAGGTTGATTTGCACTAGTTTTAGGCAGAGCGGGATGGTGGAAGGGGAGGGAGAACCGCTCTATGAGCCAAGGTGGCGCAGTGGTTAAATGCAGCACTGCAGGCTACTGCTAGATCAGCAGGTCAGCAGTTCAAATCTCACCGGCTCAGGGTTGACTCAGCCTTCCATCCTTCCGAGGTGGGTAAAATGAGGACCCAGATTGTTGGGGGCAATATGCTGACTCTCTGTAAACCGCTTAGAGAGGCCTGAAAGGCCTATGAAGCGGTATATAAGTCTACTGCTATTGCTATTGCTATATGGTCAAGCATGTAGGTTGAGGATGCTGGCTTACTTTTGTTTTGAAAACCAATGCAAAGAAGCACCCTGCAAGTCTAGCATCGCTGCAGCTGGAAATCAAGGGTTCCCCTAACTCTCCCACCCACCCACCCCTCATTTTCTCTCCTTGTTGGGTTAGTCTTTTGCATGCAGGGAGTCTATGGAGAGCTGCTTTTGGCAGCGAGAGCATTAAAAAGTGTGCACTTTCCCATCCGTGTCCTGAAGTGGTGCAGTCCGTTCTTCCACTGTGCTTCAGACCGGTTTGGAATTGGTATACCTGGCGTATAAGACAACCCCTGATTTTTTGAATGATTTTTATAGGCTAAAAAGTCATCTTATACGCTGGAAAACATGCTATCTTTTATTGCCTTGACTTCTTTTTGCAAGATGGCTTAGTAAAAGTTCCAGCCATTCCCAATTAATTTATTTTCTTGTCATGTGGTGTTATAGCTGTATAATTCACCTTTTCCTGTAAAATGTGTCCTGTATACTGAATATTTACCTTCGGAATGGCAAAGGAATGGGGTTTACAAAGACACCTGCATGAAGCCTTGTAACATTGATCCTACAAAGGGCTTGAAGTTAAACGTTGATGCTAAAGTTGTTAAAGTGATTTTGCACTCAAGATATCAGTCTGTAATATTGCCTTCAATAGTTTATGTTATGCAGTCTTAAGAAAGGGGCATCAGCTTGGATAATGTGAGATTATTAATAAACATAGTTGGTGTCCAATCAGATAAATTAGATTTTGTGATGGTTATTTCATTGGATGCTGAGAAGGCCATTGATAAGGTTCATTTTAAATTTTTAGGGTGGATGTTGCTAAATATTGTTCTCTGTAAGAAAAATATTCTAACTGTTACTAGATTTGTCACAAATGGCATCATTTATTTGCTGAACAGGATGTTGCATGGAACTTGTAAAACAATGCCTACGTTCTCTTTTTATATTTAATTTGACTTTGAAATCATTGTCACTGAAATCACTGTTTCATCAAACAATACGAAGGTATTCTGGTTACTAAGATGGCCAGAATGGAATACAAATTGTTGTATTATGCTGATGATATTTCATGGCTTACTGACAATTACATTTTTAACCAAATGTGCAGTATAACTGTAGCACAAAATTTTTGTCTATTATCTGGTTATCATTTAAATAATCAGCATATTTAATGTTCTTACTATGGGATCTGTTTGTTAAAAAATGAAGCATTACATATTGTTTGAATTCATTGAATTTTTCATTTTATAAAGGTAAACATTTCAAATGGTTTACCTTGAATCAATAGTGATATAAATTGATGGTTAACAAGCCTGATGAGTTTATGGAGAAGAATAAATGTTTATAAAATGAATGTAACTCCAATATTTATAATAAACATTCAGAGGAATTCTATTTGTTACATATTTTAAACAGAATAATAAAAGTGAGTAAACTCTTATTAAATGAATACACTAGATTTTCTTAATATGAATTAAAACTGCCATATGCAGATAAAACTTTCATTTTTTTTCATTTCCAACTCTTATTGGACTTATATTTTTATTTCTAATTTTTTGTTATTGATATAAATGATTTCAAAACCATTATGGATACAATTATAAAGTTGTTGTTTGACTTCTTTTATTTCCTGACAATTCTTAGGATTTTCCATTTATATGCATTGCAACATCTAAGAACATTTATCACCTCTTATAAGTCATATCACTTTATCCATGTACATCCAAACTTCATAGATGTTCATGTTACATGGTCTGAGTTCTCTAATTCCAAAGCTCTGTCAGAATGAATGAGAGGATTGGAATGGGGAAAATTATGCATGATAATGCATATAAAATCCTAGAACCAAGGTTTACGCAATGAAATTGAAACTTGAAAGAATCAGGACAGACAAAAACATTTTTTTTCATACAATGTGTAATTAAACTTGGAATTCACTAGTTAAGAGGTCTGGTGCTGACAATCAGCATAGCTGGATTCAAAACAGGGTTGGACCAATTCATGGAAGACATGGGGATCAATGGTTATTAGACTTGTTGGTAGTAGAGTTTAGAGTTTTATTGGTTTTGTATGCCGCCCACTCCCGAAGGACTCCGGGTAGCTTTACGGAACGCCGGGAGCGTAGTAAGGGTCCGGAACTCCATGGAGAGCTTGTTCCAGAGGGCCGGAGCAGCAACAGAGAAGATCCTCCCCCAGAGGGTCGCCAGCCGACATTGGCTGGCAGATTGAATCCGGAGAAGGCCAAGCCTGTGCGATCAAATCGGTCTTTGGGAGGTAATTGGCAGGAGGCAGTCTCTCAGGTACCCAGGTCCGATGCCATGCAGGGCTTTATAAGTAACGACTAGCACCTTGAAGCATGTCCAGAGACCAATGGGCAGCCAGTGCAGCTCGCGGAGGATAGGTATAACCTGGGTGTACCTAGGTGCACCCACAATCGCTCGCGCGGCTGCATTCTGGACTAGCTGAAGTCTTCGAACACTCTTCAAGGGCAGCCCCATGTAGAGCGCATTACAATAATCCAGTCTTGAGGTGACGAGGGCATGAGTGACTATCTGAAGTGCCTCCCGGTCCAGGTAGGGTCGCAATTGGTGCACCTTTGCCCTCCAACGAACACCGACTGTGACCTGTCCGAGAGGTAGGAGGAGAATGGTGCCTCCCACCCCCACCTATCGCAACCGTCGCAGAAGGCTACCATGGTCGATGGTATCGAAGGCCGCTGAGAGGTCAAGGAGCACTAGGATAGAGGAGTGACCCCTATCTCTGGCTCGCCAGAGATCATCGATCAGCACGACCAAAGCAGTTTCCGTGCTGTAACCAGGCCTGAAAACGGACTGAAAGGGTTCCAGATAATCGGCTTTATCCAAGGACCGTCGGAGTTGAGAGGCCACCACTTTCTCAACAACCTTCCCTACAAAGGGGAGGTTGGAGACTGGATGATAGTTGCTCAAAATGGCTGGGTCCAGAGAGGGTTTCTTCAGGAGGGGTCTCACCACCGCATCCTTTAGGAGGAGCGGGAATGATCCCTCCCGGAGAGAGGTGTTAACTATCGTCTGGATCCAGCTACGTGTCACCTCCCTGCTGGTCGAGACCAGCCAGGAGGGGCACGGGTCCAGTATACAGGTGGAGGCACTCACCGCTCCCATGGCCCTGTCCACTTCCTCAGGAGCGTATGAGTAAAATACTCAGTATGAGTATTTTATATGGCTTAGAGTAAATGAGAAACCATGGCTTTCTGCTACATTTGATTTCTTCTGGATAAAACACAGGCTGGATCATCCCTAGGACACCATTAGCTATTTCTGGTTGGTTTGGACAATGTGATCACCCAGAGGGAGAAAGGGAAGCTATTGTTTAACTAATCAAGCATTTGCCAGGGAAAACCAGAGCTGGTTTTGATTATTCAGTACCAAAATGGTGTATCCAATAAAGTTTTACTTTTGGAAATTCAAAACTTCTGAGAGTGTTTTCTTGTTTTGGGTGCACTAGTTGGACAGTTGACAGCAGTTGGTTCTCATAGCAATATATAAGGATGACTTTGAATAATGAGTGGGGGTAGCATATAATGTTGATATAAATGTTTGTATGTATCCATTGTATGTACAAACATACATGGCTTATCTAGAGAGTGAATTGAATGTTTTAGAGTTCTCCAGAATATCCAATCCAAAAGATGAGGGTTTTTTTTAAAAAAAACCCATCCCTAATATACACTGATTTGCAAGCTGATTTATGCACTAGACAAGCAAGACTATAAATACCTTAGATAAATCATGCTTGTTCAGCCTTTGTGGTTCCCTATTAATTTTCATTGCCTGTTCAGGCCATTGCTGATCATTATTTATTAGAATCATTTACAGTTATTACTTCTGGAGCTCTAAAAAGCTTTGGTCCATCAAATCAGAAGCCCATTCTTCCTAATTTTATGAAGGATAGATAAGCGATTCTATTGGTAAATATCTATTCCCAAGGTTTTGATTGCCAAAACAATGGGGGATGAGTGTAAGAGGGATTTACAAGAAAGAATCAGAAGACACTGGAAAAGAATTGCTTGTTCGTACACACAAGTCAAATAGCATACAGGTAGTCTTTGACTTACAACTGTAGTGGACCTTGGAGTTATGGTTGTAAGTCATTGCAGTCATATGCCAGGGCATTACAAGACCACCTTCAACGTTACAACTATTTTAACAAGGGTTGGTAAGTGGATATGGTGACTGCCCCAAAGGCTGATTTTTGCTGGAAGTAAAAACTGGGAACTAGCAAAAATTAAAAATTAAAAGTAAACCAAGGTCATATAAGTGCAGGATGATGTCAATGACTGTAAAGGTGAGCTGGCTACTAAATGTGATCATGTGACCAAGGGCTTGTATACATCTGTTATAATTGTGAAAATGAGTTGTAAGTAGCTGTAGGTTAGATAAGTGACTGGTCATTAGTAGAGGACTACCTTTATATACTAGACTGGACTGGTCTGGACTAGACTAGACTAGAATAACAGAGTTGGAAGGGACCTTGGAAGTCTTCAAATCCAACACGCTGCTCAAGCAGGAGACCCTATACCATTTCAGACATATGGCTATCCAATCTCTTCTTAAAATCATCTAGTGATGGAGCACCCACAACTTCTGAAGGCAAGCTGTTCCAGTGATTGATTGCTGTATCAGGCAATTTCTCCTTATTTCTAGGTTGGATCTCTCCTTAATGAGTTTCCATCCATTGCTTCTTGTCCTGCCTTCAGATACTTTGGAGAATAGGTTGACCTTATCTTCTTTGTGGCTGCCCCTTGGAAGACTACTATCATGTCATCCCCTAGCCCTTCTTTTTGTTAGGCTACGAATACCCAGTTCCTGCAACATTTTGATGTTTTAGCCTCCAATCCCCTAATCCTCTTTGTTGCTCTTCTCTGCACACTTACCAGAATCTCAACAACTTTTTATATTGTGGTGACCAAAATTGGATGCAATATCCCAAATGTGGTCTTACCAAGGTATTGTATATTGCAGTGATGGCAAGCATTTTTTGGCTGCCGTGCCAAACATACGGGTAGCACAAGGGGGTCATGCACTGGCATGCCACACCCATAATGCTATGCGGTGATCTCCCCCAAGCACGCATGCATGCGTGTGATCAGCAACAACCCCCCCCCCCACTTTGCTGTGGCTTTTTCACCTTCCCCAAGCTCCAGAGGCTTTCTAGGACTCTGGGGAGGGCAAAAACAGCCTCTCCTGACCCACCCACCCCCAGGACGCCCTCAGGAGCTTCCCTGAAGCTTCCGAAGGGCGAAAAACAGACCTATGGGGAACCTGGAAGTTCAGGAATGGTGACTTCTGGTTTATCCATAAGGCCAATTTTCGACCCCCGGAGCCTTCAGGGGCCTTCAGGAGGCTTCCCTGAAGGCTCCGGAGGGAGAAAAATGGCCCTACGGACAAACTGGAAGTCCATTCCTGAATTTCCGGTTTGCCCGTAGGGCCAGCTTTTCACACTTTGGAGGCTTCAGGGAACCCTTTGGAGGGCAAAAAATGGCCTCAAAAGAAGGCCAAAGTCAGCTGGCCAGCACAGGCATGCGCGCTGGCCAGCTGACAGGACAACGCCTCGTGTTCCCTGACAAATGGCTCCATGTGCCACCTGTGGCACACGTGTCATAGGTTCGCCATCACGGGTATAGCCACTTTGCTATTTCTGCAAAAATTCAGTTAGCTCATTTTAAAATAATGAATACATCACAAACTATTAGGAAAGTATTAGCTGTTGGATTCAGTCTAAAGCAGTTTTTCTCAATCTTGGCAACTCTAAGGTGCGTATAGCACTAGCTGGGGAGTTCTGGGAGTTGAATTCAATGCATCTTAAAGTTGCCAAGGTTGAGAAACACTACTGTAAAGACAAATGGGAAACTCTTTTACAGTGCAGTCTTGTATTGCAAAGTAATAGGGATGAAGGCTATAAGAAAGATACAGACTTGTATATTGTATTTGAATGATACATATCTACATAGATGAACTACAAACAGAGTAGCAACAATAGTGCATTGAAAGATCTGCAAGAAATACCATTTGTCTACAAGCAAGAACTGGTGAGAACATGAAATAGACATTTTTTTTAAAAAAAAATTATGAAGTAGCTAAAGTGCACTGGGATCTTAAAATTCAGACAGACAGGAATCTTTCATGTATTATCTTAATCTCAACAATTGTCAATAAGAAGGACAAAAAAGTCTGGTTAATGGATGTTGTAGTGTATAGAGATAGCAGAAGAGAAGAGAAAGAACAGGAGACAATCACAAAATACGAAGGCCTACAAACAGAAGTAAAATGAGTGTGTTGAAAGAAAGCAAAGATAGAACCAACAGTGATAGGTGCCTTAGATACAACCTCAAAACATTTAGAACACCACTTGAACACCATCGGCATTGACATTGCCCATCAATTGCAAAAAGTAGATTTACTTGGAACAGCTTCCATCTTGCAACAACACTTTTATATCATCAAATGACAACTGCTTATCCCAGATCCTTGAGAAGGATTCAGCAGGAGGATAAGATGCCAAATACAGTGTAAAGATTTGGCTGACTGTGCAACACAACAGTAGTAATACATTGTTGGTAAGAAAGAAAGAAAAGTTATGAATAATGTATGTGGTACCTAGAGTCAGCAGGGTAGAAGGAAAAGAACTGGAAAGAATAGGAAAAATACTAAGACTTGCAAATACCAATAGTAGAATGACTGTGGCAAAAGGAAACAAAGACAATAGTAATAAGTGCCTTGGTTGCAATCCCAAAACATCATGAGCATCACTTGTACACTATCGGCATTGACAAAACCACTGTCAGTCAATTGCAAAAGGCAGTTTTATTTATAACAAGTTACATACTGCAACAATACCTCTAACACCATCAAAACCCAGTATCTGCTTCTTCCAAGTCCTTGGGAAGGGCTTGATAGGTAGGATAAAAATGCCAGATGCAGTCTAAACTTTCAGTTGACTGTATGGCCAACCATAATAAAAATACCCAGCCAAGAAGTTTCTTGAATGAATTCAATAATGAAATAAAACAAAGTGAATTCACGAATAAAGTGAATTCAAGATAGCATAAAAAAACACACCACAGTACTTAGGAGGTCTTTACACTTGTTTACAGTTTACAGTTATAGAAAAACAAGATCCCTAAATATATATTTTTGCAAGTCAGTCTTTAGCAATTTCCTCAGAAAAAGTAGCTATTTTTCTGAGAAAATTAGTGAACAAAACACTAAGATTTAAGTCTCTTTGGTATCCCCCCCTCAAATAAAAGACTCATTTTAATATCTTACTTTTTCCATTATATTCAAATCCAACAGACTAAATTAACTTATTATTGTAGTCATATTTTGTAACACTGTGAAAGAAAACTTTTAAATCAATGCAATACAATTTTTCAGCCATTAGGTGGTACTATAAACATATAAGAGAAGACTGCCTACAACTTGGTTTATCTACCTTTTTATGTATCGGAGCACAATTATTCAGACCACAGCTATTTAAGCTAAAATAGGACCAGAATTCAATGCGATCTAAGTTTATCATTTTATACATTTATCAAAATGAAAAGTATATTGTGTACTCTTTGGTCTATGGCAGTTTAGATAACAAATAAAATTAATACAAATAAATAAATTATTACCTATATTCAGTAGGCCAGCTATTTAAACATTTTTAACTCCAAGGATTCAGTTGAGACAGTGCAAACATAAAATCTGAGCCAACATCCCTGGATTCCAGGCTGGCAAATTCAAAATACATTAAATTGGAACTATTGCAAGTTCTCTGCCTCCCCCCCTCCTTTCTGCAATGCCTATAAAAATCCTCTGAGCAGCAATTACATATGATTGCACTTGACACTGTGCAACGAAGAATTTAAAATGACAAACTCCTAAGTAAGCCTTAGCTCAGCTTTTCCCACATGCACAGCCCAATTGTGTGGAGATCATGAGGATAGCAGTCATAGCTCATCAAGAGTGCTTGTGATGGGGTGAGAGGGGAGATTGTCTTAGTTAATCCTGATTATAACGGAGACATGAAACTATTAACCATCAGCATCATTTAATCCTTGCAACTTTATCACCTATAATGCATGTATCAGTGATATTATCATGGAACAACGCATCATATTATTGTTATTGCTGGATTTTCTCCATCTGTCAAATTGCCCTGATTGATTATATGCCATCAAGTCCCCAACCTGGTCCTCTGTCTCTTGCCTTTCATCTTTCCCAGCATTAGAGTCTTCTCCAGAGAGCTGGGTTTTTTGCATAATGTGTCTGAAGTCGGATAATTTGAGCCTGGTTATTTGTGCCTCGAGTGAAAAATCTGGGTTGAGTAGTAGCACTAATTAACTGTTTTTATATTACTCAGTCCTCAATGCTCTTTCCTGGGAGTAAGCCTCCCTGAACTCAATGGGGTTCACTGTAGTCTTGGGCAAAATTGTGCTGTGTATAGGTTTCTTTGCAGTAAACATGAATGGGATATTTTACTGCAAAGGCATAATTTGGCTCCTTTTTTGACTTCACAATAAAATGACTCTTTTCTTTACTCTCAGATTCTTTCCCCCCATCCTACATTGCTTTGACAGATCACAAAGTTCTATCTGTAAAGGCTAGCATTCCCTCTCCCTGCTCCCCGTGTGTGTGTGTGTGTGTGTGTGTGTGTGTGTGTGTGTGTAAAAAACAAAACTCGTCTTCACCTTAGCTCAGTTTTATTCTGCATTGCTCTTAAGGACAATAGCAAACTTGTTAGATAGGCAGCCTTTAGCAAGTTAGTCAAACAAATTCCGGGTTTAGGACAAGGACAAAAGTTAAATGAATGGCCACAGCCAGCGACTGCTGCTGCCACTGCCAGAGACGAGCTGCAGAGTTTGAAGATTTTTCATCCAGAAGATCGAGCAGTGTAAGCTTTCCTGGGGAATCGCTGTTGGTTGAGGGAGAGCTGTCTGAGGCACTCTCGTGCTGCTGTACTTCTCCTTCTGCAGCCGGTTAAAAAAAAAACGGAGAAGGGAGAAGCGAACGAATGAGTCCCACCCACTCTAGGTCTGCTTTCTCAAAGCCATATTCCTTTAAGATGATGTAATAGCCATTTCCCTGGATGGTTTCTTCCCTGCACTGCTGAAACAACAGCATCTGAACTGCACTGGGAACTGTGGAACCACCCAGCTCAGCAACTAGAGCAGCAGCTTAAGGTAGTGAAAGCACCAGGAGCAGCTTCCCTGGGCAGCCTTTTCAAACCTGCTGCAGGTTTGCACTCTCAGCCTAGCTGAGGACATGAGAGGCTCTCTGTGGAGAGTGATGGAGAAAGGGACTGCTCTGGGATGGAGCTCCTGAAAGATGCCTGGGGACTCCTCAGCATCTGGGCTTTCTGCAAGTCATCAAAACCAAATCCCCTCCCCTCCTAAAGGATCCTGACTTTGGGATTTATGTTGTTTTGCCTGTTCTGCCTCGTCTCCTGCTACACGTCTCTATTTCTCTTCCGTGCCTATTCCTGGTTAACTTTTGCATGTGTGGGTTTAACTCTTAACTTCTGCCTGGATCTTGCCAAACGGACTCGGCTTATCTTCTCTGAGCCTTTTCCCTCTTTGGATTTGCTGCTTCTCGAGTTGCAACCTACCACAACCATGATGTTGCTCCTGGAGCTGCTTAGAAAATGTTGTTGCTTCCTCTCAGAAGAACTGCATGCAGCAGCGTGACCAAGGTAAGGAGAGTCTCATCTCCTTTAAATGAGAATCGTGGGCAACGTGAAATGTGCAGGGAATCGGTTAATGCCTTTTCTGACAGGCAAAGAAATCCAAAAGGGGGAGGAAAAAAAAGAGAGGATGAAATAAGCAAATGTTCCCTTAAAGGGGTGACTTGTGGAGCTTTTGTAACTCAAATGCTTTTTTTGTTTTGTTTTGTTCTCTCAATCTTTTTCTCCATGCCTAGGGGGATAATGATTTTCTATTTTTCTTCTTATTCAACAGGCTTGTGAATAACAGGGATCTTGCGTTGATCATACTGTTTTGGGCTTTAGTGGAAGATTATTTGATTGCATCTTGTGACCTGAACTTTCTTCATCCACCAATTTTTTATGACCATCCTTTCTAGAAAAACTGGAAAAAAAAAAAACCCCACTTCCACATCTTCCTTTCCATTTTTCCCTCCCTCCCATCCCACAGATCCCAGGCTCCTTAAATGTTAGGAGATCCTTGGGGGAACGGATCTCGACACCTTGTTGAGACCTTGGGTGTCAGTGGGAGCTCTGCTATAACTTTCGGTTGTTTGGTTTGAAAGTACCATGGCCTTGAGTGGAAACTGCAGGACTTACCTCCCTCCGAGAGAACAAGCAACTGCTGCACATCCTTTCCCAGAGGTGATAGAACTGAATGTGGGGGGCCAGGTTTACTTCACTCGTCTCTCCACGTTAACAGGCCTTCCTCAATCCCTGCTTTGGAAAATGTTCACCTCCAAAAAAGAAACAGCCAATGACCTGGCCAAAGATTCCAAAGGAAGGATTTTCATTGATCGCGATGGCTTCCTATTCCGTTACATTCTGGACTATCTCAGGGACAAGCAGGTGGTCCTGCCCGACCATTTTCCAGAGCGAGGAAGGCTCAAGAGGGAAGCCGAGTACTTTCAGCTCCCAGATTTGGTCAAACTTCTGACGCCCGATGAGATCAAGCAAAGCCCTGACGATTATTGCCATAGTGACTATGAGGAGGTTTCCCAAAGCAGTGACCCAAGAATATGCGCCCCTTCATCTCTCATGGCCTCGGATAGAAAGTGGGGCTTCATTACCATTGGCTACAGAGGTTCATGCCCCATGGGCAGAGAGACCCAAGCAGATGCCAAATTCAGAAGAGTCCCGAGGATTTTGGTTTGTGGCAGGATTGCTCTAGTCAAAGAAGTTTTTGGAGAAAGTTTGAATGAAAGCAGAGACCCAGACCGAGCTCCCGATAGGTACACTTCTAGGTTCTACCTGAAGTTCAGGCACCTGGAACGGGCTTTTGATATGTTGTCAGAATGTGGCTTCCACATGGTAACCTGCAATTCCTCTGTGACGGCTTCTTTTGTCAATCAGTACACTGATGATAAAGTATGGTCCAGCTACACAGAATATGTCTTTTATCGTAAGTACAAACGATGTCTGATATTGATCCAGTTTGCTTGAAGTCTGTTTCTTTTGAGGGGCCCCCCTTTCTAGTTCATACGAGACTCACCGTCTGTGCTTTTAATTTGAGTTTCATTCTAGGAAAACAGGGTCCGAGGGGGATAAGTTTAGAACAAGTCTTTTCAGCACAGATTGACTGTACATTCAGGGGTATGGTCTTGGCTAGGTGGCAGCAAAGACTGCCAGAATTTTCTGGATCCTCCTTATGTCCAGCACACATTCAAAGACAAATACAGAGACACTACTATCTCTTTTATGTTAACTATTAATTGGATTGTCTGATGTGTTATCTGAGGATTCACTTAGTACCATCATGGCTCACAAAAAGGGACTGCTGATTTAATTACAGCAAATTGTCAAATGTGATTTAATGTGGGTGTTTGGAATAATCACACCCAGTCAGCAAAATCATCTGTCAACAATTTAACTCGCTTTCATGCAGAGGAAGGAAGTGAAATCTACTCATTCTATCCCTTTTCCAATAGGATCCTTTTTTTTAAAAAAAAATGAACATTTAAAAATAGTAACTGAAGAATGACATTCCAGTAATAATTCTGATATTTGCTGACTTTTTAAGGAGTCTCATCAGTTTTAGTATCTGATATAATGTTTTGTTATCTCTGAACATTCTGCTATTTTTTTCTGACAACAATATAGTTGTATTCAACTCCTGTACAAGTACTTGCATAGATTTGATCCTCATCAAAATCAGATTTTCAGTTTCTGTGGACACCAATATGAACTTGAATTGCTTTTCCCTGTTACTCTGCATGTAAATGAGTGCTTATGGTAATTTTGAAAAGTAATGCAGACATTGCAATGTTGCTCTTATTATGGTTCAGTAACAAATGCTAATACTTGAATTAGTGACTTAATTGGAAATGTAATTTATAAGGATGCTTATGTTAGGAAACTTTATGGCATGTTTTATATTAAAATACTTAATGTGCTATAATGTTAATTTATTTTAAACACTCTTTTTTGCTAAAATCTTCTGATCTACCCTGTTTTTGAAAGTAATGAACCAAAAACAATGTTAACTATATATGATTGTACAAGGGCAAAAACAGAATGTTGGCTACATATGATTGTACGTGGTTGATTGTTGGTGATTTTGCTTGTTTGAGAAGAGCTGGATTTCTTCTTTGTACTTGTATTGGGAAAATGAGAAAACATTAGAGATTGCCAATGTTGTAGTTAAAATCAATTATATTCATGCTGTTAATTAGGTTCTCATTTTCCTTTTGGATTGTTGTTTAAATTTTAGTATTTTCTTTTTTCTTATTTTTTTAATATCGAGGTTTTATTATCTATATGAAACACTGGTCATCAGGGGCCTCTAAGTATGGTGATGACTCTAAATCTTATCATCAGATTCAGAAGATGAAGTATTGGTGTCGAAACAATGTCTCAATGCCAATTAACATGGAATCCTATTAAATGGAAATAGATTGCACTGCTGGCCCATAGGTGCATGATTTGCATAGATCTATGACTCTGGATGATGTATACTCCTGTCCCTCAAAAACAAAAGCAAACAGTCTCCTAGTTTTGATGCACCATTGGATTCATCTCTGTCATGCAGAATAGCATCAGTGGCCCAAATCCATTTGGTCAGCTCTGATTTCCCTGAATCCTGAATAGAAGTGTCCCCAATGATCCATATTTTGGTAATTTTCCATTTAGGTTACTCACAATACATCAAGGGATCTGCATGCAATAGGTCCTAGAAAATGATTGCAAAGTTGCAGCTGATGCTCTTATGTGGAACACTCTTTGACTAGAACATTTTGATGCTAAACTGGTAGAGCGACATTAAAACTCAGTAACATTATTTTAAAAAAAGATTTCAATATTTTAATGATATATAAGGGTTTTAACAGTTTAGGAACTCATACCAGGGGAATCCTCTCATAGCATGGTAGTGATGGTGGCATTAGCTGCGGGGTTGTTAAGTATGTATATCGTATTATACATGGGCACAAGAGATGACCATTTCAGTTAAGGCATCCATAGCGATAGTACATTGGTTGCAGGTGAGTTTCAAATGTTGACTCCAAATCCTAAAATGGCTCAGAACCCAAATATCTGAAAGATCACTTCTTCCAATACCAGTACATCAACTAAGAGACAGCTGCTTGTGATCCAAAAGTCTAGTGGTGGGGAGTAGATACTGTAGTAGCACTTCATTTATGGAACTCTCTTAAAGGAAATATTTTATTCATAGCATGTCACCCAGGCATATTTCTATAGATTATATTTATGTTTTTTTATAAAACAAAAATGAGTTTGTTTTGTTTTATACAAAAACAAAAGCTTCCCTGAGATAAAGAACAATACTTATATAAATAAGATTTACTTACTAGTAAATTTCATAATGACCTTTTTGTGTTAAAAGTAGTTCTTCTCTTTCCCCATTCTTTGAAATATGTGATTTGTAGAACAAATAATTGTTTCGATCAGTTTCTGCACTGCTCTCTCACACAGACAAGCATGGTATAGGCATGCACTTTTGGATGTTTGGTGCTATAATTCACATCATTCTTGATGATTGATGGTGCTAGTGTTGCAACTTGTCACTTGGTGTCATGAATGGATGGGCTTTCTCTGACTGATCTATCTCCCTCCAAGTCATCAATGCAAGGACTTAGTCATACTTGGATTTAAGACTTTTCTTCGTTTTTCTTTTTCCTTACTCTTATATCCCTCTTTTCCTCTACAGCTCTTACGATAGCATATACTGTATGGGATGACCTTACAATTTATCTGTACAATAATAATATGTACTATAAAGTTGGTTGAGATATAGGGACTAAGTTTTAGTAGTTCATAGGGTTCTATGGTAAATCTGGGTCTCCCTAATCCCAGCCTAATTCTCTGAGCACTCAATCATTCATTGGACAAGGAACATTTTATAACATTCATAATTGTTGGGAAACTTTTCAGTGAGATCTCAGACTTGGGTCATAGTATAGAACCAATATTGATCATGTTTATTGATGACTTCTATGAGAACTGCGATATAGTGGTGGTTCTCCTTTATCTTTCACAACTTTGAATACTATTGATCATGGTATCCTTTTGGACATAATATGGAGATCAGGAGTGGGAGGCACAGTATAGGGTTTCTTCTTTTTTCACACCTGGTTCTAGTTGATGTTGGCATTGACTGGCAGGAGTGTTGCAATTGAGGCCTCTTATGTGTGGGTGCCATAAGACTTGTGGTTTATATCATCAATATGCTATCAATATCCTGTTCCTTGGGGTGCTATTGTTTTTGGATCTGGATGAGAAGAAGCAGATTTAAACTCCACCCTGGAAAGACCAAGTCACTTTATGTTTTGTGTTCTCTGTATTAAGCCTTTACTATTTTTAATTCTAAATGGGGTGGTGCCCCTTCAGATACCGTATGGAATTTGAGATTGTTCTAGACTCAACCCCCCTACTTAAAGAGCAGGTAAGTGCTGTTGCTGGGGTGGAGTAGGGACTGCTGAAATACATTTGGTGTGACAACTACATCCTTTCCTGGACTGGAAATACAATCCAATGGTCACTCACATCTTGTCAATTTTATGTGGATTATTGCAATGTGCAACGTTAGGATGCCATTTGGAAGCTACAGCTGATTCAGAACAGTGGCATGGGCCAATGTTCCCTCTAAGCTGCGTGGCTGCACGGCCGTGCACATGGCAACAAAACATTGCACAGCAGTTTCCAACTGCCGTGCAGTGGTTTTGGGGAGACGCCTTCCACGATAATAGGAAAGGAGAGCCAGCCCGCAGACAGCAGTGATCCAATCAGTTCTAGGTCCACGAGGCAGAAAGTAGATGAGAGAAGGGGTGAGGGGGTTGGGAGAAGGCATGGGATGGGCTCCCAGCAGCGGCTGCTCGGATTTGCTATGAGAACTCATCTCTCTTGCCTCTTCGCTTCCCCATTCAGTCGTTGGGTGGCAGATCGAAAGTAGGAGCCAAGCTGGGTCATTCCTTCCGAGAGGCAATTTTCCCAATGAATGACTCGAGGAGACCCTCTGCAGTCCCTCTTGCCTGGCCGGGACGCCAGCAAGAGTGTTGGGTTGAAGGAAGGAGGGATACACATGCTCACTCTCATGAGAGAGAGAGAGAGAGAGAGAGAGAGAGAGAGAGAGAGAGAGAGTGAGTGAGTGAGTGAGTGTATTGGTGGGCAGACTTAGCACTTTGTTAAGTTTGTTTCTCTGTGTGTTGTGTATATATATACATGTCTCCATGGGTGCAATTGTGCAAGCATTTTTTTCCTCTTTAAAAGAATTTTTGGATTTATCCTCACCAAACCTTTAAAACTGAAAGAGTTAGAGTTGGAATATAAAGAGATTGTCAATCGCCATACTGTTAGATTGATAGGCAATTATGGACTATCTTGATTATATCCTCCTTAGAAAGAATATGCTACTGTATGGTTGAGAAAAAGATCAAACTTCATTCCATGGAAACCCAATAAAGTTCACAGGGAGGGTTTCTTTCTATGATGGGCTTCTTGGGTCAACAGTGAATATCAGTTATCAAAAATGTAGGTAGAAAATTAAGCAGGCAATAGGCAATTACAAAAAGGGAAGCCAACTTTTTGAATTCTGTTTCTTTGCACTTAGTGACATAAATAGTAGACTAATGTTCTGAAAACCTGACCTAAATTACTATATATTTTAAATAGCTGAAAAGCTGTGCTGAAAAGGTTGTTCTCAAGGTATTGTGATAAATTCAATGAAAAGAAGGGAATTCTTCTTTAAGGAGAAATGAGAGTATTGGATAGTAAATGGACAAATAAAATTACCAATCAAAGAGAATATTTGCATCTCAGGGTTGAAATGAGATGTTCTCTCTTACTCTTTCCTCTTCTTCTCTTCTCTCTCTCTCTCTCTCATCCTATTTCTCTTTGTCTCTCTTCTCTTTCTCTCTCCTTCTCCATTCTTCTGATACTTTCTTTCTCCTTCTCCCTTCTCTCTCCTCCTTGTCTCTCTCACCCTCTTTCTCCTTGTCTCTCTTTCTCTCTCCTTCTTTCCTACTCTTCTGTCACTTTTCCTTTCCTCTTTCTGTCTCTCTTCCCTCTTTTTTCTTCCTCTCCTCCTCTCTCCCACTCTTTTATCACTTTCTCTCTCTCCCTCTTCCACTCTACTGATGCTCAGGCATGAAAATGTGCCACTCAAACACTATACTTTTCTGCACACACTGAAAAAAAATTAGAGGGAACATTGGTGTGGGCAGAACTATTATCCATGTGGGCAATCGCTTCCTAGTCAGCTGCCAAGTGCAATTAAAGGTGCTGGTTGTGATCTATAAAACCCTTCTTGGCATAGGACCTACTTATCTGAGGGACAACCAGTCTTCCATTCATTCTGCCCATCCAATAAGATCTGACAAAGTGCACATGCTCCAGGTTCCATCTTTAAATCAGTGTCATCTGATAGAACTTAGGTGGCACATCTGTATTCTATCTGATCTCCCCTCTGGAATACTATCCCTGAAAAAGTTTGAGTTGCCCCAGCCCTTGCTGTTTTGGAAGACTTAGCTGTTCCCCCAGATGCCAGGCAATCTTAGTCCCAATTTTATTAAAGCGACAATTTTATTAATGTGTTACTTGCCTAGTTATCCATTTCCCTTATTTCTATTGTTTTATATTCTTTTTATATCTCATATGCCACCCAGAGTTTCTTTGAGTTGAGTGGCCCATACATCACATTTATCAAACGGTCAGTAAATTAATAACCGGAATGGGATTTGAGGGTCATAAAAAGTGCTGTAGGCTGCTCATCCTGGTAGATCAGAGTGGAATATAAGGGGTTGCTGCTTGTTTATTTGTTAAGAAGGATTAAACATTGTGAGCCTCAGATCAGTTTCTGTGTACCAATAATTCTGTTTGTAGTGCAAATGTTTGCTGACTCAGCATTCCAATTCCAAATGAACTCAATGTTTGAGTCAGGACTGAGGAGTTAAACGCTCTTATCATGCTTTATTTATTTAGAAATTGTGGGTGGACACTATACACACATATTTATGTATAATCTTAATATGAGGATGAGGCCATTCCAATTTTCAGGGTGGGTTGAACATTGACATTCTGGTTTAAGTGCTGTCTTAGTACTTCATACTTCTTAAACATAAGACAGATTCATGTTGGCCATTTTATATATTAATCACTGTATCCCTTTCTCATCACTGACAGTGGTGGCAGTGGCAGTGGGAGCCGGGCAGTGGGAGCTGTGCATGATTAGGTTTCCAGCATGCAACCTAAACATGCACAAGTGCAAATGGAGCTTTCAGCATTCTTCAACTGCTTGGGTAGCCTGGTTCTCAGCGGTCCATGGACCGATACCAGTCCATGAACTGGGGGTTGGGTACCCTATCTTAGTGTACCTTTTAACTCAACTGATAATATTTCCTATATTTTCTTTTATTTTCTATACTATTCTTGTAGTCTTATTTTGAACTGAACAGTACCCATAAGATATACTGTATAACATGGTATCTCACAAGGGAGCATCTAAGGGATCAATCTGTTGTCCCCTATTAGTCCAGACTAGAACTGCCTACTCTACTTAAGAAGGAGCAGGATCATTGTAGAACAGTGCCATTAACCTCAAACCCTTGGAGACAATCCAGAAGGATGCTATGAACCAGGGAATCACAGGCTGCACTTCCTTTATCCAGCTTCCACAAAAGGTCCAGAAGATCAATTTAGTTCCTATTTAAAGAAATTTAGCATGCTAGAGACAACTAGGTTTTACTCTGATCAGTGGATCCAAATGGATTGATTCTTCTTTATATAATATGTGGACACTCAGAAATTTGGCTCCTATGAAATCAGTGGTTGTCACAAGAACCTACTCTTCGGACAGGACTCTGATGCAAAGCAGGAGAAGCTGGCTGGATCAGGAAATTTAAAGACATAACAAAGTCCATATCCAGATCCCAGCCCAAAGTTAAGTCAAGAGTCCCATGAATCAAAACGTCCCGATTTGAGATTTTATGAAACAGGCACCTCTTGAACCCCATTCTCCTTAGGAAGTACCCTTCTTAAATTTCCTGACAGTCTCCCAAATTGAATACCCATTTTGTCCAGGGGAATGTTTTATCCTGCCCTGAGTCAGATGTTAAATCTCCTCAACCAGGGAGGGTGTGTGTGAAATCCATTAACCTGGATGAATTTTTGTGACAGAATGATGCTGGTGAAGTGCTGATGAAGTGCCTGAGGTAGAATTTAGAGGTCACTGCACAGAGATCTTGCTGTTAAAAGTGCTATATTTTCCTACGGAAAAACATTATTTTTTATTATATTTATTTATTAAATGTGAACGCCGCCCAAGTCTCAATGCCTCTTGTTCCATATGAGATTCCCTCTCTCATCCCTTCCATGGGTCCATGAATGTAAATAACCAAAATATCACCTCCCATCTTGCGGTTCACTGACAAATGCGTGTACGATAAAAGCGTGTCGACAAAACCGCGGCGAGAAAACCGTGACCTCAAAATTGCGCCAACAGCGTGCCGACAAAAGCATGCCATCAACAAACAACGTGAAAACAAGGTAATAACCCTAACCCTAACCCCAACCCTAAACCTAACCCTGAACCTAACTCTAACTCTAATCCTTACCTTAACCTAATCACGCTTTTGTTGGTGCGCTGTTGTTGGCGCACTGTTGTGGGCGTGATTTCGAGGTCACGGTTTTCTCGCCACGGTTTTGTCGGCGTGCTTTTGTTGCACGCGCATCTTGCCAATGCATCCAAAGCAACACTAGGAAGTGGTACATTTGTTCAAGCAATTGTACCTGGATACATCATACACACTGCTGCATAATATTTGATTTTTGCTGAGATGCATCTTTGATATGAACATTTTTTAATCCCCTCTTGGACATCCTAAAATTTTGTTTTGAAAATGTATAGAATGGTGAAAGCCCCTTAACATCAAATTTCAAAAACTCTGAGGACCAATAAAACTGGCATCTGGTTTTCTAATGGGACATTCCAGCTTCTTTACAGCTGCATATCCATAATTATTTAATTAGAGCTGCCAACTGTGCCTCTATAAGCATTAATTCATCAAGCTGTTGAGTTTAGGTTAATGGCCCGAAACAGTGGGAGGTATTTCTAAAGCAACTAGTTAGCAAAGACATTCTTTCCTATCAATTTAGGAACCTCCTATCCAGATGCACAGGGAAGATAAACATCTGATTGAAAGAATTCTTACTTTTCAAAGGAGAAGAGAGAAACCAGTTTATTATATAAAATCCTCTTTTTGTGAATTTTTTGCTTCTTTGAAGGCGGAAATACTGCATCCCGCATTGCCAATATTTGGATGGATTAAGAAAAGCTATCAATTACGCGACTGTGCAGATGTCTGGGGAGCAGCAAAAGGGAGAGAGAGAGAGAGGGAGAGATCCCATTTCTCTTCCTGGAGGAGACAAGCAAATGCCCCCAATTCCTGCGTGGGACTTGCATTTGCTTGTACTTGCAGATGCCACTAAAGGCAGCCAGCACAGCAAAACTATTTCTGCTTTGCTGGGTGAACGGAGATAAAGTAGATGTAGGAAGCAAAAGCAAACTTATTCTGCATGTTCAGGGCAGCTGGGCTGTGTTCCAGTTTTAAACTAGGCTGGTAGAAGATTGTGGCTGTGTGTGTGGGTGCGGGCACGCGTGTGTTCGTTGAATAGACCTGTGGATTACAATCTCTTTGTACAATAAAGTTGAAACAGAGGATTTTGTGCTTCCTGTTGAATGAGCCACTGGTCCAGCTTTCTCTGGATTGAGTAGATTCCCTATTAATTCTTTATTAAGAAGAATTAATAGGGAATCCCCCTCCTGTTTTGCTCTTCATCTTATCTTCTTTTCCTTTTTCTGTTGCTCTTTTTTCATGAGAAGAGGTGTATTTAGCTTCTTTCCCCCTTTTCAGTGTTCAACATGCCACTTGGTTCTCTACACTTTCTCTAAAATCTGCTCTCAATATACAGAATTGTGGCATCATGAAGATGTAGGTTAGTTGATGATGTGAGTGAGAATATCGCCATTCCAAATGTGAATGAATTCTGGAAAAGTTCTGTCTGGAGGTCTCTCCCTATCAATTGATTTTACAAGCTCTATTCTTCCTGGTGCAGGTAGACTGCTGCACCAGCAGTCTTAGTAGTGATGCTCTGAGCAGCACAGACTAACTTTGATTTTGATTTCCGACAATGCCTTGGCATGATGCCAAGCTAATACTATTGTGGTGTATTCAAGTGACTGGGGCAGCTCTTAAAATTATGGGCTTGAAAAAGTGAAGTCCAAAAAGTTTTTCAGCAAGAGCTTTACAAGGATCTGTGGAACATCCCCAAAGTATTAAAATGCAGAATAATATAGGAAATGGGTGAAGCAGACTCATAAATCAAGACATATGCTCCAGATAAAAAATGAGTTCCCTTTCTTTATCTTCTTCTACATTTTCCATCACTTAGGAAAGGGGAAATGAAACAGTACAAAGAGAGGCTAAAACAATGTAATACTTTAAAGGGGGGGGGGTTGTGGTGGTTCAATGGTTAAAGACCCTGAACTTTTCAGCTGGAAAGAGCTGACCGCCTACGTTTGATAGCCGAGCGCCGCACAATGGGGTGAACTCCCGTTCCTGTTTTAGCTCCTGTTCACCTAGCAGTTTGAAAGCATGCAAATGTGAATAGGTTAATAGGTACCAGTTTGGTGGAAAGATAACAAGAGTTCTGGGTGCCTTTAGCGCAGAGCCACATTCTCAAGGGAAATTTCTTTAGACAACACTGGCTTCCTCAGCCAAGAAATGGAGATGAACACCACGCCCTAGAATTAGATACAACTGGACAGGGAAATCTTTACCTTTTACTTTAAAAGAAATTTGATGAGGCTTAACCAAATGACCATAGTGGAATCCATCTTCATAAAGCCTTATGATGCCCCCCCCCAATATGCTCTTTTAAAAGGGAATAAGGCAAAGGGAAAATTAAGACTGCCAATCAGAGGTGGTATTCAGCAGGTTCTGACCAGTTCTGGAGAATCAGCAGCAGAAATTTTGAGTAGTTCTGAGAACCGGTAAATACCACCTCTGATTGGCCCCACCTCCATCTATTCTTTGCCTCCTGAATCCCAGCTGATTGAGAGAGAATGGAGATTTTGCAGTAACCTTCCCCTGCCATGGCCACCAAGCCACGCCCACCAAGCCACGTCCACAGCACTGGTAGTATTTTTTTTAATCCCACCACTGCTGTCAATGATTAGAGGTGACAAAGATATCCTAGTTCCAAGATGAATGAATCTCCCCTGTGAATGCTAGTTTCAAAAACAGGTCCAAAAATGTGTGAAGAAATTTAGAATGTACATGGTTAGCCATTGTGAGAAAAGGAATGCAGGAATAAATGGATTTGTTTTTTCTGTTCTTCACATTCATACTCTGCCACTCACCTAATGAGCCCAGACACACCTGTACATAAATTTATCCATAATACCTGGGGACACTTTTTGAAGTGTATAGAAGCTCCTCTTTTTTTTAAAAAATGATGGGTATTATTTCAGGCTTGTCTTAGCTTCATGACCACATCTATAAAGATTCTGTGTAATTGTTTGGTTTAAAAAAAACCCCCAAAACTCCAGGACATCCATGGCTGTGAGGTGTAAATTAATTAACAGGCTTTCCAAGCCTTAAAATGACTAGCTACTTTGATTTGTTATTCAACCCCTAAGGAGATGGCCCCATTTTTCACCTTACTTTTCAACAAAGCGCATTTGGCTCATTCATTCTGCTGCTCAAATCTGCTGAGAATACGAAGGAATAGTTACGGTATACTCATCAAAGGTGCAGAGGTTCCAGTGAAAATGAATTCTCTGCTTAAGGAGAATCGTAACGTGACGACGACATGAGCCACCATCCCAAATGCTTGTGGAGGCAGATAAGAGCCAAGGTGGCACAGTGGTTAAATGCAGCACTGCAGGCTACTGCTAGATCAGCAGTTCAGCGGTTCAAATCTCACCGGCTCAGGGTTGACTCAGCCTTCCATCCTTCCGAGGTGGGTAAAATGAGGACCCAGATTGTTGGGGGCAATATGCTGACTCTCTGTAAACCGCTTAGAGAGGCCTGAAAGGCCTATGAAGCGGTATATAAGTCTACTGCTATATTGCTATTGCTATTGCCTTTTAGAGCCTTCTCTCAGCATGGTTGGAATGTCAACATCATATCATGATCTTTAAAAGAAATGACATAGACTACCTGGCTTTCTACTTTGATTGCGGCATTTGATTGTTGTTTGCTTTTGTAGACTGCAAGTCAGTTCATCACCTTATCAAAAAAGCTCGGAAAGTACTGTGTGTGAGTGAGTATACGTGCCTAGACAAACATATCCCATGCATACAGAGGAACAAACTTACAAAATATGGCTAAACAGTAATGAAAATGGATGAGATAATATAGAGCCGTGATGGCGAACCTATTGCACGCCTGCCAAAGGTGGCACACAGAGCCCTCTCTGCTGGCACGTGCGCTATTGCCCCTGCAAATGATGAAACAGAAGCTCACAGAAGAAAAAAGACCTGAAAAGACCTCTTGTCGCACTGCTGGTGTTGGGATGCCCCGCCCCCTGCTGGCCAGCTGGTCTTGGGGTCTCTGCTGCGCATGCATGTCCAGACGGGTGCACATTTGTGCATGTCTGTGGACAATCAAACAATTCCAGTGGAGCTGCAGGGTTCAGGTATGTAGGCGGTCAAGTTTTAAAACTTTCACAAACTAAAGAAAAGGTCTTATGAATAATGGCAGAAAAGCATGCATGCTTTACCAAGGTTTGTATGCCGCTGAGTTAAAGAATGGACTTCCACTGATTCAAACTTTGCTGTGAAGTCGAGGTTTGGAAGGAATATGAAGTCCTGCCTGCAGTACATTGTTCCAGAAACTTTTTTGGTATTTTCTTTAATAACTTCGTAATAATAACAACCCATGTTCCTTTCCATAGGCATGCTTACCTAGTGCAGTTCTATTGCAAAGGTGAAGAACAGAAAAAGAAGAGATTGTGTTCTTCAGAAAAGAACATAAACTACTTGTCAAACATTCTCAAACCTGCATATTCAGAGAGGATTGCAATGTAATTCAGCCGCTGTGATCTCCGTAATATGCAGTTTTATGTGAGATACGGGTGAATGATTCATTACCTATGTGCACTCTCGGCTTGGCAGGATTTGAAATTGCCTCTATTGACCATTGGGATTTATGTACTCCATCATTTATTTATCTCATGACGATTCAAAAATGTAAAACAAAGTTTAGAGTGAGTCATCTTATTTTCTAAGTGAGACTGCTGAGCAAAGTTTCATTCTTTTTTTTTTTTAATATATCACTGATTGCAGAATTACTTACTTAACTCTTGTGTCTAAATATACAGACATGGGTATTATTTTCTAGATATGCTATAAGCAGTTGGCAGCCTTGACACTGCTGCACAATGAAGAAGGAAATGTGCAGAATCTCTTATGCCATAGGGAAGGGGGGCATTGTGTGACTGGGAAGATGCTCCTGGAATAGTTTGGGCCTGGAATAGTGTTCTGCTTGCTTTAGACAAGAGGTGGGCATCTAGCAGGCCTTATCTACTTTTATGTTGCTTTAAGAATCCTCCTCTGAAAACTGAATTGACTGTTTCCCATCATAGTACAGTCCCTAAAACAAAAATAAAACAAACAACCTGTCCCCAAACTCCTAAAAACCCAGTCTCAAATTCATGGTTGACTCCACCTGAAAAATAACCATTTGCTATCTATCCTCCATATTAAAAGATGTAAAAACACTGGTGCTAATTATTATAACATATGATAGTAATTAATTAGGATATGGTAGCCAAAGTAGGGGAGAGTTGGGACAGGAGGCCACTCTGAAGATTTTTGACTGTTTCTTAAGTGGACTTCTTTAATATGAAGGTGGCAGTTACATTTTTAGTTAGAAGCATCTTGAGATCTCCAACTGCCTTTTTAATAGGTCCAGTTATTATCTAAAAGCAAAGCACATTTTGAAGTTATTGCGCTGTGCAGTAGATGACACAAACTGCTGATTGTTCTAAAATGTAATGATTTCTCATGAGAGCCAGAGTTCCAAAGTACTCAGAGTGTACGAAAGGAAGTGTGGGAGGAAGGAAGTTCAAATGCTGTTGGGTTTATACAGTGCCAGAGTGCAAGACAGATTGTGCACAGGATGAGAATTGAGGGAACCAAAACACCATCCCTTGATACAGGGTAGGATTTCCCTAAATGGAAGTGGAAATGATCTTAATTCATAGCAATATTCAGGGCTTGAGAGAAATATTAAATAAGAACATTTATGTTACTTCCTTGAGTTTTGCAGCTTATGTTCCTCGAGTCAATTGAAATTAAGCACTGATAGTTTTCTGCACTGGAATTGTTTGATTGTGAAAAAAATATTCTAAATTATCATATAGTTAGTAGAAAAGATAGCCCAATAATAGATGCTATTATGAATGTATATTGACTATATGTATAATATATTGCATGTCCTAGATTGAAGGGAATGGGAGAAAGAAGGATTGGCATGCAATTCAAGCCTCCTATTATGGGGTAGACATGGGGTATTCAGAAATTCATAGCCTGCCACAAGGATCTAAAGGATCTGTTCTAGAAAGAGAAGTAAGTGGGGTGACAGATAGAAGACAGAAGAGCTTGTGGTTGAATAAAAAGTTCCACCAAATCAGGGGTGGGTTCCTGCCAGTTCTAACCTCTTCTATAGAAGAGGTTCCACAAATCTACAGTGCCGTTTAGAACCAGTTCCAGCTCCCTCCCCCTGCTGGTCTGCACATCATCAAGATGAAGAGCGAGAGGAGGAATTCTGGAAATTAAAGTCCACAAGTCTTAAAGCTGTCAGGTTTGAACACCCCTGATTTTTTTTCCCTAAAGGGTTAGGGGTGCAACGGTCTTGAAACTTGACAGTTTTAAGACTTGCACACTCCAATACCAGAGTTCCTGGGCCAACATTTTGGTTGCTAAGTAAGAGTGTTGTTAAGTGAGTTTCATCACATTTTACAAGTTGGTCACGCACACCCAGTCACACGGCCGGCAAGCCACTCCCACCCGGTCACATGGCTGGCAAGCCACTCCCACAAAGCAGGCCACACCTACAGAAGAGGTTCTAAAAAATTTTGAAACCCACCACTGCACCAAATGTATGATTCATCTCTATCCATACAACTGGATCACATGGCATATCTATAGGAATAGATTCTATAGCTTTTTGATTCCATGACTCTAAGAAGAAAGTTATGATGGTGTGATGGATAATCTGTTGAATATAAGCTTCTTCTGAAGCTTATTGAGTATCTTTTTCTGAAAAGGCTCTGATGAGTTAAATGAGATATATGATTATGATTGGGGAGGGAAATAAATAATACTAGACACCATATGTTCTCTTCAACTGCAAGGTTTCCATATACTGTAGAACCAGATCCACTAAAATCCTGAAGATTAATGATCAACAAGCAGATTTTCTTGGCAAGTCTAGCATTTGTATGTTTAGCCTTATTGCCACCTGATGTATCTTTATAGACCTGTTACCTCCCCTAAAACAAGAACTCCCCCCCACTTTTGCTAAATTACACATTGTTAAATGATGACTTAAGAGAGAAAAAGTTGATCAGGAAGAAACAAGCATTTAGGAAAGTTTCAGACTATACAAGCTTCAGCCAGATGCCTGTCATTTTTACTGTGCTTTCTTTTAAAAACAAAATGATTTCACACATGGATTAGCCGCATATATTACACTATACTTTTAGTTGTTTTTGCACTGATTTGAAGCCTGTTTATTATTATTTTTTGACAATTAAGGTACTTTGAGCTTAACTTGAAATGATGCCATAGTTGGCATTACAATTCTACAAATAATGTTGGAAAACTATTAGTTATGTATGTATACTGTATATGGGCGTGTGTAGATAGATGAGATAGAGATAGATAGATGATAGATAGATAGATAGATAGATAGATAGATAGATAGATAGATAGATAGATAGACAGACAGATAAATAGATAGAGATTCGTTTCACAACAACAGGCATGTCATGAAGTATTTTCGTTGTAGGAATAAGATTGCTTGATTGGCAGCCAAGAAGAAAAGTAGTCACATGTCTATCAAATTGAACAGACTGTGATTCTAGCAGGAGACAATAACACTGGATTCTGTGATGCCACATTTCAGTGAGTCATTCGTAAAGGTTTTTTTTTTTAAACCAAGAAAGCTGCAAATGAACAAATACTTGTCAAGTTATTTTATATCAATTTGCAACACAGGGGGTCCTATGTATTTCTTGCTCTTTGTAAAGAAAATAAGAGAGAGGCTTAACCTGTCATTTTGCCTATTTCCCTAAGGACAAAAAAAATACCCTGTTCATAGTGATATGTTCTTTGGACATGCACTATAGCAGCTAAAAATTGTGTTACTCTGCAATTCCAGATTCTTGGAGAGTGACACATCGCTTGTCTTTATTTAAAGTGGTGGGCTGCCAAAAGCCATGCTCTATTAGCTATGGTGTTAACTTGAGTGGATTCTTCCTCATGATAGACACCATCTTGATTGGCAGTGGAACTGCTGCTGGAAGCATTCAGTTATCGAATATAATGATTCCAAAGATTTTTGGCGATTATCTAG
The DNA here is from genome assembly GCF_051295495.1 of Thamnophis sirtalis. Classification (NCBI taxonomy): domain Eukaryota; kingdom Metazoa; phylum Chordata; class Lepidosauria; order Squamata; family Natricidae; genus Thamnophis; species Thamnophis sirtalis. The sequence goes on from NW_028261383.1 coordinate 98,519,597, forward strand.
CCTAACTCATACCTAGTGCAGGAATTACCTCTGCAGCGTTCTCAACACAGGGTTATTCAATCCAGTTTACCCATCCAGTGAAGAACAGCATTGCCTCTCACTCTCTGAACAGCTTTTAGTGTTAGGAATTTTCCCTGATACCCTATTGAAATTTCCTTCTTTATATCTGAAGCCCATTGTTTCTTGCCCTCTCTCCTGGAACAACTGTGAACAGTTCTCTCCATTTTCTACAAACTCGCTTAAATAACTGGGAGGCAGTTGTCATGACTTTTCTTTTCTCCACAATGAACTTCCACAACACTTCCAATTATTCCTCATAAAAATCCCTCCCTTATCATCTTAGTTGCTTTCCACTGGACAGCTACCAGTTTATCAATGTCCTTCCTCTCATGCAATGCCTGGAACTCAAGGCAATATTTTAGTATTTTAGTGTTTGAGTATTGCAGAATAGATAGGGAGGATGACTTCTCTACTGAGCCATTGACATGCATATGGGAAGGGAATCAGTCATCCTGTGGGGCAAGGGGGGTGGGTTTCCACAGCCATATTCAAGAGAACCCTTTGGAGTCTGGTGCCAGCTCAGGGAGAATACCAATAAAGGGAAAGGGTAGGCAACTCCTAGGGCAAAAGACTAACATGTATGCTAATAATTTATTTTGTATTGGGATTACTTTGAATGCAAACTACATTAAATATTTTTAATGAAGAAAGAACTAAATAACAACCTGGAATAAAGACAAGTTAGATTTGATTTAACACTTCTGTGCAATCCAATTATTTATATTTCTCTGACTTCCATGTGAACCACTTTATAATCATCTGTTTTAACATTCTCCAAATGCTGTGCTGCTGTTCCCCCAATTAAAAACAAATGATGCAACACATATTCACTTACACAATTATATACAAAAATGTATAAAAAAGTTTATGAAGACTTTTAAAAAAACCCTTTCAGATATATGACCTGTAAATATTATAGCAAGGAAAAATGACAGATTTCATCCACGCCCAAATGGATCCCAATTTAAAAATATATATTTCCTTAGGCGTTTGGTATAACACAAGGTGATGCACACATACTTGAAGATGAAATTAATTGGGACTTTGTAACACAAATACCAACCTTTGGTACTTGCATCTCAGTGTCAGTGCAAGTATCTAACTCATAAAACTTTGTAACCCTTTCATTCTTCCACCTTTCCCACTTCTGTTGAATGTGCAGAACAAATCATTTCAGATGCTTATTGATTAACTCTGGCAGTTTCTTTTTAATCATATAAAAGTAAAAGTGGGTACATAATAGGTTTTGTTTTTAAAAAAAGAACTTGTATCGCTTGTTTAAAGTTGCTGGTAGGAGGCATCGGTTTTGTAGGCTTGCTGGCTAGCTATCTTCTCTACAGATGTCATGACTGTGCTTTAGTTCCCTCCAGGCACCTGAAAGGTTTTTGTAACAGTCTGAAGCTGTGAGCTTCAGGTGGTGAGGGTGGAGTTGAATTTGCCCCACTCCTGAAGAGAAAGCACTTAACGCTACTTCTTCGACTTTAAAAGCAATAATTGTAAGAAAGGGACCACAAAACTTGGTGGGATCAGCAGACACACACAGGAAATGCTCACTTACAAATTGATTTTTGGACTTTACAGTATTTAAAGGGGAGTTCAGTTTAGAATTGCCACTAAGCAAATACAAAATATTATATATGATATATCCTACGGTATACGGTATAGCAGTGATGGTGAACCTTTTTTGCCTTGGGTGCCAAAAGCATGCATGTGTGCACTATCATGCGCACTTATGTGCCCTCCCCCATAATTTAATGCCTCCGCTGTGCCATTCCTGAACTTCCGGTTTGCACGTTGGGCTGTTTTTTTGCCCTCCAGGGAAGCTTCCGGAGGGCGAAAACCAGCCAAAAATCAAGCCCAAAAATCAGCTGGCCAGCATGCACATGGATACTGAAGCTGACAGGGCAATGTCTTGTGTGCCCTCAGAAATGGCTCCGTGTGCCACCTGTAGCACGTGTGCCATAGGTTCGCTATCACAGCGGTATAGCCTATACGGACCAGCGTAGGGGCCTAAAGGTGGAGATCTCACTTTTCAGCCAGGAAGTTGAGTTTGGTCCTAGGTAATGCCAGATATTTCTCTCTCTGGGGGCAATGAGTTATTGTTGTGAACTCCACATAGGCATCAGGAAGGGCACCCAGCCAGTAAATGTTTGAGTTCTGTTTAGTCATGCCCCAGCTCCACTGTGATGCAAGGAGTTACAGGGTCAATAAAACAGGGAAAAAATATATCCTATGCATATATATTCTTTCTCTCACACACTTGTTCTTTCTCTCCCCACCCCCCGCCAAACACATAAATTTATCCCAGTCTCACTGATTTCTCTTCTCTGGGTACTTTAGTCCTTCCTTAAATGAAACATTTGCTAATTGATTAACCCTCCAGGCCCAAAAGCTGGATCCACTTATACTCTCTTCAGCCACAAAGTGAAACTTCCTTAGTTTAGGAAGCTGCATGGTGCTATGAATGCTATCATAAAGAGGGTCAGGTTTATCATAGCAGCAAATACATCAGGTTGTAAGTGCCTATGAAAAAGCCTTTTTCCTTTCCTTCAGTCATTATAAGATAAATAATGAACATAGGAAAACTATATCTTATTAAGTGATAATTGTAGCATTAAGTGATATATAGGGCTACTAGATATGTGAATAGGCAAAGGACTATACAGATTGTTGGAAAAGAAAACAATGTGGCAAAAAGAAAGACTAACTTTGTAACATTCTTGGCATCAGTGACAAAGATTATAGCAGAAAGTGTATCCAGGCCTACAGGTATATTAAATTACTTTTTTCAGCATCAAAAAGACTGGTTTTTCAATTGCAATATTTTTCCAACGCATCTTTATTTTCAAGAACATATGCCTGTGATAATATAGAATCAATGATGATGTGCTTTTCCAATTTCACGATAGAAACATATGAAGGGGCATATGAACTACAGACTATATTGAGCATAAATTGAAAGGAATTGGATTGAAGCCGATTGCTGAAATTAACATAAATCTAGGCTGTTGAGTCTGCTGATGGACCAAAGAAAGAAAGACGAAGACAATCTTCAAGACCACAAGACACAAACATTTGAAAGGCAGTTGTGGAAACCATCAATTGTCTTTTTAAAGAGACACTCAGAAATCTGGACAATATTTCATTATAAAGCTATGTCAGCCAGATGGGGTCATGAGGACAAAACGGAGGACATCTCCTTTAGCTGGAGGTCTGGTAACTATTAATGTTTTCAGGACTTGGGTGGCTTCCACGTCTGTGGAATTACAATGCCCAGAATATTCAATGGGCATGAAAACTCTGGAAACTCCTGGGTTGGGGAAATTTATATTAATGCTTTGCAGGACATTTTACTTTGACAATTATTCTTCATGTGGTAGGCCTCAGCTTCAGGGTCTTCAATCTGACATCAACTAATTTTCTGTCCCTGGTTGGCTATGTCAGATGGGGAGTTATGGCACCAAAGGTCTGACATATCTGTGTAGTGCCCAGTGGACGAAAACTGAGTAACCCTATTTGATTGGATTTAGCACAAATATTTCCCACTGGAAAGACAAATTGTAAGGTATGTACCCTTACTTTGAAACTAGTCCCACTGAACAGGGTGGGAATTATTTCTCAGTAGTTCTGAAGAGCATCTCATTACACAGCTACAAATAAGAAGTGTGCCTGCTTGAATGTGTCTCTTTTTTCCCTCTCTACTTGCTGTTCAGATGAAAAAAAAAGTCAAAATGGATGCTTGATTGTATTATTGCTTTATGTAATGATTGTTTTCTCATTGGAAATAAATAAGGAATATAAAATAACTTATACTAAATTAGCAGTGCTAAGTACTACTGAAAGCACTATTGTATTTTCCACTCGAGGGAAACTCGTAGTGCCAACAATTAAAAGGTAAATGATGCTTTGGTTTTTTGACCAAAAGGGGAGAGGAGGAAAAAGAAGAAGCAGTAGGATTTGAAGAGATATAGATGAAGGGAAAATTGCATCTATGTCTGGGAAAGACAGTTCACAGAAATGTCTCCCCACCTTAATCAACCACAAATTCCCCCTTTTTTAAAATTCCAAAAAGTGTAATTTTCAGAATTCTTTTGGAAAATAAAACAATGCTCTTTTTTTTTCTGGGGAAATATTGCTAGTAATATATGAGAGAAAATAATTTAATTTTTTAAATCCTGCCTGTATTTTTTTAAAATAACCCAGGTAGTCAACATATCTAATACTTTTTTCTCCTCTTTTTTCCCCACAACAGCCCTGTGGAGTGAGTTGGGCTGAGAGAGACTGGCCCAAAGATACCCAGCCAGATTTACAGCCTATGGCAGTATTAGAACTTATATTTTCCTGGTTTCTAATCTGTTGCCCTAACCACTAAATAAAACTGGCTTAAAAGCTAAAAAAAAAAGTGTGTATTCCTGTTTGTTTAATCATTTAGAATGTCAAATGCACATTAAATATAATGTTAAGTACCGGAAATGTTATTACATTATAGCTAATGTAATCAGTGGCACATTTAATGTGTTGGAAAAATTGAATATGAAGTGAATAGAACTCTTTTAGTATTTTAACACTAATGAAGTCAATGCAGTTATTGTTTTGGGGATGGGTATTTCAAAAAGCAGCAGTATAATAAGAGGGCCTTGTTTTCTGGTTGATGTCAGATCATGTGGAATTGTGTTTGCTTATATCCAAAACACTAGTTGAATTAAAACCTCAGCCCAGAGCTTCACTGATTTGTTTGAGAATACTTTAGGGTGGGCCTTGGAAGATTGGAAACCATCAAATATCATTTACCATTTAGGGAAGGGGGTTGAGAAGGTAGTTCATGGCTTTTCCAGAGAACCTTGGAGGAAGCAGATTATCTGGTCTCCCTCAAGTTAGGATTCAGGCTTGCAAACTTTTTCTTTGACCTGGTTGCTATTTACATATATATTGAGGTGAAATCATTATTTTATTGAAACACACAAATAAACAAAATATATGAACTGGCCCCAGAAACACCACTGTTTGCAATACTGTGGAAGTGAAATTAAGAGTAGTTACAAGAAGGCAACACACCTATTTTGCACTACGCAGGCGTCCCTGGGGGCACATATAGATCTCCAGGTGGCCTCAATGAACTCTCTGAAAGAATGCAAATGACCAGCTGTCTGCAAGGAATATAAATTATTTCATTCCCGCTATCCAGTTAGAGCTGAAGAAGCTTCTTGGATGAGAAGTGAAAAGTCTTCAAAGAAAAACAAGAAACTCCAGTTGCCTCTTGAAAAGAAGTATCTTTGGGACAACCTGGATGACTGAGAATCCCCATGGATACTGTGGAAGAGAGAAGTCTCAGCACTTCTTTCAATGGTGATAGTCACTGAAAATTACTATTAATTAGGGAGATCATAAATGGGCTTAACCAAATAGTGATGACCACACGAATTGCTTTACATGATTGACAAAGGGATTGTGACAGGGAGTTCAAATAAGTAGGCTTTTGTGCAATAATACTAGCCTGGCAGGTAATTCTATTGTACCAATGGGTACTTCATACTATCCATTAAATGTAATTAAAAACATTTGAAGCAAAAATAATATGAGGAAGGGAGGGAGGGAAGGAAACAGAGAGAGACAGACAGAGAGAGACACAGACATAGACAGAGGGTCAGAGAGAGGGGGGGGAGGGAGGGAGGGAGGGAGGAAGAAGAAGAAGAAGAAGAAGAAGAAGAAGAAGAAGCAGAAGAAGAAGAAGAAGAAGAAGCAGAAGAAAAAGAAGAAGAAAAGAAGAAGAAGAAGAAATCCTACCTGTATCCTCTTCCCACCTTTCTACCTTCTCTTCACTGACTTCTTAGCAGTGTCAGTTGACTTATTTGCTCTTTCCTCTTGTGCTGCCTGTTTGACAGTTTTGATCTTCCTTCCTTTTTGAGGGAGCAGAGGTCTTGTAGCTTCTGATCTGTCTGACACAGTGCACAGATGGAACTTTGTAGTTGCCAATCAAACTCGCTTCTGGTATTGTTTCTTGTCGCAGGGATGTGTGAGAAGGTCTGTCTCCAACATATTTTCCTGACTGAGGTTGAACAGGACAATTTTTTTCCCTTCCTTGTCCTTGTTAAGGAGCATTGTGACTAAAGTTATCTTTCTCCAATGAAGCAGAAAATCTCACAAGCACCTCTTTCTGTCTCAGGTAGTAAAAATAAAGTAGTATCTAATGAAATAACACATGGTTTGTTGCTCTTTCCTTATACCTTGTAAAAAACAGTAAACGGGAACAGAGTTGGAAGGCACCTTGGAGGTCATGTAGTCCAACCCCCTGCTCACACAGGAGACCTGTACTAGGGATTTGAACCGCTGAACCGTCGAACTTTCTGATTGACAAGCTTGTATCTCTTTGTGGTGCTGTATTACTCTGCTTAATAAGTAGGCCTCTCCTCCATACCAATGTTGTTTAAAGAAGAAAGACACTATTCTCCTTTGGAAGAAAATGTGTTCCTTGCTCATCTTCCACCAGTTATGTGAACATTTGGCATGAACATAATGATCCTAAAATCAATGAAAGAGTCCTTTATTTTGCTAGATCGTTTTCATACCTTGCTTAACCCAGTTGACCATGTTTCATGTACCCAGTGAGAGATACTTTGGGTTCCATTAGAATTCTGTGCCATGTTTATTCCGCCTCTGTATAGGCCATAAGCTCACCAAGCTGTTGTGCTCCAAGTTAGCCACCCTTGGCGCCTCATTTCATTCAAATAGTGTAGCAAGTTATTTTGCAAATGAGGAGGCTGCCATCCTTAGTAACATAACTGTGATTTGACATATGGGTTACTGCATGGAAATCTCAGCTGAACAGATGGTGTTAGGATTTCACTAAACACTTAGGAGATGTAGTTAACCCAGGCGCTGAACTTATGTTCTTGTTATTTTTACTTCAAGCAGGTTAGGTATAAATTAGTTAATGGTTACACTCATTACTGTGGTCCTTGCCAATCTATGACATTCATAATTTATTCCTTTTCTTTGAAACCTAGTGTCAAATGATAGACAGTATATGATTTTCTGATTTTTGTCTCTATAAAAATTATATGGGACAAGGAAAAGTGGGGAGGGGGTTGTTTTACCCGTCAGCCAAAGTACTGGGACAAGGAATCATCCAAAGCAATTGATTGGAGGAAGATTTACACCGATAAAAGGACAATACATAATCCCGGTGTGTCTGGAGGCTGTGAGAGTTTAGAACAGGAAGAACAAACTCAAGTTTAGATCCAGTAAATCAACATGAGTTCAGAAAGCAGCCATGATGCGTATTAGGCAGAAGGAATAACTCCTAGTAGGAACAGAAGGAAGAGTTGCAACCAAGACAACAGTCACGTAAAAGAAATCGGAGTCCAGAGCAAAAATGTAGTGGGATAAAGCATCTCAGATATGACTTCTAAAGTTCTTATGAAGATAAATGGAAAGGAGGGAAGTAAATTCAGGCTGGCAAGACTGATATCAGCCTTCTAAGATAGACCAAACCTGGAAATAAAAGACACATAAGCTAATACTGTTTTTATTGTAAAGTTATAGTAACAGAATACTACATTACATATTTTTTGGGGGGTGCCTTCAAAGTAATTTTTGACTCCTGGGCTGCTACCTGCACAGGTCCATGAAATTTTCTTGGCAACTGGTTTGCCACTGTTTCCTTCCTAGACTATGGATGACTACCCCAAAGTCATCTTTAAGAAGAGCCGAGGTGGCACAGTGGTTAGAGTGCAGTACTGCAGGCCACTTCAGCTGACTGCTATCTGCAGTTCAGCAGTTCAAATCTCACCGGCTCAAGGTTGACCTAGCCTTCCATCCTTCCGAGGTGGGTAAAATGAGGACCCAGACTGTGGGGGCAATATGCTGTAAACTGCTTAGAGAGGGCTGAAACCCCTATGAAGCGGTATATAAGTCTAACTGCTATTGCTATTGCTATCTATCTGTCTTCATGCCTAAAGTAACCACTGCACCAAACTAGCTTTCTCTGTGGTCTTGGGCATCCAGACAGATAACCAGAGAACTCTTTGTGCCCCATATCTGTAAAACTGTTAGCAGAGTCTATAGGGCTAGATATCTTCTGTTACTGACTCTCTCCTTTGAAAAAGTATTCTCCTCAAAAATTAGAACAGCATCATTCATGTCAGTGTTTTAAACAGCTGCTAAGATGTAGCATTTAGCATTTATTACTTATTTAATGTTCCCTATTTTGTTCCTTGTATTTATTAGATTATTGTTGATTTTTTTATTAGATCGTTTTAGTCTAGGTTGTTGGTTGGGTTTAATATTTTTAACTGTTTTAATGTTTTTTTTCCTAGATTTATCCTTTCTACTAGAGTGGAGTGGTCAATAAACATAAACAAATAAGAAATTAATATTTCATAATGTTTCCACAGATATTATCATTAGGTTCCTTCATTGTGTTATATGATTTTTATGCTATAGAGAGTGATGTCATATTTTTTTGGTGTGATGGAGCTGAAGATGATCACTACTATTGCTTTTGTACTGTATTAGATTTGTTGTTTTAATCTTTGTGCTACATCAGAGTTTATAATGTTTAGTGTACTTTGCCAGTAAAGTGGCCTATAAAACCAAATAAATAAATCACCAATTAATGGAATTTATTACCATTAGGCAAGGTAATGGTCAATATTTTGGAGGATTTTAAGTTGGGTAATTTTGATAAGTGAGTATCAAGAATTGTTAGTCATTAAATCTCTGTGTTACCCCTCGATAGTAAGGCTCTATGCTTCCAAACACCAATTGCAAGTGAGAAAAATGGACATATTTCCATCTCTTGTTTTTGAGTACTCCAGATATGTAAGAAACAAAATTATGTACTAAGATGGGACTTTGTTCAATTCATCAGATCTAGTCTTATAGCTCCCCTCTCTATAATTCTCTCTCTCTCTCTCTCTCTCTCTCTCTCTCTCTCTCTCTCACACACACACACACACACACACACACACCCACACCCACACCCACACACACTTTTTTTCACCTCTTCCACCGACTTAACCTCCCTCAATTTATTGTTCAATAGAAAACTTGCCATTTCAGTCCATTTGTGTTACTGGATGGTTTGAACCCCCTGCAGAGGAGAAGCTGCCTATGACATTTGAAGTGGGATAATTCTCACGTTGTAATTTATTTCAATCTTCTGAGGGGGAAAAAAAGCATACTTTATTGTCAAGAAAAACAAATTTCCTGGCAGGCTTCCTGAAACACTTTCCGGGTGCTGCAACTGAAGAAAAAAGCCGAATGCTGGAAAGACAGATGTAAACAAGCCTTTTTTTGATATGTTTCTTTTGACCGTGGGATAAAAATGAAATGAGCTCCTCCTGTGTAGGGAGGTGGTCTTCAGCTGGAAAGCAGAGCAAATATAAAATGAGAATTGAGGTGCACAAATTTCAAATGGCTCTAAAATCAAATGTCTCATTCCAAGGGTTTCACTGTGCCTGGATTAAACCATTTCTACCAGTTGGGATTGTTATTTTGAACTTGAAGCTACTGTTTTGAATTTGAAATCTTTTCCATAGCTCTAGTGCAGGGGTCTCCAACCTTGGCAACTTTAAGCCTGGCGGACCTCAACTCCCAGAATTTACCAGCCAGCTTTCAGTTGAAGTCTTCCAGGCTTAAAGTTGCCAAGGTTGGAGACCCATGCACGGCATCCTCTTTTCTCCAGAGCATGCCCATTTCACAAATTTAAAATCAGATATAAAAAGTTTTGGGGAATTCAACTATGATACTAATCTCTGCATCAGTAAGTTAGTAACGGTAAGCTACTTCACTGTGTAAGATCTTGAGCAAAGGGCTATGTTTCTTTATTGGCCGTACAGCTATTTCAGTTCACACTTTCCCTCCACAAGTGCAAGAAAGAACAATTGCTATCCTATATTCTTTTACAACCCAAAGGGAGAATGAAGGATTTGGCTTTTCAAAAAGATATTCTCCTGTACTACTTGCAGCAGAAGGAATGTAATAGGTTCCTGAATCATTTGTGCTCAAGTATCCAGGAAAAACTGTAGAAAGTAACATCCAGCAGTGATACAATAATGAGCTGCAGTTGATTTAGTTTGAACTGAGGTGGCAGGGAGACAAAAGTTATAGCAGTGTTCTGTTATTATGTGAATACAGACAGTCTATAGCTCTATTCTTTTTTTTAAAACAACATCATTCAAAAATTGAAAAAAACTAAATTTCAAGTGATACTACCAAGTGCTAGCTTATAGTATAAACATTCAGTGCACATATAACGAGTCAGCTTCATTTATTTAAGCTTAATTTAACTGGAGTCCTGTAATCCCCAGCATAGAGAATACACACCATTTCTCATTAAGAGTTTCCACTTGGTATAGCGCTTAATTGTAGCTACTGCACATTTTAAAGGGACTGACATTTAGAACTCATACACCAAGGCAAGATCATTCCTAGCAATATCTATTGGCTTATATGTGTATGTATTTGAGTAGGAAAATCTTCAACAAAATAACAGAATTGGAAGAGACCTTGGAGGTCTTCTAGTCTAATGCCCTGCTCAAGCAGGACACCCTATTCTATTTTAGACAAGTGGCTATCTGGTCTCTTTTTAAAAACATCCAGTGATGAAGCACCCACAATTTCTGAAGGCAAACCATTTTATTGGTTGATTGTTCTCACTGTTAGAAAATTCCTCCTTAGTTCTAGGTTGCTTCTCTCTGTATTGGCTTTGCTTAGTTTCCACACATTGTTTTATGGTGCTTTGGAAAATAGGTTGACACCCACCCTTCTTTGCAACAGCCCTTCAAATATTGAAACTATCATGTCACTCCTAGTCCTTCTTTTCACCAGACTAGACATACGCAATTCCTGCAACCATTCTTCATATATTTTAACCTCCAGCGCCCTAATCATTTTGTTGTCCTTTTCTGTTTAAATGTCGCCACAGTGGATACCAAGTGAGCTTCTCCGAGATCAGACATAACCATTGAAAGGCCTTCTTCTCCTATCAACAATTAATCAGACTTAACTTTTATGCAGCAGAATAACATAATTAAATAGTAAATCAGAGTCTATGGTCTGAAGAGACAAATGTTTGATTGATTATTTGCCATCAAATTGGTATTGACTCTTGGTGACTGCGTAGAGAGATTTTCTCCATGATGATCACTCTCTAACTTGGTTTTTCCAATGGTGTTCCCATTACCACTGAGTCCATCCATTCAGATGTAGTAGGTAATAACATTTGTTTCATGAGAGATTTGGGGTGTATAGGAAACCCAGATTCCAATGTAGAGGTAATATCCTGGCACTTTTATAAAAGAGGGCTCCCCCCCCGCCTGCCACCAAGTCTAGCAATCTTAAAGCATCAGAAATTTATAGCCCATCAATTTAACATGAGCTTCACTCATTTTTTTAAAATCTTGTATTACTATCTGATTTCTTCCTTGGGTCATACAACTTCAAGCAGTTGATCGGTACCACAGTATTCATTGGGTTAAAAATCAAGTTCTTTAAATTTCCTTTGATAAGAATCTGCACAGCTAATGGGCTGTTAAGGCCAATTGAATAATTAATATTTCTAAATGCCCTTTTGAAGATTCTCTTTAAATGCTAATCAGAATTTGCTACTTTCTCAGATTTTAAAACCTTCAGCTTTGTAAGAAATTCATTTGACACAATTGGTAATTAGTGTTTCTTACTGTTCCAGCAGTTTCTGAGTCACAGCTGCTGACTACTTATTCATACTGTAATGGTTGTCAGAAGATGATTTTTAACAGAGCCATAACACTGTAATTGATGAAAATAATGGCAATCTGGAAGCATTGTATGGAATCAGCACAGCAAATGTATGTATAGACAGGTTGTACAATGCTTTGGATTTGATTCCCCCAAAATTATAGACACATAGGGTGTGAGTTTTGTTATGTTTATACTATACAATGGGGCACAATGGCTCAATGACAAAGACACTGAACTTGTCAATAAGAAGGTCAGTAGTTCAGCAGTTTGAAACCCTAGTGCCACATAATGGAGTGAGCTCCCATTACTTGTCCCAGCTTCTTCCAACCTAGCAGTTCGAAAGCACGTTAAAAATTCAAAAATCAGGGACCACTTTGGTGGGAAGGTAACAGTGCTCCATGTGCCTTCGGCATTTAGTCATGCTGGCTACCTGGCTATGGAGATGTCTTCAGACAACGCTGGCTCTTCAGCTTAGAAACAGAGATGAGCACCGTCCCTAAAGCTGGAAATGACTAGCATGCATGTGCGGGGGAACCTTCACCTTTACCTGTGCTATACAACATACTCTGGAAAAAGATATATCCACTTTAAAGTGAAACTAATGGGTGTTGCATACACATTCCTATGCATGCTGAAGCACCTTTGGGAGTTCAAACCCAAATAAATGTTTCAGGGACAAATATATCAGAATAATAGTTATTCCCAGACCACTTGATTTTTTGAGCTTGGCTATAATACCTTATTTTTTGTTTGTTTATTTATTTATAAAATGTATTGCTGCCCATCTAGCCTCAAGATAACTCTGGATGGAGAACAGAGTTGATGAGACAGACTTTTCAACTAGTTATAGAGTATACTCTAGTTATAAAGTAGACTCTAGTAGACTCTATTGTTATGATCATTGGTTGGAAAGGAGCTGTAAAACTCTCAGAGTTAGGGGAGAAACTTACTCAGAACTAGAAGTGCTTGACAAATGGGCTTGGAGATTTATTGACATTCATATTTGTCTGTATTTAACATCTTTCTTACAGTCTTCATTCAGGCTAGCAAAATCAAAAGATGCACAGTAATTTCAAATATATTACAATGCTTCCAACTGTAGTGAGAGTGGGACGCGTCAATCAGAAAGGCAGGCAGTTTGGTATCTCGAATCCCTAGCAGTGTGTAACAGAGTGAGCTCCCGTTACTTGTCCCAGCTTCTCTCAACCTAGCAGTTCGAAAGCTTGTAAAAAAGCAAGTAGAAAAATAGGAACCACTTTGATGGGAAGGTAACAGCTTTCCATGCACTGTCAGTGTTTAGTCATGCTGACCACATGACCATGGAAATGTCTTCGGACAGTGCTGGCTCTTTGGCTTTGAAATGGAGATCAGCACCGCCCCCTAGAGTCAGATACTTTTGGTTCTTTATTTTTGTGTGTATTCAATTCCTGTAGCTGCCCAACTCAACCAAGTCCAAAGTCACCCAACAGACTTTCATGCCTCAGGAGGGACCAGAAGTTATAGTCTGGTTTCTAGCCTGGGGCCCTAACTATTAGAACTTTTATCTTGGCTCTTTTGCTGGACCCAATAGGCAATTCTTTTATTTCTATCATATTTCCAACACTGGAGGTTTTTAAGAAGACATTGCACAACCATTCATCTGGAATGGTATAGGGTCCCCTGCTTGAGCAGGGGGTTGGACTAGAAGTCCCCTTCCAACTCTCTTATTCTGTTATTTGAAAACAAACCAGTTGTTATTCTGTATTTAATGTGATTAATTGATTAACATTTGTTCTTTGGATAAAATAGTCTGATGGATATATTTTTATCCAAAAGAATACAACTTAACACCTGTATACATTTGTATAGTACTACTGATGTTTTCAGATCCTAATAAGAAAAATGGGGCATTATAAACATTGCTTGTTTATTATGCACACACATATGAATCTCTCTCTCACTTCCTCTGTAAACCCTTTCTAGTTGTTATCTTACCTGGAGGGAATAACAAATTATATTCCGAATTCAATGTGCCACAATTTTGCACTGGATGTTTGAAATTCTAAAATTCTGTTTCTGAACCATTGTATTAAATAGTTATGAAATATTAATTTCAAATGTTTTCTTTTATTATAGAAAGAAATTAACAGAAACCAAGTTTCTGTTCAAAGTTCTGTGAAATAGGAAAAAATATCCTTTCAAATGGTTGGTTTCACATTTAAAAAAAAGTCTATAATGTGCATCTCGCTAAATTCCAGAGGAAACTATAGGCACAGCAGAATCAACTATTTATTTAAGCCAAATAAATAAACACCCCCAAATTAGTGGAATGTGGCTTTTCCTAACAAATCTTGAAATGTATTTAATATACTTTGCAATATTGCTGCAAATTTTTTAGTACAGCTCAATAGCTATTAAGAGAACTCTAATTCCCTAGGCAGTGATTTAATTTAGCCTTTAGAAACAAGGAGACAAATTCAGAGAGGATAAGGTTTAATGTTATGTAAGCAAGTTGGGACATATGATATTCTACTTCTGCCTGTTCTGGGCTTTTTGAAAGAGAACATTGAAAAAGACAAAGGATTCCAGCACAACTTATACAATCATAGAGTTGAAAGGGTCAATTTAGGCTGGTGGATCCAATCTCAGTGCAGGAATCCAAATAAAAATATTTCCAAAATGTGATAGTCTAGTATATTTCCAGTGAAAGGGCATTTATCACCCACTTCATGAAAACTGGTTCTCCTGTTGAACTTCTCTTACTCTTAGTATAGATTCTAAGTTCTTGGAGTTTAATTCTGTTGCTGCATTCCATGTCCTGCACTCTGGAAAGACAGAAAACAGGTTTTCCATGTCACGTCCTTTCAGTTACAGTATTTTAAGAGTAGTATTATTCCCCCACTTCCAGCTCCATCTTTCTTTCTCAAGTCTTTCTTTTAGTCTTTCTCAAAACTAAATATTCCTAATTCCTTGAAATGTATTTCATAATCTGATAGATGTATGCAGTTGATGATAAACGGGGAAGTGATGTCATTATTTCCTGTGGTTTTCATAATTCTAATCAATGAGTTTCATGTGAATCAAATGTTTAGGATGGCAGCAATAGGAAGACATTTTTCTGGATGCCCTTTCTGATTGCTTGTAATAGGAAAAGTCTAGGAAGTCTATGATATGTTAATTCCCATGGATCTCTGCTGGAGACCCTGAAAATACCATCTTTCCAGATCTGATGGCTCTAGATTAGAGACTGGAAGGCATTTAGAAAGAGAGCACAGTGTCAATCCATTGCTGACTTCTGCTGTTGCACTAATAAGGGACAATTGAATCCATTGTCAAATTTGCTTGTTAAAACCAAGTTTGTCCTTATTTAAAAGACTCAATTTAGGGATGGGAGGTGCTTAGGTGCTATAAATATAACACCAATCAATGGAAACTCATTGTTTTGACTTTGGAGTGAGCAGAGTTTCATTTTACTAAGCATGGAATCAAGTATGTGCTTATCATTGACAAGGAACAGATGATTTCATTTTCTGTTAGAAGAAAGCAAAGGCTTGAGCTGCTGAGTTTCAAATGGTTGAACTCAGAATATTCTGGTGATCATGTATTCCTTGGGTATTTTTTTTCTTTTCCATGTATTAGCTGGACCACCTTCATTCAAAAAAGAATCCTACTGATGTCAATAACACAACTAAGAATAGGAATGAAATTTGACCTTATGCAGATGGATTTTTTTCCCATCCCATTAATATTTTCTCATCTCTTCCTTTCTATTCCAAAGAGCTTAGAGACCTTCCAGAGCACATTTTGGGGCATTATAAAATATGATAAGTTTTATAAAATATGACTAGCTTTATTATTAGAAAGAGGCTGCTAGATTTCATTTTTGCTTCACCCTTTGAGTTTCATACCACCAACATGCATGCATGCATATGTGGCAGCAAAGAAAGGAACCTACAGGAATGCTTATGCTTAGTTTTAATTATTTTATGGCTTGCCTAGTTAGCTCTAAAGAGCTTTGAGAAACCTGGCTTAGATTGCAGATGACTAGGAATCTTAAAACCTACCAGTGTTCCTATTAGGAATGCTTTGTACATTTTGTTACTTATTTATACGGTGTATGTTCTAGCTAAATAAAATGTTCCAGCCAAAAGATATATGTAAAAGCCAACAGTTTGCTGACTGCTGTACAACCTGGTTGATTATTTGACCCTAAAGTGGATTTATAATGAGCCAGAACACCTCGTCAATACTTGCTCATTTTTCATAGATAGAGTTTTCTATCAATCGTTTCCATCCGGCTGCAGGAAGTGAAAGGTTTATTCATCTCTTCTTTCTATTTGATGCCCTCAGTGCTTCCAACTAATGAGATATGAGATTGAAAAGAACCATGACTGGAAATAAAATTCCCCTTTACAGTGACAGGCGGTGTAAAACAAAGCAGGAGGGTCCCTGGGACCAGGTGAACAAAAATGGGGTGACGCAAAGCTGTATAACATGAAAATCAAGAGAGAGACAGAATAGAAGCAGCTACAGCAACATCTAGGGAGAAGAAGGGAAAGGCTTAGAAAGCACATGTCCCAGAAGGCAATTTCCATTGTTTTGAAATGCTTCAAAGTGACCAAGTGGTACATTTACCTTCCACTTCCTTTTTTGCTCTAAATAATGTAGAACAATCTATAACATTTGGAAAGAATCATTTGTGAATACTTTGTCTTTCAAATGATCAGGCCATCAAGTTCTTTTTAAATTTATATGCCTGCCTTCAACATTTTAGGCAACCCAAGCTATATATGTATCAACATGCCTCTTATGATTTCAGCAGCAGACAATCCCATGTGTAAGATCACAATCTCAAAACTATTATTTTAAGATATGAATTTATTAAAAGCCCATTCATCCAGAAAGGCTTCAACTGCATCTAAAGTATGAGCAATGAAAACGATAGACCTGGCACAAAAGAATAATGGGATGAAAAAGGAAAGGGGAAACCTAACATTCTCTGGCACCTATTTGGAAAAGTCCATGCTGATTAGAATAGAATGGAGTGAAAATGGGCTGTCTCAACAGCTCAGTTCTTGAAGGTCAGGAAAACAAAAATGATCTTTGAGCCGTGGTGGCGTAGTGGTTAGAATGCAGTATTGCAGGCTAACTCACTGCTCATTGTTAGAAGTTCAATTCTGACTGGCTCAAGATTGACTTAGCTTTCCATCCTTCAGAGGCTGGAAAAATGCAGATCCAGATTATTGGGGCAATATGCTGACTCTGTAAACCGCTTAGAGAGTGTGGGAAAGCACTCTGTGCTATTGCTATCTGTGGTGCCACATCTGCTTCAAGTTCTGAATATTTTGGAGAGAGATTGTAAGAAGAGCAAGTTAGAACCCACTAAGATCCATGGAATCTTCTCACTTCCCCATGTCAGATCCACAGTAGTCTGATTTGAGCCTCACTGAATTCTCCCTATTGCTTTCAGAGGGGGAAATTTAAAAATCATGTTGGACAAAAATCTCCACAAAACTGATCTCTTTTCTCTTCCTCCATCCTGACTGAAGTAACCTGGTGGGACTTTAGATGAAGGAAAAGCTCTTCTTTCTTGATTTTTTTCCAAACCTGACATAAGTGTCCACCATTTCTAATTCTGAAAATGACTGCTGGAATGGAGATAGCAACATCAATGTGATTGGTCCTTTTCCTCTGCTGTTACCTGATGAAATAGAAAGGGGCAGCTATTGATATATGGCTGGGTGAGGTTGTGGATTAATTCTCATTGGTTCTGTATCATACATTAAAAACTCCCAAACAATGTGATGTTAATAATGCAACCTTTCCCTTCTCATCATCAATAGCTTGTTTTCTCAAATAAAAGTCCTGGTCCTTATTTTGTGAGACAATCATTATGTGAGATAATAATCATTCTTATTATGTGAGACAACACACCGTATCATGTGAGAAATAAAAGGAAGACTCTTAAAAGAAGACAATGGTAAAATGCCCCTGTCAGGAGAGTCAACCTTATGTGAGACAACAAGTACCACAAGTCTGTGAGTTTGTATAAACAGATAAGAGAAACTAATTGCATTCCCTACCACATACTGTGTTATCTTTACAGGTTAATTGCTCTGCTGGTTGCTACTTTTGAAGCTGCTGCTCTCCCAGATTTCCTTTGCCACCTTTTACAAAATAAGCTGTTTTAAGATTCTGTATTCTTCTGGAAAATCACAGAGCCCCGCTTCTTAACTTATCAAAGTTGTCAGGAAATCATTTTATTTTCATTATAGTATAATAATAAATTTCACCTTCTGGGTCAATTTTGTTGTCTCTTAGGAACATGACAATGGTGTGTAGCTTCTAATGTATAATCTTTTATGTTTGGCAGTAGATTGAATTGAGGACATCTGCAAAATGAAAACAGCAATGCTTTTGTGAAAATACCATGCGGGCTTAAAAGTTTACCTCCTTCATACGTCACACCAAATAATAGCAGCTGCCACATGCCAATTTGCTTGTTTCCAAGATATTTGGATGTCAATCAGGGGTGGGTTCCAGAAGCCGCTACTGCCGGTTCACTCATGGTTGCGCAGTGCATGCACACACTTGATGCGTGCAGTGTGTGCATGCACAGTACTATTAAAACAAAGATGGCGGCTCCTACGGCACTGCTGGGGGACCAAGGGTGTGGCAGGCCTAGGTCATTGCCGGTTCCAGTGACCCAGGCTGTCAAATCACTACCAGTTTGGCTGAACGGGGCTGAACTGGTAGGAACCCATCACTGATGGTAATTATTTAAGAGTACGTTTGTCCATCTGACATATATCAGAGGTAGAACAGTGATGTGCCTTTCCTTCACTACAAGATTTGATCAAGTTCATCTTGACTTTGGCTGATTTGTAAAAAAACTAAACAAGATCAGATATGGTTCATGCTTGTGTGAGAGATCCTTGGGAAATATCAGGAGAATGGAAAAGACCAAGAAGTAAAAGAAAAAGACTCCTAAGGGAAGACAATGGCGAAATACCCTTTACAGCTATAAACAGGGGAGTCAAACTGTCAGTCCTGAGGAAGCTAATATATAGTACTTACTAAGTTTTTCTGTAGAGAAGAACAAAAATGGTACCCATTTATATAACTAGGAGAGATAACACATTTTTAGTTAAGACCATCTTCTGCAATAGTCTAAACTGATAAACCAGATTTTTTTTTACATATGAAAATCTGTGTTAAATTATTCTGGCTTTTTTGTGTGAGAAAACCCCTGTATTTTAATTGCCTGTTCCTTTGGAAGACAAGGAATCAATAGGCAGTGATGAAAACCCTTCTATAAATACTAAACCGTGTATGTCCAATAATAATCCAATGGTAAAATGTTAACATAAAGGGCTTCTGGCACCAGAGTGATTTATTTCTCAGTTCTGTGGGAGATGCAATCAGTTGGAACCTACAGTTGGAAGTGATGGCTGCAGCTTCATCTATGCATCGCTTCAAAACTCACCTCCCGTTCAAACTTTAATATGTCATATATCGATTGGAGTTTGATTGTAAGCCTGTCTTAAGTCTTGGACCCCGGGGGGGAGGGTGACTTACTGCCATTTTAAAAGATGCCTAAAGTAGATTGAAATAGATTATACTGCTGCTAAAAAAAAACAAACCTATGCTTATTCCCCAGCTAAAAACTTCCTCTCTGAAATAAAAATAGTTTATTTTGTGCCCTGGACTTCAGCAGCACCAATAGCAGTACACTGGCAGGTTCTATTTTCTTTGTGTAGTTTCTGCACAGTTGGCGGGAGAGTTAGAGTTACCCATATAGGGCTTAATGCAGTGTTTCTCAACCTCGGTGACATTAAGGTGCACGGACTTCAACTTTTCTTTAAAGAAGGGAGGAAAAAAAACCAGAAGGTGTGTGTGAATCAAAGTGGCATTTCTGTACAGGCAGTAATTATACACACAAAATAAGGGGCAGGGAATCACTGATTTGGTTTTTCCTCTGCATGGCAAATGCCATCTGCGCAAATCTTTTCTATTGTGACCCAATTAAAGGTGCAGGAATGTATGTCATAGCTGGGATGCTACAGATTTTATCTCTGCAATAACCCACTTAATTGTAAAGGAAGTAATTGTACAGACATCCCTGAAGGCCAATATGCATCTATCTGTGTGTATAGGTACCTGTGCAGGCATGTATGCGTTTTGAGATGGTGAATTTCATGTACAATTAAAGAGGAACCCAGCAACTAAAAATTGAAAGTCACTTTTCTATTATGTTATCTAAAACTAAAAGATAATTCAGAATTCAGGGTTAGAGATCTATACAATACAATAGCAGAGTTGGAAGGGACCTTGGAGGTCTTCTAGTCCAACCCCCTGCCTAGGCAGGAAACCCTATTCTGTTTCAGACAAATGGCTATCCAACATCTTTTTAAAGACTTCCAGTGTTGGGGCATTCACAACTTCTGGAGGCAAGCTGTTCTACTGATTAATTGTTCTAACTGTCAGGAAATTTCTCCTCAGTTCTAAGTTGCTTCTCTCCTTGATTAGTTTCCACCCATTGCTTCTTGTTCTACCCTCAGGTGCCTTGGAAAATAGTTTGACTCCCTCTTCTTTGTGGCAACCCCTTTGTGGGAATCTGTGACAGAATTCTCATCACAGTTACAGTTTCCAAGATTCACTAGAATAAACTATGATTAGTTAAATTATTAAAAAGCCAGTATAAACATAGTTTAAATTCCACATGTTCACTCCTTATTGATGCTCAGCATTAGGAAGCATTTTCTGCTTACCAGAGATGCTGTAATGGGAAAGGAATGAGCAATCAGTTGTGGACTCATAAAATGGGTACTTCTCTCCCCTCCAAAAATCCCCTCAATAAACTTTATATGAGAGCAATTCATTTTTTAATAAGTCTATAATTGATCCTGTCTCAAATATCACTTCAGATGTGGCATTACATTTTTAGTATTCTTTAGTTGAAGAGACTACCGGATCAATGAAAGTTGCTGCTGTTTCCCCAAAATGGGGAGCGAAGAGAAAGACACAAACTTGGCCCCTTTTCTAAACGCTTTTATCAGTTTGAAAGACAACTCCACAAAAGGACTATTACTCTAATGAAGTGGCTTTGTTTCTCAGATGAGCTCTTATATGGTGTTCTCATCTCACCTCCCATTCCTCACTGCAGAAAAGTGACACTTAAAAGTTGGCAGCTGAGGGAAATATCTCTGAGAAGATTGAGGAAAATAACACCCAAATAAAACGGCAGGTGTTTGGGGTTGCTCTTATGGTAGCAATTGAACTTCCAGCAATGTGCAGTAAATGTGTTTTATAGTCAGCGTTATTCACTAAATATGCATAGACATGGATGAAGCATAGATCAATGTAATGGTTCAGCAGGCCTCGATTAGTTGAATGAGAGCTGCACAGAGAGCAGGGTTTCTGCTCATATGCCACCTCAATTTATTTTAACGGAGGTTATGTTTGGCAGATTTCTCAGCAGATTATAGGTCTGAACTCCATTGCTTTTGATAACTGCCCTGCTCTGGCCATGAACTGTGTTCAGGTGGGCTCTTCTGGCACCAATATAAGTGATATAATAGCTCATCACAGACATGATATCCAGTTTGAAAGCTTGTGCTACAAATGGTGCTGCTTTGCTTTTTCAATATCAACATTTTAATTTTTTTTTATTTTGTTTTCCACCTGAGATCTTCTATAAAATAAATCATGTGGCCAGTAATAGAATCAGAAGCTTGTGGAAGTTCTCTGGAGACTTCTCTGAACAGATGACAAATCTGAATTCCTGTGGGAAAGTATTCCTGCATTTCTCCTGCCTGGACAGCTGTTACCTTTCCCAGCGGGTCAGTGTCAAAAACATCTCAATGTGACTTTTAAATTTCCTCATTATTCACTCGTTAAATTAGAGTTCATCTGACTTGAGGCACTTCACATTACCTTGCCTTTTTTAATCACTTCCTTACATCAATTCAGCAGAAAGCCTATAAAATGTGAAGATTTTTAAAATAAAAAAATATGGCCTTAATTAGTCATTGGAGAATTTCTTTCAGCTAAATGTGCAACCGTAGTAAGTGTTAAAAAGTTATACAAAAATTGGAGAGAAATAAAATGTGAAATGATCCTGATATTGATTTTAATATAACTCACCATTTTCATACATGAGTATTTCCTTTGATCTTTTTACCAAGATTTTTCACTCCCAAACTTTCAGTGGCAATCCTACCTATGCACGCACACGCACACACACATACACACACACCTTTCTTATTCTTACTGAGCAGATAAAACTTCATTATTGGTAAAAACAATGGTTTGATTCACTCATAACATCAAGTTGGGATTTGTTTTGACTTTTGTCTTATTGAAAAATGTACAATATTTTATTCTCATATAGTGCTAAATTGTAATGACCTTTACTAACAAGCCCATTCATATGGATTAGCTCACCTCAGCACATGTATCATATAAGAATCTTGTAATAAATATTTTGTTTATCTGAAGTATTTTATGTAAAGTTTTTTTATTGTTAAATTTTATAGTCTGCCTTTCACTTATACAACACAAAGGAATATATATAAGTAGGACCATTGTAAAGATAAGATGGATCTATGGGATATTAAAAAAGCAATCTTCAAGTATATTGTCAACAGTAGGGAAAAATTGTTATAAATACATATTATTAATAACAGTTATGAGATTATATAATTGTGAATGTATATATGAAATTGATAAAATTAATATATATATATTAATATATGTTGTATTTGTGCTGATAAATAAATAAAGGGAGACTAGTATAGATCTATTTCAAGCTATTTAGCTCTCATCAGCTAGCCATACCCTTACTGGGATTTGAACCTGGGCTATATTACATATTAGGCAGACGTCTTAGCCATTAGGCTAAGATGTCTGCCTAATATGTATATGTACATATTAGGCAGACGTCTGCCTAATATATGTACATATTACATATGTATACACACACACACACACACACACATATACATTGCTATTTTTTCCATGAAACAACCTTGTGAGATGGGCTTAGAGAGAGTGATATGCCCAAAGTAGTCTGTCTGTCTATCTACCTATCTACCAAATCTAGAGATACCCATCTCCCTCACATAGTGACTGAGCAGTGTACTCATACCTTAAATGAGAACTAGAACTCACCATTTCCCAGTTTCTATACCAGCACCTGATCACTATGGCAAACTGGCTCTCTTAGTCAGCCAAGATAACTTAAATTGAAAACAGTCATTATTTACTTCATTATTTAACTGCAACAAAATACTAAATATTGGTTATTTGATTCTCTGGTGACATTATCTGAACAGAGGAGATTAATATTGCTGATTAGCACTGATCAAATGATAGATGCAATGCAGTCCTGACTGTCTAAATTGCTAATTCATTCTCTTCAGCACTTGTATGCTTATCCTTGGTGCGCCACAGAGTGCGAACTAGCTTATGGCAGCTGACTAATGGCTTAAGGTTGCTTGCTTTTCCAAGCTCCTCTGCTGGTCTTGCCTCGCCTTGTGTTGCATTGCCCTACGTCAAGCCAGGTCCAGCACTGGCTTCCGCTTTCTTCATACATGAATGCAGCTAGGTTTTCCCACCGAAGTGATAACCATTTATTTACTTATAATGTGGGTTGCTTTCAAACTGCTGTGTGGGCAGGAGCCAGGGAGCGAGCAATGGGATTTCACCCCATCTCATGGAGTCAGGCTCCAACCACTGGAATGCAAAACATTTCTGGCTGATAGTTCCAGCATCATTAAGCCTGTGTGCCACCACATCCCTTAACAGTAATTAGAAAACTACCAACCATAAAAAGCCTCATAGCTGCCTCTGAATTTGAACTGTGGCTCCTTAATGATTCAGGATCCAAAAAAACAACTGTAAGTATTGGCTTCAACTCTGATGTGTTAAAAAAGTGATTTTGCACTATTGCTTTCTTTATCATCTCTCTCCTATCTATTGACATTTATTTGATCTCCTCTCTGTTTCAGATTTTTTTTTTCTTTCAAAATTTGCCATATATCCATTTTGGTCTCCCCGAATTCTTTCCAGGTCAATTTTTTCCTTGAAAATAGCAATAGCAGTTAGACTTATATACTGCTTCATAGGGCTTTCAGCCCCCTCTAAGCGGTTTACAGAGTCAGCATATTGCCCCCACAGTCTGGGTCCTCGTTTCACCCACCTCTGAAGGATTGAAGGCTGAGTCAACCTTGAGCCAGTGAGATTTGAACCTTTGAACTGCAGATAGCAGTCAGCTGAAGTGGCCTGCAGTACTGCACTCTAACCACTGCACCACCTTGGCTCTTGATATCCAGAATAAATTTCCACTCCATATGAGATTTAAGAACTCTCCAAGCCTGAAAAAAAGTACATTTCCCTCCCCTCATACAATTTAAAATGAAACTAGTCAATGGAAAGAGGGCGTTGGGATGTCATGATTACTTTTTTGACTTACGCTAGAATTATTTCTAAGGTATTATTCAACAAACAATAAAAAGGGAAATTTCTTCACAGGATTAATAATATTTTATTTCTATGCTGGAACTACAGCTAAGAGATATATGGTGATATCGGAGATTATAAACTTATTTTTCAAATGTGATTTAAAATTAGATTAGAAATAGTAGAATAACTCTGGGGCAGATGCGAGACGTATTTTAAAACTAATTTGCAGTGGGATTATATATACTTCATTCTTTTGAAAGATTCTATTCGTTAGAATCAGTTTTTTTCCCAAACACAAAACAAGCATATTGTGCATTGAGTTAAGAAACTGCAAATCTTCTTCAACATAATTTCTACAAAATATTACCAGTCAAATAAGAACTTGGCATCCTGTTGGTGAGATCACGCAAGAAGCAGCATGTTTTTGAATTCATGCCAGGGGCAGACCAATTTCTAACATTTGAATGCAAGTCACTTTGATTTAAACCCCAGGATTGATTTTGGAACTGTGCTGTGCTGAAAATTAAAACATTACCCAGGTAGATATTTCCATACAACTAGCATTTTATACTCCTACAGGTGGTTTGCATGGGTTTATTTTATTCTAGCATTGGAATAGTGGATAGCTTAAGCACCATTTTGAACTTTTTTTGGGTCACATCTAATTACATACAGACAACAACATACATTCTACCGTAGCTACATAAATGTAGGTATTTAGCTGAAGAAGCTTCTTGGATGAGAAGTGAAACGTCTTCAAAGAAAAACAAGAAAGTCCAGTTGCCTCTTGAAAAAGCACCTTTGGAATGTCTTACGGAGTATCTTAAAGAATTGAAATTATTATTTCAGACAACATTGCCATATAAAATACAGTTAAAGAAGCTGAAATAAATAAAACATAACAATCTAAAGAAATGTGATTCTCAGTAATGAGACTCAAAGGGAGAGCTACTAGGTCTCTATATTGGGTCTAAACGGCCCTGCTTCTTTTCCTGATCAGATGAGCTTCATGATAAAAAATAGAAGGTGAATAACAGGGATATGTTTTTCATGGGTAGTATTTATGTTTAACCATTTTGAGTAAATTTTAGTTTGAAATAATACAGTGCAAGCATGTGTCAAATATACAGTATGATGCAGGCTTTTTCACAAGAAAGGCAAAATTGCAACGCTCTAATTTTTTAACAGAAAGTTTGAAGACAATACCAGCTAGAGAAATAACTCTTATATTTAATAATTTAGTTCATTTAGGCAAAATAATAAGTAATAATACTCCAAATATATTGCTTTAACTACCTTTCAGAACAAGCAGGTAGAGACCTAAAGACTGCTTTAAATAATCTGTTGGAGGTTGGCTTGCCAAGGGAGGCCTTATTAGATAACATATTCAATATATCAAAGATGTATGACTGAAAATTCCAGAGAAATGTGGTTTGCCAAAAGTAATTTTGTATCTGGGTTATTTAATTGCTGATTATATATTCATTGTGTACAAATCACACCTGAAACCCCTAGCTGAAATTTGTACTTTGGGGGCAAAAGAAAAAGAAACCCAGCTGATTGCCTGAAAATATATAAACCTAGCTGATCAATTTCTAATGAAGGGTTTTAGAAATAAAAAAGGTTTATCCTTGTGTTTTGATATCCATGTTTCTCATCATTTCAATTACCCAATTTGGCCAGATGCATCAGAAATCTATTGAATCTACAATTCAAATTGTCCCCAGCCAACCCATTTGAGAATATGGGAGTCAACATTTGACATACTTCAAAGTTGGATGAGATTATTCTAGAAATATATAGTCTATGTGAGAATTAGCTGTGAATTCAACACACCAATCGTCTGATAGAAATTATATAATCTGAGAGAAAAGGAACATTGTTGAGGAAGGACTTGTTTTCTAAAAATAAGCACCTTAGTTTCCTCTCATCATTTATTTTTGATAAATGCTTCAGCTTTGTCTCACATTTGTCGGATAAACATTCATCCTGTGCCATATATCCCACCGGCATTGTCTTTCAAGTAACTCCTTAAAGTCTCCAAGAATTGATCTCATTCCAATGACAGCCGTGCTTTTGATAGTCTCTCTTTCTTTCCCTTTTTCATTTCCATTTTATAGAACTATATTTTTATCTGCCTTTCACAGCCTACACAACATAAGACGTTTCATTTCAAGAAAAATAAATCCTGTATTTTACAAGAATAATTAGACAAATGATTGCTTCTAATGATCAAACTGCTTTTAGACAGTATCTTGCATGATGATCAAAAAAGAAAAAGGGGGAAAGAGAATTCTAAAACACACCACAAACCAAGACAGAAGGGAACATCAATTTGCCTGAAATTTATGTATGCTAATTTATATAGCTAATTTATATGTAAAATGAAAACTTGGGAGCCACTGCTGGAACTGAAATGGGATGCAGACATTGTGACCAGATATCCCTCCCTCTTCCTATTGCAATCAGCCTGCTGAAAAGGAATTTTATGTGATTCCTTTTTTTACTTGCTTAACTTAAAACATGCTCAATTCAAAAGAGGACTATTGTCAATATTGCAGGATATATAAGCACCCAATCAGTTACAAAAGGAATCACAGACATGTCACTCACCCTTATGCTTCTAAAATATTATGAGATATACTTCTGCCTCTTAATTCAAAAAACTGCAGTCAAAATTTAATGGCTGGGATGGAGAGGAAGATAAATTTCATTTCTGTTTTACTTCCTAGCAAGACTTTGGGAAAACAACTTTATGATATTTGATGTTGTGAGAGTTGCAGCAGTCAACCAAACATAATACACAATTTTGGCTTCTTTCCAGGCTTTCTGGTGCTCAGGAACAAGCTTATTGTGGAGGGAAAATAAAGATTAACTTCATGGATTCATTAATGGACATTAATGAACATTAATGTAATGAACATGGACATTAATGAATCTGCTGACAGAAAGAAGAGAACAGCTGCATTTCATCCCAATTATTATCCAAATCCTTTCACAATTTTTAATTGTAGATTAATATGTTTACATAGCTTCACAACCTCCATTTCTTATAATCCTGACCTAGCATAACTCTTTTTGTTGGGCACAATGGTCTGATACAGCTGGAGAATGCCAGCTGAGGAAGAGTTTGAGTTCTAATAAAAGAGAATATTTGTAGCTCAGGATTGAATCCTGGGTGCTCTCTGAGTTTTGTTGTTTGCTTGTAGACATTTCATTACCTGACTAGGTAACATCATCAGTGTTAGTGTGAGGTTTGTTCCCTATGTAAAGCTCCTGTATATAAACAGAGAGCAAGCCCTATACTCGTTAGTACTGATGATGTTACCGAGTTGAATAATGTCAGCAAGTGAATAACTAACCTCAAAGAGCATCAAGGATTCTGAAGAGTTTTATGTAAGCTAACACTCTACATGAGCAAAGTGGTATGTTTTAAAACCCTTATTTTAATCTCCATAATTCCTCTTCAGCATAGTCTTAAATTCCAATGCATCTGGAATAGCTCAGGTTTGGGAAAACTGTTCTAAAATGTTTCAATAGAAATCCCATTTCACAATAAAAGAAACTCATTGTCTATGGAAGAAGGAAGCCATTCTATCTTAATCCGGCATTCTTGTGACAACTGATGTTCTTTAGAGATTAAGTGTTGAAATAGGTTAACTAGGAAAAAGAAATTATTATGCACTATTCTACTATAATGGAAAATTATATTTTGCAGATAAGCTTTGTTAGCAAATCCTTTGCACAAAAGATTCAAAGATCCTAAGCAGCTGTCATGGAGGGCACCCCAATAATTTCATATTACTTTCTCCCTCCAATCTGAATTCTCTTGGAACAAAATTTTAGATCAGTTGTAACTGCAACTTTTGTATTTCCTTGCAAAACCAGCTGCAGAGGGAAAAGTCTAGCTGATAACAAAGAGAAATCATGCTTTACTTTATTTAAGGAGAGTGCGTAATTGTCATTAGTGGGCAATAAGAATGGGATACTAAAGTTTTGTGCTGCCTCAAAAGGACGAGACTGTGGATAGTGAGTTTTAGACCTCTATTGTATGAGTTAATAAATTTACATCTACTAGGCAGCTGCATTGCTCTGACAGAAGAGCTGAAACCTTTCCTTTTCCTTATTTCTTATTCAGATAATGTACTATTTAATTAATTGACCAAAGGATACATTATGCAAAAAAAAAAAAGAGTGTTATCAGATTGTAGTTATTCAGAAAAAAATAAAAGGAAAACCAGCTGGGGAAAAAATGTAGTGCAAGCAGTAGTTTGGAGAACAGATGACATTTAATCACTTATTTTCAAGCTTTCTTTTACCAAATTTAAAATCCAGACTGAATCTACACCAGCGTTTTTCACAAGGCAGTGAAAGGTTTGATTCTCCCCCCTCCCCCCAATCAAGTCTATGGTCTAGTAATGTGGGCAAGCTTCCTTCGATTGTGGATGTTTGCTATGTGTCACTTGGCTGTTATTTTATGTTATCTTTGGTGTTGTTTATTGTTTTTAATTATTAGCTGCCCTGAGCATGCATTTGAGAAGTAATAGCAATAGCAATAGCACTTAGACATATATACTGCTTTACCGTGCTTTACAGCCCTCTCTAAGCGGTTTACAGAGTCAGCATATTGCCCTCAACAATCTGGGTCCTCATTTTACCCACTTCAGAAGGATGAAAGGCTGAGTCAACCTTGAGCCTGGTGAGATTTGAACTGTCAAATTGCAGGCAGCTGCCAGCCAGCAGAAATAGCCTGCAGTACTACATTCTAACCACTGTGCCACCATGGCTCATATATATTTAATGAATAAATAAACATATAACACTTTTAAGGAAGAAAATAATAATTAGCTGGGCAACTATTTGGAGATAGAAGTGACAAATATCAATATTTGAATTGGGGAAACTGAGAATGAAGAAAAGTTTTAAGCAGTTTATTTTCTGATGTCCCTGCTGAGACAAAATGCTGCCCCTCATTTTATTAGAAGTTTTAAAGGTTCTACCAAAATATCAAGAGGTCTTATGAGTGCTATCCAAAATACAATTGAGCCTTACATATGCATGCAATATAGAATCATTTATGAACACCTCACTGTCATGAAGGCAATTTTCAAAAGGAGGCCAGGTGGAGGAGGTGATAGAACATGGTACCTTTGAGCATCTATATAACAGTAGACATTTCCCTTGGCACTTACCCGGCTTTTTGACCCATCCGAAGATAAAATGGGAAGCTGGCAAGTTGCAAAGCAAAGAACATTTGTCTTCTTTATTTCCAAGAATGCCTCTGAGCTGCACATAACACATTCCCAAGAAATAAAAATGATGGATGGGTACAGTCTAGTGCTTTGTTTGAAAGGGTGCCTAAAAAAAGATAAAAATAACCTTGAATGGAGTGGAGCATCCTGTGTGTCCATACAGAGGGGCAAGGAATCATCTTATCCAAAAAAGAATAGAATAGATTAGAATAGAATAGAATAGAATAGAATAGTATAACAGAGTTGGAAGGGGCCTTGGTGGTCTTCTAGTCCAACCCTCTGCACCACTTCAGACAAATGGTTATTCAACATCTTTTTAAATACTTCCAGTGTTGGAGCATTCACAACTTCTGGGGACAAGTTGTTCCACGGATTAATTCTTCTAACTGTCAGGAAATTTCTCCTCAGTTCTAAGTTGTTTCTATCCTTGATTAGTTTTCACCCATTGCTTCTTGTCCTACCCTGTTTGCTTTTGGTGGGTGGTTGCTTTGTGACTGACCAGATTCCTATGGTAACTTTCTGCAAATGTAGAATTTCCTTTGATAGAAATCATTTTATTAAAAAATGGCTTTTGAGGTGCTTATTAGTCCTGAAAAATTGGCTTCCTCTTCCTCTGAATTAGGCTGTAGATTGGTCCTTTATCCATCGATCCCATGATCAAACATTTGCAGCATCAAGGCTGACTGCAGTTCTCTTTGACTTGGGTCCTACCCTATAAACCAATAGGAAACAAATTTACTTCAGTCATCCTAATAGACCTTTGAAGAAAGCAATGACATTGTCCCTTTTTCAGGCTAATATAATTCAACTGGTCTACAAACTCTCCCACTTTTTGTCATCCTTCTCAATTATAGTCACAGAAATGGAGTGGGAAGTATCACTATTTGGAACCCATTTTCAACAGTAATTAAATGGTCCAGTGGTATATAAATTTGAATGTTAAATGTTAAAGATTTTTGAGGATGATCAAGCAACTTCAAAAAGATGGTTCTGACTTCATGCTACTTGAGGTGCCCAACTTTTACCACCACAGAAATAATACAATACAGTTATTTAATTGCACAACATTGATATAAACTAGGAAGATAATCCTGATCCTATATAACCTTGGATGTAATTTTTATAAGAAGCATGTACAAAGATATATCCTTCTTGATTATTTTATAGTTAAGATATTTGCATTCCAGAGACAGGCCATTTTTGGAAAAGTTAAAGATCATATTTTGTATTTTGAATCAACCCAATTTGAAGTTAGGGATAAGGCAGGAGACATATTTTATTGATTTATTTATCAAATCTATATATGGTAGCTGCCCACTTCATCAAACAGCAAGCAACAATATTTGGATAAAAATCACTAACATAAAAGCAACAGATATAAAAAATATAGAAGTCTACTTTAAGAAATATATGGTATAAGAAAACAAATATGCAAATCCCTAGGCAAAAAGAGGATAAAAAGGGCCACCACAACAAAGCAAATCTCTGGTTCTCTGAGTACCCCATGCATAACCAGATTTTGCTGGCCTTGAGAAATGACAAAAGGGAAGGAGCTCATCTAATATCAGGGGGAAAGGAAGTCCCTTAAGGTGTGCATTGCAGGAGAGAATGCATTTTTCTTGGGACCCATGACACGTATATTCCTAGTTTACAGTATCCGTAGAATGCCTTTCTCCTCATATTTTCTTCACAATAGCAACCTTGTGAGGTGAGTTGGGCTGAGAGAGAGTGACTGGCTCAAGGTCACCCAGCTGTCTTTCATGGCTAATTCAGGACTAGAACTCACTGTTTCTTGCTTTCTAGCCTGGTACTTTAACCACTAGACCAAACATATTTTTAATTTTAACTTTAAGATACAAATTATTTCTATTTTATTGGATTTTCCTGCAAAGTTTTGTTATCATTCTAAATCCACAGGATGAGTGCATAAAAACTTTAATAAATATATGATGTATTTTCTTCTCAATATTTGAGTTTTTCAACACAATCCAATAAAGCTTGGTATCTGAGAAAACTTAATTTTGTTTGCCATATTTTCCTTCAGGATCAACAATTTCAATTTTTGATGATACTTTGGTATTTCTATTAAAATATGTTCTCGAAAAATTGTTAAGGTGTACATTAAAATGCAAATTGGTGGTTTTATTAAAGATTTCTTTAAGTTCCCTGACAATGCATTTATATGCAAATTGATGAAATGTAGACTTGGTATTAAAAATCAAACCACATATTGAAAATTAAAATAGAGAAGCATTCTACTTTTCAGAAGATCAGCAAACAACTTGAAAGTGTGCGAGAAACGGGTTTGCAAGTGTCTTGCATTTGTTCCCTGGTTACTCAATAGGAAGTAAACTGATAATGAAAATGTATTCTTATATGCCAAAAGGTCTGTATTGTTAAAAATGGAAGTTGGCAAATGGTTTGTTACTGGGCACAACCTAAGATGTTCCACAGTCCATTGTCTCCTGTCAAATATTATTATTATTATTATTATCAGTGATGAAGCACCCACAACTTCTGAGGACAATGAAAGAGCCTGCCGTTAGAAGTTGGGGATGCTTCATCACTGGAGGCTTTCAAGAAGAGATTGGACAGCCACTTGTCAGAAATGGTATAGGATCTCCTGTTATAGCAGGGAGTTGGACTAGATGATTTACAAGATCCTTTCCAACTCTGTTATTCTGTTAGGTGAACTGATAATGAAAATATATTCTTATATGCCAAAAAGTCTATATTGGTAAAATGGAAGTTGGCGTATGGTTTGCTGTTGGGCAGAACCTGAGATGCTCCACAGCCTTTTGTTTCCTGGCAAATATTATTATCCCTTTCATTTTCTCTGGTTGTTTCACATCAAAGATGAAAGTCCTTTTCTCCTATCTTGGCCATCCTAGGATGGGGAGAGCAGCTTTGAGATGATAGCAGAAACTGTGGACTTTTTATAGCATAACTCTTTTTGTAGGGCACAATGGTCTGATACAGCCGGAGAATGCCAGCTGAGGAAGAGTTTAAGTTCCAATAAAAGAGAATATTTGTAGCTCAGGGTTGAATCCTGGGTGCTCTCTTGAGTTTCGTTGTTTGCTTGTAGACATTTCATTACCTGACTAAGTGACATCATCAGTGTTAGTGTGAGGTTTGTTCCCTATGTAAAGCTCCTGTATATAAACAGAGAGCAAGCCCTATACTCGTTAGCACTGACGAGTTGAATAATGTCAGCAAGTGAATAACCAACCACAAAGAGCATCAAGGATTCTGAAGAGTTTTATGTAAGCTAACACTCTACATGAGCAAAGTGGTATGTTGTTTCACATCAAAGATGAAAGTCCTTTTCTCCCATCTTGGCCATCCTAGGATGGGGAGAGAAGTTTTGAGATGATAGCAGAAACTCTGGACTTTTTATAAAGATCACTTGGTCTTGGTGACTATTTGACAACAAAGGAAATTGATGAATAATCATCAATCACAAGCTGCATGTTCCATGTAGATCAGGGTGTCAAAGTTGCATCGTCACAATGTCGTCATTTGATGTATTGTGACTTCCCCCCCCTTTGCTAAATCGGGCATAGGCATGGCCAGCATGTGACACATCTGGCCTGCAGCCCTGATGTAGATTACCTAATGCAGCTTGTTGCTAGACAAAGCCGATCTAAGGCAGCAAAGTTGATGTTCTGCTGACTGGTCTCTCTCGTGATTGCTGATTGATTTATATCCTGGTAATATGAATCCCCAGACAAACCCCACCAATATATGGCATTTATACCATCAAGTTTACCATTGTATTATCCTATGCTGGAGCTAATTGTCATGCTTAAGGATTAGCAATATATGCAAAGCTGAAATGTCAGAATGTATAAAATAGAAAATTCAGAATATTAAACTTTTATAATATAGAGTTTGGAAAACGTATTTGAATTCCAACTGATTCTTCAAAATAGAACTTAAATACTGAGAGCCACTGCCCTTGAATTATCTGGCTGGAGAACTATGAATCTTTCAGTTAATTAAAAAGATGCTCTTCTTAAGGAGAGCTGATAACACAGTTTCCCCTCAGACATCAGCACCTCTTTGCAACAGAGTTTTATACAGAGGGATTTGAGCTGAATATTGGAATTTTTAAACTAATAATGAGAAATATTAGGATACACGAAGGATAATTTGACAGACACTTTAAAAGTGAAAAATGCAATCATTTGGAAGCTATTCCCAGGTTCTCTGAGTTATTATTCAGTCATTGATTAAACTGGCTACAGAATACTGAGAGATCTCCATTCCGCAAATCATCTAGCTGAGATTATAATGCTTAATTTGAGTTTCTTCGCAGTTTAAGAACTAGTTTCACATTATACAAGAACTTTTATTTCCTACAGCCCACAGCTGTGATGGTTTCTCTACAAGAGCTAGAAAAACCCGTACTTTCAATCTCATCATTACTTCAAACATTGTTTTTTCACCTTCCCTTGGATGCCCTAAATATTTTGGGCAGCAGAGAAGAAAACCAAGGAATCCCTTGCAGTTTTCTTTTTCCTTTTCCAAATAATTTTATTAGAAATCATAATAAAACAAAATCTATACAAGAATATAAAATAGTGTGAAAAAGAAGTAACTTTTCCTGTCTTCCCAACAAATACACATAATTTAGGTAAATTTATCACCATCTCTTAAATTGCAACCTATAGTCTCTTCATCCCAGATTTCATGTCTTAACTAAAAACAGAATCTAAGTTCTCATCATGCATTCCTTATCAGCAAAAGTTGAATAAGACGTAATTACTTATCTTAACCTGCACCAAATAAGCCATTCTTGTATTCCCTACTTAACAATCTCAATTCTTGACCCCCACCTCAAACAAAACCCTACACCTTGACTTTTTGTCATCTCCTCAAAAGATCTTTCAGCCATTTAGCAAGTCTGTTTTGTAAATCCAATGAAAGAATTTTTGGGGGTGTGTGTGTGACTCCTCAGAAAGTCCTTCAAAACTTTAACAGATCTCTTTTGTGCATGCTGTCAAAAATATCTCTTTTCTGGTTTCAAGTTGTATTGAAGCATCATCCGGTTTCATCTGAATGTCCAATGCATTCTTTTTCTGCATCTTTTGCTTTCCTTACCATATTTATATCCGTATTCAGATTAATTTCAAGCTTCTCCGAGGTATCTTGTTCTTTTTCCATTGCATCCTTAACTGTCCATTTATCAATCATTTCTGAGTTTCATTTGACAAAAATCTTCATAATTTTTTTCATGTGAGCCGAGGTGGCACAGTGGTTAGAGTGCAGCACTGCAGGCTACTTCAGCTGACTGCAGTTCAGCAGTTCGGTGTTCAAATCTCACCGGCTCAAGGTTGACTCAGTCTTCCATCCTTCCGAGGTGGGTAAAATGAGGACCCAGATTGTTGGGGGCAATATGCTGACTCTGTAAACTGCTTAGAGAGGGCTGAAAGCCCTATGAAGCAGTATATAAGTCTAACTGCTATTGCTAACTGCTATTGCTATTAGTATTGCATCAAAAAGTCCACTCTTAGATTTCCTTACATTTTTTTAACTTCTAGCTGCCTCTTGGGTCCAATTCTTGTGCCCAGTTTTTTAAAGTCTCATTATCCCATCTTGTTTTGGTTAGTGAAAGTATAAAAGTGAAAGTCACTCTCTTAGACAGATAGATAGATAGATAGA
Source organism: Thamnophis sirtalis (assembly GCF_051295495.1). Lineage (NCBI taxonomy): Eukaryota > Metazoa > Chordata > Lepidosauria > Squamata > Natricidae > Thamnophis > Thamnophis sirtalis. The sequence continues at coordinate 98,554,738 of NW_028261383.1, forward strand.
TAGATGATAGATAGATAGATGATAGATAGATATAGATATATATGCCTTTAATCTATTACTGAACATATTTCTAAGCAAACCTTTTGCTGTTTAACCCCCAAAGTATTATTTTTCAAAAGCTTTTTAAACTGCATTTAAAAATCCTTTCTCTATGGAGAAATCAACTCACCTGGTGAATACAGTATAACTTGTTGTTCTAAAGAAAACAGGGAAAAAATCCACAAATCCAAAGGGATTCATAACTGAGGTTCATCTTCCTTAATGTCCTTAAAAAGACTATGTTAATGACTGTGAGCATAGATGGTCCCTTCCTTGACTCCCAGCTGCTCAACTCACAAGCAAACCACAAAATGGTGATACTCATGAGAAGCTGCTGTAAGGAGTCACAAGGGCTATCTCAAAGATCTCTCCTTAATCCAGAGATAATTTTGGCAGCCAGAATCCTGTATCCCATACCAATCTCCATTGTAATGCCATCCTCTGCAAAGAGGATGCTTAACTTGCCTTGACTTTTGGAGGCAAAAGTCTTCAAAAGCTTTGGAGGACTTTGGAGCCCTGCACTTTTCCACTGTTGGAAGAAAACAGATACTTCTAAAAAAGGAGAAAATGCTTCCTATCTTTGTGGCAAGGCAATTAAGGATGTGTGGAGCCATGCAAGTTGCTTGGTATTACAATGGAGCAGAATGCAGCAGTGTCATATCATGACGTTACTGTTTATGCTACATTTTGATGGCAATATACTGCGGTATCTGCTCCACCAGTAGCACCATGGAGGTGCCAGTCACTGTGGGTGAAAAGTGAAGAGGAGAGATAGGTCAAAACAGTGTTGTCATTGGCAGCATTCCTGATGTCTTTGGCTTAAAAGAACAATTATTAGAGCACATAACTTTAGAGCTATCTGGAGCTGAAGCTTCAAGGTCTATTTCACAGTTATTGTCACATTGATATCTCATCTTCCTTTAAGAGTCTCAGGACAGTAATTCATGTAAGCAATCTAATGTGGTTTTCAAAACATACTTGTGCAGTCAGTTGAATTGAGACTAGATGACTCAGCCAATCCATCACAGGTCTGTTGGAAGCTAAATTAGTGTGTGTCAGTTAGTGTCTATCTGCATATCTATGTACAGAGTACAGAACCTTTCTTGCAAAATGGAACTATGATGGTGCAGCACCCCTGGAAGTTACTTGCCCAAAGGCTTCCTCTCTGAAGACACAAATACCAAACAGCTGGCAACAGAAAGACTAGCTTGTCAAAGCACTATGGAAAATGTCTGATATGGATTTTGGGTACTCATGTTGCTCTGCCACAATGGTGAAATTCATTTTTTTAACTACTGGTTCTGTGGGCATGGCTTGGTGAGTGTGGCCAGCCAGAGGTGGTATTTGCCAGTTCTCCAAACCACTCAAACTTTCTGCTACTGGTTCTGCAGAACCTGTCAGAACATGCTGAATTTTACTCCCGCTTTGCCATTTATATTGCTAGCAGGACTGCTTTGAAACCAGAATGAAATTTAGAAGAGCCATGGATTTGATAGATTGCTCTTAAATATTGTCTGATTCTACAGTTATAGTGTGATCTGCTGTGATTGTCTAGCCCAGGGATGTCAAACAAACGACCCGTGGGCTGGATGCATCACACGCTGGCCACACACGGTTTAGCGAAGGGGAAAAAAGTCATGATACATCAAATGACTATACGGGTTTGAGACCCCTGGTCTAGCCTCTTGATCCTTTGTATGCTGTAGCGCTTGAGCATAGTCTTCCAGTTGGGTAAGATGCAGGGGTGGGTTACTGCTGGTTTTACTACCAGTTCGCAACCCATGTGCAACGCACGCTCTGCGTGTGTGCACTGTTCAATGTAAATTGTTCTTTGCACATGCACAGAACAATTTACAGTGAAATATGCACACGAAGTCACTAAAAAACAAAATTATGGTGGCCCAGCAGTGGCGAGGGAACCGATTCGCGGGCTGTGGCAAACCTGGGTCGCTGCCGGTTCTGAGATCCAGGCCTGAATTCCACTACCGGTTCAGTCGAACCAGGCTGAACTGGGAGCAACCCACCTCTGGTAAGATGGCTGCTTAATTAGAAAGTGGTTTGTATTGATCCTTGTTATGAAAAAAGGGATTCTCTTGTACTTGCTTCACAAAAGTTATTTGGCACAAAAGGAACAGAAAGAGAATCTTACCTTGAGACTTCCTCAACCTTTGCACCTAGCCAAAGCCTTGGTGTCTCTCTGTGTATAATAGTGCAGGCAGAGCTATTTTCTACATCAGTTGGATAAATCGGCTAGGTAAAAAATTGTAACTGTCAAAATGGACCACCTGTTTGAAATACAGAAAAACTCATTTTGCTCTGAATTGAGATATTGGTTAAGCAGGATAATAACTTTACCTTATTGCTTACTCTTCTTAATAATGTGCAATACAGCTGCACATTTTGCTTTAACAAAACCAGCTAACATCTCACCTGCCCTGACTATAAGCACAATCTGTTGTTTTAGCTCACTGAACAACAAAAGTTCTAAAAGCAATTTTATTCTTGACTGGCACAACTTAGTTTAAAAAAGCAGATTTTTAATAAGCAAAAAATAGCTAAAGTTAGGAAAAATGTGTCTAATAATCCAAGGCTGGCTACATCATCCCAAATCATGATCGGAACTACTTCATAAAGAGCTCTGAACTCTTTTGAACCATATTCTACAACACATACAGTATTTGCACACCAATCTTTGGCTAGTTGTACTAATTAAATTATTTTTATTTCTCATTCTTGTGTCATGATTACTATCACTTCTTAAAATGGCCCATATACCTCATGAAAATCAATTTGTCTTCAATATACCCTTTGATCGTTTTAATGTAGGTCTATATTGCTTGCCATACAATTTCTGTAGGAATAATTCTTATAGAATATGATGGTTTTGGGTAAAGTTGGTTAAAGTTCTTAAATGCCTCTGTGTACATGGGTAAGTAAATGCAGATGAGGATAAATTATCTGCAACACGATGATCACAATCATGCCTGATTTAGGATTATTGATCTGCAAGGACAAGATAGGAACCAGGGATTTCCCTGTCAGATATGGTAGTTATATGAATTGACAACTACTCCCCACCTTTAAGCTACTAATTACTATACCAAATATCTGTTTATTCCCAAGGGTAGGAGTGGAAACCATGACTTTAAATACCCAAGTGTATGAAAGCCCTTTACATGCTTTACACTGGAAGTTATGAATCACACTGTCTTTGTCTCGCAGCTTTTTGCATGGCTAATTATCTTCCATAGTGACTCCATCAGGTCCCAACTGTGTAGTGCAAGGATGTCTGAAGGCTGAATGACACAGAACACATTCATTCTATTCAAATTCATTCTGTGAGCAGATTCATAAAACATAGAATCATAGGATTGGAAGGGATCTCAGAGGTCTTATAGTCCAATCCCTTACTCAAGGAGGAGATCTTATACCATCACAAATGGTTGTTCAGTCTATTTCTGAAAACTTCCAGTGATGGAGCATCTACAACTCCAGGAGGCAAGCTCTTCCTGATTAATTGTTCTTACTATCAGAAAATTTCTTCTTACTGCTAAGTTGGATCTCTCTTTAACGAGCTTTGGCCCACAACTTTCCATTTATGGGCAGTTAGCCAGGGTTGCAACCTGGAATGAAAGCAAACAGGGAATTATACAACTACTATAAATGCTTGTGTGATTCATGTATTGTGATCTGGATGCATGGAATGTAGCTAAAAGTTAATTATTCCATTAGATCTCTCTGTTCCTTTTGTCAGTCTAGAGAATCAGTATTATTACCCAAAGATACTGAGTTCTGAAAAGAAGTGCCTTTTATGTGCCCTTGAATGTAATTCTTAATATAGGTTCTGTAACTTAAAGAGGGAAAAGCTAGGAAATTGAAAACAAGCACAATTTTTTTCCATTTTTACAATATGTATATGAGATTCTTAAAAAAAAAACTTTTTTATGCAATTGATCTTTCCGGTGTCAGAAAAAGTCAGGCACAAGGGAGGTATTTATTCTCCCTATCCCTGTATCATATTTAGTATATCAAAGTATCTATGCTCTTTTTTCCCAAATATGTAGAGATGTCCTTATTTTTAGACATAATGTTTTTTATCTGCATGGAATAAATTTTCCACCCTTATTTCTTAACAGCAGGGAGAGAGTCCTTGAATTTCAGTAAATAAATATATCTTTGAGGATTTATCTTCAAAACAAGCCTGTGATTCTATAAACTATGTGGTCTTATCCAGATAAATTCATGGTCGGAAAAATAGCATTTGGAGTTAGTCACTGAACTAAATGGAGCTTCTTTCTAAATGGGTGTATTTAGTCGTACTTTGTTCAGTTCTAGTTTAGTGCATTTGAGTAAGCCTAACCAAACATATTGGATACTGGAAGCCAAAAAGATTTTCAGTAAAGAAATTGCAAGCCAATGAGGTTTACTTCTAACAATCCCAGAAAAGCTAATTTTAATGAGCTAAGTGGTGAAAAAATACCATATATTAATGAGAACAATTATCTCTTAACTCCTTTGCAGGAATAAAAGAATCAATATGGTTAATTTATTTGCCCTATTCATGAAGCTGAATATGCCTCTTATGACAGGAATGGAATCTGTCTACAAATTTCTTTGATTCATTTCACTTTGAAAACTTCTGTCTATGGTAGACAGGTCCTTTAAGCAGTTTCTTGCCATACATTTTCTCAGGTATTAAAACATTCACTGGCTGATTATTTTTTCCTGACATGCAATCTGTTTCTGTGGAGGATGAACTTGAAGAATGCCGAAGTGCCTACTTTTCTTTGAAGCATTTTGTTTATAGGAAGTTTTAGAATTGTTAGTGCAGTTTTGATTGACGTTTTCAAACTTATTTTAAAAAAACTGATCTGAATTTCTGTTACAAAATATTGTCTTCTTGGAATGAGTTGAACTTTTCAGTCTATTTGGCAGATTAATTATTTCTTCCCATCCAGGACTGGAAAAAGAAAGAAGGATGGATAGAGACGTTTCTACCAGATTAACTGAACTATATCAAGAAGATAATCAGACATCCCCTGTACTTAGCCTCATCTAATCTATTCCTAATCAAGAAATAAATTGGATATACCATGACCACTTATGTAAAACTTTTACTTATGGTAAAAGTAAAATAGGGTAAACAAAGAAGCAACGAAGAGTGGCAATTCTCTTTTTTTCAAAGCCACTGAGAAATCTAACAGAACTAAGACAGGGAAACTACCCCCATCCAGATCCTGACAAAGATTATCCATGAGTGTGACCAAAAGTTGATTGTATATGTTATTCCATGACAGATACAATCAACTTTGGTCACACTAATGGATGATCTTTGTCAGGATCTGGATACGGGTAGTCTTGTCTTGGTTCTCTAAGATTTCTCAGTGGCTTTTAATAAAATTGACCATAGAATACTTCTGATCTGACTCCAAGAACTGTTTTACAATGATTTTATTCCTCCACCCTTGTAGATCAGTTACAGTGGTTGATGACAGGAGGGATTAAATTTACCCAATGCTCTCTTGTGGGGGCTACAGGGGACAATCCTGTTGCCCCTACTGCTTGGTATTTACACAGAATCCCTAGGTGAGATTATCCATCAGTTCAAAATGCAGTACCATAAGTGTCATGATGATAGTCAGTTTTACAACATCAGTTCTTCTTTTGGCTGGTAATGTCTTGGTGTTTGGTCGTTATAAAGGTCTGGATTTGTGAGAGCAAGCTAAAATTGGATTATGTCTAGCAAGGCATAATTATTGTTTGTTCACTGGGATTCTGCCTGCTCCAGTGCCTGTTGATGGTGAAGCACTGTCCCTGAAGCAACAAACCCATTACTTGGGTTTGAACTGGTGTGCTGTTGTGCAAATCCCTTGATAGTACAATCCATCTTTAGGATTGTGCTTACTAGCTTGAATTGGGAAAAGCAACCAAGGAATCCTTACTTTTAGGAAGTGTGGGAAGCTGAGGCACACAAGTGCTGCTTTCCAATAGCAGTGCTAGTTCTTTGAAGTGGTTTAACTGCATTCCGTAGGTAGTATTTTCAGACCAACATGGTCCAGAATTTATCTGTATCATGTATGTTTCAATTCACAGCTTAAACTTAACTTTACAAACTGTTTGGAATCTTAAATATTTATCTGGGTGGGGAGGGCACTGGGAGTTCTAATCCTTGCAACCTATAGGGTGAATGAAAAGCTGGAGCTATGCAAAATACCCTCTTTCATGTGGCCCCTGGTTCATTTCCAAACATCTGAAAGATGAAAAGTATTATTGGAAATGAATTTTGTCTAAATAATATCAACAGAATTTGGAAACTTCTGTTTGAATTAAACGTTTGAGAATGTCTAAGGTAGGGGTGTTAAACTCACATTGTCACATCATCATGTGACATATGATGACTTCCCCCCCTTTGTTAAAATGGGGTGGGCATGGCCAGCACATGATGCATCTGGCCCACGGGCCGCAAGCTTGACACCTCTGGTCTAAGGGATATTAGTAATAATGGTTGTTCTATTTCTTTTTTCTAGCTACAATAAGGTAATGTGCAGTCAAGATGTCCTGTGTTGAGGTTGCATCTCAACAGCATCATAAACTTGAGGCTTTACTTCTTCCAGTAAGTTTAGAATTGAAGAATTGGCATCCCAATGCAATGTGTATCTGCAAGCTATGATTTACAACAGGCTACCAGGTGTGTAAATTGCTCCTTTCAAAACAGAAATTATATACACACAGTGACCTTGAAGGTATGAAGTCACTTTATGTGTATTATTCAGAGAAAAACCACCATTTCTACCCATGGATAACCTTTATGAATAATGCCGTAATGTCTGGTTTTATACTTCAGAATCATTTGCTGGGCAAAAATATAGTTCAAGAAGGGAAATGCGGCAAATGGAACTGCAATACATTTTTAAAATCAGTTGTAAAGAAATGTTCCTAACCTCCATCTCAACATTTTTATATAATCTAAAAATTGAAAGGTACATAAAATGTTCATACCCTTGAATTGGCTATATATATCATCATACACCAGTAGCAATAGCATTTAGACTTATATACTTATCTGTAGTGCTTTACATCATTCTCTGGGTGGCTAACAATATAAGCATTATTTGCACATTGCTCCCAACAATCTGGGTCCTTATTTTACTCACTTGGAAGGCTGGAAGGGTGAATCAACCGTGAGCTGATCAGGATGAAATCTCCAGGCTATGGGGAGAGTTTTCCTGCAATACTGCACTTAACCATTGCCACCAAAGCTCCTTATATATGCCTAGCTCCACATGGGAAAAGAGAAGATTTTTTCTCTGGATTTCTCTTGCATGTGTGAGGAGCAATGGAAGAAAAGAGAGAGAGAGAGAGAATAGTGGTGGCATGGAGGAACTGAAGTGGGCAGGGCCTTTTCACATGAAGTTAACAAGATAGCAAACAAGAATGGTCTAATGGGTGAATTAATTTAGACTTACTCAAATTGGTTTCTTAACTTATGCTAAGATACTTGGCTCAGAATTCCCACCCAGCATGTCATGAGTACATAAAGACAATGGACTTGCAGGCTCTTCAAAATCTGCTGAAATCTGGACTCTGAATATTTTGATATAGACCTTATCAATATCTTATAACACTTCTTATGAATGATAATTATTTGTGTGTGTGTGTGTGTGTGTGTGTGTGTTTGTGTGTGTGTGTGTGTGTGTGTGTGTATAAAATCTCCCCAGCAAATAATATGCATATCTTGACTACCTTAGGAATAATAGAGGAAGTTAAGACTATGGTTTTGTCCAAAGTCATGGCACTCTTTATTGTGCCAAAACTAGCAAAAGAATCCATGGCACTATACAACACACCTAATTTCACTAAATACACTAAAAGCAAAATATCCAGAATCATGGACCTCATCAACTTCTGTCTCACTACCTACTTTCAGTTTGATGGACAAATATGCCAATATTTTTTTTTAAAAAAATAACATGGGATCACCACTTTCAGGACTCAGCAGAGACACTAATACAATGTCTAGAAAATATAGCACTACTACACATACAATCAAAAGTATGGATCTGGTATGTAGATATTAATAAAAAAGAAGACATGTGAAACTATGAACAACACCTTCAAAGGGATATAATTCATAACAGTTGGAGAAAACAGTAACATATTAGTCTTTCTGGATAGCCTCATCAGCAGAAGAAATAGGGACAAATTACAAACACAAGTCTATCGAAAAACACCCACATTCACCAATTGCTCCACTACCAAAGTAACAACCCAACCTCCCACAAAAGGATGTGTACAAGGACATTATTCAATGAGCACAAACACAGTGTAGCAAGCCAAAAATCAGAAAGAAGAAACAGACTGCCTATATATCATTTTCCAACAAAATAGATACACACAGAACTTTATCAAAAAGTATCTAACCACACAACTATTATAGCATAACCAAAACAAGCTATGAAAAGATAACACTCCTTACATTCAAAAATCACCTACTGTCTGTCTCAACACAAGGCATCTCCACAGCACACAAACCAACTAAAGACCTCCAAAATATCTTAAGTAAACCAAAAGATCCACTAGCCCAAGTAGAAAAAGCAGGAGTCATCCACAACATACACTATAAGGATTATAACAGCCACTATGTAGGATAGTCAGAAAATTAGACCAAGCTATATTTAACAATGGTAGGGAATTCCTGGAAGCTTGGCAATGAGACAAATCAGTCATTAATAGGCATATAGAGATAAGTATATCTCTATAAGTAGATAAATGTATGTAAATATTGCATATAAGCAATATTTACATACATTTCAAAACAGTACAATAAAAATGCTAAAAAGGAAACCAAAAGACTGGAACACTTCCTGGCAATCAATCAACATCCTGACAAGCAGAGATTAATACCAGGATTAATACCAGAGAAGCAATCAAGCAATAAACAATAGCCCAGTCAAGGAACTACCTAGGAGAAAACACCATCTCCATTAACACTGATAGGAGGAGCTAGTGTATATAAGGGAGAGCAAACTACACTCCCTTCAGAGGTGGCTTCCTACCAGTTCGCACCTATTCAGTAGAACCGGTTCGTCAAATCTACCGAACCGGTTAGAAGAGGTTCCACCAGTGGGTCCGGAAAGCAGGCCACACCTACAGAAGAGGTTCCAAATTTTTTTGAAACCCACCACTGGTCCTTGGATATGATTATTCTACACTATCATGCTCATATTTATAAAACTCAGTGCCTCTGTGAAAGGTAAGGATGACTGCTGCGTTTGTGGTGCAATCAGAATATTGCGTGTGTTGAAGTTGTTTTAACGCAAACCAAAGATGCCTTTTAAAAAACAAGTTTACATCATATTCTTATGCATGCCAGTGCTGTGTGTGAGGTAATTTAAGGTGGTTCTGACAAGTGTCGTCAGCATCTTCATATCCGGTCACATGGGCGGCAAGCCACTCCAATCCCATCACATGGGTGGCAAGCCACTCCCACAAAGGAGGCCACACCCACAGAGTAGGTTCGAACAATTTTTGAAACCCACCACTGACTCCCTTCCAACACTAATGAAACATCTTTATAAAAACAACCATGTTCAGAGAGCACCAAGGAATCTACAGTTCAGCCATGTACTTGTACTACATATATTCCCTTCTACTGCACCTGAGTTCTAGCTTTTGTTTAGGGAAAATTTGGATGCAATTATCTGTTTTCTTTCTGCTTTACTGATTAGTAATTCAAAACTCCTTACACACACACACACACACACACACACACACACACTCTTCTACCAACCAGAACATAACAATTATTTCTAGATGGCTGTTTTTTTTAAAAAAATGTGGCTATTACCTTATTCCTTTTGAGGAATATCCATATTGAAGTATTAAAACAATTCAGTTTACAAAAATCAACCTGTTTAATCATTGTGACCTATATAATAATAATAATGGACAAATGCATTTTTAGCATATTTTAAGAACATCATTCAGTACTTAGCAACAGCCACTAATTTGACTTTTTAAACTCTAGGGAGAATGATTACGAAGCATGCTTGGGGAAAAGTGTCAGAAATTGTGCAACGAAAGTAGATTAAGGGATAAAAGCATCTGCCTAAAATGTTGGAAAACTGGTATGAAAAGAAGCTACAGTGTATTTGGTTGAATGTATTTTTGCAGCTATTCAACAATGCAGTTTACATTTGCATTCCAGCTTGGAATAAGTGGTAATGCTCTCAAGATAACAGCTGAAAAGCCAGGGATTAGCTTGCTTGGAGATGTAGTGAAGGTAGCAGACACAGCAAATTATGTTGTAACTTCTCATTTGGACTTTTCATACAATTAACAAACAAACAAACAAATAAAAAGACCCCTCATCTACTGCAAGCCAGAGTGTTATTGCCACATTTTGCTGTAGTAATAAAGATATTGCAACTACAGCAGTTTCAAATAAATTCTTATTAAAGTTGTATAGGATCCACCAAGAATCTTGACATTTTAGGGCAGCAAGGCTAGATATGCAAAAAAACATTTCTTTGCCATGAGATGGGCAGCAAATTAACTGAATGAATGAATGAATGAATGAATGAATGAAGGAAGGAAGGAAGGAAGGAAGGAAGGAAGGAAGGAAGGAGAAAGGAAAGAAGAAATATTTTTCTATATGATCATGGCATGATGAGGCCATAAGGTCAAATGCAAAAATTAGATGTGTTAGCTTCCAATTGACATTTGGTTGATCTCTGTATGATCTTTTGATAGATCTTTTGCTCTATCTTCAATCCAAACATTTTAACAAGCTATTTTAAATCAAGTAGTATGCAAGGTTGACTCCCATATAGCAATATTACAGCAGGAAAAATAAACTGCTGTGTTGTTGCATCTCATTAAATATAGGAATAATCTTAGCAGATTTATATTTTGCAGAAGCAAAAGATTACATTTCAGATGATAGAAAAATCACGTATGTGTAATTAAAACTGAACTGGCTTTCAACCATGCCACCTTGAGCAATTGATACATTATTAGAGGATTATTGTATTTTCCCAAAAATGACTAATAGTTAAATAATCTGCAGTCATTAACATTTTTCTTATAGTAGATGACAGGAATAATTTTTGTTTCATTTACAAAGTCTGATATTAAAAAAGAAGCAATACCAAAGACAGTCACAAGTTTTTAAACATCTATGCCTTTCCAATGTCTCTCTCCTTTTTCTTGTTACAAGTTTTAAAAATGCTGTTGGGGAAAAGGTGGCAAAAATACTACTCTTGAATTAAATATTCATTTATCTTTTGGTTTAATTTGACAAAATCAGAAGGTGCAAACTTTGAGTCATGTCTCTCCTTCTTAGATCTGTCTAAAAAAAGGAGCTACTTCTCATCAGATGACATTGTTTTTTGTCCTGTCCCAATGGACATGAATGCCCCCCCCCCAACATGCCTCAAAACACAGGTCTGTTAAATGAAGGCATTGCAACCATGAATTGGAAATCTGAAATATCAAAGAGAAAACCTTTACAGAAAGATTCAGGGTCAGTTTCCCCCAATTTCACAGAAATCAGCTTGGATTACCAAAGCCTCGCTTTGGTAAGGATCCAAATCATCCTTACCGCCTGTAATGCCAATCCTGAACTATGAAAAGGATCGGTTTATAGTATGTTGCTGAGGTTAACTGGAGCCAGTTATTTACAAAAGGCTCACTGAGTCATAGCACATTTGAGAGCTTTTTCCTATCTAGTGCCTGTCCTCTGGCATCAATTGCCAATATTTTTAAAGGTGCTAAAACATTTCCACTCTATAGTTTTTTGTGGAGCTGGTTTAAGCAGTAATGCTTTATACAAAAATGCATGTTTATTCAGACAGATGTTCTAATTCTTGCCCTAAAACATATAATACGTTCAAATTGCTGAGGTGCTATCTTTTAGCTGTGATTCAAAACTAAAATGTTGTATTAATCACTTGATGTGATATTTTATTTCCTACTGTTCAAAGTTATAAATGTTAAACTATTGTTACTTCTACTACTGCAACCCCCCACTACTGCCATCACAACTACACTGCTGCTGAAAGTTGTCTAGTCAATTGTTTATCTGATTCAGTGGCAACATCCCAGCTCTCCTGCCCAAAAAGGAGATCTTCAATAGCCATGCTTTTTACAGCAACAAGCATCCACCCCAAAGATAGGTTGGGTGTCAGTCATTTGATAGGCCTAGTATGATGCGAACCACATAAACTGGCTAACGTTGTTGCATCTTGGCTATCAGCAACCAATTGTGTCATTTATGGGAAGAAGGATGAGTCATTTTGCCAGGAGGTAGAACAAGCAAGAGCAGAAGCAGAGATTTTTAGTCTTGCTGCACTGTCTTCAGCCGCAATCTAGTTCCATTCTGAGCTGTGAAAAGGCAGGGAGGGAAAATTTACCTATTGGTTCCAGTTTCTTTATTAGCTGAACTATTACAACAATTCAATGTATAGATTTAAGGTTATTAATAAGGCAAATACTTACATGCAGTGAGAGATTTTGCCATGGAGTTCTTGTCTATAATCTGGAGCAAAGAATAAGGGAATCCATAGAAGTAGCTGAAGGAGATAAAATCTAAGCCATTAGCTGGTAATTGCAGCATTCAGAGCCAGAGAAGCTTATGGAACTGAATCCCATGGTCCAAAGCTGGTTATCAATCCACAGGAAAAGGAGTCAGAAAGAACTAGAAACTTTAAGTCAGCAGAAAGCAAGTTGAAAGGGAGACAACTGTTTCCAACCAGGAAGAAAGTCTCAGAAATGTCATCTTATAGCAAGATTCCCTGGCCTTGTTTGATTAAAGGAGTTGACACAATTGTCTTCAAGGATTTGGATCATATGGCTCATTTTAACTGCCATCTTGTTTCAGGGCTAGGCACTTGGCCAAAGTTTGAATCCATCCCTCCCTCACCAGAGGTGGTATTCAGCAGGTTCTGACCAATTCTGGAGAACCAGTAGCAGAAATTTTGAGTAATTCAAAGAACCAGTAAATACCACCTCTGACTGGTCCCTCCCACATCTATTCTCTGCCACCTGAGCAGTGGTGAAATGCAATTTTTTTTTTACTACTGGTTCTATGGACCTGACTTGGTGGGTGTAGCAGGGGAAGGATACTGCAAAATCTCCATTTCCACCCCACTCTGGGGCCAGCCAGGAGTGGTATTTGATGGTTCTCTAAATTACTCAAAATTTCCACTACTGGTTCTCCAGAACCTGTCAGAACCTGCTGAATTTCATGCCTGCTTCCAAGTCCCAGCTGATTGGGAGGAAATGGGGATTGTGCAGTAATATTCCCCTGGAATGGGGAGGGAATGGAGATTTTACAGTATCCTTCTCCTGCCACACCCATCAAGCCATGCCCACCAAACCACACCCAAAGAACTGGTAGTAACAATTTTTGAATCCCACCACTGTCCCCCACCTTTGCTGAATCAAACTCATTCATTATAGAAACTGCATCAAGTGGCTGAGTTCCCATTGGCTTCCTTGTTATAGGCTGGCAATATCCAATTTCAAACTCAGAGAAGTTTATGATGCCCAAACAGTAATTTGTGAAGACTTTTCTGTCTCCCTTTGATTGCAGTTAATGTTAGGTGAATAGTCATAAAACTACTACTATCCATTATTTGATTATGAATCTACTTGTCATCAGTGAGACTTATTAGATTAACATTGGCTCATCTTATTTCAAACAGATAGTTGGTGCTCCAATGAAACCGCATACTTTGCATTGCAGATTGGTTTCTAAATCAGATTCAAAATTCTTCGACGCTCATAGTGTCCTGCCAGAACAATACAATGTTATGTCATCTCTCACTTGAATATTTCTATACTCAACATATTATTCATGTCAAACGTTGACATGTATTCACTCTGCTTTCACTTTTGCTGCTTCTCAGCTTGCCAACAAACTATGGGGGGAGGGGAGGGAGAATTGGAATGTGGATTTTAAACATCAAGCAGTCAAGCCACGGGAACCAAGGTCACATCAGCCAGTGTTTGCCAGATTTTCAAGTTATTTTCTCACTACAATATTGTGACACTCAATTGGACAATGTGACCTGCACTAATAGTAGAGAGAGAGAGTATTCTATACTTTAATTATATTGAATTGCATGGGAATTAGCCAGAGTTGGTTTTGCTTTAATTCTGTGCCAAAATGATGTACCCAATAAAGTTTTGCATAAAGAGATTGGATCGTCTCAAGAGTGCTTGCTTGCTTGAGTTCATCAGTCAGAACCTTGACAGTTATCTCTGAACTAAACAAAATGTTATTACACCTTCATCTGAAGCCCCCAGAGTTATTGGTCCTGGATACTTTTACTATGAATACTATTGACAGTTATAATCGGTAATATATATTTTTGGGAGACTATATTTTCTTTACAGTTCTTACAGAGTATAAAAAAATATTTGTATTTGGGGTGATTTAGATGTGGTTTGTCAATACATTTCTTAATGATTGAGTGCAGAATGATATTTTTGTCAAGGACCAATCATTATCTACTGCAATGCCTGATTTAAGAAAAACTTCCTCCATTAGCTTTACCCAAGAAGCAAGTCAGATGTGGCAATTTTCACCTTACTCAATGAGCCTTCAAGAGTCCCAGCCTTTTGGCCAGTATTCTACTTATAACAGCATAGCTGACTGGTTCCCAAATAGTTTCTTACTCAGGGATATTCTCATAATTCACCCTTTTAGTTGGATGACCTCTGAAAATGAAACAGAAGCAATAAAGACTGAATTGTTCTGGTGATTTATTTGCTCCTATGCTTATTGTGCATGCCTTATTGCATTTTGCTTGCAATATGTTAGGGATCTTGTGATGGTAAAGAAGCTTTTCTTATAAACATGACAAAGAATCATTTAGAAGACTTCTTTAGAGTTCTGCACAGTCTACTAAATTCAATCTGTTAAAAAACCCAAACAGAGTTACCCAGTCAGTGCTTGGAGAATTTTCCTCCTCCTGTGCTGTTATGATCAGATTAGAACTTGCTTTCTTCTAGCTCTCATTACAGATTTATATCTGAAAAACAGCAGAATTGGACCTTCTCTGGGCTGTTTCAGGAAGACTGATTAATAGAAGTAGATGGGATTCTGAAGTATCTCAGTTGAACTTGGCTGCTTCAGTCTACCTGACAAGTGATTGATCTATTCATGAGGATAGAGATTAATGCCTCCTTTAAGGATGGATAGTCCCTCTCTCTGGTTTGAAATTGCAAGTGTAAAGTTGCTGAGCAAGAAAACACATATTGATTCTTCTGTATGCTCAAGTTCATCAGCAAATGTTTGCCCCGCCTCTACTCTATTTTTAGGGAAGTTAAATGCAAACATGATGCTTGAGGTGCTGAGATCTATCTGAATTGGATTTTTCAATCAACATCGGTTTGGGATTACAACCCAGTGACTTCCTTTTGTCAGTAAGCAAAGGCCATCTGTCAGATCCACTGATGGCATTCAATACTATTGACCATTGGTTGGCCAAATTTTTGCCAAATTACTGTAACGCGCTCTACATGGGACTGCCCTTGAAGAGTGTTCGAAGACTCCAGCTGGTCCAGAATGCAGCCGCGCGAGCGATTGTGGGTGCACCCAGGTACACCCACGTTACATCTATCCTCCGCGAGCTGCACTGGTTACCCATTAGTCTCTGGATCCGCTTCAAGGCGCTGGTCATTACCTATAAAGCCCTTCATGGCATCGGACCTGGGTACCTGAGAGACCGCCTCCTGCTGATCACCTCCCATAGGCTGATTAGATCACACAGGTTAGGTCTCCTCCGGATTCCATCTGCCAGCCAATGTCGGCTGGCGACTCCCTGGGGGAGAGCCTTCTCTGTTGCAGCTCCAGCCCTCTGGAATGATCTCCCTGTGGAGATCCGGACCCTTACTACCCTCCCGGCCTTCCACAAAGCCGTTAAGTCCTGGCTGCTCCAGCAGGCCGGGGGGCTCTCGAAATATCCAGCCCCTCGGAAATTGTGACTGTTGTATATTTTAATATGTTGTTTGTGTATTATCCCCCCTCCCTTGTTTTATTGTAAGCTGCCCGGAGTCCTTCGGGAGTGGGCGGCATACAAATCAATAAAACTCTAACTATACCTCTAACTCTTGCCCAATTCCTTTCATGTTGGAAGAGTAGATCTGGTTAATAAAGATGAACATTTCCCTGGCCTTGTCCCTGCAATATTCAATGGAGTTCATTCCTTTCATATTTAATAGTAAGAGCAACCACTGGAAAATCTTGTTAAATTTCAGGGGTTGTGGTAATCGGTGACATCCAACTTTGTATTCCATGGGTTCAGATTTGGATAGCATTGTGTCCATGTTGTTTCAGTGCAGAGCTGATGCTTGCACCTGAATGATTGGAAACTGCTTGAAGCTCAATATTGAGATAACTGATTTGCTGGAGATAGGTAGGTGAGCAACTAGGAAAACAGACACAGGAGATTTATGGCATGTCATTCTTGGGAATCAATCTAAAAATTTTGCCTGAGGGTCAGGACCCAGATGTCATCTTAAGGCAATCAGTTACTATGTCATCTCAGATGGGTGATATGGTTTGAAGCTGCTTCTGTCAATTGCGGCAATTATAGGAGATAGGTGGACATATTAGTTCCTTAAATAAATAAATATAGATCCACAGTAAAGAATCTTCTGCTAGAGGAACTCTGCTGGAGAAAAGTGCCTGAGGATGGGCACAAGTCCAAAAGCTCAGAAGACTAAACCTCTGGTCCTGATGACCGACCCAGACTGGATCCTGCAAGATTATCCCGGGACACATATATTCACCTTCATTCATGAGGGAATCTTCTGCTTCTCATTTTTAACTTTCATAATTTCTTTCTTTTTTTTAAAGACTAAAGAATGGTACAATTTTCAGTCAAGCACTTACCTTTACTACCCTCCTCACCTCCAAATTGCTTCTCTGAAAATGATATGACATAGAAGTCACAGATTTTCTTTTTTACTATTTCCATTGCCAGGAAATATAATCATATTTAATGCATACTGATTAACAATGTAACATACAATATATTTTTCTTTTAAATCAGCTTGTTTATGTTTCCACACAAAGCCCCCCAAGCTATACAATTTATTTTCAAAGTAACAGGCAGAAAAAAACCCCGTGTAATATTTACATCATGTATTCCTCAAGGAAGGCCCATCAATACTGTGGAAGACTTATGTAGTTAATTATTTTGGCGTCTTTTTATTTTGAATAGATAGAATGATTTCAGAGGGAAGGAATGATTCAAAAGAGACTTGGTAATTCAGACAGAATTTATGGCATTTGATCTTTCTTCAACCAACTGGTATTCTAATATATAAAATGTCAATCCTTCTCAGAGATGCTTTTAAAAAAATCAAATTTGCAGCTGAAATGCATGATGCAGTTTTACAGTTAGAAAAAAAGCAGTGGAAGATTATTACAATATATAACTGTAGTGATATTAACATATGCACTGAAATGGAAAGATTTGATACTACTCGCTATGAAGGAACGGCTAGTGAAATTTACACATTTTGCTGAAATGGATAAATGGACTTCTTTGATTAGAGAAAATACATAATCTACATTTATTGGTGACTGGAAGTCTCTTATGGACTTATTGTGTAAAAATAAAGAATTTGTGATTTGTGTCTTAGGATAGATTATAGAAAGAAGAGTAATACGATGTAAATTTAGAGAAATTAAAATATATTTGTTCTTATAATGCTGTGGAGAAAGAAGCCATTTCTTGATATCTTTTTTTCTCTTTCTTTCCTTTCTTCAACTTTTTTCTTTTTCTTTGAGTTCTTTTTCTTTTTTCTTCCTTATTTTATATTAGCTTGTATTAGATTTATCTTCTTGTCTAAAAGTTTTAATAAAAATTATATACCAAAAAACAAAGTGTGTGAGACAGTTTTATGTCAGAATTCTAAACAGATAAACGAAACACACCCTTTCTCATATCATTTACATTCTTGGCTAAAAGTTTCCATCTCTTACGGAAGCTTTCCATATTAGTAATTACATATGCTGCTAATTAACATGGAGATGATTTCTTCTTAAGGAGCTTCCCAATTTCCTGAACCAGCATCTGCTTTGTAAATCTTAATAGATGGTAAATGCCACCACAGAGAGAAATTTCCTGGTACGAACACTGAAAAAAAATCCTGAATCTTGCTTTTGTAAGGTTTTAATCCTGTTAAGTCTAGCGTGATAATCAGAATTTGCATGGCAGTATTACTGCACTAATTTTATATATGATTATAACTTTTCTTACTCTCTTTGCTTTTGAACTGAAATTATATTTATGTGCCAGTAGTAAAATTCTCCTCATGTTTCATATGGTAAACACTGTTGGAGAAAAACCCTCTTAGTCTTCGATAACTAACAAGCAGAAGAGTCTACTAGTACCTTTTAAAATTTATCAAGTTTATAATATGGGTCAAGTGTTTTTGAATTCAGTTAATTTCATCTGATAATTCATCACTATACATGGTAACTTTTCTGATGTTGACTACCAGCTTCTATAATCAGGAAGTTCTTGTGTTGTGGGGTGATAGAGAAAAATAGATAATAATAGACTCATTTGTTGTAGAGGTTAAGGCTTTAGCCTAGAAACCAGGTGATAGTGAGTTCTAGCCCTACTTTAGACATGAAAACATGAAAGTCAGTCATTCTCACTCAGTCCAACACACCTCACAGTGTTCTTGTTGTAGGAACAATAGAAGGAGAAAGAAATATTAAATATGTTTAATGCCTTGAGTTACTTATAAAGTAACAAAGGCAGGATAAAAATCTAATCTAAATCTAATAGTAACTCTACTTTATACTCAGCCATAGTGGCGCAGTGGTTAGAATGCAATACTACAGCTACTTCTGCTGACTGCCAGCTGCCTGCAATTTGGCAGTTTGAATCTCACCAGACTCAAAGTTGACTCAACCTTCCATCGTTTTGAGGTCAGTAAAATGAGGACCCATATTGCTGGGGGCAATATGCGGACTCTGTAAATCGTTTAGAGAGGGCTGTAAAGTACTGTAAAGTGATATATAAGTTTAAGTAGTGCTATTGCTATTATATGCTATCTCATCTCTCCCTATAGTGATTTCTTCTGTATGCCAAACAACCCAGATCTTTTTTTCATTGGCATAGGACTTGGTTTCCATACCCTTCACCTCTGAACATTCCTTATTTTCTATAATTTTTGAATTATAAGTTTCAGAGCCAGTACAGATAGACTTAGAAGGTAACAACTTCCAGCAATCTAGCTTCAATGCTCTTGTTACTGCAAGTCAAAATAGATTAGGGTATTTATTTATGGAGTTAATTGTCATATGTATGAGGTCATATTTAATACTGGACCTATATATAACAATAGCAACCACTTCCTTTTTTTTAACCTGAGTTCAGAATTAGTTCTGCTTCTTCAATCACAAGGTATTAATAAAATGCATAGGCAAAAAAGTGTATATGTATGTATATGCATATACTGGAGCCATAGAAACTGTTAGAGCACAGAAGGTTGCAACTGTGTGATCCCAATTGATGTAGGGAGTTACAGACAGATGCTTCATGCATACTTTGAAGCATCTTTTTGCCTCCAGCCCTGAGGCACTACCCAGCCTTATTAAACCTTATTAAAAAAACTGTACACAATTAGTATTCCACTAAAAACAACAACAATAATCCAGATCTATGCCTACAAGTAATAAGAAGCATTGCTATGGCTTGAGAAATGTGGCAGGCCAAAGAACCACTTATTTGAAGATTCAGTAAATTAGTGTACTTTCAGAATTTGTATTTGGGAGATATGAATACTGGTATACATACCAGAGCAATCTTCATTCATTTTATGAAGAAAGGAAAATGTAGACTTAATATAATGGAAAGTTACAGTCAGCATCCTCTCTTAGAACGGTTATTACCTTTCCCCCCTTATTCCTAGTCTCGTTAAGTCTTTCTTATGGCTCTGCTTGCCTAATGCCCATTAAAGTTATTTCTTAAATGTCATATTTTATCCAGCTAAGTTATTTACATCCTGCCTACCTTGAACACTGTACTACTGCTTTTGATGGTATTTCAGTAATTGATTATTCTGTTAGTGATCACTCATGGTTAATATTAATTTTCATAGTGTCTTACATTATTATTATTTGTTTTTGTTTTTTAAGTATGATATCTTCTTTCACTTTTTAAGTATGATACCTTTTTTTTCCACTTTAGAGCAGTCTGTCTAGAATTTACCAGCCATACCTATGTTTCCATGGATTTATATGTGCTCCTATGCACAATTGTCCTTATAGCTGTTGTTTCTCAATTATATCATGAATGAATTGGAAGATGCAGAATTGTTCCTATTGATTGAAAATACTTCCTGTCTCAATCTGAGAATAATACAGTTTAGAGCAAACTGCAATCTTGACTGCTGCTTTGTTCCTTACATCTTATCTATATACAGTTTTTGGTGGGATATCAGGAACTTGTTTTTAAGGAACTAGCTGACTTGCACTTTGAAGAAATTCAGGGAAACACCAGCTCGCCCCGCACTCCACAGAAGATTCCTTCAAAACACATCAGAAACTGGTATACTATGGATAGTATACTAGTCTACTCTGGACTGGCATAGGTTTTTTAAAATAATTACAGAAAGCTGCTGAGAAAAGCCAGCTGAAGTTTTCATTCACATCTCTGCAACAAAAGTATCCAGCTCCCTTTGTTGTTTACATCTGATAATTTGGAAACCTTCATTTAACATCTAGAAGGTGCAGTAAAGCATCTGATGTGGGCAAAACAATTGTAGCTGTCCTTGAAAAAAATGAATGAATGCTATTTGGCCTATATGTGGCACCACACTGAGACTGGGGGTGGGTTTTACCCCCAGGATTGAAAGAGGGAACTACGTTATTGCCTATATGTTATGGGAGGTGGCCCGAGAACCAAGAACATTGCACTCAGCCCTCCATTAGTCATAGCAAGGCATTTAGAGGATACTGAGATCTGGCTGTAATTCTGGCAGGCAGATCACTCTTCTTTTGCTTAATTCTTTCTGCACATGAAGCAGTTCAAATGCTGATTACATTGTAAGCAATTAATTGATTAAATTTCACCAGCTGTTCTTCCTCCTCTGCTTAATCTCTGATAGCTCAGACATGTTATGGGATATAACAGTAGAGTGTTCAGACGAGTTTCTTAAAAACTCATTATTACTGATATTCTTCCTGATGGCATCTAGGAAGAAAGGAGCCACGGGAATAGAATAGGAGGCTATAATATTTGCCTCTATCAGCTATTGGTCTGTGTGTGTGTGTGTGTGTGTGTGTGTGTGTGTGTGTGTGTGTGTGTGTGTGTGTTGTAGCAAATATACCTTGTTTTTTACATATGATTCCAGCTCTTTGATTGTTTCCCTGCATTATTTTCAGTCCTTTTGGGCTTTCTAGTATCATTACAGAATAATGTTACCTTACTCTAAAACATTACAGCATTTCCTTAAGCCATACATAGCATACATAGCATTATTCAAATATATGTTTCAGATTATATCATATCCTACCTATTGGGTGGGTTCTATCCGGCATTACTGCTGGTTTGCTCATGTGCACACTTTGCATGCGCACACACAGTTCAATGGAAAATGTTCTGTGCATGCGCAGAACTCCCAAAAAAGATGGCAGTGATGGTGATCGGGACACCGGTTTGAGGGTGTGGCCAGCCTGGGTCACTTCCGGTTCTGTGATCCTGGCCGGCATACCACTACCACTACATACCACATACCCAGCTGAACTGGTAGGAACCCACCTCTGCTACATACTTGTCAATTTGTGATATAAAAACTTTTTTAAAATGTTGCTTAAAACTTGATTTTCTTCTTCTTCTTGGTTCCATTTTAATTTCCATCAACTGCAGCCATCTTACTCTATCTGCCGATTTAATTTCAGGCTGTTAATAGCCTAATTAGACCAGGATTTCATTCAGCACCCTGTCTACGTTGAGTTTTTCAACCCACTGCCCATGTAAAGTGATTCTTAATTCTTCCATTTTCTTCTGAAGAATTTTGAGCACAGCATGTGCAGCTGCACCTTTCACATACATAGCTGACATAATGAGCTTTGTCAGTCTCAGCTGTCTGTTTTGCTCTGTCCCCCTTACAGTTTGGAGGATGCTCAGTGCATATCTTTTCCTTTAAATTTTTAAAACGTTGCTCATTTTGTTTTTGCACTTTGCCAATCTTGCTTATCCAAAAAGATATGAGATGTGGATGTATAAGTGTGCATGATGTCTTGAGCAATGAACATCCGGAAATATAATCAGAAAAGCCCTGTCCAGATTGAGTGATGGCAATACTGTTCTGACTTCAAGGAAGTTTGCCCCTCTTTGTGAAAATTTGTCTATCTTTGTGATAGTTTAAAAAAAAGAACCGCAACAGTCTGTTCCTTAAAAAGGTTGTGTGCTTAGAAAAATCTGTGCTTTATGGTGCGGAAAGGAGTGGAAAAATAATACATTCAGATAATATAATTCTAAGAGCAACCCCTGGGCTTAGGAAAAAATGGAAGCCTTTTAATAATTGTTTGAATAGGACTTAATTAATATTATGAATTTATTTTAAAAGGCATTCACATTTTTTGTATCTAGAGTACATGCATTGTCTGCATTTCATTTATATGCCTCCTTGCATCTGTATGCACTCCTTCTGGGTGTTTATTAACCTAAAATGGTTTCATTAGCTGGATATAATTAAATCTTTATGCAATGCTGTACATAAGCTACTTAAACAAAGTATGAAAAATGAAAATTATTAAAGTTTTCTATAATACTGGGAAGTGGGTTAATGTGCCATTTGCTATTCAGTTTTGGGTGAGGAAAATAAACCTTGGCTGAATTCCATGCTTAGTTGAGCAACATAAATACAGTGTTTTCTATAGAATTATTCATATTTTAGCTTAACTAACTACTAGTTTTGGGAGTTGTTTATCTGAATCCTTCCTTCAGAACAAGTAAAGAGAGACTGTGCTCCTTACCATTTCTCTCTTAAGTTTCTTCATCTAATATGAAGTGATTTTGTAGACCTCATGAGAAGATGCTGAAGAACAACTTAACCATCCTGTTGGATGGAAAGTGAGATAAAAATTCAAAAAGTCAATAAATTCAAATCTTTAATGATGCTTCCCATGACTTCTATACACACTTTCTTAGTAGGCGATTCTAGTAATGTATATTGAAAGAGAAATTATTTATTCACACTCTCATATTACAATAAACCACAAATTAGGTTCCAGGTATTGACTTTAATCAATTACTAAGTGATCATAATTCTTTGAATCAAAATGAATTCAGTTTCCTTTGAGATGAATTGATTTTGAATCACTGAGAAATTCAATACAGTTTGATGAAGATAAGCCTACAAAGTCAGAAGATGATTTTAATTTTAGAAATTAAGGTCCTTTTCAGGAGTGGGTTCCAGCAGTCCCAACTGCCAGTTTGCTCGTAGGTGCGCACATTTAATGTGCAATACAATTTGCTCTGTGCATGTGCAGAATCAAAAAATAAGATGATGATACCTATGGTGTCACCCGGAGAACTAGTTCAGGGGCGTGGCAGTCCAGGGTCACTGCCAATTCCAGAGACCCAGGCTCCCAAACCACTCCCGAACCAGTCTGAACAGGTAGGAACCCACCACTGGTTCTTTTATATAATAGTGGGAAGAGATTTTCTTTAGTGGCTTTAGAAGAAGTAGCATCTTATTTGGTGCTTTTAGTTTAGACGTGCAAACAAAGCCTTCTGCCATCAGCTCTTCAAGGACTTTTCTCTTGCTCAGCTTTCAGAACAAAAGTAGACGGCTGAAATCAAATCAGAGTTGTGGGCAGTCGAATATCAACACTGGTTTTGGTTTCATATCCTGGGCAATTTTTGGAATGGAAAGATGCCCTAAGAGGTAGAGTGTGATGAAGTTTGAATTCTGTTGACAAGATACAGAAGTAATTGTTGACAGCCTTCAAAGATGACATTTTGTTAATTTTTTTCAAACATGTTGGATCCTGATATGAATTAAACCTTTGCTTTGAAAAAATGAAGGACCATATCCCATTAATAAGCCATCATCTTTCAATGGGAATCCTCTTCAGTCCCTGGTATTTTCAGCCGGATGGAAAAATCTCCATCCTGAAACTCTGCCAACTATGCCAACTATGACTGCCAACTATGACTGCTATAGAGTTGATGGGCTGACTTGGCCTCCAAAATCTGGTGCTAAAATTTACTAATTTTCCCTTGCTCCATCTATGCTAAGGTCACAAAAAGTGCTTTGTCCTTACTAAGTAAATAGATGTAAGCATTCACTTATAAGGCATGGAGATAATTTGTAACCTTTGCAGCATTCTAAAAATACTTATTTGTTAAATTTTAGCTCTGTTCTCTGTATTTGTAAATCAAGACTGGGAATAGACTGGGAATAGCATGATAGCTATCAAGCTTTAAAAAAATATTTTGGATGTTGTTAAGAAAATGAAGATGTTCTTCACGGCAATGCCATTTTCCCCAGAACTTCCTACTAGGAGGAAAAATTAATCATGTCTTTTTCCCACTAGCTATATTTTTTCTATAGCACAGCCATATTTATTAGATCCCACTGGATGCTTCAGAAAGTTATGTTAGTGATTAATGATAGACATTTTCCTTTAAAAAATGTGCATTTTATACGTTGTTGCTGCCGTTGTCTGAAAATCATCGTTATTTTGCATTTTCTTCTCAGAAAGTCTCATGAGTGCCAATAAAATTTATGATTGATTAAAACATCACTACCATAGAAAATTGCTAAACATTTTTTTATGTTGCCCCATTGATTTACTTATTTATATTTCTTAGATCCATATTGTTAATAAGGTTAGGGCACCAACGCTAATCCAGGGAAGTAAAATGGTGGAGAATAGTCTTTTCATGTCTTTCATGTGTCTTGTTTTGCTGCTGTAAATTCTGGATAATCAAGCCACAGATGCAGGTTTTAAATGGCCAGGACAAGGATGAACTCCACACATATCAGAGGTGGGTTCCTACCATGGGTGGCAAGCCACTCCCATCCAGTCACATGGACAGCAAGCCAGTCCCACAAAGGAGGCCACACCCACAGAGTAGGTTCGATTGCAGAAAATATGACTTCAGCAACAGAGTGGTCAATGCCTGGAATGTGTTACCTGACTTAGTGGTTTCTTCCCAAAACTCCCACAACTTTAACCTTAAATTGTCTACTGTTGACCTCACCCCATTCCTAAGAGGTCTGCAAGGGGCGTGCATAAGCGCACCAGCGTGTCTACGGTCCCTGTCCTAACAACCCCATTTATTCGTATCCATTTCATGTATTCATAATCTTGTATCTACTTATATCTAATACCTTATACACGCTTGGCAAAACAAAATAAATAAAAAAATTAGGTAAATCAAAGTAGAAAATAAAAGCTATGGAAGACACCAGGTGGCTCAAAGTATGAGATGCTATTGAATCAAAAGAGAAAGGAAAAAGACTTTTTCATCATGGTTGCTGTGAGTCCCACCTAGGGGCTATCCATCTAAGTTGAGCCCAGTACCAAACTGCCTATAACTCACCTCACAAATCCCCGCCAAAACCTCTTGAGTTTGTTTTGTGTTAGCAAATTTGTCCTTGAGCTGTTTGTCCTCTTTTACTGAAATTCTTTACTCTGCTTTTTTTTCTCATTAAAGTTTATTTAAATTCTCTCAGCCCTTCTTCAAAAATCCATAGAGTTGTTTTTTCCTGTTGTAGACATCCAGCTTTTAGGCTTATAGCTGTTAGGACCCTCACGGATAGACATAACCCACTCTTCTTTGCCTCGGTGATAGTCATAAAGTAGACTTGTAAGCATTGCTAAACATTCTGTAAATGGGAATACTTGAGAATATCATATGGGAACAGCAGTTTAATCCCTTTTCTCCTTTTATCTGAAAAAGCTAAACTTGCCTCTCTAGGATGTGTGCCAAATGGGTTTCTGTTTTATTCTCTTATGGGGTGATAATTCTCTTTTTTCTAACTCATTAATAAGCATTTCATGCCTTATTTTAATATATATTTTATGTTAAAAAATTAACATATTTTTTACTATTTCCATCATGTCTTGCTTGACACCTGGCACTTATTTCCTCTTCTCTTCTCTTTTCTTCTCTTCTCTTCCCTTCCCTTCCCTTCCCTTCCTTTCCCCTTCCTTTCCCCTCCCCTCCCCTCCCCTCCCCTCTCCTCTCCTCTCTCCTCTTCAAATACTGATCTTTGATCTTCACAAAGAAGATCAATATGAGACTTCTTCATCTATGGCATACAATAATCTTGAAATTCTTGAGCTATATAGGAAAAAATCTGGATAACAAATTGAAAGCAGCAGGTGTGAGAAAAGCTCTGTGGTGTACAAATATACATTAAACCCTTAAAAAAAAAACCACAAAAAAACTCCACATGACATCAGTAGCAGACCACACTTATTTTGTGGAGAGCAGGAGAGACTCTTAAAGTGTTTTAGCTGCCACAAAAGACATTGATGGAGGGTCAGATGATGAAGCAGTATTCAATAAACCACATATTATAGTTGATAGCTTAGCACTCATCCAACTTAGCTTAATGTCATATGAGAACTCAGTCACAGTTTTTAACCAATAATTTGTCATTTCTATAAGACCCAGTTTAAATGATGAAATACTAAAAGTAGCCAATTCATTTAGTGATTGTTAAAAGTTATAATGGTACTGAAAATAGTGACTTATGACCATTTTTTTACACTTACAATTGTGCTCACGTGATCAAGATTCTGACTTTCGGCAACTCTCTCATATTTATGATGGTTGCTTTGTCCTGGGGTCATGTGATAACCTTTTGTGACCATATAACAAGCAAAATCAATGGGGAAACTAGAGTCACTTAACAACCATGTGACCAACATAACAACTGCAGTGATTCACTTAACAACTGTGGTTGTAAAATGGTGCAGAATTCACTTTACAACTGTCTCGCTTGGCAACAGAAACTTTGGGTTCAATTGTGATCATAAGTCAAGGACTATCTGTACAATGTTTTTCTCTCTCCCTCTCTGTACATTTTGATGTTGTTGTTGTTTGGGAATATAGTGTGTAAAGAAGGAAGGCATATCTCTCATTCCAAGGAAAACCCACCCAAAATTATAACATTTGCCTCAAGGAAACCAAACACAAAGAAGCCTGCAAATGCCAGTTACTTGCCTAGCTTCCATGATTGCAATCTTCCTTCAATGTATCTCCCTAGTAGAGCTTATGTTATTTATTTAACAGTATTTTAGGCCATAAATGCCATGCAGACTGTGGGCGATGTACAACAGCTGAAAATCAATACAATAACAGTAACACAATCTAATAATAATGGTACTTAACAAACTATGATCATCCTTAAACAGATGATCTATGGGCCTAAGGCTCACTGGAATACTACCAGTTAAAGGCACTTAGAAGTGTGTGACTCACCAAAGAGATGAATCACAGATTGTTCATCTGTAACAGGAGTTATCTCAAGGTTGACTCAGCCTTCCATCCTTCTGAGGTCAGTAAAATGAGGACCCAGATTGTTGGGGGCGATATGTTGAATCTGTAAACCACTTAGGGCTGTAAAGCACTGTGAAACAGTGTATAAGTCTAAGTGTGATTGCTATTTAGTAGTTATCAATTCTTTGAATTCACACCTTCTTACTGTACTTGGCCTCAGATGTTTTCACTGTTACTTTCAATCTGCTGTGTCAGTCTTGGGAATTGAAGGTGTGAGGACTCTATGGGAACTATATTTCATGACATCATACTTTATCAAAAAACTCCAAAAGCTGCAGAAATTTTTGCAGAAGTAGGCTCTGTACCGGTACCATGTACAAATTAACAGATGACCATTCATAGAATTCCTGTGTAACCAGTAAGTACTGGTTCCATCTCAGATCGAACTTTGTTATTTAGAAGAATTATTTCAAAAAAAAAAATCAGAAATGCACTAAAGATGAATAATCTTTAATAATCTTTTATAAACGGTAAAGGCTTCCCTGTCCAGTTTTGTCCAGCTCTAGGATACAGTGTTCATTTCAAATTCTTGGCTGAGGGAGCCAGCATTGTCTGAAGACAATTTCCATGGCTATGTGCAAAAGGTGCACAAAATGCTGTTACCTTGCCACCAAAGTGGTATCTATTAATCTACTCACATTTGCATGCTTTCGAACTGCTAGATGGGCAGGAGCTGAAGCAGGAATGGGAGCTCATCCCATTGCAGGGCATTTGGATCTCGAACCCACACTGTCAGCTTTCCAGTTGACAAACTCAGCATCTTTAATCACTGTGTTATCCCCCCTCTTTTTTTAAAATTGCAGGTATTTAAATATAGTACCACTGCAGAGAAGGTGATATGTTTCTGAAGTTTTGCACAAAAATTTCCAGAATCCCTTGCAAATGAACATAATGACTGGGACTACCTGAAAGACACAAGGTCATAGAATCAGGGAATCAATTAAATTACATTTCTGTATTAGAATTGACATGAATATGATTTACATCATCAACTCTTCCAACGATTCCTGACTGCAAGAATGGAAACTAAAAACATCCATAACAAAGCATGATTTATTCAAGAGGATTTTCACACTGATAATGAGGCTAGCAACAATTATGTCAACAAAATCCAGATACAGACTGGTTTCTTTCTCAGTAGAACCTTAAAAACAAAACACAAGACAAAGGAAGCTTTTTCTTCTGTTTGGAGGAAGAGCCAGGTCCTCAGGGATCTTTAGAAGGGTAGGAAGGTAGGGACCCTCTGGATGTCAGACAGGAACCTGTTCCATAGGAGGGGCACCCCTCTGGAAAAGATATGCCTCGGAGGTCCCACCATATGATATTGGTTTAATAGATTTAATAGGTTCTGAAGCATGGCCACCTTTTCCAATCTGATGGAATGGGCAGATACCCTAAGGGAGATGTAATCCTGAAGATAATGTGACCTCATATCATTCAGAGCTTTGTAGATAATAAACAGCAACTTGAGCTGCACCTGGGTGGTATTGTAGACTGGGAGACTTTAGCACCATGCATAAAAACAAAAATTAAAAACCAAATTCCTGTCTATGCCTATTTATTTATTTCCACAAAAATTGGAGTTTCCTAAAGCAAAATATTCTACTTCCTTTTCTGAACTTTTCTTTGCTCTGTGGAGACCCCTAGATTTTATCCAAGGCTGTGGGAAACAATGACATTCCTATCCCTTTCTCATTCTCAGGTCTCATTCTTCTCCATTGAATATAGAATTATAGCCATAGCTCTATCACATGTAAGTAAATGCTAAACCTGAGAATATAATTAAATCATGCTTACTATAGATACTTGACTTGTGTTCATTGATTTCAATGAGACTTTTTAAAAAATATGGAAACCTAAAGAGAGATGGTCACAATTATAACAATGGTAGACATAAGTTCATTTAGAAGTAGTGCCTTATTTTGTAACATTTTTGGAAACTACATGAAAGCAAAATTCACTACTGGATCTAAATAATTTCATGTATGAGGAAATCAATGATTAATCATAGCCACATATATTTTCTATTTGCAAAATACAGCAGATTTCTTCAAGCTAAGAATTATTATGAAATTAATTTTCAAGAGAAGAACTTTAATATGCACACCTCAGCAATTGTTTATATAGTGCAAAGTTTTCAGTGTTGATTTTTCTTTTGATATGGGGCAGAAATAATTGAAGAACTCAGGGAAATCTCCCAGGAAAAAGTATTGCATTCAGCATGAGCATTTCTACTTATGGGACCATTTCCCTCGTTCTAAAAGATAGCTGTGCAACATATTTAAAAGACAGGCCAGACAATTAAAACTGACAATCTGCTTGATGCATAAAAAGAAACTGGATTACTTCAAAGATACAAAGCATACCATTTATTGCTCATCTTGGTTCTCCGATAAGTATTGGAAGGTCAGCCCTAGAATCCAGGTTATTTAATATTTTTATAAGGTATTTTGAGTGTTGGGGAAAAGGGCGGCATATAAATGTAATAAAATCCAAAAAATCCAAATCCAAATGTGGCAAGAAAAGTCGTAAAATGGGGGAAAGCCCATTTAGCAAATTTCTCACTTAATAACATAAATTTTGGGTTCAATTGTGGTTGTAAGTTGAGAACTGCTTGTAGTGCAACATTTATTTACCGTTTCCACAAAAATAAGTTTGTTATGTGAATCTGGCTTCCCCATTGTCTTTGCTTATCAAAAGGTCACACAAGTTGATTACATGACTTCAGGACACTGCAACAGTCATAAATATGAACCAGTTGTCAAGATCCAAATGTAAATCAGGTAGCTTGGGGATGCTGGAATGGTCATAAATGTGAAATATGGTCATAAGTAACTTTTCAATGCCATTTGAACTGTTGAATAAAGGAACTGACAACTTGAGCAATGCCTGTATTTCACTCCATGCAAAAGAATTCCATGACTTCTACCACGCTTTTTTTCCTCTATATATTAAACAACATATATCCTGTTTAGAGTTACAGTGACCACCAGGAAGCAGAATGTGACCAGTTTTATCTTTATTAGGAATCTTCAAATGTACATAGACAATTATCATTCTATGGAGATCAAGCCCTCTACTTCAGGGCTATGTAACTCACAGCCCGTGGTCCAGATGGGGCACGCACTGGCCACACCAATGCATGATTTAGCAAAGTGGAAAAAAGTCCTACTATTCTTGTGACAACACATGATGACGCGAGTTTGACACCCCTGCTCTACTGGGAATTCAACTCATGGACCTTTGCACTTTAGGTAACTACTGCATATACAATGCAATAGTTTTAGGAGCTATCCAGGTTCTGAAACTTAGCACTCTGGAAATACATAGAAGAAAATGTGAATGTTATGGGGGGGGGAGGAACATATGTGAGAGTATGACATAATGTAACATCTATATATATTTCTGCTGTGAAAGCCTAAAGGAAAATGGACTACATATACCATTCTAATAGATTTTAAGAAGACATTGATGATGGAAAGTGGCAAAAAAATAATCAGGATGGAAAGAAAAAATACTATTTCATTCTATAAAGAACATTTGAAATAAATGATTGTATGCAATATGAAGGTGTGAATATTGTAAGGAGATATGAGAACTGCCATGTATACCATATAGCAGGCCCATTCTTAATAAGCATCAGGAATCAAAATTAGAATCATTCCAATTTCAGGGAAGCAACTTTTGGTTAAATATTTAGGAAATGCTTCTTAGAGGTAGGAGTTATTAAAGAATAAACAGGCTACTT
Source organism: Thamnophis sirtalis (assembly GCF_051295495.1). Classification (NCBI taxonomy): domain Eukaryota; kingdom Metazoa; phylum Chordata; class Lepidosauria; order Squamata; family Natricidae; genus Thamnophis; species Thamnophis sirtalis. The sequence goes on from NW_028261383.1 coordinate 98,586,085, forward strand.
CTGGAAACAATGGCTTCTCATTCCTGGCAGCTCAATCCTGCATTTAACGTAATTGACTGCAATGATTTTCAAGGTCTTTTCTGATTCCATAATTGTTAATATATCATGAAATGATAAGGCTGCCTCTCTGCTGAGTGACCAATTTAGCAAAAAAACTCTTTGTAGCTAATCATATAAAACTTCTCTTTTCTGCATAATGGTTCTGAGCTTAGTGCAAAAGCTTTCATAAATTTATACTTTCCAAGTTTCTCTGGGACTAAGGCAGAAACCATTTAACCTTCACCTTCAGAGTACTCCAAGATTGCTTAGTTGAATTGTCTTGTGTCCACTAGCTCCAGCACCAGCAGACAGATGTTTCAATCAGCTTCTTAGCACTCTTTTGAGAGAATTTAATTTACATGAAATGCAGGGAAAGTGAAGGAGCTGTCTCTGGTGTTTCAGATTGTTCTTCAAAAGAATCTCAGTTTTGAGATAGGAATTATTGCATAAACGCATGGGAATGAGATTGTGCGGACACTTATATGATGTATGGCAAAAGAGAGAGAGAGAACAAGGGAGACCCTCAGAGCAAAAACATAGCATCATTACATTAATTTTAAAACAAAATAATCTAGGAATTGTAACTATCAGAATTAATAAGTATAAAGTTAAGACTGGGAACAGGGGATTTATCTAGAATTTTGAGGGTACTCTTATAAAATAGTTTTTGCTAGGAGTGGATGCAATCCTGTCCCCAAAGTAATATATTTAGTTTTAAAATTACTTATTTACCAGAAAGCTATCTTCCTCTCTTTTTAATGACCCGGGTTTTTTTCTCTATCACCTCAATTTTTGCATCTATTTTCTCTTTTATTTTCATCATTATTCATAAGTAGACGAGCATTTTCCAACAAAGCCTCTAAATTATATATAAACTATATGTCTAAGGGGTCTATGTGAGTGAGATGGTATAGGGTGATTCTTTGCTTTGCAGTATTTCTATTTGATTGTTTTTATATTAATCATTATAATCTAAAACAAAATTAATAGCCTGGGCAGGGATTTTTTCCAGGTGAGATGTCTATATGCAGAATGCTACATGCACCTGTTTTTAGCCAAAGTGTAAATGGAAGTTGAATTTTGACATGTTACGCATGGCTTATGCTCATGTTTATAATTATAGAGAAAGTAGCAATCATCCCAAATCTACACAAGAAGCACTGGAATCTCTGCCAGCTATCTGGTTCCAAGATTTGAATACAAGCTGTGAGTTGTTTGGCTAGGCAATGCCAACTTACAAAGCACAGAAGCTCCCACTACTCTTTCTAGATCCAAATATAAATTCATACACAGGTAAAATGCAACTTCTGTTCCGTAATGAATAGCAGGCCATACAGAGTTTGACTTAACTAACACAACCTGCCAGAAAACTTTGCAGTAATTTGAGTAGAGTTCACTATGTTGACTAAGGGAACATTGAGAGGAAAAAGATTTGTCTTGTCGTGTGGTAAATTTTATAGGCCAGTGATAATAACTGACATTGTGTGTCAACGGTAACTCTTTGATTTAAGTACCAAATAACTTGGACAAATCATTATAGAATTCATGAAGTTTTTGTTTTAAAGTAAAGTGATACTCATGTGTAACTAAATGTGTCCACACCAAACTTAAAAAAAGGAATACTTCCAGTTCCAAGAGGTATCAAGAATGCTGTTTTATGGTTACAAACAGGTTTGGTTTTTGCATGTGCCACAGTCTGGAATCTCTCTATTGCCTTAAATTTCGGATTAAATTGAATTTTTCTTCTGTGAGTTTGGGTCTTCGGACACCATTTTAAATTGGCTAACAAAAGCTAATAGCAGATTCCAATATTTTTAGAATTTAGAATTTATTTGTTATTTATAGGCCGCCCTTTTCCCTGAGGGGACTCAGGGCGGCTTACAGTTCATGGGAAGGGGGGTGCAAGATAAAACATAAGATAGGACTGTCTTTGGAAAGTCTCTGTCCATTAAGGCAGTGGTCCCCAACCTTTTTATTGCTGCGGACCAGTCAGCCTTTGATAATTTTACCGTGGCCCGCTCTCTTCCCTGGAGCCTTTGCGCACGGCCCAGGAGCTTTTGCGCACGGCCCAGGAGCCTTTGCGCACGGCCCAGGAGCTTTTACGCACAGCCCAGGAGCCTTTGCGCTGCAGCGATCATGTCCCCCGGCCGCTGCAGCGATCATGTCCCCCGGCCGCTGCAGCGATCATGTCCCCCGGCCGCTGCAGCGATCATGGCCCCCGGCCGCTGTGCGGCCCGGTGCCAGGTACTCCACGGCCCGGCATCGGTCCGTGGACCGGGGGTTGGGGACCACTGCATTAAGGCTTGAAAATGCCAGACATCATCTTAAACAATGTATCTGGGATATTGATTTTCAAACCAGTTGAAGCCTAGTATCCAACTCTACTGTTTATGGATTCTTCTCAAATGGGCACATCCCCTCATCTTACCTCTCTTCCATTCCCATTCTGAAATTTTGTAATGCTTCCACCTTGCCCTGGTTGGCTACACTATCTTTTTCAGTTCTCTGGGCATGAAATAATAACAATAAATTCATTTTCAGCCATGCTTATGCCTATGTGGAGATGGCTCTGTAGAATCCCTAAGCCATATGTTCTTTTGTGGTTCTCTCTATAGAGAATCATAGAAAAGATATATTTATCTTATTTTAAAGAACTACCCTGGCAGATACATGTGTATCTGTCTCTGCTTCTCTTTGACTAAAAGCCCCGGCATATCATTCCAGGTTGCCAGATTTTGTATTATCATTTGTCATATCGGTCCTATCTAGGGTTGACATTTAGACATTTAGGTTGACATTTTAGAATTTTGGTGATTTTGTGGTACAGTTACTATAATAATGTATTTTATGACATTTCATTGCTTTTTAACGTTTTATCAATAGTTCCAGATCTACGTATTTTATTGTTGTGCTTTTTGGCCCCAAAACCATAATAAAGCCTTGATTTGATAACTCATGTGTAACTAACTTTTAGCAATGCTATGGAGTTCCCCACTTTCTGGGGAAATGGGAAATAAAAGCTGAAAGGAAGACCGGAAGCGCTGTTTTTCTTTCGACAGAAATTGTGTTGTATCTCAGCCTTTTCCAACAGAACACAGAGTACACAAAATTGGTGGCAGGCCAAGGGGAGCATCTGCACTTACATTCTGTGAATTAGCAAACAATCTGTTGCTAGATGAAATAGATGCAGATTCCACATCAAGCTTTCTGAACACCTTGTAGTAGTTTCAAAGCCATTTCATTCCCATTTCCAATAATCACACTTTATTTATTTGGCCAAGAAATATATATTCTGTCTTTCTGTTTGCTTAGCCAAGATGGCTAATCAAATCAAAGTTGCATAAAGAACATTTCCCTCTTGCTACACGGGAAGCAGTTTCATAGCAGGTGAAGCAATTTGTCTGCCTTGACCAATTTTATCTCTTCTAACTGGCAGCCGCATCAGGCGAGCAGGATTTTTGTTCCTATCACCTGCTCCTGTTTTCTTTGGATCTGAGATTCTGTATGGTGAGGCTGAGACAGACCTTGTATACTCCACTACACAGGTGTCAAATTTGCCGCATCACGTTGACGTCATGTGATGTATCATGTTTTTCCTTTCGTGGAGCTGGGGTGGGGGTGGCTTGTGCATGATGCATCTGGCTCGCGGGCTGCCAGTTTGACACCCCTGCTCTACTACTCCACTCCTCCTCTCCTGCTCCACTACACCCTGCTCTACTACTCCATTCCTCTACCCACAATAGAATACCTTATGCCACTAGGCCTGAAATTTTGGGCTTGGACAACTTTGAATTACGCCGCCTACAGTCTGACCTAAGCATAGTACACAAAATTGTCTGCTACAATGTCCTACCTGTCAATAACTACTTCAGCTTCAACCACAATAATACATGGGCAAACAATAGATTCAAACTCAAGGTAAACCGCTCCAAACTCGATTGCAGAAAATATGACTTCAGCAATAGAGTGGTCAATGTTTGGAATGCTCTACCTGACTCCATTGTTACTTCCTCAAACCCCCTATAGCTTCAACCTTAAACTGTCTACTGTGGACCTCACATCATTCCTAAGAGATCTGTAAGGGGGCTTGCATAAGCGCACCAGCATACCTACCATCCCTGTCCTACTATCCCCATTGATTTGTACTCATTTCATGTGCTGATGTCCATGTTTATACTTACACCTGTTATATATGTTTGACAAACAAATATAAATAAAATAAATAAAATAAATAAAATAAATAAAATAAATAAAATAAATAAAATAAATAAAATAAATAAAATAAATAAAATAAATAAAATAAATAAAATAAATAAAATAAATAAAATAAATAAAATAAATAAAATAAATAAAATAAATAAATAAAATAAATAAAATAAATAAAATAAATAAAATAAATAAAATAAATAAAATAAAATAAATAAATAAATAAAATAAATAAAATAAATAAAATAAATAAAATAATAAATAAAATAAATAAAATAATAAATAAAATAATAAATAAAATAAATAAAATAAATAAAATAAATAAAATAAATAAAATAAATAAAATAAATAAAATAAATAAAATAAATAAAATAAATAAAATAAATAAAATAAATAAAATAAATAAAATAAATAAAATAAATAATAAAATAAATAATAAAATAAATAAAATAATAAATAAAATAAATAAATAAATAGTATCTTAATGAAGATAGCCCTACAATTAGACTATGAAGTAAAATTACTATTTAAGAGAGTATTTAAGACATTTATTTTGTGGTCTATATGTTTTGCACACACACAGACACACACACAGACACACACACAGACACAGAATGGGCTTTTATCCTGCAAGTCAAATTTCAGTGGTGAACAAGAAAATCAGTAAATAACAATTAAGATAAGCTCTGGATGCTGTACTGAAAATAATATAAAATTTAAAAAAAACAGTATGATATGCCACTTCTAAAAAAGTGTATAATATTATGAGGCACACAGTAAAGGGATGAGCGTGATACACAACTCTGTTTTTGTCAGACATCACACATGTGAATGCTGCTGATTAAAATTCAAGTAAAAAAAAAACAAAGTTAGACATATAAACACATCTCCAGCTATTTAAAAATTATAGGCAAACATCACGACAACAGCACACCCAAATCAATTTAAAAAATCATTTAAAAGGGCATTGGCAATTAAAATATGGCAGGAAGCTAAATGTGGCTACTACATCGGAAAACATGAGAGTAAAAATATGTCGTTTTTTTTCCCTTTGGAGCATGAGAAAGAAGAGGCTGCATGGATGTTTTGAGGAGGGAATTGGTGAGGATTGGCATGGCCATAAAAAAACACAAATGCCTTAATGCTGTTTGATCCTTTCCTAGGTAGCAAACTTGAAAAGTCTCTGTTTGCAGTGTGTAGATCCCAGGAAACTACATTTGAAAGAAGCCATTCTTTCCAGCGGGAGGGGTTTAAGCTGTACATGCAGGGGTGAAATTCAGCAGGTTCTGGAGAACTGATAGTAGAAATTTGGAGTAGTTTGGAGAACTGGCAAATACTACCTTCGGCTGGCCCCCAGAATGGGGTGGGAATGGGGATTTTGCAGTATCCTTCCCCTGCCACTCCCACTAAGCCACGCCCACAGAACCAATAGTAAAAAAAAATTGAATTTCACCACTGTCTACATGTAATACTCAGCACTACATTAACTTGTAATTAGCTGATGTTTATGTACGTTAATATTAACTTTGAATTAATAGTTAACATTATAGTTAAGGTTATAATGCCGTTAGTTAACAATTGGGAGCCAAGCAACTTAGCTTGCATGATTTGCCATGGGATATCACAGACTCCCAACTTTAACATTCTGTGTTGGCTGCCATTTCCTGATCTCCTTCAAGGGCTTCTCACCAGGGGCCACCGTGATAGCTTAAATGAGAGACAAGCCTTCCTGAGAGAATGGTAGCCAGTCCATGAAGCTGACAAATCATTTGCAGATGGGAATAGGCAATCCTAACCACCAATCCTGCCAATGACATGGCAAACATGCATATCTGATATCTTTAGAGGGAGAATATTCCCTCCTGGCATGATAAAAGTCCTTTCAGAATAGTTAAGAAGTCCCCCAACCCCCATAATTCAAAACTATCTAATTTCAATTTTGATTTTAATAATTTTAATTTCTTAATTAACTTTATTTGCTGCCCATATCATCATAAGATAACATAAAGTAATTTTATCCAGTTTGCTCTCCAATCCAAATGAGAGCCAAAGTGTTCAGAATACCTGATGATTTAAACCCAGGCTTGTGAATTTATTACGGTAGTTTGGATTCTTCCCCTGACTCATCCTCTGTCTCTGAAGATGAAACTTTTAAAGGGAGCATGGGAATTGTCAGATTTACCTCACAATGTGTCATTATATATTCAACACTTGGGTAGCTGATAAGGGTGACCAATAGTATTGTGGTTTTTGAGTGTGACAGAATGGTGCTGCCTGAAACACTATATGGCATCTTGCCTTGTGATCTTCCAGATACACAATCATGGTGGTTCAGTGGCTAAGACACTGGGCTTGTCGATCAGAAAGGTCGGCAGTTTGCTGGTTTGAATCCCTAGCGCCGAGTAACGGAGTGAGCTCCAGTTACTTGTTCCAGCTTCTGCCAACCTGGCAATTCGAAAGCATGTATAAATGCAAGTAGAAAAATAGGAACCACCTTGGTGGAAAGGTAACAGTGTTCCGTGCGCCTTTGGCATTTAGTCATGCTGGTCACATAACCATGGAGATGTCTTTGGACAGTGCTGGCTCTTCGGCTTTGAAATGGAGATGAGCACCACCCCCTAGAGTCGGGAACGACTTGCATATATGTACAAGGGGAACCTAGATAGCAATAGCAATAGCAGTAGACTTATATACCGCTTCATAGGCCTTTCAGGCCTCTCTAAGCGGTTTACAGAGAGTCAGCATATTGCCCCCAACAACCTGGGTCCTCATTTTACCCACCTCGGAAGGATGGAAGGCTGAGTCAACCCTGAGCCGGTGAGATTTGAACCGCTGACCTGCTGATCTAGCAGTAGCCTGCAGTGCTGCATTTAACCACTGCGCCACCTTGGCTCTAGATGCACAAACTATACTTGGAAGGGGATAAATTCAGTCTGGGATAACAAGGAGTTGATAAAGGATTCACACTGAGAGAGGGTGAGAAAGGAAGTACAAGGAATAGGCAGGTAAAATCATTGGAGTTGGGATTTTGGAAAGAAAAAGGGAGGTGGCCCAAACCAGATTTAGGCAGCTTTGCCTGTTGAAGATCTGCAAGTTCCAATGGGGTTTAGAAACAGCACTAACTGTGCGCTTAGGGATCAAATTTGAGGGTTCATGTTAATTTGACCTGAGCGGAAAAAGATGTAAAGAAGATTCAAGAAAAAAAATCAGTGAGTGGCTAGACACATGATAGTGCCAGCTAAATGTAATCAATGCCCTTGATTAACTCTAAGAAATTTAGTAGAGGTATGGAAGGAATTGCTTTATACGGATAGTCCTCAGATTATGACTATTCATTTAGTGACAGTTCAAAGTTATGATGGTGCTAAACTAGGGATGTGCCAGATGCTGCTTCACTTAATAACCAAGAAAGAAACCACTCAACTCCATTTTTCAGAATTAAGAGTATTTTTATTGATTATAAGTAAATAGAAGCTAGGCAAAGCTGGATCTGAGCAAAAGCGCGCGAAAGCATTAGATATCAATACATGACCCACTCCCCTCCCCTTGGTAACCCCAGTCCATAGTCCAATCCAATACCTCCACAGCTATCAGGTGGGAGACGTCTTCAAAAATAATCATCAGGTTGGCATGCCGGACAGTTAGCCTTGGCGGGAAACTCCCCTCCTTGCCACATGCGCAGACGATGGTGAGAACAACTCCTAATTAACAGTCCTCCTGTACAGATTATTTCCCTCACCCAAATACCATGCCCTCCCTCCCCGTTTCAATGGCAGCCAAAAAGCAAGCAGCAAAACAGAGGTTGACAGGATGTGTGTGTGTGTTATGACATATCTTCAAATCTGTGGCCATTGCAGATCATATGATCATGATTCAGACATTTGGAAGTCAGATTGCAGTTACAAAGGTTACAGATTGCCATTTGTGATGTTCTCTCCTGGATTCCACAAAGTCAAGAGGATGTCAGCAGGAAGTGACAAGTTGCTCCTCCTCCTGCCACTTTTTTTTACCTACACACCCATTTGAACTTTGTAATGCTTGCCTGTGGCACCTACCCACTAGTCTGCACTCTGCAGTGCCTGCCCGTCACACGTACCCATTCGCCCGTAGCTCTCAAGTGGAGGCTTCACCTGCCAGCTTGCTTGCCTGGGACTCTTGCCTCTTCCCATATTGCGATCCTCACTTGACAATACATACAGTCCTGGGTTAGGATGGCAACCAGACAACTGTCAGTATTGCCACTGCTAAAACTGATGTGGTCATGTGACATCCTGCTTTATGACCACATCACTTAGTGATGGAAATTCCAATGCTAATTGCCATTGTAAACCCAAGATTACCTATAGAATAAACACTCTGTTTTTAAATAAGTATTGCTTTACAGGCAGGCAGATGAGTTAATTTCTGAAGGATCGGAGCAATTAGCATCATAAAGTACTTTAGTGTTTCAAAGTTTAATTTTGAAGTCAGATGCACACTAAGAAGAAAGATTTTCCTAGCCTTTGTAATGAGCCGTGCTCTGCAATGGGCTGTGACAACAACCTTGAATAAAAGCTGCAGCCAAGACAATAGTTAGATAAGAGAAATTTAAGTCTGAAGCAGAAATGTAATTTGAGAAACTGTCTCAGATTTGACCTTCCCAATTTTTTGGATATAGGCAGGGAGTGGAGAGGCACATTCAGAATTGCAAGTTTTTCTTAACTGTTTAATAAAAGTAGTTTTAGTAGCAATAATTTTGGTATCCAAGTCTGACTTATCTCAGAGGGGCTGACATCAAATCCCACAAGTTTGAATGTGACTGAATGAATCTCACAAATAAGTTCTGACACTAATGCACAGGAGAAAATGTTCTTCTACTTCAGGCAATGGATCCATCATGGATACTCTTCATCTTTAACTTTGTATTTTATTGCAAGTTAGTAAACAGATTCAGAATGTAGCAAAAAATACATTCTGAATAGCAGACATTGTTTTGCCTCCATTGTTGGTCTCACTCAGTAGCAGGAATGGGAAACTATGTTTCCTGCTATTGGATGTGGATGTTATCATTGCCAGCAACTACAAAGATAAATGGGATGTTTTGGGCTATATCTTTGTTGTATTGTTCCCTGAGTCGGCCAAGAACTGAATAGCATATTTCTGTGGGACAGAGCTTTTTTTAAAAGCAATAACAACACCTCATAGTTAAGGCAAGAATTCAAGACTATCTCTGAACGGAACTTAATCTCTTTCAAATTGGTTTATTTTCTTTTGACCCCTGAAATAAGCATGTGGCCTTATTTTTGGGGCGGTCTTATTATTTTTGAGGTGCAGAAGGAGGTGAGCATGGTCACCTCATGGCTGCTGCTGTGTTGCAATATTTTCAGGGAGGGCTTATTTTCAGGGGAGGGTTTATTTTAGCACATGCGCTCAAAAGCCCGATTGGGCTTATTATCCAGGGAGTATTTATTTTCGGGGAACAGGGTAGTATAAAAATCTGAAACCGTGAAGTTGAGAGGGGGATATCACCTGGCTGTTGTAGACAAGTCAAATCATATTTCAGGACACATTTTTGTGCAGCTTGAATTTATTTCTTCCCTCCCCCCCCCAAATCAAAGGAGTGACCCCAGAGAAGTTTGGTGATCCAAAATGGAATAAAGCATGGAACAAGGGTAGATTATTAGGATGGACATTGTCCTAGGCCAGTGATGGCTAACCTTTTTGTCCTTGCATGTCGAAATCATGTGCTCATGTGGGAGTGTGACCCCCCCCCCAATCCATGCACACATGAGCCCCCCATGCATGTGTGTGCGAAAAAACCCTCCATGGTGGTGGTGGTGGGGTTTTTGCCCTCCCCAGGCTCAGGAGGCATTTCTCGAACCTTTGGGGGGTGAAAAAGGTCTCCCCTGGGCTCCAGAGGCCCTCTGTCATGCATGTGGGAGACACACAGACATGAGCCAGGGGTAGGGGCAGGGGCAGTGCGAAGGGGACACGGCATGCCCCCTATACTCTGTTTTTTGTGCCAGGAGACTTCAGGGAGGTCCTCCAGAGCCCGGGGCATGCTGTTTTTGATCTTAAAGAGACTCAAGGAAAGCCTCCGGAGCTTGCCCCCCCCCAAAATGAGCCTCCTGGAAGTTCTGAAGTCTATAAATGGGCCTGTTTCCTGCCTCCGGAGGGCCTCCAGAGCCCAGGGAAGATGTTTTCGTCCTCCTGGAGGCTCAAGGAAATCCTCCCGAGCCTGGGGAGGACAAAACATGGGACCCCTGAAAGCTCCAGAAGTCCAGAAACAGACTTGTTTCTGGTGTCCGGAGGGTCTATGGGGCCCGGGGGAGGCTGTTTCTGCTCTCCTAGAAGCTCGGGGAAAGCTTCCGGAGCCTGGGAAGGGAGAAAAACAGGGCTCCCTGAAGTTTTGGAAGAGCACGGCAGAGATCCAAAAATCAGCTGGCTGGCGGTAGGCACATGTGCAGTGGAGCTGAGCTGGGCGATGGCTCACATGCCCACAGGGAGGAATGCCACCTGTGACATGCATGCCGTAGATTCACCAGCACAGTTCTAGGCTATGGGTGCTTTCATTCTGACTCTTTCATACATACATTTTGTTGGAGCAATTGCTTCAAGAATGTTGGACTTCTACTTCTCTCAGTAAGTACCATATGTTTTATTCCAAAAAGAAGTTTTTCTTAATTACCTTGGCTTGTTAGCATATACGATCATTCCTGTTGAAATCACGATGCATTTCTTCCAAATATGTAAGAAACAACATTATATATATCCAAAAATATATATATATGCATTTTTCCAAATATGTAAGAAACAACATGATTTTATATAGATAGATAGATAGATAGATAGATAGATAGATAGATAGATAGATAGAGATAGATAGATAGATAGATAGATAGATAGAGATAGAGATAGAGATAGAGATAGAGATAGAGATAGAGATAGAGATATAGAGATATAGAGATATAGAGATAGAGATAGATAGATAGATAGATAGATAGATAGATAGATAGATAGATAGATAGATAGATAGATAGATAATAGATAGATATAGATATAGATATAGATATAGATATAGATATAGATATAGATATAGATATAGATATAGATATAGATATAGATATAGATATAGATATAGATATAGATATAGATATAGATATAGATATAGATATAGATATAGATATAGATATAGATATAGATATAGATATAGATATAGATATAGATATAGATATAGATATAGATATAGATATAGATATAGATATAGATAGATAGATAGATAGATAGATAGATAGATAGATAGATAGATAGGAGGTGGCGCAGTGGTTAGAGTGCAGTACTGAAGCCACTTCAGCTGACTGCTAAGCTGCAGTTTGGCAGTTCAAATCTCACCGGCTCAAGGTTGACTCAGCCTTCCATCCTTCCGAGGTGGGTAAAATGAGGACCCAGATTGTTGGGGGCAATATGCTGACTCTGTAAACCGCTTAGAGAGGGCTGAAAGCCCTATGAAGCGGTATATAAGTTTAACTGCTATTGCTATTGCTAACTGCTAGGATTTTTTATTGGCTCCGCTACAGTACCCATATTGTTCCTGGCCATTACTTATGCTTCTCAAGACTACTTGGTCTTGAAGTTCTTTGGACAATAGCAGATTGCTTGACTCTCATATAATATCCAGATTGGGAATTTCCTTTTTATTTCTTCTCTTTTTGAATTGGACAAAGTTAGTGATTTAGAAAAACAATTGGAGTCTTCCTGTTAATTTTTATAGTAATTTTTATAATTTTTGTTTTTGACCCAAAGGTAGATGCTTCAATCTGATTTTTATTGATTTGCAGGACACATGTAGGTGCAAAGTATATCTTATGTATACAGTGACCGCAGAGTATGAGAGTATTGACTGGGATCAGCAGAATCCTACCGACAAAGGCAAGCTCACTGAAGAACCATTAGCTTAGCCTGCTTCATAGAGATCTCGTAGGGTTCATGTTTGGAGGAAGGATTTAATCATAGATCAACTTCATTTCCTGGAAAGCAGATACAACCCCCCCCCCCCAACTTTAAATAAACATAATATGGTTGATATTTATATTGCTTTAAAAACTCTGCTGCAGACAATGTAAAACAGTTTTAAATACAGAAGCTATAAACAAATAAGGAATCATGCTGGTTTTCATCTTGCTAACAGGCAGCTGAATATTTATGGATAAATTAACTGGTAAAAAAAATTCTTCCACCAAAAATGTAATTCTTGTACATATCTAGACCATTACCGATTTCTTTTTTTTTAAAAAAAAAAGATCATTATAATAAAACTCCTCATAATTATGACCCATTGAAAACATTAGTATGGCTCAGTTGTGCCACCTACAGTATATGGAATTTTAATTATATGCTTGAATGCACGTTGTTGTCTTTTCATCCAGGACTATGGTGAAAATGTGTTTGTTTGTTTATACAAGACTCTGAGCAGTTTAAAAGCAGACCAGCACTGATACAAAGCTAAAATTATGGCTGCCTGGAAGAAGACAGATGATTAACAAATGAAATGTTCTACAGGAACATGGCCCACCTTTTCCTAAGGACTAGGAGAATAATTGTGTTTTCAAGGGTTTTCTGAACATGATCAGGGTGGCAGCTGTAGAATTTATGGTGGGAAATTGTTTCAGAAGGCAGGCAGCACAACAAAGAAACTTATTTTTCCCCATAACAAAAGACCAGGGAGGTGTGTTGTGCTGAGAAAGAGTGACTGGCCCAAAGTCACCCAATCAGCTTTCATTCTTAAGGCACAGCTAGAAATTGGTTCACTGACAAAAGGGTGACTGACAAAAGCATGCCTGACTAAATGGCGATGACAAAACCGCGAGTTCTAAACCATGCTGACGAATGAGCGCTAAAGTGCGCCAACAACAGTGCGCCGACAGAAGCGCGCTGTAACCCTAACCCTAACCCTAACCCTAACTCTAAACCTAACCCTTACCTTAACTTAAAATACGCTTCTGTTGGCGTGCTGTTGTCGGCGCACTGTTATCAGCACATTGATGATGTCGCGGTGCGCGTTGATAATGTCACGGTTTTAGCACCACGGTTTTGTCAGCATGCTTTTGCCGTGCGCACATTTGTCGGGTCACGTAGAAATCATAGTCTCCTGCTTTCTAGCCTGGTGCCTTAACCACGAGACCAAACTGGCTCTTAATTGTCTTAATTGTCTATTTCCAGTTCAAAACAATGTAAAAAACAGTTAGTTCCATACCAATAATATAATAATGGTGAGTAACATCAAACTGAGTTCTACATATTTTCATTTTTCCACCATTTGAAGATGAACAATGTGAAGGGCTGTTCTCTAGACAATTTATAAATTGACTAGTTGTTAGACTCTGAGTAGACCGTGCTTTACGATTTCCCAGACAGAAGTTCAATGCAAAATGGCTCCCTCTATACATTTTAAAATGCATTTTTACTCAGTTCATATTTCCCAAACATATGTGTCAGGGTTAGACATTTCCTTCAAATGTGAAAAAAAAAAGCCTTCAAAATCATGCTAGTATGCTTTTTGTGTCAGAATGATAATATTGCTGTCAAGAGAATTCAAAGGAGAGGGTTAGAAGGATACGGCCCTCAGAGGCCTCCTGCTGCAATCTCCCATTTAATTTTTCCAAACACCACCAATTGTCAATGACTTTGGCTGTATCTTTTTGACTGTGCAATGGCCTACTGTAAATTGTTCTGTACAATTTACAATTAATTTACAAATAAATACAAATGTTTCTGGGAGAAAGGTCTGTATAAATATAGACATACATTGGGGAACATGTGCACAAAGCCCATGAAAATGTAAATAGGGTGTGTGTGTGTGCAAAGATTATACCCATTTTACATAACAAGAGAAGTACACACAAAAAGGTATATGAATTTTTCTGATGGTTTAAAAAGAAAGGAGAGAGAAAGAAATCCTCAAATTGATTTATTGAAGCAGAAAAGGAATGGCATACACTTCATGTTTGAAAAATGAAACATGAGAAAATGAATAAAATCAAACTGGACAGATTCACCCATTCCTGCCTGGGAGGCATCGTCTAAGAGTCCTGATTTAGATGTGAGCCGTGGAGGCTAAGAAAGAAGGTAGAATGGAGGGAAGCAGAACCAGCTATAGGTCAAAGGCTGAACAAAAGTGAACACAACAACTCCTGATTTGGAGAGACAAAATGACTAACTCTACTGTCAAAAAGCAATAAATGAACTAAGCTCAACTAGTCCTATAGGGTTGCGCTAAGAATTTATGAGCAAAGCCTAGATCTGCCCCTTTACTAAGGCAAATTATTGTGGATTGTTTATCCAGTGAAGGAGCATTTACTTACATGGCCTTTCCCCACCCTAACAGCTGTTATTGGCTAATTTCAATGTGCTTTGTGCAAAAGGCAGAGCTGTCAAACTCGTGTCATCATGTTGGCATCATGTGACTTATCGGGACTTTTTCTCCATTTGTTAAACTGGGTGTGGGTGTGGCCACTGCGTGATGCATTTGGCCCGCAGGCCATGAATTTGATAGCCCTGAATTAGGGCAAGGGCATATCAAAAGGGTTTGGCATCTTGAGGATGATCCTTAGCTCTGTATGTTGTAGATACCCATTAGTTTATAGTTACATGCCCTAAGAATTCTTATCCAGAAATGATTTCATTCTTTGTAAAATCAGAATGTTTGGAACTTACTTACAATGGTAGGGAGACTAAGTTACTCAGAATTGCTTTTGCTGATTTCAATAGGATTTAGAATTTATTGGGCAATCTGAATGCAACCTAGAATGCCTGACCTGTTCCTTTAAGTCACTTTTAATGTTGCCCCTTTCCTCCAAAATTGTTCCTAGTGCCTTTCTTTTGTTAAGAAAAAAAGGTTGACTCAGCACCATTTTAACACTTTACAGGGAAATTCTACTTGAATGTGCATCAGAAATTAATAATCCATTTTGATTGCTTCTTTTGGAAGCTAGTCAATTAATTTTTATAGAGAAATAGGATGGAAATTGCATAAGAGAGAAATTTGACCTACTCTGAGTGCACCTGCAAGGCTTGAATGAAAGACCCAGCTGTTGGATTTGTGGAAATGAAAAATAGATGTCATGCAAAAAAGCTGCAAAGCAATTTTTATCCACAGAATATAGAGCATTTATTTTCTCATAGCCCAATCAGAGCTTCTTTGAGGATCCTGGATGCTGTTGCATTTCCCAAAGATTACTCTTCCACAATCTTATGGTATTCAAATACGATGGATTTCAACTCCAAGAATTCCTACACAGGATGACTTTTCTTGCCCAAAAAACCCAACGAATGAGAAGGAGAGGAGCTTTCTCTTCGGCACGTAAATATGCTGTCACAATGAAGAAAATTTGGTGGTACCCCCCTTTCTTTTTAATGGCAAGTATTATTGCCTTTATTAATATGTAATTAAACTTGCAGTGCATATTTCTGCTTGTCTGATTACATAATTGGGGTAAGAGCAGCTCTATAATTTATCACTTGTTGGAACAGTTTGGAATGCTCAAAAAACCATGCCTTATAATTAGACTATAATTGGCACGCCTTGAGTAAAAACCCAGTAAAATGAAAACCAGCAAGAAATTACTTTATAATTATTTGCAGAAAAGACTTCTTTCTGCAAAAGCAACTAGATATAAGCACAGGAATTGTGTTATCTAGATGGAGTCCTTCATCAACGCTGATTGGTGCTACTTGCATCAATCCATTATATCGGAGCTTCTATCTCTGGATCATTAGGATTAATGATCACGACTTCCAAAGAGAACACATTTAGTGGTTTCATATTTTAGAAGATTATCCATGATATATCTCAAGGTAACACAAATAACTTTCTCTGAGCCTAAGGACACTTTCACTATCATCGGATGAGTGCCTTAAATCCATACTGTGTCTTAGATGCCCATTTCCCAGGTTAGAGTTTTCTTTTGTGGACACTTCAATAACAGATGTTATGATCAGGAGTATCCACAGCAGGCTGAGGTCTTGTAAAAAATGATAAAACTCACATTTTATGTCATCACGATGCAAGTTGTGCCTATTACACAGTGGTGAAATTCAAATATTTTTACTACCGGTTCTGTGGGTGTGGCTTGGTGGGCATGGCATGGGAAGGATACTGCAAAATCTCCATTCCTTCCCCACTCCTGGGGGAAGGATACTGCAAAATCTCCATTCCTTCCCCACTCCGGGAGAAGGATACTGCAAAATCTCTATTACTTCCCCATTCCTGGGGGAAGGATATTGCAAAATCTCCATTCCCACCTCACTCTGGGACCAGCCAGAGGTGGTATTTGCCGGTTCTCCAAACTACTCAAAATTTCCGCTACCAGTTCTCCAGAACCTGTCAGAACTGGCTGAATTTCACCACGGCTATTATATACTTGTCTGCAATGTTGTGATGCAAATACAAAAGGGATGAAGTATGCATATCATGTTAATGGGGAACATTTCATCATTTGTATCTCCTTCTGGATGCTTGCAGTTATGATGGCTTATCTGCACCAGCTTCCAGTAACATTATTATCCATCTGTCTAGTGATTTCTCCATTTCAAATTTACCAAACCAGTATGAATATCCTACTGATGATATTGGTAACAATCTAGTATTTGTTAGAAGTCGGAAATCTCAGAAAACTTTCAAATCACGCTAGAGAGATAAAAACCACTGTTCATTATACAATACTTTTTCCTGAAAGGGAGAATGATAGTAATCTCAGTCAAATGGCATATAGTGGGCTATTTAGCGTCAACAGGTGGCAGCACTTAACTAATCTTGGTTGATTTAAAAAGATAAGCAGAGTCAACTTGGAAAAGTATTTAAGAGAGGACTCCTTGGGAGTTGCAAAGCTGTAAGTTAGACTGGGAAGTGCACACATTTTGCATATATATGTGTGCATTTCTGAGAAGAAAGGCAGTGGCAAACTACATACTTCCATAATATTGACAAGGAAACTTGATGGATGCTATCACCAGTTCAGTTTGAAGGTGTCTTGATTTATACTGCTTCCATTGAAAGTTACAGAAGAAAAATGGAAAATAATGGATTATCTCTCCCTCTCTCCCTCTAGCCAAAACAGTATTAAACTGTGCATCAAAACTTGGAAGAGGAATGATATTAAACAGACTATCTTAAGGTACAGGGTTAGGACTTACATTACAAACAAAAGCCAAAGGAAATGTGAATTATTTTATCTTTTTTTAAGAGGTCTTGGTTCACCCACTTCTCAAGAAGCCATTACTGAACCCCACCACACTGAACAACTTTCATCTAGTATCTACGTAATCTCCAATTTTTGAAGATTGAGAAGGAAATGACACAGCAGCTTCAGTGAACCTTGGATGAAGTGGATTATCTGGATCCTTTTCAGTCAGGATCCAGACCCGGTTATAGGATGGAAACAGCATTCGTCTCACTTTTGGATGATTTGTTAGGTGGGCAGGATAGAGGTTGTTCATCTATTCTTGTTGTTCTTGGCTTCTTGATGTCTTCCATTGACCAATCTCATTCTAGATTGGTTCCAGAGGATTGGAGGTGGGTTGCACAGTGCTGTGCTGCTTTGCCTCCTTTTTTCAAGGTTGGTTTCATTTGGTGATGATTAGGAAGGAAAGGTCCTAGCTTTGGCCCCACCTATTTGGGTGCTGCAGGGTTTGGTGACTCCACTCTCCTGTTTAACATCTACATGAGGCTACTGATAAGCTCCTCTGTCATGGGCTGGGACATCATCAGTATGCTGATGATATCCAACTATATCATCCAAATACCCATCTCTACCCTTGGTGAATTAAGCAATACCATGAATATCTTATTCTGCGTGGGGCGGGGACAACAAACTTAAACTGAACCTTGGCAGGATGGAATGGCTTTCGGTTTTATGTTCTACTGGTTCTAGAACTATAAAACCATGTTCAGTGTTGAATGGATTGGCACTGCCCCATGCAGAACTGATGCACCATCTGGGGCCTCCTAGATAACAACTCCTACTCAAGGCTAGAAGGGCTTTTGCACAGCTCACATTGTGCACCAGTTGTGTCCTTTCTTGAACTGAAAAACTCCAATCACTCCTCTCCTAGTCACTTTCATATTAGACTATTGTAGGGGGGCTACCCTTGAAGAGTATCTCGTGTAGAATGTAGAATGCAAATATTCCTATTTGTGCTCCAAGAGAGCACATATTGTATCTTTTATCCACATTGGCTTCTGCTACTAGGTCTAATTCTGGGGTGCTGGTTTCAATCTTCATAGCATGGAATATCTCTCCCTGATTACATCAGCCCATTCTATTAGATCAGGTAGAGAAGGCATCTTGCAGGTACCATCTGCCATAGACCTATATTTGGTGGGTCCCATGAGGCAGGACTTATTTGCTCTATGGAACATTCTCCCCCTCCCTGAAGTCACATTAGCTCTATTCCTATTATCACTTCAGAAATTCCCTGTGATCTGGTCACATTCAGGAAACCAGATAAATTCTTTGATGGCTCCATTGTGTTTGATCTTTTTAGACTCTTCATATGGTTTGTATATTTTAATTTTTTATAGTGTTTTCATTTTTAACCACTTTTTGCATTTTTACAGTGATGGCTTTTTACATTGTTGTTTTACTGAGTGTTGCATTCTGCCCATTATTGCATCTTGTGAGATGGGCAGCTGTATAAAGGTGATTGATAAAAGAACAATAATTTCTAACAACTTAAGAGATCAGCCTGTGAATAGTTACTTGATTTCTTGTCTAATTGATGCAAAACTGGCAATGGTCATGAAATTACATCTTGCTGTATCAAAATGAATGCAGAATTTTGTACTTGGCTAATAGGCTCACAGCCAGCTTAGTGAGGAGCTGTGATCTTTGAATCCCAGGTACACCCGCATGCCCAGAAATCTTTTAAGCTATCAACTTCTTGTTCAGGAAAAGGAGAAAACTGAAGCTGAAAACTGATATTGAATAAGGCAGAGGCGAAAGACAGAAGGTTGGATCTGTACATCAATATTGTCAACTTGTAAAGCGTTACCATGACTATTATCAATATCAATATATTGTGTAGAGAATTATATGAGTATTTAATTTGTATGTCAAAGAGGTATATGAGCTCTAAATGTGCAGAAAGTCTCCACTTAACCCTGCAGAGCAATATTTATTCCTTTTGGGTGATATTCCTGGTTTTTTAGGTGGGATATAGTGAATGCATCCTGAATGTAGAAGGATACATGCTGACCTTTAGCTGAACCAAAAAGAAAAAAAGGCCTCCAATTGCAAGAAATGGAACAGCTTATGCATATATTTATTAGCTGTAGCCTTGTAGGCTCTCTTCAGACTTTTTGCCAAAAACATACAGAATAGGAGAGAACATGTACACAGATTTCCCACCCATTCACATTATTGCATATTGAACAAGATTCAGATAAATATGTTTCTGGGATCCAATATAGGACATTGGGAAGTTAAGTTCCCATATTTGTGGCTTTGGATTTCTTTGGATTTGGAAATGCTCTGGATCTTTTCCAGTATTGTTTCATCCATATACCCATTAGTTCTCTTCAGAAGTGCTCCTAAACTAAGGCCAAAGCACAAGGCTACCCACAGTGCCTTGTTCATCATCATCATTTAAGTAGCAGCTGTATAGATCTCTCCATCTCTTGGAAGCCCAGTGATCTTTCTGGAGTGCTTCACTCTCACTCAGGCTGAAGAATTTGGTTTCTATGTAGCATATTTGCATACTCCTGTGCTCCTTGGGTGCCAAACAGTTGGAACAAGGCAACATAAGATTTTGTGGGAATAATCACATGATGCTTATATTTTCACAAGAGCATGAGAACCTGACTCTGCTGGTTGCTTTGAGGACCAAATGGGGGAGTTGCATACTGGAGGTGACTGCTAGATGGATGGCAGTCCCCCTCCCCGAACCCTTACTCTCTCCTCTCCACCCACCTGTAGTTCAGGGTTACCATATTGATGTATTTATTCTTGTTGTTTTCCTTTGTCATTGTTTATTTTATTTTTCTGTTATTTTGCTTCTGTTTGCACTCATTTTTCTTCCTTTTTATTATTGTAAGCTGCCTAGCAAGATAGGTGGCAAATAATTTTAACCAACAAATTTAACAATCAACCAACAAACCAACAAACAAATACTATGAGCCACGTTGGCATTATGGTTAGAATGCAGTACTCCAGCTTACTTCTGCTGACTGCCGGCTGATTTCAATTTGACAGATCGAATTTCACCAGGCTCAAGGTTGACTCAGGTTCCATCTTTCTGAGATTGGCAAAATGAAGACCCAGATTGTTGGGGGCAATATGCTGACTTTGTAAACCACTTCTAAAAGTGCTGTGAAGTGGTATATAAGTCTAAATGCTATTGCTACTAGATGCAATCAAAGGGAAAAGTAGTACATACTTGAGCATTTCTTCTCTGTTTAATTAGAACAGATTTATCACAAGGGAGTCCTTCCACTTGCACCGGCAGCACTCAGCAACAAACTTTCAGTAGTGATATATCTTTGATATAAGCATCGAAAAGGATTCCTTCTGGGATGATTGCCCAAATAGTGATCTATTGCATTAGCATAATCAGAGAACACCGTTTGGTGTCCCAATAACCTTCAGCATCAAATATTTTACTATTAGCATGAACTCTCAGGCATTGCTTCGATTCTGTTTTAGAATTGCCATGTTGCATTTTCATCAAATAAATGATAAATCATGTCATGGGTTTTCCCAAGTAGATAAATACTTACTTTCTCACTCTCCTTTTTAAAATGTACTTTTCAAAGCCTTAATGAAAATGAGTGGAGAGAGCTAAGGGAGCTTTCCCAGCCCCCTAGAAAATGTCTTTGTGTTATTTGCTAAAACTAATTAGCAGTTCGTTGCATCTGCTCTGTTGAATTACCGCCTAAGCTCTTTTGGTAGGAGAAGGTGACATAAGACTCCAATATATAGCCTCGAGTGGTAAATCCTCTCTTGCCTGGTAAAAGAAACCCAAATGAAAACCAAATACATGGCAAAGGATTCTTTATCTATAATATTGATTAGTTGCGGGAGATGAAATGGAAAAGGACAAAGAGCAGATTAGGAATAATGACTTGGTTGCAATAACTGAAGAAGTTTTCAGGATACAGGATAGGATACAGACTATCCCTCTATGACTAATGTTGATGGGATTATATTAATCTTTATTTAAGGTTTAATTTGTAGCCAAAGAAAATGCCTATAGTGAGGTACTGGGAAGGGATCACAGGTTCAAAGATTATTTACTTTTTATATGGTATCAATTCCACACAGACTTACAATTTTAAAGATTAACAGTACAATATTACAATATCCACAGAAAGAACAAACAATACCAGCACTATAATTTAATTTAGCAATCAATATCATGTTACCCATCACACATAAAAGCAGAAAAGAAAATCACACAATTAGAAATAGGCCAACTCAAATGAAATGGTATCAATCACTGAAGACCCTCCAGGATATTCAGTTTTTAATAGAATGTTTTCCAGAATGTCTATCACAATATATTATTGAGTCAGATGTTGACTCAATAGTACAAAGGGGCCAAATTGGGGCCAACATGTGGTACTGTTTTAAAAAAATTGTGGGAAATTATACAGTGACACGTATGAGTAAAAATCATCACATTAAATATAAAAATGATTTTATTAGTTAGAATATGAGGGATTGAAGTTCATATTGCTGCCTGTGCTTTAGATACTTTGCAGCCAGGCAGAAAAGCTGCTTGCCCCACACTACCCTTGTGCATTCATACATTCACTCAAAAGTTTTGATTCTGAGCAAATGGGTCACATCCTGGTGTTCTCAAGGATGTATTGACATCCAGAGGCAGTCCTGGATCATCTCCATCTTCCTGTACCTTGCTTTGCAAGTTGATGCTGCCATATAAATACAGGTAGTCCTCGACTTATGATCACAATTGAGCCCCAAAGTTCTGTTGTTAAGTGAGACATTTGTCAAGTGAGTTTTGCCCCATTTTATGATCTTTCTTGCCACAGTTTTTAAGTGAATCACTGCAGTTGATAAATTAGTAATCCAGTTGTTGAGAGCCGAGGTGGCGCAGTGGTCAGAGTGCAGCACAGTAGGCTACTTCAGCTGATTTGCAGTTCTGCAGTTCGGCTGTTCAAATCTCACCGGCTCAAGGTTGACTCAGCCTTCCATCCTTCCGAGGTGGGTAAAATGAGGACCTGGATTGTTGGGGGCAATATGCTGACTCTATAAACCGCTTAGAGAAAGCCCTATGAAGCGGTATATAAGTCTAACTGCTAAGTGAATCTGGCTTCCCCATCTGGCTTCCCCATTTGCTTGGGTTAAGGTTGCAAAAGGGGATCACATGATCTTGGGACAAAGCAAAGGTCATAAGTATGAACCAGTTAGCAAGCATCTGAATTTTGATCACATGATGATGGGGATGCTGCTAAGGTTGTAACTATGAAAAATGGTCATAACTTACATTTTTCAGTGCTGTTGTAACTTTGAACAGTCACTAGGTGAACAGTTTTAAGTCAAGGACCACCTATATGTCTTTAATTACTTAGCCTTTTAATACTCAGTTCAAACAAAAGTCTCAAAGCCTAAAAAGTAGCATAAAACCTTTGCCATTTTCCAGACTTGCACTAGTTGGGATGAGATGCTGTTTTGGCCTTTATGCCTCAGCACAAAACAGGAAGTCAGATCAACCAATCAGGATGTTGGGTGTGCACAGTGGTGGGATTCAAATAATTTAACAACCAGTTCGCCAAGGGTCAGGTTGGCTGCTGTCCTCCAGCTCTGTTTGAGTTTGGCTCAATTAGCTAGAAGGCCTAGAATGGATACCTGGGAGTAAATGAATGCATGCATGAACCTTTGAGTTTCTGGCACTTAAACTTTTACAATGTTTTGAGAAACAACATAAACTGTGCTCAGCCTTGGGGAAGTGGGATGAGAAGCATTTTTGCTTGACTGCAGCTCCTTTCCCCAATGCCTCACACAGAGATACACCAGGTATAAAAATGATGCTTCAGCAATCACAAAATGAGCTACAAACATAACAAAATCCCCTAGTTCCTAGTTTGAAGGTAAATGGTGAAAACATGCATTGAGAAAAATTTAAAATTTAGGGGAACTATGAATGTTTGGTAATGTGAACCATACAGGTGTAAAACCTAAGTCATTTTACAGTGGGATCATCAAATCAGGAATACACATATGTGAAAGAGTCAAGAAGACACAGAAAGAAGACTTGTTCTTTCAAAATGATTGCCATTGATAGACCATCTGCTGATGCTTTGGCTAACCCTAGAGTTCACTAATTAGACCTACTTCAACTCTGACATTGCTGGCAGGTAATCCTTGATTTATGAACATTGGTTTAACTATAGTTTAAAGTTATCATAACACTGAAAAAAGTGAACTTATTACCATTGCACAACCCCTATGATCATGATAATTGACTTTCCCAGATGGCTTCTGAAAACAAAAACAATGGGGAAGCTATATTTGCTTAACAATTATGTGATTCACTTAATGACTACATTATTCACTTAACAACCGCAGTGATACAGTTAACAAACATGATAAAAATTGTCATAAAATTGGGTCTAGTCAGAGGATGACTTGCGTAGCAATCAAAATTCTGGTCCTAATTTTGCTCACAAGTCAAAGAGTACCTATAATCCACATGTACGGCAGTGGTGGGTTGCAGGTGGTACGCTCCGGTATGGGCGTACCAGAGCCTGCCTGGAGCACCAGGTACCGTTCCGGTATGATGCTCCGGAGGGCCCGCCCATTGTCCTTACCTGTCTTTAAACTCTTTGGCGCTTCTGCGCACACGCACGGTGTGTATAGCACCTGTGCGATGCTCTGCCAAGCAGCTACAGCCTTGCGGAGGCTTGCTGGAGGATAAGATGCATGTGTGTGCTGTGTGTGTGCATGCGCTGTGCGCATTCATGTGGAGGATGCCTGGCTCTGTTGCAACCGTAACAGTTGGAATGGGATCCGGAACCCACCACTGATGTATGCATGGATTTTGCTATAGCAATGTAATCCCTTTTCACCTCAGATTTTATGGGTGATGATGGCCGATCTCTCTTAATTCAAACAGAATGAAGAATGGGCATTCTTGTTGGCCAACCATGAAATGGGTGAAGTATGTACAGAGCTTTACATAGACAGAGAGAGTTAATGCTGTGGTCCACTAACATGTCTTCCATACATGGGATCTGCTTCTCAATTTTACATGCAGGAAATTATTGGTTGAATTTATGCTGATTGACTAAATGCCTTGAAATTGATCTGGAATAATGAACTGATCATTATTACATATTGTCATGGATTTTTGAATAATTACCCACTTGGAAGAGTATTCATTTAGAAAAAATTATGTGTGCATAATCACCACTCCAGACAGCATACATCAAATAAAAATCAAAGAACAAAAAGATGATTATACACATAATCAGATGAAACAAATGCCATAGCCCACATATAAAATTGTATTTCTAGCCATACAGATTTTTGGCATTTATAAAGCAGTGTAGAACTGTTCAAAATGTTTTGACAGATTAATTTACCAATTTCAGCAACCTTATGGATCAGAAGTAAATAATTGCATGCATTTTAGCTCTACTGTTTCTGGGCTAAGGTCACAGCAACTATTTTAAACAGTGGTGTTCAAATGAATTTCAAGTGTATATGACCCCTCCTCCCCCTCCAAATATATTACCCACAGTGTATAGAAAAGATGAGATCAAGACATGGACCTCAGTCTACACTATGTTAATTGAAAGTAGATCCTATTTAATCAAGGAGGAAACACTGCAAAAAGTTCTTAACTCAATGCCAGTAATTTAAATAGGAATACAATACAATACAATACAATACAATACAATACAATACAATACAATACAATACAATACAATACAATACAATACAATACAATACAATACAATACAATACAATACAATAGCAGAGTTGGAAGGGACCTTGGAGGTCTTCTAGTCCAACCCCCTGCCTAGGAAGGAAACCCTATACCATTTCAGACAAATGGCTATCCAACAGCTTCTTGAAGAGTTTCAGTGTTGGGACATTCACAACTTCTGGAGGCAAGCTGTTCCACTGATTAACCATTCTAACTGTCAGGAAATTTCTCCTCAGTTCTAAGTTGCTTCTCTTCTTGATTAGTTTCCATCCATTGCTTCTTGTTTTACACTCAGGTGCCTTGGAGAATAGTTTGACTCCCACCCTGAGATATTGGAACACTGCTATCATCTCTCCCCTAGTCCTTCTTTTCATTAAACTAGACATACCCAGTTCCTGCAACCGTTCTTCATATGTTTTAGTCTCCAGTCCCCTAATCATCTTTGTTGCTTTTCTCTGCACTCTTTCTAGAGTCTTCACATCTTTTCTACATTGTGGCGACCAAAACTGAATGCAGTATTCCAAGCGTGGCCTTACCCAGGCATTATAAAGTGGTATTAACACTTCATGTGATCTTGATTCTATCCCTCTGTTTATGCAGCCTAGAACTGTGTTGGCTTTTTTGGCAGCTGCTGCACACGGCTGGCTCATATTTAAATGGTTGTCCACTAGGACTCCAAGATCCATCTCACAGTTACTACTATTGAGTAAGGTACCACCTATATTGTACCTGTGCATTTCGTTTTTCTTGCCTAAATGTAGAACCTTACTCTTTTCACCATTGAATTTCATTTTATTAGATAGTGCCCAATGTTCAAGTTTGTCAAAATTCTTCTGTATCTTTAGCCTATCTTCTGGAGTATTGGCTATTGCTGCCAGCTTGGTGTCACCTGCAAATTTGATGAGTTTCCCATTTATTCCCTGATCCAAATCATTGATGAAGATGTTGAAGAATACTGGGCCTAAAACAGAGCCTTGGGGTACTCCACTGCATACTTCCCTCCATGTAGATGCAGTTCCATTGAGGACTGCATGTTGAGTGCGGTTGGTCAGCCAGTTACGAATCCATCTTGAATCAAATGCAGCTTTTAAAAAAATCTTAGATTCAGGCATGTTTTTCCTTTTTTAAAATAGAGGAAGATAGAAGCATTCCTTTGTGAAGCATTCCTCAGACAACTTTCAATAAATAGGAGTCTTTTGTCTCAATATTTGAAATGGAAATTAAAAAAAGCACAGTGAAGATTTTATGTTTTGAGACACCGTATTTTAGTGATATATTTCAGTGAGGACATTTCAGTGAGGACAGTTAGAACAATTAATCAGCGGAACTGCCTGCCTCCAGAAGTTGGTGGATGTTCCAATATTGGAAGGATTCTTAAGAAGAAATTGGACAACCATTTGTCTGAAATGGTATAGGATCTCCTGCTTGAGCAGGAAGTTGGACTAGAAAACCTTCAAGATCTCTTCCAACTCTGTTATTCTGTTATATTGGATCAAATCCAAACTTTTCTGGCTTTTTGGATAAAGAATGGATCTTGTGGTCATAAATTATTTAGGTTGGGTGGGGAAAGAGCAATGCATCAAATGTTATGAGTCTGTGCAGAAATCATTCTTAGCTACTCAGTATGCTTGACTACGATGGAGACAAATGATTGCTTTGTCTTAGGTAGCTTTGGATAATGTATTGGCCATCAGTTTAACACTTATCATAGCAGCAATGCAAGCATCCATGAAATGGGATTTCAGTTGATTAATTAAATATTTGGTGTGAAGAGACTGATCTCCTGTAATGGCTACTAGATTTCCTTCCAGAAATGTGAAGACCTGACATAAAGTATTGATTCTTTGATGGATATTATCTAAGAAGTCCAGCTTATGCACTTTGACCTTTGTGTAAAATGCCTTTTGAGTCTTCTAGAACTGGAAACTGGGAACTGGAAAAAATTCTTCAAGGCTGGTGGTATTAGGATAAGGGATGCATCTTTAGCATTGGCAAAACCCACACTTCAGAGGTGGTATTCAGCAGGTTCTGACCAGTTCTGGAGAACCAGTAGCGGAAATTTTGAGTAGTTTCAGAGAACCAGTAAATACCACCTCTGACTGCCCCCCCCCCACATCTATTCTCTGCTGCCTGAGCAGTGGTGAAATGCATTTTTTTTACTACCAGTTCTGTGGATGTGGCTTGGTGGGTGTGGCAGGGGAAGGATACTGCAAAATCTCCATTCCCACCCCATAAAGGTGGTATTTGATGGTTCTCCAAATTACTCAAAATTTCCACTACTGGTTCTCCAGAACCTGTCAGAACCTGCTGAATTTCACTGCCTCCCAGTGAGTCCCAGCTGATCAGGAGGGAATGGGGATTTTGCAGTAACCTTTCCCTGCTATGCCCACCAAGCCACGCCCACAGAACCGGTAGAATTTTTTTTTTGAATCCCACTACTGCCGCACTTGATATGGGGGCTTTGCTGCAGTGAAGAAACCATCAGAAAAAGCAATAACTTGTGCATCTGTCATGAAGGTGGTTCCTATTAGGGCTATGTAGATTCAAAGAGGAAGGAAGATGGTAGTTTGGTTTCAGCAAGTGTTGCTTGGTGTGATGTGCATGGACGTGAACCTTCCAATTTACCTGTTCCCCTTTGAATCCAGGTAATTGCATAACTCAAGTATTTCGTGGGATGATTTTGGCCAGTCGCTTTCTGTCTCAGGACATCTTCCCTCACTGGGTTGTTGGTGTTGTGGAGAAAATTGGGTGTAGCAATCAGTATGTGTGCTATATTGAGTAGGGATAGAAATCTGATAATACTATATGAGCTATTGAAGAAATAGGAGGATATAGTCAAGAACTGATTGATGTATGCCATCAAGTATTTTTCAACTCCTACTGACCACATAGATTTTCCTCCTATATAGATTTTTATTCAAGGATAGATTAAGAAATAGTCTTACAAATCTTGCTCAAGAATCACCCAGATAGCTCTGGATTGATATTTTGGTTTTAGTCCTCTACTATCAACAGTTCACTTAGTGACTGTTTGAAGTTACAACAACATTGAAAAAAGTTACTTATGACCATTTTTCACACTTATGACCATTGCGGAATCTCCATGGTCACATGATTTACATTTGGATGCTTCCTATTTATGACAGTTGCTGTGTCCTAAAGTCATATGATCACTTTTTGCAACCTTTCTGACAAGCAAAGTCAACGGGGAAGCCAGATTCACTTAACAACTGTGTTACTAAATTAACAAGTGATTCACTTAACAAGTGTGGCAAAAAAAGTAAAAGTAAAATGGGGCAAGACTCAACAAATTTCTCACAGAACAACATACATTAGGGGCTCAATTGTGGTCATACGTTGAGGACTACAGTACTTTTAATATTTTCTTCACAATATCTCCTCTGAAGATCTAACTGAATGTAGAAAAGGCTGCAGAGAGACTGAAAACCACCAGAGGGGACAGTAAAAGATGTATATTAATGGACATGTAGGTTGGGCATAGAAGCAACAGATCCTTCATACCCTTCAACCTTAAGTCATGCATGGCTTTAAAAATGAACAGAAGCATTTTAGTTATGCTTGAATTTCCTATAACATGTCTGTTTGTTCAAAATTCTATTTTTTCCCTTTAACAGCCTCAAATGAATAATGTTAGAACATGCTTTCTTTTGAAAAGACCATATTGTCTCAGATATCTTTGGGAAAATGTCCCCTTTCCCCCACTCCACCTAATCTACTGCTTCATGATTACTTGGGATTAAAGGGGAGGAGAAAAATCAAGTTTACTTGTAGATTAATGTGTGCAGGTGGAGGACATGCAACATTTATGCAACACTTCCATTCCTTCCTTTGCCACAAAATTATTGGTCTCACGGCAGTGTGAAATCATGGTGATTCTCTATGAATTCTAATAATTATCCTCGGCTGAATTGTTGGCAATGTTGCTGACAGGTTGCTATTTTTGAATTCAGCTTCACATACAGCTGCAAAAGCAAACCCATCCTATTTATCTTCAGGTGCATGATCAGCCCTTGCCTTGACTGTGCTACAGATTGATCAACATTTCTCAGAATGCAATTCTACCCAGGTTCTTTCAGCCTTCGGAAGAGCAGGATAATGCAGTTTTGGCTTGAGTGTTGTTAATATTCATTACTAGATGTTCCTATAAGTGCTTTGGAAATGGAAATAATCTTAAATTCAGAGCTGTAATTGACCTTCATCCAACTCATCCAAGGATATTTGCTTTTGTGCTATTTTGAAGTATTAAGGAGGATCCGCATCTGAATGGCCCAGATTAATTTGAAATCCCATCTTGTGCTTGTCTGCAATTACCCAGTAGAGCTGGTGACAGCTGTTATGTTCTTAATGACAGCCAGTCATTATTTCCTCCAGGAATATTTTCTGTGATCACTTTTTCCCACTGTAACTCCATCATTGTGACATTGTGTTATCACATGATAACAGCCTGTTTAACTCCTGTCATCTCTAAAGTTAACATTTATAGAAGGCTGCTTGTGATTAGAAGAATCACTTTGGGATGTTGGGGTGAATTAACACAAATACACAAACATTTGATTTATTCTACAGTAAATCATGATACCCAGTTCCAGTTGCAATCATATTATCAACATACAACATGCTCAATCTCTTTACGTATCATCTACTTTTGCTGAAAGCTACATCCAAAGAAGACAGAAATATGGGCTGTCTCTGTTTTAGCCACTCCAACACAGTTTGATGAGAATTTGTGAAACATTTGGCTGAAAGCAGTTATAGATCTCATAGTTAACAATTGGTTATGTTGTGTGATATGTGATATTCCTAACTATCATAAGCTCAGGAAATCACAATTAGAAAGATAGCATTGGTTATTGTGTTTGTTTTGTATATTTTATATTACAGCATATTGAAGTGTAAAGTATAAATTGCTAGAATATTTTAATATTATTTAAACAGACTTTATATGATTGATTAAGCTTTATTTTATTTACGAATTTTAGCTTTAGCAAAGATATATAGAGGTGAATTTTTCTTCTCCATATAACTGTTATTAATGAGAATATAAAACCATTCATATCTCTGCCAACCCATAAATATAAACATATAATATACTACAGTGAAATTAGTGAGCTTCTTAAAAGTTATTTTTAGATATATTTTTTTAATAAATGGAGAAAGTAAGCATTGCTTCTTGGCAAATAGGTATTCCCAGGTTCATTAATACCTAGCAACCTTATGAAGTTCCATGTCCAGGGGGAGGGGGAAAGAGTCATCTAAGGACCGTCTTAATTGCTAAGGAAGAAATTTTCAAAATTGCTTGCTATGGCTGCATATCCTCCCTTGAGAAGAGAGTTTTGCTTTCTTTTCTCCACTCAAGTAGCAACTGTCCATTCATTTAGCTGTAGAGCTCTTGCATCTGCCTTTTCTTCTTCCCAACCATTCAGAACTTTGTAAGGGCATCCAGAAATGCTTAAATTTCACCCATTTAGGGCCAGGGGTGGGCTTCAAAAGTTCCAGTAATGGGTTCACTGCCCCATTGCTGGGTGGGCGTGCCCATGGTAGGCGTGGCCTAGTCAGCTTCCTGTACCAGGGTGGGGGTGGAGCATTTTTTGCCCTCCCCAGATTCCGGAGGTTTTCTTTGAGCCTCCGGGAGGGCAAAAACTGCTTCCCCTGGGCTCCCCGAACCCCTCCGGAGGCCACAAGAGGCACATTTCCAGTTCGCCGAACCGGGCAGAATCCTAGCTAGAGGATCGCCTGAACCTGTGTGAACCCCCAGCATTCCACCCCTGTTTAGAGCTGAGAAAGGAGATATTTATATTTTTAAAGCCAGCCTTGCCCTGTTAAATGAAAACAACTATTAATGAACCATTTTCAGTCCTTTTTCCCCCTGCTTTTTAAAATTGACTTTGACGCTAATCTATCAGAGAAAAGATCTTGGAAGCTCTGAACAAAATTTGCTATTTGGGGTGTAGAGTTCCAATTTAGTATTTTCAGAACATTGACTTAAAAAAAATTACAAACCAGTTTAGGATTTTCATAAATTTTCAACTCAGCCGAAGTTCATCATTTGGTTTTCTTCTCCTTTTGCGTCATTGTTTGTTGTTAGCTATTCCATGCCTTCTTCAGAAACACTTAAGGAAAGTTTTATAAAACTTCCTTTCCAAAGATCCTAATTATTGGTCAGCAGCCAGTATTGGGACTTCTTGAACAATATATTCTACCACATCTAATATATTCATGATGGAGTGGTGTGGGGACCTAGAGGTGGAGCTCTTGCTTCACAATCAGGAGGCTGTGAGCTCAACACTAGGGAGAGGCAGATATTTCTCTCTCTGGGCACACTGAGAATATATCTGCTGGACAAAACTCTGCATTGGCAACAGGAAGGGCATCGGGCCATTAAAACACTCTGCTAGCTCTATTCAGTTGCCTAGACTACACCCCACAAACAATTATGGGGTGGTTAAAAGATGATGATGATGATGATGATGATGATGATGATGATGATGATGATGATGATCTAATATGTTCATGGTATGTAGATAAAGTTTTGTGAAAAACAAAGTGATTAAGAACAGTAAAGTGAACCAAAAAGGATACAAAAATAAGACTGACTTTAATAAAAGGTCTGAATAGCTTTCTAACTGGTTATTGGGAGGGTTAGGGTGGAGCAATCAGGATCAAAATCATGCCCTTTTATGCACACAGGTAAAAGGGGTGGGGCTCTGTTGTACAATCCCAGCCACTGTCTTGACTTTTTTTTGAACACTCTCCCAAGGGCATCTGTGCTGATTGCAGCTTTCTTTCATAATGGTCGTAGAGTTACAGTTACTTGAATACATGCTGTATAAAGCTGTTGTATCCAGCACTCCTTAGAGAATTGCATCATTAACCCAATCAGTGAGTTTGGCACTACTAGTAAGTCAGACAGTTTTCCTCTGGAGTAAGGAAATGTGTCCCCTATATTGTCTTTGAAGCAAAACCTTATTAAAACCACATTCCTAATTTTTAAAACATTGTAAGTTTTCAAATTTCTCTGCTTTCTGTGCTGCTTCCATAAAGGGCATACCTACAAAATGGAATCAGTATTTTTCATGTACATTTAATTTAACTTGGTTAACTTCCTGTGCTTTGGAGCATATGGCTTTTCATGTAGAAGAACTTGGAGTTGAAATTTCCAAGTAGGGCTGAACAATCTTCTGCCTAAAATCTATGTACATGATTTAATGGGCCAATAGTTTGCCTTAACCATAATACACCTTAGCTCAGTGGCTAAGACGCTGAGCTTGTCAATCAGAAAGGTCGGCAGTTTGAATCCCTAGTGGCGTGTAACAGAGTGAACTCCCGTTGTTTGTCCCAGCTTCTTCCAACCTAGCAGTTCGAAAGCATGTAAAAATGCAAGTAGAAAAATAGAAACCACCTTTGGTGGGAAGGTAACAGTGCTCCATACGCCTTTGGCATTTAGTCACGCTGGCCACATGACTACAGAGATATCTTTGGACAGCACTGGCTCTTCAGCTTTAAAACGGAGATGAACACCACCGCCTAGAGCCGGGAACAATTAGCACATATGTGCAAGGGGAACCTTTTTTTATACTCCTATAACATCTCCATCTTATGAATAAAACCAAGCTGTTTGGTAACCACACATCCTACCACTGATTCAGATATGAAAGTATCAGATTGTCTTTGAGGAAAAGATGAAAATTTGTAGCAAGATTCCATATTTTGAATCAGAAAGAAATAAAAAGTTCTACTGTGTGCAGCAGATATAGGCTCAGATCAATGCATCCTTACAATATCTGAATAAAACATCACTGAGTCATATTCTATCTTATACGAATGGTGGGTTCCTACCAGTTCGGACCAGTTCAGCCAAACCGGTAGTGGTTTGGCGGCCTGGGTCACTGGAACCAGCGGCCCAGACCTGCCACATCCCTGAACCAGTCCTCCGGGCAATGCGATAGCGGTAGCTGCCACTATCTTGTTTTTGAGTTCTGCACACGCGCAGAACAATTTTTATTGCACTGTGTAATAATTTTTTTTTATTGCCCTGCACAGCATGCCCACGAGCAAACCAGTAGTAGTGCCTGCCGGAACCTATCCCTTTCTTATACATATTTCCCCAATTTCACATTCTCTCCTTTTCTTTCTTGATGCAGTCCTCAATACATCTAATCTATTCAAAAAAAAAAAAAAACCCAAATCTTCTTGAGCAGATTTGTTGTACATGGAAGGTTCAAGAAGAGAGGGGCTCTTCCTTACTTTGTTTTGTTTTAAATAAAAATGTTGGTATATACAGTACTCAAAGAGAGACAGTTTGCTGGTGTGATTAGGGCATCAGTCTAAAAACTAGAGGACTGTGAGTTCTAGTTCCATCTTAGGCAAGGGAGCCAACTGGGTGACCTTGGACGAGTCATTCTCTGTAAGTCAAAGGAAGCAGGGATTGGCAAGGTATTTCCAAAATCTTGCCAAGAAAACAGCAGGGACTAGTGCCGGCAGTTGCCAGGAGTCAACACTGACTTGACGGCCAAAAATAAAATAATTTTTTTTAAAAAAAATTCTCCAAAGGAATTTGCCAACTACCAGCATTATACTTATTTCAAACAATGCCTCTGGCCTATTCTTACAAAATAAAAATAAAAAGTGGCTGCAACAATATGCTCTGTTTGGAAATGGGCCCGTATATTTTTTTTCTGAAAAAAAGAAAAAGGCACAGACAGAGATCTACTCTGGAAGGCTACAAAATGGCATGACATGTTCTCCCACTATGTCTTTTAAGCTATATATTCACCATGGCCCAGATGTAACATTAAGATGAGATAGGAGAGCATCTATTAACTGTTAGAATCTTAAGGAACTTCAGAAAGCCTCAAGCAAATATTCTATTGTCTTTTTTTTTAAATTCCATAAAGTTCAAGGATATAGATGTAGTTATACACAAACATTATGATCGATTGAAATGTAAACACCAAGACTTCAGCAGACTAAAAAGTATAGTTATTAGCACTTGTTTGATTTTGCTAAAAATGATATTCAGGTTCATTGCACATCAAATTGCTAGCAACAGTTTCTTCCCAGGTATTGTTTTTCTTTGCCCTGCTCTTCAAGTTAACTGCTATTATGCCATAAAATAAACATAAACTAGATTAAGGGTGTCAAACTCATATTGTCACAGCATTGTCACATGGCGTATGATGACTTTCCCCCCTTTGCTAAACTGGGCCTGAGCAGTGTGGGACACATCTGGCCTGCGGGTCACAAGTTTGACAACCCTAGACTAGATTAATGGGGAATTTGAGAAGTGTTTCTAGATACTTGTATCAATTTAAATTATTTCACAATGCAAAACCTAAAATGAGAACATACATAACAATTTTGTGAATGTTATCGAAATGTATTTCTGAAGCTCCTTAGCAAAATGATGTAGATAGATAACAGATAACAGATTAAGAGAGTTGCACTAAACACTTATTATTAAAAATATTATACATCAGGAGTGAAATGAGAGTGGTAAGTTAGTAAAAGCAAACAAACCTTTATTTGACTTAATCACTACAATTGCTTTATGGAAAGAGTAAAGTTTAGCAACCCAAATTCAGCTGACCCATTTGTTAAACCAGTTTGATAGAGGAATTCTGGGAGAAGCAATAGATTGGTGAACATTGGTGGCACCTAGTGGTGCAAAGTATAAAGGTTCTTTCAGAACAACAAAGATACTTGGGACAATACAAGAAAAGAATCTGGACAGCAGAACGGAGATGATCACAAGCTGAAAGAACTCCCTGGATAAAGAAATGACTTCTCATCAAACGTCCTTTATAACAGATGAAGCAGTTGATACATGCTTGAATGTGCATCATTGCACTTGTTACCATTCTGTCATTTGAACGGTGATAGCTTATAACTGAAGATATGTATAGAGGGGCTTGCAGAAACTTCGTATCTCATAGAAAGATTCTTATTCTGAAAGAATAAGAGTGTTTAGCTGTGATATTTGATCATCCAGACATGAAGAAATACCAATCTTGTGTTGGCAGAACCAGCAGGAAGTTATGGAATTGTAGTTTGAAGAATCCATCGTGGGAAAGGATATTGATGACTGAGCTACAGTTTGTTTTCAGGAATATTTGTCAGATTATGATATTTTGATTTGATTTTGATTTGATTTTATTAATATTTATAGGCCGCCCTTTTCCCTGAGGGGACTCAGGGCGGCTTACATAAAATGGGGAAGGGAGGGTACAGACAATAGACACAAAACAGTACATAAAAGTAAAATAGTAAACAACATTCATTCATCATTCGGGTGGGGACAGATTATCTTTATCCCCAGGCCTGACGGGCTAGCCAGGTCTTAAGGACTGTGCGGAAGGTCTGGACGGTGGTGAGGGTACGAATCTCCACGGGGAGATCGTTCCAAAGGGTCGGAGCTACTACTGAAAAGGCTCTCCTCCGTGTGGTTGCCAGTCGACACTGACTGGCAGATGGAACTCGGAGGAGGCCTAATCTATGCGATCTAATTGGTCGCAGGGAGGTGATTGGCAGGAGGCGGTCTCTCAAGTTCTTCTTCTTGTGATTCATTTCGTACACATATTTATATATGTAAACATGTGCTCATTACATATATTTATATGTGTAAATAAAGGGATTTGAACCAGCTCCAACTTTTCCAACAAAATGGAGATCCAAGGAAAGTAATATTTTATCATTTATTGTTTAAAATAATTATATGCCATTGTGCTTTAGACTCAGTAAATGTAGTCAGTCTGAATAATTCTTTTACTCTCTGATATGACTACTAAGTTGAAAGAACATTTCTGTCATAGAAATCCTATGAAACCCAACACTAAGCTACATGTCTCTATGATCTTTTTGGTATCTATGTAATTGGACTGCTTCTCCCCCGCCCTCCCCGCAGTTATCTTTGGTATGAAAATTAAAATGACTTGCTTTGTCATGCTGATGAAAAGAGAGTTCATAGTTCTGAGGGTTTCAGATTTGATAGTTTGCATGCTCATCTTGTCACATGATCCACTGTTTCTTTGACTTCGATCCCTCAAAACACATCCCAAGGGAGACTTGCTACATGAATGCCTTCTTCATTCTGGGCTCTCTTCAGTATGATTCTCTCACTAATATAGTGCTCTCACTCTCTAAAGGCTTTCTAATTTAAACTGAAGCGCAGCGGGAGACCTCTGGGAAAAACTAAGACAGAGGAGAAGGAAATTGGACTAAATGTAACAAAGTGAAGCAAGGCAAAATAAGATTATCTATATTTCAATCTTCCAGCCAGTCGTATCTACGTTTATTAAGAAATAGGTCAAGGCTTAAAAGTAAGTATGCAACCTTATTTTGAGTAGAGTATTGGTCCGAAATCTGGTACTGATGTGCTGGCTTACAGCTGCTAGAAATTCCATCCAGCAACATTATTCTCCAACACTGCACTGTCAGTAATTCTATGGGTTGAAATCCAAAGAAGACCCAACTGGGGGATATTGCAGTGCAGCACAGACATATCAGGAAAGATATAAAGTCTCCTGGGAATTGAGCACAGCGCCTGATTATTTCCATACAATTTTCTTTGCAGCATTATATAATAGCAGCTGATAACCCGGTATTTATTTATAGGGGGAAAGTGTCTGGACCAAATATAATTTCTAATGTTGGATTTTACCCTTTACCAGAGGGAGCCCCCTTGTGGAGTACTGTGAAGCTGTTATCATGGCAACTCCACTGCACTGTACAGTAGAAGCCATTTGAAGGCACAACAGGCTGTATTGTAACAGAACACACACAGAGAAGGTGCTAGGGGTGTCTTAACCCCACAGTATTTGTTTCCAGAGAGTAAGCCATCTGTATACCAAATTTGGTTGAAATTGCTCGAGGCTTT
This sequence comes from Thamnophis sirtalis, assembly GCF_051295495.1. Taxonomy (NCBI): domain Eukaryota; kingdom Metazoa; phylum Chordata; class Lepidosauria; order Squamata; family Natricidae; genus Thamnophis; species Thamnophis sirtalis. The sequence goes on from NW_028261383.1 coordinate 98,623,148, forward strand.
CCAGAGTTATGGTGGAACACACACACACACATACAAGATGTATGTATGTATGTATGTATGTATGTATGTATGTATGTATGTATGTATGTATGTATGTATATATGTATATATGTATATAAGATTTTGCCATTGCCTTTTTTGCAAATATATTTTTGTATTTTGTAATCTAGTTAACACCCCTGTAAATTTCAGGTGGACCATCATTGAAGTTCAGTGTGCAGTGGGTGACTCTGCTTAGCTTCCAAAAGCAATCAAGGTTTTGTTAGGTACTACTACTATCTAACCAATTGTGGAAGATGCTAAATAATTGAGACTTACTATAGGAGTTGAACCTGCCTTGAGCCTAAAAAGATCTCTTCTCAAGAAGAACCGCAAAACATGATGTGGCAAAAAGGACCATTTTAATTTTCTCTTAAGCAAAAAGCACAATAAATTAATACATTTAACACTACAGTCATACTTATTTATTTACTATCTATTTATTTTTCACTTTTGTAACTTTGACAAATACCTCAGAATGGCGAATGTATCCAACACACCTTCCTCCTCCTATATTTCCCACAACAACAAACTCATGAGGTGGGTTGGGATGAGTGGGAATGACTGGCCTTGGATTAATCAGGCTTTCATGGCTAACATGGATTTTGACATCATGGTTTTTTAACCTCTGCATGCCAAACTTAGATGTTTGGGTATAAATTATGAATCTCATGTTAAATTGAAGCATGTAATTACAGTCAAGCTTCTTGTTTGAATAGATTAAGGATGGATTCAAATTCCTGTTCAGGCAAGACTTTATTTTTTTTATACTTTATTGAAAAGACAGTGCCATGTCAGTGTAACAATTACAGATAAAGCAAAGCCAAAGAAAAATCAATAGCAATTCTTAATAAGCTAATAACTATAACAGTAATATATTTACAGTAATTATAATAATACAACCAATGAGGAAAAAAGAGAAAAGAAAATGAGCTTTAACTAAATTTCTACTTACATTAGCCTATTTATAATTTACATATTATATCCATAATTCTATAACATCTTTATTTTCCATACTAATACTTATTGACATTCATCAACTTCCCTCTCATTTCTATCTCTTGCCTCTATCCGTTCATAAAATTTATTCCATGTCCTATAATATTTTGAGTCTTCTTTATCTTTGATTTTTAAGGTTAATCTTTCCATTTCAGCACAATTCCAAATTTTCCTAATTATATCGTCATCTGATGGGGTGTTTACATTTTTCCAATATTTAGCATATATGATTCTTGCTGCAACACTAAACATGTAACACTAAATATATGGTTGCTTTGTCATAACTTTTGACAATATATCTAAAAGCCATGTTTCTGGTTTAAATTCAATATGTTGCTCAGTTATCATTTATAACCAATTATGAATTTTCACCCAGTAATTCCTTCTCAGCAAGGCTTTAATGGGTCTAGTCATATACACTCTCTTAATTCTTTTTCTATAAAATGGGGATGAGAGTGATGTAATTACTTTCCCATTGTGAAACAAGGAAATGATCATCAAGCCATGACTGTACAGAATAAAATGTGCAAAAGGATTATTGATAATGGGTTAGATGCAATTTTTGCTAATCAGCCTCTATCCATGTATGCATTCCAGGAATCCAGGAATTGCTTCCAAGTACAATTCAGAGCACTGGTTAGCACTCCCTCCTTGGCACAGAACCAGAATATTTGAGGGACTGTCTACTCCTGATTGTGTCTGCTCATCCATTAGATTTTACATAAAGTGTATTCCTTGAGTTTCCTCTATGAAGCAATGTCATCTTTTATATATATATAAAGTTTTTTATTTTTTTTTATTTTCATAACATATAACCACATGTATACTATTACATAACCAACATTGTATTATATTATTAAATGTTTACATCAATTCGTCTTACCATCAGCTCCCAAAAACAATTATTAGCTTTTCTGCTCTCCATACACCATATTTGTACCTTATCCATCACTTTCTTCTTCCGCTCTCCTCTTCCTCCCTACCTCCTTTCTTCCTTCTGTCATCCTTCTCTTTTCTAATTCCCCTTCCTTTCTCCTTCTCCTCTCTCCTCTTTCCACTCCTTCTTTCTTTCCTTCTCTTCCCTCCATCCTCTCTCCTATCCCTCTCTTCTTCCCTTACCACTCTCCTCTACTTCATACTCTTCATCTCATTTACTTGGTATATTTCAGCCTCTGAGTGAGCTCTATTTTATGTTGATGGTATTTATAATTCCTTTTCAATATACATATTTAATTTTAACATACATCTTCGTCCTTCTTTTTTAAAAGAGAAAAAAAAGCATACATATGTAGTGATTGTATTTTTAAACTCCTCCCCCCCAAGCCTATTTTTGGCTGAGATGTGGACCTAGTTACAATTCCCAGCTATTCTCAACATTATATTTATATAATTATGCATCCTTACACATCCCAAATTTGTGATTCTGTCTTTATAATCTCAATAATTCCCCATTGTAAGTATATTTCATTTTCCCTCTCCATTTTTTCATATCTTGGCTTAGATTACCCTTTCTTGTCTTTAAATAACAATCCTTACTGTTCAATGTTCATTATAATTCCCTTAATCTAATATCTAGAATAACAAGCGGTACACATTTCACTTTGTTCATCATTTTAGGAGTTCTATATGTGTCCATGTTTCATATATTTTAACCCATACTTAATTGTCCTTCCATTGTCATATTTAATCGATTAGCAACTCAGCTTAATTATCATGTATAAAAGTGAGTCACATACCTCTGCTTTACATTCTCCCCATAACAGTTTCATGTTTGTCCATATTCCACATATTTTAACCTTTATTTGATTATCTTTCCATTATCATATTCAATTAGTTAGCAACTCAATTTTATTATCATGTATAGGAATAAACCACCTATCTCAGCTTTATATTTCCCCTTATAACAATTTCTAATTGTCTGATCCCCCCCCCCCAGTAAGCCTTTTTTCCACAATTCTCTATTCCTGTCTTCTTCCTTTTCTTTGTTTTGACATGTCCACTCTCTTCAATTTTCCCCAAGCCACTGTCAAACCCAGTGAAATCTTTTGTATTTCCCTTTGTTGGGGCATAACCCCTATCTTCAGTTTTCTCTATGCCACTGTCAGCCTCCATAAGACCTTTTGTCTGCTTTTTATTTCCTTTTCTTGGAACACATCCCCCCTTTTCAATTTTCCCTATACCACTGTCAAACCCAATGAAGTTTTTTTTATTTTCCACAGTTTCTACCCCTTCATTATCCCTCCCCTTCTTCCTTCACTTCCTTCACTTCACTTCCTTCAATTCCTGCTTCTCTGAGTTCAAAATTCTATTTAGACTTTATTTTAATGATTTATGCATATTTTTTATAATTTCATGTGGTTCTTCAAATTCCCACCTTTCCATAATGTCCAGTTCCAAAGTCACAGTTAGTTATATAGTTTTTATTTCAGAGTTCTGGTCCACTTAAATTTAGCTAGTTCAGCTAATGTGAAAAGGAAGAGAAGAGGGAGCTATCCTAATCTTTTGCAGAGAAAAAAAAATCTTCATATTTTCCCAGTTCTTGATTTTATTATTTTTCCCCTTGTTGCCTTCTACCTCTCATTGCTTATAGTTGCTCAAAATATATTAATTGGAACACAATCAAAATACAGCAAATCTCTGGTATGTTTATCTTCGCCTCCTACTTTTCAAAGTTCTGATTTGTAGCAATTGGTTAATTAAATCTTACTGCTCAAGTTTTGCATTCTGTCTGCCGCATAGGCAAGATTAGGTTATCAGTGAGAAAATAGTTCTTATTTTTTGCTTTATTACATTTCACCTTTCATTAATTAGAGTTGCTTAAGATATATTAGTTAGAAGAAATTTGAAGGAAGCAAATCTTGGTATGTTTTGGTTTCCATTTCAACCTCATAGTCTCTTTTAAAAACTCTTTGGATTTTCAAATCCAAAACCAAATTTAGGTTTTGTGTTTGAGTGGGTTTGTTGCTTCTCTACTTTTTCCTTTTCTGTCCAAATTGTTTGAAGCAAATGGCTCTTTTTGGACTAGTGATTCAACCCTCCATTTTTCCCCTTCTTTCTTTCTTTTTGCCAAAATCCAGATCTGTCTATTAATATTATTTATACTTTCAAGGTTTTTTGCCTTTTCCAAGTTCTGGTTTACAACTGTGGGTTAATTAGATCTTCTTACCAGGTTTTCATCTCGTCCTGCGTGCTCCTGCTCAGTAGCTTTGGCTGGAAGCCAGCTTCTTATGCAGCCATGTTGCCACCTCCAATAGACCGATTAGATCCCACAGATTAGGCCTCCTCCGAATTCCATCCGCCAGCCAATGCCGGCTGGCGACTACCCGGAGGACAGCCTTCTCTGTGGCTGCTCCGACCCTCTGGAACGAGCTCCCTGTGGAGATTCGAACCCTCACCACCCTCCAGGCCTTCCGCAAAGCCCTTAAGACCTGGCTGTTCCGGCAGGCCTGGGGCTAAAGAGCTTTTGCCCCCCTCCCCGAATGGTATGGTTGTTGTGTGCTTTTAAATTGTGTATTGTTTTGTTCGTCTTTTTTATCCCTTATCTGTATCCCCTTCCCTGACTTGGATTGTGAGCCGCCCTGAGTCCCCTTCGGGGAAAAGGGCGGCATATAAGTGCAATAAATTCAATTCAATTCAATTCATGCTGCTGACCTGACTCCAATTCAGAGAGCAAATACCCTACCAACAAGGGACCTGTTTCACTCCCTCTGGGTCTGATGAGATGCTGCCCTTCTTCACCCACCCCCCCAGGAGGGTTCTGATCCAAAGAGGATCTCAGAATTGGTTTGTCAGACAGAGCTCATGTGAGACTCTTCAGAGCTCATACACTCCTTGTCTGTCCAGCTGGAGAACTTCCGGTTGAATCTATGAAACAGGGTCATCTAATAGGATATGAATTTTCTGTTGTGGCGTGTGCCCTTTGGAACAGCATTGTCCACAAGACCCAAATGGCTCAATCCTGATAGTCTTTAGGAAGACCTTAAAACCTGCCTCTTTCTGCAGACATTGAGGGTGGGATGTTAGGTGAGCAGTGTGGTTTGAATGAAAAAAAATTGCTATTTTTACTGGGCTCTAGGGCATTGCACTATTTTGCTCCACTGGTTTATTTCTCGGATGTTAGCCACTCAGAATGGTGAGAATGAACTGGGTAGTCATCTCATAAAGGGTTTAAACAAACACATAGTGCTAGGATGGAGGACGAGTGAGTGCACATCTTCATTTTGCTGGAGTTTGCTGCATTTCACTTCATATTAATATTCTGCAGAACCTGTGCCAATTTGCAACAGCTTGCTTCTCATCCTCACATTTTTTTTAAAGCTGCATAACAGGCTGATTCATTTTGATGTTGATTAAAAAAAAACTTACAAAAACATGGCTTTGCATGTGGTTGGAAATGTGGGCAAGCCTCCCTCTAGAAGGAATGATTGGCAGATGCCCTTTCTTGCAGATGTTGAACAAGGGAAACTGATTTTCTGTCTGACCTGCAACTTTCTGTCCTTTCACTGTGCGAGTGATTACAGCCATTCTTGGCCAGATGGAACTTTTAACTTCTTACAGAGTGTCTCTTTTCTGTCATTCATGTATCATGATTATGACAGGCATGCTACCATTGAATCCTCTGTTTTTTAGTGTTGTTTGAACTGCTAATGTTATGCAAATTATCTGCATCCACAAGGAATGCAGAGTTCCAAATGGGAACATTCACAAACTGTATATTGTTTAGGATCTGACATGATGGCAGGTTGATATGCATACAGGATGAGACATTTTGCCCTCAACAGCTTTGAAATCTGAAGACTTGTCGTGAACGTTGTAAGATTTTCAAGGGATGATATGTAAAATGCTAGAGTAAGTTAAAAAAAAGTCTGAGTGCCAGATTTCTATGATCAGAAGATAAACAGAGATCAAACCTTTTCTGCACTGGTAGGGTGCTTGCTGCCAAGATTGGGTGACAGAAGAGTTTCACTTGGAACATCTGCAGAACCTGTGAATTTTCAAGAATCTCACAGACCTGTGTCACATGTACACAACTCATCCAAACCTCAATTGTAAGGATCGATTCAGTTTAATAAGTCCTGATTCAGTCAGATGAGCCAAATCAGTTCAATGTAGCTGGCCAATTCAGACCGATTGAGTTCAGCTTGTTGATTTAATTTGATAAATTGTGCATATGCAACAATCTATGGAGATCCAAAGGTATCTTATTTAGCTTAAAGCATCAGTTTGAATCAAAGCTTTGCAAAGCCCCAGCTTTTACAAGGTCTCTGATGCTTTCCAAAAGTGATTTGGAACGTTTGACGGAATTATCCTCTCCCACCCCTGAAGATTAATTGTCCATCAACCGAGAAGAAAAAACAACAAAAGAATAAAGAGCCTGGCTGAGCTTAGTCTAATAGTAGCCAAGCAGAAAATATGATTCCAATTCTTTCATACTTTTGAATGGCATATAGGGTTTTTTTTTCCTGACCACATAGTAGTCTAGGTTTAAAATCTTCAGATCGCAGCCTCTTATGATACTTGGAAAATATCACATGTGCTTTTACAAGATGCCAATATCTTATGCAATTTCATTTTATTTTATTTTTGAGAAGGCTTGCGGAGCCTCTGGGAACACCAGTAAGAACTTTTGACAATCCCTGAATTAGGGGAAGGATATGAACATAAGAAGCATCGATATATTATGCTTTTCACAACTTCCACCCAGAAGCCTATGACAAACAAACAAGCAAGATGACAATATTCTTGTGTTTTCAGTAACATTCTTCAGATAAACACCATGGATCTTCTACCTTTCCTTCTTATCTCTTTTAAGACCATTTAGGTCAAGGGTGTCAAATTCGCATGTCATGGCATTGTCATTTGAAATATTGTGACTTTTTCTCCCTTTGTTAAACCAGGCATGGGTGTGGCCAGCGCATGATGCAGCCCATGGCCAGCCAGTTTAACAGCCCGATCTAGTTAGTTGGCATCATCAGCTCTTAGGGAAGCCATGTCCATGATTTAATTATGTGTTATGTCCTATAGCTATCTCATTTTGACTGTTCGGAGTCTCTCTCATCTTCTGCATGCTCCATATTATATAGAATTGTATAAACCCCTGCCTTCTCTCTTCCTTGCTGTGATATCTCTACTAAAAAGATTCAAATGTTTCTATTAATTTAAACTGCAATTCCTGCAACAACCAGTTGGAGCATACAAGTAATCCTCAACTTATGACAATTCCTGTTGCAAAGCCAGGTGAGGGTTAAGTGAATCGTGCTTGATTTGGTGACCTTATTTGCCATGGTTGTTAAGTGAATTGCTGCAGTCGTTAGGTGAATCATGCAGCCATTAAGTGACTCCAGCTTCCCCCCAATTGATTTTCCTTGTTGGAAGTCAGCTGGAAGGTTTTCAATGGTGATCAGATGACCCTGAGATGCTGCAACTCTTGCAAATCCATGCTGGGTGCCAAGCATCCAAATTTTGATCACTTGATCACTTGGGATGCTGTAAATACAAGGACCAGTTGTAAGTGACTTGTTTCTGTGAGGTTGAAACTTCAAATGGCCGCTGAATGAATGGCTGAAGGTTGAGGACTACGTGTATTGTTCTCCTACTAGCCTTTTAGCACTGATATGGTTTGAATATATTCCACCATGTCTTGGCACAATGGTTCAAACAGCAGAGGCCATAGCAAAGTTGAATATTGTCTTTCCCATCCCTCTCCTTTTGTGTTCTCAGGAGGAGGTGTTTGGCAACAATTGTATTCCTTTCTTTTATATCCCTGCCTGTCGCTCACCTGAACCAAAGCTGTGGTTTATTTGCACAGGTAGTCCTTGACGTATGACCACAATTGAGCCCAAAATTTCTGTTGCTACGTGAGATATTTGTTAAGGAAGCTTTGCCCCATTTTACAACGTTTCTTGCCACAGTTGTGAAGTGAATCACTGTAGCTGTTAAGTTACTAACATGGTTGTTAAGTGAACCTGCCATTATACTTTGCTTGCCAGAAGATTGCAAAGGGTGATCACATGACCCTGGGACACTGCAATCATCATAAATATGAGTCAGTTGCCAAGCGGCTGAGTTTTGATCACGTGACCATGGGGATGCTGAAACGGCTATAAGTGTGAAGAACGGTCGTAAAGTCACTTTTGTCAGCCCCGTTGAAACTTCGAATGGTCATTAAATGAACTGTGATAAGTTGAGTACTACCTGTATTTAGTTTTTTAAAAGGTATCAGGATATCTTTTAGAATATCGTTTAGGATATCAGTAGTGATGCTGTCTTAGGTAAATTGAAATTAGATTAAACAAGATTACAGAATAAGATTCAGGGAGTCTCAAAATATGTTGGACTGAAACACATGTCACCCAGATGACTATTGTATTTCAAAGATCTCTCCCTCCCTCCCTCCCTCCCTCCCTCCCTCCCTCCCTCCCTCTCTCACTCTCTGACTCTCTGTGTGTGTGTCTCTCTCTGTGTCTCTCTCTGTGTCTCTCTCTCTGTCTCTTTGTCTTTGTCTCTGTGTCTCTGTCTGTCTGTCTGTCTCTCTCTCTCTCTGCAGGTCTTTGAATCTATATCTCCCTTTAATCTGTTTGTTGTTATGTTTTGTGTTAAATAATACCTGTTGCTTTTTTTTTTTTTTTTTTTACAATACATCACTTGAGAGGCTCTCTGGAGTGAAATAGTAGAATATCCAGATATCTCCATACACATACACACTAATGCACATCCCACACATATACACTGATGCAGGAAGCAAGAGATAAACAAACAGGTGGAAAGAAAGCCAGGTATATATTCTCCCCTAGGACATTTCTTGTAGCTCTGGTTATATTTTTCAGCACGAGAGACTGAATAGATGTGTACGGGAGTCACCATCTGGATGTTTCATTTATGGAGGCTGGTGTGAACTGAATTCACAAAAAGGCAAAATCAAGGTGTTATAACTTTCCGTGTTATTTGGGAGTAATAACGCTCCTGTTGACACATTTGGAAATGAGGCGGGTTGCTGACTCACTGTGATTTTGGATCATTGTTCTAATGTTTTTATTTGCTGTTTTCTCAAGATAGCATTGTTTGGGTGTTTAGGTGTACATCATTTTGCAGGTAATTAAATAGAAAAAGTCAGAGTACAAATATGTTAAACAGAAACTTTTTTTTTCCTTTTGCAACCAACCCAATACATTTTAGAAATCAGTTAAACTTCTATACTGTTTAAGAAACCCTGTGGATATTATCCTATCTAAATAAAATTTTAAAATCTTTGGATTTTTCAAATATTTTATCAGCACACAAATACGTAGAAGAGTTTCTAGCCCTTGTGTATTAATTTTCACTTCTTTCTGATTAAGAATCATACAGATTGGGATGTTGAAGAATAATTAGCAAAGTTGTTATCTTATATTAGATGTTCAGAATAATGTATGATATTCCCTGTTGAACCTAACTGCGTCTGGGTTGGTTTTATTTATTTTTGGCTGCTTATTTATTTATTTATTTCAACACATTTCAAAAATGACCAGGAAAATGGAAAAAAGAAAAACACACAAACAATTAAAAAACAAGTAAACAAAAAATGAAATAATAATAAGGGCTTATAAATTACATATATGACATCCATACAATATTAAATCATACTTTAAAGTTTCTAAATAAATGGTAGTAGTGTGGTTGTAAAATATCTTGACATTTGGTGATTTTTATATCACCAACAAAGAAAATCTGATTCTATCCATTCAAATTCATTCTTGGGGATGTTTAGTAGGCTCAAAATGTAATATTTTGATAAATCAATTTTCATCTTAAATCCAATGAAGCCAATAGGACATTTTAAAAAAGATCAGCAACCGTTAATTTCCCAGTATTGGATCTTCCAATTCTTTAGTCCATAAACTATGTAAGTTATTAATATCAACACAATGGAGCACCTAGTTTGTGTGTGTGTGTGTGTGTGTGTGTGTGTGTGTGTGTGTGTGTGTGTGTGTGTGTGTGTGTGTTGCAAGCAATAATGGGATACTGCTAAGCTGGTGGCAGGTCTAGAAATGGGATGCTGCTGCCCATATACAGATCAGCCAGAGGTGGTATTCAGCAGGTTATACCAGTTCTGGAGAACTGATAGCAAAAAATTTCAGGGAACCAGTAAATACCACCTCTGACTGTCCCCATCCCCATCTATTCTCTGCCTCCCAAGTCCCAGCTGATTGTGAGGAAATGGGGATTTTGCAGTATCCTTCCCCTGGAGTGGGGTGGGAATGAAGATTTTACAGTATTCTTCCCCTGCCACGCCCACCATGTTATGTCCACCAAGCCATGCCACACCCACCAAGCCCAACCCACAAAACCGGTAGCAAAAAGAAATTGAATCCCATCACTGAGATCAGCTATTTGGTTATGGGCAGGGGCATAGCAGTGAGAGGAGGAAAATTGTACATTCAAGTCAACACTGACTTCTTGAAACTGCCCATTGCAGTTTTCTTAGCAGCCTTTTTTCCTTCTTTCTAGGGCTGGGACTTGCTCAAGATTCTCCATCTGGTTTTGTGTCGAAGGCAGAACTAGAACTCACAGTATCTTGGCTTATATTGTAGTGCACACAATATAGCACTACTCCAAAGGACGTTTTCTCCTCTGTGTGCATGGGAAGACTCAGTTAAACATATCTCCCTCCCCACCAATGAATATGTGGCCCTGATAATAAGACAAGGTTGAGTGTCAATTTAGTATTTAGTATGTAGTGGGACAGTGAGTAGAAAGCAGTATTGTAGGCTAATTCTGCTGACTGCCAGCAGTTCAATTCTCACCAGCTCAAGGTTGACTCAGCCTTCTATTTTTCTAAGGTCAGTAACATGAGGATCCAGATTGTTGGGGGTAATAGGCTGATTCTGTAAACTGCTCAGAGAAGGATGTAAAGCACTGTGAAGCAGGTTATAAGTAAGTGCTACAGCTATTACTACTATTGGGTCTCCCTCTGCCATATCTAGGTCATAGGATTGATTTTCTTTAAAACTAGTTTATTCAGTTTCAAAAAGATGGCTATGAGTACAGAATGGGGGAGGGGGTGTCAGTTCAATGGGCATGGCACCTTAAGGTCTACAGAAAAAAAAGGCTGAATAAAATTCTAATAAATAAATATTTATTATTTATTTATTTTTCACATTTTTTTTAACCTCATCATCTCCTTCAGCAATAGTACTTCCTCCCCCCTTTCAGGGGTTCTCTGGATTTTTATGCCTCCAGGTTAAGATGTTGGATGGAGAGATCCAAATTTGAAGTCCACTGTCAGCCATGGAGACTCACAGGGTGACCTTGAGCATTTACTGACTAACTCTGAGGCCAATCTGAGTTGTTGCTGGGAAGAAACTTAGACACGAAGTGTTACGTATGCCCTTTGCTTCTAAAGGAAAGGTGGTATAAATCTAACACATTTATAAAACGAACAAATGAATGATACATTTAAGCATTTTTCGACATTGTGTTTAATTGCTATCTCATAGGACTAATTATCCAAACCTCACTGATAAAAAATAAATCCTAGCACCTTCAGATTTGCTGATTTGGGTTGCGATAAAGGAAAAATGCCAATATATTTATTATTTTACTCTAACATTTAACTTACTCGAGATGTCTCGAAGCATCCATTTTCCCATGCTTGAAAAATGAACGTGGCTTACATTTACAGCTGCTGTCTTAGAAATAAATCCTTCTAAATTCCATAGGGTTAACTCTCAGGCAAAAAGGTTCAAGAATACATCCTAAAAATGCACATTTCTTTATTCAGAATCATAGAACAATAGCGTTGGAAGGCACCTCGAAGGTTATCTAGTCCAACCCCCTGCTCAAGCAAGAGACCTTTACAGAATAATAGCATTGGAAGGTACCTCTGAGGTCATCTAGTCCAACCTATTATATATATATGTGTGTGTGTGTGTGTGTGTGTGTGTGTGTGTGTGTGTAAAATGTGTGTGTGTATGTATGTTTTTGTAGATTTTCACGGGTGTAGGTATGCTGGTCTTGTTGTTGTCAGGTCTTTTCCCATGTAAGATTGAGATTGTCTTGGTAACATTTCGGTGAGGTCCCACTCATCATCTTCAGGCTGGTGTTTTCGGCTTCATGCTTATGCAAGTAAAGCGTGGTTGGAGCTGCCATCTTTCTATAAATCTTGGTGGGGTGTGTGGAGTGCTGGCTTTGTTGCTGTAAGTCAGTTGATTGGCTGTGTACTTGCATCCTTATTGGTAGATGGACTTGATGTTTGTAGATTGTTTCGTATCATCCTGTGTGGCTGAGGTGCTGGCTGTGTGTCCGTTGTTCTTTTGTGTTGTAACGACCTGGGTGGTGGGTGGGGCTCATTTGTTGACTAGGGCTGGTTTCCAGATGTCTGGTAGGTGGGAGATATCATCACATTTATTCATGTTGTGGGGGTGTTTTTCTATTTCAGTGGCTTCCATAATTATTTTCTTTTTGAAGTGTTCAGTTTTGGAGATTAATTTGGTTTCTTCAAAATCAATTTCATGTCCTATTGCTTTAAGGTGCTGGAAAAGGAAGGAAGTTTTTTCTTTTTTCTGACTGCGTTCTTGTGTTCTGCGATGTGTGCATTTATTCTCCTATTAGTTTGTCCAATGTATGCGGCAGGGCAGATTTTGCATGGTGTTTCGTAGACTCCTTGGTTTTCTAGCTGGATTTTGTCTTTGAGGTTTCTTAAGGTGTTGGCTACTGAAAACATCATATGTGGAGTTGAAGCCACCCTCACCAAAATCAACCCAGATGAAGCCAATAAAATCAGACTTGAAGACACCAATGTTCTCTGCTCCAGTAATCCACCCAGAAGCAACTTACAGACAGAAGAACAAAAAGCAGTAACCAACTTGAGGAAAGATAACAACATAATCATTCTCCCAGCAGACAAAGGTAACACCACAGTGGTGATGAACATGTCTGATTACCAAGCCAAACTATGCAACCTATTCCAAGACCCTGTTTAGAAACCTCTAAACACAGATCCCACCACCTACCTGGAAAAAAACCACAAAATCCAAAATAAAAGCCTCTCCCATCAGTGAAGAGATCCAGCAAAGAATCATCCCCACAGAGAAATCATCCAGATGCCCCAAGCTCTATGGCCTCCCCAAGATATACAAAGACCCATAGTCAGCTCCCTAGGCTCACCTCTACAGAATCTTGCCAAATTCCTCGCCAAACAACTTCAACCCTACACAGAATCCATCACCTCACACGTATAAAACCCACTTCACTTCATAGAAACAATAAAGAAATAAAATCTATAACCAAGCGACCTACTCATGAGCTTCGATGCCATATCCCTCTTCACCCAAGTGCCTATAAAAAATGCCTTGAGAGCTATCCAGAACAAATACAACCCCCCTAAGCACATCCTGGACCTGACCAACCACTGCCTAACCGACACATACTTCATCCATAATGGACAAAGATACAAACAGATAGACGGAGCAGCCATGGGATCACCCCTCTCACCCATCATCGCAAACTTATACATGGAACATTTTGAAACTAATACCTTAGATAAATCTGAACACAAACACAAACTCTGGCTTAGATATGTAGATGACCCTTTTGTAATCTGGTCACACGGGAAAGAAAAACTGGAGAACTTCCTCACACATCTCAACAGTCTACACCCCAAAATATAATTCACTATGGAAATAGAAGCAAACAACCAACTTCCCTTTCTGGATGTCCTAATCTACAAAAACCCCTATCGCTTCCTAGGACATACCATCTACCAAAAACAAACAAACAAAAAAAAAAACTACAGACCAACTGCTTACTTAAACGCACAATCCCATCACCACTCTGCATAGATCAACTCTATAGTCAAGACCCTCATCTCCAGAACCAAATGCCTAGCCGACAAAGACCACCTGAAAACTGAATTACACACACTTACAAATATATTAATCTCCAACGGATTCCAAAGAAAAACAATTGCCAACCTAATCCAAAGGGAGACTCCCCCACAAAAAACTAAGAACAGGACAACGGCATCGCCCTCCTCCCTTACATCAAAGGCACCACAGATAAAATCAGCAAAATTCTCCACAAACACAATATCAAGACAGCCTTCAACACTGACCAAAAAATAGTCAACAACTTAAGAAACCCCAAAGACAAAATCCAGCTAGAAAACCAAGGAGTCTACAAAATACCATGCAAAATCTGCCCTGCAACATACAAAGGACAAACGAACAGGAGAATAAATGCATGCATCGCAGAACACAAGAACACAGTAAGAAAAAAAGAAAAAAACTTCCTCCTTTTTCCAGCACCTTAAAGCTATAGGACATAAAATTAATTTTGAAGGAACCAGGTTCATCTCCAAAACAGAATACTTCAACAAGAGAATAATTATGGAAGCTATCAAAATAGAGAAACATCCCCACAACATTAATAACGAGCCCCACCCACCACCCACGCCATTACAACATGAAACAACAATAGACACACAGCCAGTACCAATCAGCACCAATCTACCAATCATGATACAACCATACAACCAATCATTCCACTTACTGAAACAAAGCCAGCACTCCACACACCCCCATCAAGATTTATAGAAAGATGGCAGCTCCGATCACACTTTAAGCCCAAAACCCAGCCTGAAGATGGTGAGTGAGCATATATGTATGTATATTTACAGTAAATATATATGTATATATTTACAGTGCTCAACTTGGTAGTCAACTCCTTTGAAACTCATTGAATTTGGTACTCAACTCATTTGATGAAAAAGTTTTGTTCTGGTATTTCTTTTTTCTTTTCTTTTCTTTTATTGGTACACAATGCATAAGCTGGAACTTGTCAAATTGTTGACTTTTGACTCAGTACTTTATTCCTTATGGGAAAAAATGTTTGGTACTCATCATTTTTGGTAGTCCTCCTGGAATCAGTTAACGGTGGTAGGTTCATATTTCTCTTTGATTTGCACATTTATTTATTTATTTATTTATTTATTTATTTATTTATTTATTTATTTATTTATTTATTTATTTATTTATTCTGCCTTTATTGTTTTTATAAATAACTTAAGTCAATTATTGAAGCAAAAAGTGGCTTTTTAAATGTTTTAATTGAAGAATAGGGTTGCTTCTTTTGCATTGTAAGTAAAGCTCAGAGTGGTTGGAAACATGTGAATTACTCGAAAATATCAAATAAAGATGTTTAGCTAATAATTACTTGACAAGAATATTTAATCATACATTCTATGACACATGAAGATGAAACAACATGTCAATAATTTACATTGAGAAACAACATTATATATAATTATATATAATTATCCATGGCAAGTCCTAAATGTTGTAAGGTATCTTCTAGCAGTCTTTGTAGCAAAAAGTGTATAGCTAAGAGTAAGGCAAACTTTTTAAAGCAATATTTTAACATACACTATTCTAATTTTCCTTTCTTGATATAACATTCATAGTGGGATACAGTTTTCACACACTTCTCTCTCTCTCTCTCTCTCTCTCTCTCTCTCTCTCTCTCTCTCTCTCTCTCTCTCTCTCTGTCTCTCTCTTTCTCCCACTCTCCCATTCTCTCTGTCTCCGTCTCTCTGTCTCTGTCTCTCTCTCCTCTCTGTCTCTATGTCTCTCTCTGTCTCTGTCTTCTCTCTCTCTCTCTCTCTCTCTCTCTCTCTCACACACACACACACACACACACACACACACACACACACACCCCTAGTATGTCTATTTTTAAAAAAGGTTTGAGGCAATTTAAAGGCAGCCCATCTCCTGAAAACTCTAAGTGGCTTACATAAAAAAGAGATTAATAATAGGTGTTTAGAAGATGTCTGTCTATTTATCTTCCCTCAACATAATATCCTACAGGGACTCAAGGGCTCTATCAAGAGTCTAGTTCATGGCCTGGGATAATATTGTAATGTAGCTCAGTAAGAAACTGTATGCCAATTTAGCCAAATGCAAGTTAAGGTTGAAAAGTGGAATAAAGACATGCATTCTGGGACATAAGTTTGCAAACAGTGGTTCATATAAAAGTAAAAGGTGAGAAAGATGCATATAGCAATAGCAATAGCAGTAGACTTATATACCGCTTCATAGGGCTTTCAGCCCTCTCTAAGCGGTTTACAGAGAGTCAGCATATTGCCCCCAACAATCTGGGTCCTCATTTTACCCACCTCGGAAGGATGGAAGGCTGAGTCAACCCTGAGCCGGTGAGATTTGAACCGCTGAACTGCTGATCTAGCAGTAGCCTGCAGTGCTGCATTTAACCACTGCGCCACCTCGGCTCTTGCATATGCATATTTCCTTTTCTTTTCTATTCTATTCTAAATTTGGAAAGGGCAGCCCATGGAGATTTTATAGGAAGTGAGGGAGATAAACCTGAATGGGAAAAAACATTAAGGCAGTGAAATTTGATGAAGAGGCTATGCAGTGATGTATGCAAAACATTCTTATCATAGCTTAAAGAAAACAACCCTATTAACCCAACCCTACTAACCAGGACTACGTATGTTGTACTTTTGTCAATATCAATGCAAACTGTCATTTCTGTATCAAAAAAATGTAAGCATGTTTCCAAAGTGTCATAAGACAAAATGGCAGTTCCAGCAATTATAATCATTCCTGGGATGGGAAGCACCAGTAGCAGTCAGCCCTGTGCAGAGATGGATTCCTACCAGTTCGGACCGGTTCGGCTGAGTAGATAATAACTCGGCCCGCTGGTTCTATCAGTGGCACCATAGGCACCGCCATCTTGTTTTTTGCTTCTGCGCATGCGCAAAAGCATTTTTCACTACTGTGCATGCACGCGTAGCATGGCATCAAGCATGCATGTGCCTGAAGTGCGTTCCTGAGCGAACTGGCAGTAGTAGAAGTTGGAACCTACCCCTGCTTGTTAGCTATGACAATATGCTATATGTGGGACTGCCCTTGACGATCACCCAGAATTGCAGCTGGTACAAAATCTAGCTGGCCAACTACTAACTAGTAGTACCAAGTATATAACTTCAATACTGTATTGTGGGAAATGCTTTGATTGCCAATTTGTTGCAGTGGCAATTCAAGCACAGGTTATCACCTAGATACAGGTGATAACCTTGTGCTTGTGACATACCTTGTGTCCTGTAGTATTTGCAAGACCATTTACTCCAACTAGAATCTCTCCTCACTAGGCTTTCCTCCACAAGATATATCCTAATAGTTGCAGGAGGACATTTTCTTTGGGGATTTCTCTCCTATAAAATTCTCTAACTCCAGATATAAGGCAGGCATACTCGGGCCTGATATTTTGACTGAATGATTTTGTGCATTCAGGTCAGTTTGACTCTTAGTAACCACATAGAATTTCTCCAGCAAGATAGGTTGTTTTAGCTTAGTTTTCTGTCTATCCACCCATTCCCATTATAATTAAATTCATCCATCTTGCTACTCGTCATTCTTTTCCTTTTTTCTTTTCACCTTTCCTAGCATTAGAGCCTTTTTTTTTTTTTTTGGAGAGCTAGATTTTTACAAAAACGAATCTGGTCATTTGTGCCTTGAGTGAGAATTGTGAGTTGAATTTGTTTGTTTATTTTCTTGGCTATCCATTACACTCTTAGGAGTTTTTCCCACCATCCATAGAGTGGTATTGTGAACATCCAGCCTCCAGGACCATTTCATTTCTGAAAAGCTTACTGTTTATTGAGTACATGGCATAGTAATTTCGAGGTAAAAGTAACTCTGAGATCCTTAAGCTCCAATTCATAGTATTAAACCATGATTTTCCCAGCCAAATCCCCAGGCCACATAGACCAAGTAAACAAGTTCCCTTTGTTATGGGAACCATCTGCCTCAACTGCACACATCCTAAGATGTCATTGAAAAGTTTCCAGACTCTCACAGGCATCAGTGGAACTGTAGAAATTTTGCTTCTCTAGTTAACTCATTCATAACCAACATCTCTCTCCGCCACTACCTCTAATGTCAAATAAAAACAACAAGGCACGTAGAGTAGCTGTCAAATTTTCACCCTTGACAGGTATTTTGTTTCCATAAATTATCGTAGGATGAACCATTGCCTCCACAATTCTGATCTTTGTAGGTATAGACACATTCCAACATCTGAATATCTCTCTGAGGACTTCATGGGTGCATCTATGAAGTGCTGCTCTGTTGATTCCTTTACTGTTGATAGTTGATTCTAAAAGGCAGAAACTATCTGCCACTTCAATACCCTTGTGGTCAGTTCTAAGGCTGGTTGCTGTATCTGTTGTCTTTAATTTGGTTTTTTAAATATTTAAACTTACTATAAATTTTTCATTGTGCTCTTTGACTTTCATTACTAGAGCCTGCAGTTCCTTTGCATTTTTCAGCTATCCCAGTAGTGTTATCAGCACAGGAAAGGTTATTGATGTTTTTTCTTCTTATATTAAAACTACCTTCTTTCAATCTATCTTCCCTTAATACATATTCCATATATATATACTCAATTATTAAGGGGAGCATGTAAACCCTGTATCACTCCTTTCTCCACTCTAGTGCTGGTCTGTTTCTCCATGTTTTGTCCATTTGTGATTTCTTGACTTGTATATAGGTTTTACCCTGAGGATAGTGAAATGTTCTGGAATTCCCATTTCTCTAAGGACATTCATTAAGCTTGATATGATCAACATAACTGAAGGCCTTTTTATAATCAATGAAACATATGCTGATTTCTTTTTGGTATACTTTGGCTTTCTCAATTATTCAGCATGCTTCAGCAATAATGTTTCATATTTCTTAGCCTTTTCTAAAGGCAGCATGAACATCTGGCATTTCACTTTCCATGGAGGACTCTAATCTGCATTGGATGACTGTCAGCATTAATTTTCTGGCATATGAAATTTAGGTTATTATATGCACATTCTCTTAAGACTCATATTTTCATATTTGTATGCACTCTTTTACTCTGTCGGTGATTGTGTGGTTCTCCAGATTTGCTGCTATAGCTTGGTTAGAAGCTTTTCTTATTTTTATTCTGCTGCTTGCCATAATTCTATATAGATAGTCCATTAATTCCTGTAGCTTTCTGGTTTTTTAATGACCAGAATACTACTCTATCTTTTAGTACTAAAGATTGTTACAAGCAGGGAATATCTTCCAAACTATCTTGGATGCTGACATCTCTATCGTATAGAATTTTTAAATCAATTTATTGGCATCATTTGGCATACAATTTCAAGTTTGGAATCTCCTTCTGATTTCAGAGATCTTTTAGAAGACTTCCCATGTTTTTTCAATGTTTTTATAGGTTATTAGTGTAATAACATTGTTCTTGTCCCTTCTAGCATTTCTCTGAAATTCATTATTGAACTTCTTTCTTAGATATTTGTCTTTTTTTTTTGCCTTTGCCTTTTCTTTTTAGAAATGACTTGTTCTGACATCCAATATGCTTTCTTCTCTTTCTTGATCTTTAGCAGTCTATCATTTTTATCATTAACAACCTCTGTGATTTTATTCTCTAATGCTTCTAGTTCCTGATCAAGAGGTTGGGAACTTGACATTTGGCAACTTAGTAAGTCCTTGGCTCTTTCAAGGAGCATTTGAGATTGAAAAAGGAGAGACACAAACGGCCCAAATGATCTGTGGTTCAGTCAAGATGTTACAAACGTTTTATATAATTGATTCTATTTATGAGACTATCATTATTATTGTGGGTTTTTAGTGTGATTTTTCTCATATTGCATGCAGTATGACAAAGGCAATGAAATAAACAGTTACATAGTCTGATGCTAGTACTGCCATTACATTTTATATTTTATTTATCAATTTGAAAATAAAGGTAGTCCTCAACAGTACATTTAGTGGCTTGTGTGAAGTTACAGTGGCACTGAAGAAATTGACTTATGACCTTTTTTCCACACTTACAACCATAGCAGCATCCTCATGGGCGTGTGATCAAAATTTAGATGTTTGATAACTGACTCATATTTATGATGGTTGCAGTGTCATGGGGTCATGTGATCCTTTTTCGCCATGGCCCTGGGATACTGCAACCACCATAAAACCTTATGACTTTGTATTGTTAAGCAAATTAAATACCCAGAGAACATGATGTTTATTAAGCACTAAGAAAGGTATTTAATAGAAAATCAATTAAAAAAACCCCTTCTGACAAGCAAAGTCAATGGGGAAGCCAGATTTAGTTAACAACCAAATTAATAATTTAAGAGCTGCAGTGATTCACTGAACAACTGTGGCAAGAAACATTGTAAAATGGGGGCAAAGGTCACTTAACAAATGTCTCACTTAGCAACAGAAAGTTTGGGCTCAATTGTGGTCATAAGCCAAGAAATACCCATATACATCTTTTTCTAAAATAGAGCATCAAGCCTTTTACTATAAAGTATTTCCTTTTACTATAAAGATATAGTTTTGAAGTGTAGAATAACTGGGGAGGGTTCTCCTGTTTCTTAACTCTTCTAACCATGAAGAGAAGGCAAGATTCCCCCTATGGCTTCTATGTCAACCAGTTTAGCAATAGCTGTATTTTCCTTTTAGGATCTTTCTCATTCCTCACTAATCTTCCACATCTTTCCTTTGCTTCCCCATGGATCCCTTCCCATGTCCTTCCCATGTTATCTTCTCTGATACTAATGCAGACCTTTTCTATTTAATTCTTTCCCCTTCTTGGAGCTCTGATACCATAATAATCAAAATAACAGAAAAACAGGCTGTTGTTCGGTTCCTGCCTTCCTCTACAGTTCCATGGAAACCTTGCCTAGCAAAGAAGCAGTGTCCTTAACTTATGACTGAAAGCTATTTTAAACATAAAGAGAAAGGAAGGGAACCTTTGCAGTGCTATGGAAAAGGGGAAAAACAAAAGGAAGCTTGCTTTACCCAGCCTAATTAGACCTTGAAAGGATGCCGAGTGGAAGATGTGAGTTGTTGAATAGATAATGAGCATTTAGGGTTGAGGAGAGTTCATTGACTTCATGGGTCCTTGCCGGATTAACAACAACAAAAAACTGTTTAAAACTATAGAGAAAAGAAATGGCCTCAGATAAAATGTTTGTACTAGAGGGGAGAGAACATATCAATCAATCAGAATAGAGCTGGAAGGGACCTTGAAGATTTTCTAGTCCAACCCCCTGATGAAGCAGGAGACCCTATACCATTTCAGATAGGTAGCTGTCCAGTTTTTTCTTAAAAATCTCCAGTAATGAAGCACCCACAACTTCTGAAGTCAAGCTGCTTCTTTGGTTAATTGTTCTCACTGTTAGGAAATTTCTCCTTAATTCCAGAGTTTCCATCCATTGTTTCTTGTCTTGCTTTCTGTTGCTTTGGAAAATAAGTTAACCCATCTTCTTTGTGGCAGTCCCTCAAACTCTGGAATACTGATATCATGTCACCACTAGTCCTTCTTTTCTCTAGACTGGCCTTACCCAATTCCTGCAACTGTTCTTCATATGTTCTTGTCTCCAGGCCCTTAATCAGACACCACAACCAACAAAAGCTAAGAATGCTATTAGAATGGAATGAAACACTGGAGACAATCAGATCTGAAGGGCATGGAATGGTTTAGGTGAAATAGAAGCAGTTTTAAATTGAAAACACAGGTGTGGACTTCATTTTTAAAGGGTTAGGAGAAGGTGAAGGAAAAGAAGGAAGCTATCCATTCTTCCACCCAGGAAATTCTTGGTGATGGGCCAAGGAGAATGTGTGATCTTCACTTGGTTGCCTTGTGGGTACAGTATGACCTATGCTCTGACATTATTACAAAAATTTCTAAAACAGCCTATAGATTTATCACTGGTTTATATGAAGTTAGAGACATATTTAACTTTATACCAGACTTCTGGAAAAAACAATCATGAATTTTTCTTCTATTTATTTTTAGAAGACTTTTATTACTAGATTCTGTTTTATTTAGAGTTTCTCCACTGAAACTATAGCATGCTCCAGATGTGCAAGGGATAATTCATCTCCTTTGGTAACAGCAACATACATCATATTACTGTGGAAGATCAAGGACACACCTGCCTTCTCAGGTCTGCCAAATGCAGCTAATTTCTCCTCTAGCAGTCAAGAGATATTTGCCACAACTGGCTAATTCAAATGGGTAATGCTTAGTGGGAGAGTATGTATATGAAATAAATTTAAATTGATTATTATTTTCAGTAGACTCAGAATGAAAGAATGTAAGGGTCAGACAGAGATGCCATTTGTTTATTTAATTATTTTCTGCCTTTCTAATCCACTGTAAATTTCTGCAGTTTATGCCATCACAATTCAGATATGCTTGGTGGCTTATAAGGTTAAAACTTATAGATCTTTTAGATTAAACTAGCACCTTAAGATATATCCCCAAACCTATTAGTGACTACAACAGGAAAGTAGTAGTAGTAGTAGTAGTAGTAGTAGTAGTAGTAGTAGTAGTAGTAATATTGGACTTTAGTCCTCTGACAAATGGCCATCCAATCACTACTTAAACAATTTCAGTAGACAAATATGTCTGTCCTTAGAATCCCCCCCCCCCGTCCAATGTTCATTGAAATTTGCTTCTCTGACATTAACATTTGTTTGCAGTTGTAATTTAGACTTGAGTTTGCCCTTGAAAAGGACACCACCAATAAATCCAAGAGTTGTGGGGTAGATTGTGAAGTGGGAAATTGGATAAACATTTTTTCCCCAAAAGACATGGGAAAACTGTCTCCATTCTGTTGTCAGGAAAAAAGTGTTGTGCTGAAAATGGAACTGTCTTTAATTTTACTGCAACACATGCTATATAAATGAAAAGTGAGTGTCCAAATATATAGCAACCTTGAACCATGCAATATTTTTTAGGCTAAGAGATTTATTGAAGTATAAACTTCTAGAGTAATGTCATCCTCATAAGAAGTGTGAAACATAATTCTTTATAGGAAAACAGTTTGATTTTACTGTTTGATTTTAAAAAGCCATGAAGTTCCAGTGGGGCAGATCCTAAATGCCCAGCAAAAACACAGAGTCCCTTCTTTATTTGCAAGAACAGCAGTTGTAGTAACTACTCTATAGCAGGGGTGTCAAACTCTCAGCCTATGGATCAGATGCTTCATACGCTGGCCACGCCCACCCCTGATTTAATGAAGGGGGGAAAAGTTGGGATACGTTACGTGATAACAATGTGTCATCATGAGTTTGACACCCCTGCTCTATAGGTAAAGCCAAAGAACTGACATGCTGCTACCAAGTTAAACAAATGCTGCTCTAACTGAAAAGGATTGCACTATAAGTGCAATTATAGGAATAAAATCCCAATTCTTCCTTTCCAAATTGCAGTTATAATTTACAATAATGGTGTCTGGAATTGCAAACATGAATAAAGATGATGCCTGAAATGGTCTCCTCTATTGTACTCTTTTCATCTTCTCATTAACCAGAACTAGATATTTTCAAAATTGATGAATAAATGTGTGGATTTAATCTCATGCCACCTCATACTTGCATATGTTCATGTTTGTGGGTGTATGTACGCATGCATCCATATGTAATCAAAATGCACACGTGTGCATAGTACATGTTTTGACTTTTCAAGATAGTGCATAATTTAGCCTGTGCTTTTTGGCATTTATATTCTGCATACCCAAATTACTTTGATGTTGTGGATCTTATAGGGGAAAAAATGAAATCTATTCCTCAGGCTATAGAATACCTTAGTTTGTGCAAAGTTCAAACTGCCTCTAACATTTTCCTGCTAAAAGAAGTTACTGAAAGATAAGAAGAAAATAAACAGAAGTTTGTAGTAATGGAAAAGAAGAGTTGGGTTATGATATATCTCACTGCATTTGTTTTTCTCAAAAAATAGTGAACATTGATGGAAAAAAAAGGTGGAGCAAAAAAATCGTAGGCTGGAATGCTAATCAGAGAGAATCAGCGGCAGAAAGAAAGTGGCAGATTGAGGAGTCTCACTCTCCACTGATATCCGATGGCATTTTGAGTGACAGACGTCCATGGAAATGAGACTGTACAGGAAACCCCTAAGAAAATTAATAATATGAGATGGAGGGAAAGAAAAAGTAATTTTAAGGAGAGAGTTGAAAGATGAAAACATAATTTCTGAGAAGGAATGAAAAGGATTGAATTTCATTTGGGAAACATAATGTCAAATATATAGAAGAAAAACAGAAGTCGCACATTAAAGTCATCTTTTCCAATTGGCTCAGCCGCCCAGGAAGGACAATATAATGGGAATACAATATAGCTGGGCATATATGGAGGGTCCCACAGTCTGCACTTAGGAACTGATGTTAAAGATGTAAAAGCATGCATCAGCAAGACCTAAGGAAATTACACTGTTTTCAAATATTTATTTATTTTCAATATAAAGAGTATTGGAAAAAAATCTATCTGCATAAAGATGGGAACATGTTCCTTTTCTGTTAATTTCCCTCTTTGGTTTCAAGTCTCAGCAGCATAGCTGGGGAGGCAGTGGGGTGATAATACCATGAAGTATCTCAGGTGATATTAGGGCACCTGTTCCATGTGGGACAGGGTGTGAGTGTCTATACTTGAAAGATTACATTGAAGATCTTGCTTTGTCCTTCCCGATCTCCTGGGTTTTATTATGCGGCCAGTGATGGAATCCTGCTAACTCCTGGAGTTGGGCATTTTAATCTCTGTAACACAGAGTGAAGTGGGATAAAGAAACTCATGAACTCATGGAATCCATAGCCTTGTGCCAGATAATGTCTGAGTGGATCCATATAGGAAGTTTTACATTATATTTTTTTTCCTCCTAGAGGCTAGCTTGTGATCAAAAGATAAAGGACATTGTTATTAATCCTTTGCATCATTTCCTGATACATCTTGTATAGAGATATAATGGGGTAGGGCCAATTAAGATGATTTTACAGATCTGCATGAATTCTGGCAAATACCTAAGGATTTCCCCAAGAAACCTGTCAGATTATTACTCTGACAGCCTGGTCAAACTTTGGAATGTGAAGCAACAGAGCACTGGACTTCAATTTTCCATGACTGGCCTTTATCCTGAGGATGTCTGGAAAATGAAATGATAGAAATGATGTGATTCATTGAATGTGAATCTGACTGAGCACAGGCAGGAAATCATATTCAAACCTACTCTGATAAGTAGAAAGCATAAATATTTTTCACCCTTATTTCATTGATAAAACATTACCTAATGCTCAGTTTGAATGATCCAAACTTTCTGGGAAAGACCAGGAAAGACCAACAGCCATGATGGCAAACCTATGGCACGGCATACAGTACCCTCTCTGATGGCACGGAAGCCATTGCCCCAGTACAGCTCTGCTGCACATGCGTGTGTACCACCCACTGGCCAGCTGGTCTTCGGGTCTCTGCCACACATGCATGAGGGTGGGGCGCTTGTAAGTGGGCCGCACACACAGGTGCCATGCATGCATTGCATTTGGGGGGGTGCTTTGGGCACTCGGTCCAGAAAAGCCATCACTGACCTACATTGTTCCTTTGGTGAAATAAGAATAAAGTTGGGAAAGATACAAAACCTGTTAGCAGACAACAGATAGTAAATGACATCTTAGCCTTGGGAAAGAGGGAATAGGACAAAGAGGCTCAAAAGAACCCCACCTTGATTCTGTAGGTATAAGAGAGGGCAAAGAGAAATTCTGACAATAATATTGTTTGTTTGTTTGTTTGTTTGTTTGTTTGTTTGTTTGTTTGTTGGTCTTGTATGCCGCCCACTCCTGAAGGACTTCGGGCGGCTTACAATAAACAAGGGAAGGGGATAAATAAACAAGACAACACTTTAAAATACACAACAGTCACAGTTTCCGTGGGGCTGGATATTTCGAAAGCCCCCCGGCCTGCTGGAGCAGCCAAGACTTAACGGCTTTGCAGAAGGCCGGGAGGGTAGTAAGGGTCTGGATGTCCACGGGGAGGTCGTTCCCTTATTATCCCATACAACAATACAGTAGAATTCCAGTAGTCCTTGTTTCCTGGTCTGAGATATCTTGATGATTCCTAGATGGTTTTTATTTGGGATCTAGTAGCTATTTAGATCCTTTTAGACATCTCTGTACTATTAAGTATCATCAATCATGGTAGCCTGTAAAAGTGGGGATTTGAGAGCACCATTTTGCAGTGGTTCAGTTTACTAATTGGTACTGATAGAGGAGAATATTTGTAGTTCAGGGTGGAAATGGGGGATTCTTTGGACTCCAGGCTCAGAGAGCACCATGGATTCTCCATTAGTACCAAAACACCAGAAGGTATTTAAGATAAAGAAACCAATGGCTGGAAACTAACCAAGGAGAGAAGCAACCTAGAACTAAGGAGAAATTTCCTAATGGTGAGAGCAATGAACCAATGATTAGCTTGCCTTCAGAAGTTGTGGGTGCTTCATCACTGGGGGCTTTCAAAAAGAGACTGGACAACCATTTGTCTGAAATGGTATAGGGCCTCCTGCTTGAGCAGTGGGGGTTGGACTAGAAGACCTCCAAAGTCCCTTCCAACTTTAAGTACTAGTATGTGGTTCCAGTCAATGATTTGAGAAATTTGTATAGTGGGACCATTGCAAGGGTCCTCTCTCCTCTCCTTTTTAACATCTACATGAAACTACTAACAGAGTTCATCCTTTGGTTTGGAATGAAGAAAATGTGGTGGAGTTAGATAAGGCTGTACAGACTTGGAAGATGAACTGCAATAAAAGGTCCAAAATATACAAGAATACAATTGTAGAATCAGCCTTTAAGAATTGAAAACAGTCTGTCCTTTCTCTCTTGGTTTCATTTGTCTTCTAGATTTTACTCAGGTTTCCTGTACTGAGAAGCAAATAAATCTACTCTCTGCCTATTTACTGCTAGTGCTGATACTATAGCCAATTACTTCCTTGGCATTTGTCATTGTGCCTGTGCTTTACCTTAATAATTTTTCTTAGACAGGGGCATTTTCTGCTGATAAATCTGGCTATATTATCAAGTTAGAGTATATTTATTAAACCACCAATTAGTTCTTCTTCCACCATCAATCATATGCTGCTTAATTCATGTGTGGAAATAAGAAGCTATTGAAGCATTGTGTATGCATGAGTGACTGATCTAAATCAAATTGCCACCAAACTGGCATTACCTAACCTTCAGGCCTAATGGCAATCCATTTTTTATTTACTATATGAATCTGTCATCCTATTAAGTGACTTAGTCTTTCAGCTTTCAAACCTGGAAGAAAAAAAACCTCCCCTACTAAGGTAGATTTTGTTTATTTATTTATTTGTTTGTCTTGTTTGCTGCCCATTTTAACAAGAGGTAATTCTAGACAGCGTACAAACATTAAAAGACAATGAAACATTGAAGCAATAAATAATCATAATAACAATAATATACACAAACAATAATATACACAAAAAAGCTGTGTGCCGCAGTAATTAGAATGCATTATTGCAAGCTAATTCTGCCCATAACCAGGAGTTCGATCCTCACTGGCTCAAGCCTTCCATTCCTCTGAGGTCGGTAAAATGGGGATCCAGATTGTTGCAGGCAATATGCTGTAAATTGCTTAGAGAGAGCTGTAAAGCACTATGAAGCAGCATATAAGTCTAAGTGCTACTGCTAAAAGATGGGGAGGAAGGGAGTAGAATGCACTTGGGAGGGGAAGTAGGGTCTTGTCTTAATCCATAAACCACTTCCAGTGTGATTCGCCCCCATGGAATCCCAGGCCAACTGGCAGAACTAGGTCTTCAGATCCTTATGGAAGGTCAGAAGGGTAGGTGTGGATCTCATCTTGGGCACATAATGTTCCAAAGAGGAGGAGCCATGGCAGAAAATATTCTTCTGCTGGACTCCACCAGCCAAAATTCCTTGACTGATTGGATCTGTAGCACGCATGCAGGTTATGAGCTGTGGTGGTGCAGTGGTTAGAGTGCAGTACTGCAGGCTACTTCTGTTGCCTGCCAGCTGCCTGCAATTTGGCAGTTCAAATCTTATCAAGGTTGACTCGGACTTCCATCCTTCAGAGGTGAATAAAATGAGAAGCTAAATTGGGGACAATATGCTGACTCTGTAAAGTGTAAACTGCTTAGAGAGGTACTGCAAATCGGTATATATGTCTAAATCAGTGGTGGATTCCTACCAGTTCGGACTTGGAACCAGCAGCGACCTTGGCCTGCCATGCCCCTGAACTGGTTCTCCGGGCGATGCCATAGGCACCACCATCTTGGGCTTTGCTTCTGTGCATGCACAGAACAATTTTTATTGTATTGTGCATGCCCGTGCAGCACACATCAAGCGCCTGTGTGCACAGCACACCCACCAGCGAACCAGCAGTACTGACTGCCGGGAACTGACCCGTGGTCTAAATGCTATTGCTATGGGGATCTAAGAGAAAGGCAGAGTAGCATATGCATGTATAGCAGACATGTTCTGTTATTAGATTCAAATGAGACTATATACATATCTAAGCTATGCAATACTCTGGATTCAAGGGGAAAAGATACTTCAGAATGCTCAGGACTGCTGCTCAACTGCTTAAAACGGCTGCATCATTCACACAGCTGCTTTTTACAATTCCAGGATGGCCTTGGCAAAAGACATGTTTAGTTTAAAGGTTAATGATAGGTGGTCCTTGGCTGCTGGCATTCTAAGGCACTGTTTTCTCCTCCCATCTGGAGATCTGAAGACACATAGCAGATTCCTACAAAAATATAACATTGGCAGAAAATCCAGCAAATGCAAATTTGAAGGTACTTACAATGCTGATTTAGATTTTTTTTTTTTAATCTTTGGCTTTCTGACTGCATAATATTTCAATGATATGAAGTGAACATTTAGCCACTTTATTTCTGATTTATTGTACTTCACTGTTGAATGGATTTTTGCTCATTGCTTCTGATTATGGATATGGAACAGGAAATACAACCCATGATCCTAAGCTGCGTTGGATCTACTATTTTTAATATTTTGAAACCAATGGATATTGTTCCTTTGGAAAAATAATAGAAATGAAGTAGGGTGCTTTTAGGAAGCTAACATTTTAATCCCTGATCTATCCCATGGTTCCAAATAATACTGATGAAATTTGACCATTTTGGCCCTGTGACCCTTGATTTGATTTGATTTGATTTATTGGATTTCTATGCCGCCCTATTCCCAGAGGGACTCAGGGCGGCTCACAAACCAAAATAGGGGGGGGGGGAGATACAAACAAGAGGAACAACGGACAAACAACTACAAACAATTTAATAACACTCAACAACCACACAATTTGAGCGGGGGCGGGGAATCCGTCAGCCCCAGGCCTGTCGGAACAACCAGGTTTTAAGGGCTTTGCGAAAAGCCTGAAGGGTGGTGAGGGTACGAATCTCCACGGGGAGCTCGATCCAGAGGGCCGGAGCAGCCACAGAGAAGGCCCTCCTCCGGGTGGTGGCCAATCGGCATTGGCCAGTAGATGGAATTCGGAGGAGGCCTAATCTGTGGGATCTAATAGGTCTGTTGGAGGTAATTGGCAGCAGGCGGTCTCTCAAGTACCCAGGTCCAATACCATGAAGGGCTTTATAAGTGACGACTAGCAACTTGAAGCGTATCCGAAGACCAATAGGCAGCCAGTGCAGCTCACGGAGGATAGGTGTGACGTGGGTGTACCGGGGTGCACCCACAATCGCTCGCGCGGCTGCATTCTGGACAAGCTGAAGTCTCCGAATGCTCTTCAAGGGCTGCCCCATGTAGAGCGCATTGCATATGTGTTTGTGTGCTTTGTTAAGTGAAGTCCTCACAGAGGACAAGTACTCCTCTCAGAGGACTTAATCCTCCTCAACATTTAAAAAAAAATTGCGGGGAAAATTGGCCCTAAGAATTCCTGTAATGCCAGCATGGCTTCTAAAGGGATGGAGACTTGATACTGCTTAATCCTGATAAAGATTTTGGTAAGAATATAATCATTTTATCATACTTTTTGAAAATATCCTTCCTAGATAGGGAAAGAGGGTTACCATTTCCAGAGGACAGTCTTTTATTCATTGTTGTGTTCTATTAAAATCCATATGTAAAAAAAAAACCATAATAGACGCCCATCTATATTTCACAAATACACAGAATGTAACTTGATCGTAGTTCCTCTCTTGCCTTTGGAAAAAAAAAACACCCAAATAATTATTTATAGACATCTGTAGCTATAAATATGAATCTGTTTGTCCTTTTGTCCTCTTTTGGTGATGTGCCTTGCTCTTTTTTGGCAGAGCTTTACATCTTCCTCATACAGGAAAAAAAACGACTCTTACATTTTTGCAAATTCTCCTATTTCTTTTTCATTATGTCTTCAGCAACTCTGGGACCTATCAACGGCTAAACAATATAATATGTCATGCCAGAACAGAATAGACTTGAAAATGAAAATGCATTTAACATTTTCCCAAATGTTACATTATATATAATGTTTTACATATAAAGATATCAAACTACCCAACAGAAAATAAAACCTTGCTGTCATAAGATGTTTGGTATGTTTATATTTAGAATATTGTGCACAATTTATTTTGCTCAGCCTCCCTAAAGATTGGCAGGTTTATTATAGAAAGTTTCTGGGGGGGGAGGTGCAGGGGGAAACAAAGCTTCTTAAAACAACATTGTAAAAGTTCTTTTAAAGATTATTTTATCTCACCTTGATTGGTTTTTTATAAATAACTCAAGATGGCAAGCATACATAATGTTCCCTCCTCCTCCTATTTTCTTCATAATACTTCTGTGAGGTAGATTGGACTAAGAAAGAGTGACTGGCTCAAATGACCCAGCCAGCTTTCATGTCTAGGACAGAACTAGAACTACAACATCTCCTGGTTTCTAGTCTGGTGCCTTAGCCACTTTAGTACCTTTTTAAAGTTTAATCAGTGGTGGCTTCCTACCAGTTCGGCAGAACCAATAGTGGTTTGGTGGCCTGAGTCACTGGAACCGGCAGCGATACAGGCATGCCACCCCCAAACTGGTTCTCCGGGCAGCGTTGTAGGCACCACCATCTTGTTTTTCACTTCTGCACCGCATGCATAGAACAATTTTTATTACACTGTGCCTGCGTGCCCACAAGCGAACCAGTAGTAGTGCCTGCCAGAACCCACTCCTGAGTTTAATATAAATAAAAATCATCTGTCTGATGATGAAAGAAATACATTGTCTTTAACCTTGTACTTCCAGATGATCCAGAAGGATTCCATGCTAAAGAGATCCAATGGAGATCCTTCCCACATCCATTTTTGTCACTAGCTATTCTTGTACAGTTTCATATTCTAGTTTAATGTTTGACAGCTTCATTAGTTTGAACATGGGTGGAGTTCAACTCCAAGAACGCTACCAGCCAGTATGTTGAAGCCCACCCATTGTAAAGTTGCTGAGGGGGAGAAACATTGCTCTAATTGACAGTCCAATTGAAATATACCCACATAACTGTATTGCCCAAATATATAATATTTATAACTCTGAATCATGTTGATGTGAAACCCAGTATGGTTTTGTTATTTCCCATATCTATTGGTTCAATGGAAGGCTTCTTCTCTGGTAGAGATCTTCTTTTTGCCTCCTTTGAGGGGTAACTATTTGTTAGAGAAGCTCCTTGAAATGGGGATTTTGTTGCACCAAGGAAAGAATGATTTTTCAATACCTACCAATTGTGGAACTTATCGCTGAATATGCAAGTATCATTTCCAGAATTATTTTAATGGGGAAAGAAAATAACCCTATGCATGATGTCTTCTTCATGGTATGAAGTTATTACAGATACATTTCTAGAAAGGAATCACAGCAACTTTGATTTGAGCTACTTGAGTTGGCCCCTATCTGTTATTTTAACAGATTGACCCTACATTTCACAGACAGGAAAGACAAGGGGCTAAAGTAATATAAATTCTCGTTTCTCCAAGTTTTGGACTCTACTGTTAGCTAGTTACTAAAAGGTACGAATTGGCAATGCAATAAAAAAAATCAGCATTAAAAATTCAACAGGAGAGATCTTAAAGAAAAATATATATTTGCACCATATTTGCAAACACAACCATAACACTGACTCAGATGTAAAATCTTATTTTCATTCATCTGCATGAGGAGGTTTAAGTAATTTATAGATAGAAGATTTATAAAGGTTTTTTGGTGGTCTTGTTCAGGGCTGGGTGATGATATTAAGTCCTTGTTCTCAGTATTTCTAAGCCAGCAGAAATGGATATGAGGATGGATCATTTTTTGAATGTTCTTGAGGAATTGGTGAGACAGAAATGAAGCTACCAGTATAGCCCCGTATAAATCCTACCCATCCCTGTATGATCCCAGACAGCCAACCAATCAAATTTCAGTAGACTGCTTCTGGGAAGGCAAGAGAGAAAGTGAGAGGCTGAAAATTACTGCATTTCTATTTTTGCTCTCTATGAAAATGCCAAAGGCTTTTCTTCCAGTGAAGGAGCATGGGAGGAATATCTCTATGTTTTAAAATAATATAAGAAGTATGAGGTTAATTGATGCTTTTGATGACAATATGCTAAAACCATGTTAGTTGAATATCGTTTACAAATACAGTGAAGTGAAGAATAGTTTTGAAAGTATAACTTCTCATGCATATTTTTATGGATGGGTTCTCGCATGGCTGTTTATCCATGTTTTGCTGCTTAAATCCACACTTGGCTGGGTCCATACAACAAGCTAAGTTTAAACCATGGTTATCATGATAACCTCATGTTAGTACAATGTATGAATCTTATGTAGTAACCATTATAGAAGGCCAGAAAAAAATGGTGGCTTGCTCTGACAAAGGAAAAAAAAGGATAATGACTGGAAAGTTTTATTCTCACTAGTAGAGAGAGTAAGGAAAAAGCTCATGAATTGGCTTAATTCTCCATTCTTCTTCAATAGTTTTTTTTAACAGCTGAATTCATAGTATTCATTAAGATGCTAGCATTTATTTGAGTGTGCACTTATCCTGGAAACTAAATTGCTGATATTTTGTTAAGGTTAAATAGCCAAACCTATATTAAAAGAATATGTTCCATAAATTCCATACAGCCAGCTTGATCTAGGGCTGATTCAAAGATTTTGTCAATTCTGAATTCTATGTTTTAGGGTGGGGTAGCTGAAAATCAGCTGCTTAGCATCCCACCATAAAATAAACAGTGAAGTGGTGGAACACGTAGGTTTCTGTGCAGCATTTCCCAGATGGCATCATTTGGAGGGCTGAAAAATTGTTGCCAGTCAGACTTAGTAAAACTGGACTAGATGGATCAATGGACTGATTCATTTGAAGGCTTCTTCCAACATATCTAAGCATACAAATGAACAGGAAAAGTTCTGTGACGCTAATGTGTGTACAAAGCTGTCAGATTGAATTCTTACACTACCCAATTGACACTGTCTGAGATGTAACATCTAACCACCCTGCCCCCACACCACCCAACAGCAACCTAATTGCCAAATCACTCAGGCAGGCATAGGAAATACAGAATGTGTACCTCTATTTCTAAATGGAAATACTTCTTCTGTTTTTGCAGTCAAGAGCATCAGGTGATCTTTGAGGGTTTTTAATGTGTATACTGCAACTGAAATGATTTTCTACCCTGTCAAGATTTGGGGTTAATATATACATATTTCTTCTCAGCATACATCTGTGATTGTCTCGCAAGAGAGGGAATAACAGCAATAACGTGCAATGAGCTTTTTATTTATATGGATGGAAATTTAATGCTTCATAAATATTTATTTGGTTCTTAATGCTTATGAAAATGCAATACAGAACATACAGGAAATATGTATCTCAGAAATCCAAAAAGAATTGAGCTAACAAGCTTTAAAATAACAGCTACAATGACAGCAGCAGTACCCATGAGGCTGTATGGTTCAATGAGAAAAGTTTGTTTTGTTTTATTTCGGGCAAAGGATAGCTGCTCACAGATACATGAATTTCACAATGAGTTTTTACATCTACAAAAAAAAACCCACTGTTATGTTCTTATCAAAACAATTTAAAGATCAAGGTAAACCCGTAATCTTATTAATTAGAAGAGCAACTTTCATGAAATCTACAAATAACTTTTCCTTAATAGTCACATATGTTCTGGTCAAGAGGAGAGTCATAGATAAAACAGCTTCCAACTACCCCAAATTGCCCTCTGTTGCAACAACCTGCCAAATTTGTTTTCATAGGTAGAGTTTACATCCAGAAAGTTACCTGCTTCTTTAACAGACCTCCGAAAGGCCGACTTAGTAACATTTGAAACTATATTTGACAAAACCCATGGATGTAAATCCATATCTACAATAAATAACATTCTCCCCTTGTTTCATTGCACAACTTTTACCACTTGTTATACAATCTTTTAATAAGGTCTTTATCATGGTTTAGTTCCATGAGTTATACCATGAGTATATACCATATATTCCATGAGTCCAGAATTAATGAAGTCTGCCATCTAAGTGTAGCTTCTGTTTTAAATGTTTTCTGCCCCCAATGTAACTACTACACTGTTTCATGCAATGATTGGCCCTGAATTTTAAAAACTCTGAAAACTGGGACAAATGTTTATGTCTTGATTTACGGTTTGCTTTGCTAACATCATCAGTGGGCAATCTAGCTCCGCTAATGTGTGAAATTGTTTTCTACATTCCAGCACAGTGAAAGTTAATCGCTTTCAACCACAAAAATGAAATTGTCACTAATCTGGCTCTGGACTCAGGGAGAGCATTCATCTGTAGCCAACACTCTCCTTGATGAGACTGCTCCCCATCATAGTTTCTTTCTGGCTCTTCACATATCCCTGCATTCATGAAGATGCACAAATAAGCTTTCTGAGCTCTGTGTTGCTTCTAAAGACCCGGGAAAAGAGATTTGCACCCTTAGGATCTCACTAAAAGGAGAAGGGAGGGAGGACAAGGAGAAAGGAAGGAGGCTTAAACACCCAAAATGACATTGTTAACAACAGAAGAAATTCTGAAAGAAGCAGCTTAGTAATGGAAGGGTTAGCAGAGAGCTAAAGGGGCTAATATAACTGGAATGAGTAGAGTGCTGTAGTACCTGTTAAGCCTGGCCAGCTGATCCAGAGAAAGATGACACCTGGTACTCCTAAAGTGGATTGTGCAGCTTCTCTACTGCTAAAAGCTTATGGCAGGAGTCTCCAGCACTTGGGCCACAGACCAGTTACAGTCTGTGGCCTGTTAGGAACTGGGCCTTGTAAGCAGCCTGCAAGTGAGTGAAGCTTCATCTACACATGCGAAGGATCTAGGTAGGGTGTGACAAACACTTCCCACCCAGATCTGTGGAAAAAATATTTTCCATGAAACCAGTTGCCAGAAAGGTTGGCCTATGGGTTCCTGAGAGAAACTGAGTCTGTAAAATGTTTGAGAATGAGTTCATCAAAGGGGAAATGAACTGGAGGACAAATTGGTAACCAATGCATACAGCAGATGTGGCAGAAGATAGATGGAAGAAGGGTCTTAGCTTTCTGAGGGACAAAGTGAAACCTAAACCAGATGTTAATATATCTGACAGAAAAAGATAGGTAGCTCACCACTAAGTTCTGTTAAAACTTTTTCTGAAATCTAGAGTGATTTACTAAATACTTAGTATCATAATTAGTATTTAGTATCATAATTAATGAGGAGAGTTCATTGTGAAAGAGGGACAAACATGGGAATCTGTGACTTTATGGCGATCTTTGTGAATCTTTCAGTCAAGTCCCTTGAATCAGTGTAAGTGTTCTACTGCATTTTTCTTCCTAAAATTCTACACCAGTGGTTCTCAATCTTTTCTTCACCATGGATCCTTTTAAATACCATTTGTGGCCATGGTCCATGGACACCAACACTTAACTCAAGTTTTAAATCATAACATTTCTTTAGGCCTTCGTGGAACCCCTGTGATGACGTTGCAGGCCCTCCCTCCACAGGGATACAGAGACCACAGGTTGAGAACCACCATTCTGCAACACAACAAGTCAAAAAGGTTAAATATATTTACTACATTTGTTATTTTTGAATTTTTTATTTTAATTAAACAAAAACACAAAAAAAGAATCATCCTTCATTACGTCTTGTAGAAAGCATGTCAATTGGTTACAGATAACTTTCGTGCATTTCTTCCACAGTCATTACTTATAGTTCATATTAGATTATACACTTTAAGTCAAAAATCTTTGTATATCTTACTATCAATGTACCACAATTCTCATTTGACTACAATTATTTGAACATGCTTTTACCTCAAATCATTCATACTTAAAGACACAACCACATAATGGCATTCATTAGCTATTTCAAAAAATCCTCCAATAACATTACATCTTTACAGCATCTTTTAAGTAAAAGTCAATTAATAAAGTTTCTAAACCTTTACCCTCCCTTTGCCCCCCAACTCACTGATTAAAATTTATATCCAAGTTACTTTTGCCAATCCAAAAGTATAGTATAAACATGTATATACTGTTAAACAATGACCATTAACATTTCCTTGTTATTATTATAATTGGCTAAAAATCATTTACTATTTATGTCCCATCTCCCCCCGCCCCCCGAAAAAGAAAAACCTTACATCTTTATAACAAGATCTAAATAAAAATTTGTTAATACAATTTTATAGGTCTTTTTCCCAAGTCACAATTTGCAATTTATATCCAAATTTATTTTGCTAGATTACCATACATGTATATATCATTAAGCTTTATCCATTATCATTTCCTTATTGTTATTATAGTTAATTAATTGTTAGCAAATAAACATTTGATAACAATCTAAAACGATCTAAGAGTTACAAAATTCCTACTTATTAATCACCAAAATCAACCGATTTTTTATTATCAACTTTCATTGTCAACCTGTATCTTTCCAGTAACAAAACAGTCTTACCTCTCTTGCCAATTGTGGTGTCAGTCTTCTTTTTATCTCCTTTATAAGGTTTTTATAGACTTCTCTCCGCACTTGGTTGCTTGAAGGGTCTCTCAGATAATCTCGTTGCCACCAGCTGCTACTAAAATTAGTTTGTTTTTGGTTGTCAATCTTGCTTCTGAAAAAAAATTATCTTCTTATGTCTATCATCATTAGTATTTTTTCTTCTTCTGTGTCCTGGACTGGGGTAGAGTTCCAATTTGTCGAATTCCTTTTTCCATATTCCCTTCTTTCCACTTTCACCCACATTTGCTCCATTAATAAATTCATCTATTGTCTTATCTTTATCTTCTATATCTTCATTCTCTCCTTTAAGTTTTGGGATTCCAACCCCATCATCTTTTGCTGTGAGGAAGACTAGTCTTTCCAACTTCTTCTCAATTCTCCCATATCCTTCCAATAGATTTTGAATTCCAGCAGAAATATTTTGGAATTTTAACATTTCCTCATCTAAGTATTGATCCTTGTTTCCAAAACAGAAGAAAGAAAGAAAGAAAGAAAGAAAGAAAGAAAGAAAGAAAGAAAGAAAGAAAGAAAGAAGAAAAACTAATAGCGACCGCCACTCTAGCCTTGCAGGCCTCTTTTATTTTATTTTTTATTTTAGATTGACTTGAACACAAGTTCTTTTATGCTCTTCAAAGGAGAAGGGTTCTGTTTTTCCCCCTTTCTTTCTTTCCCCTGCCAAAATAATTCTCAGATGCACCTGTAAAAACATTTCATGCCCTTGGTTCTTTATCAGTTTCTGTAAACAAGTTGCAAACCCTTCAGCTACAAAGTTAGTAGGAAGAATTGTTAAAATATGAAGGAAGGTTTTAATCTAGAAGCCAAAAAATAAAGCAACAAAAAGCAGAAGAAAAAAAATCAGTCCATTCACTTTAAGAGGAGAGATGGAAAAAAAACATTACGAATACTTCAATCCACAAAAAATAATTAAAAAGAGAGAAAAAAAACTTTCCACAGTGATCCAATTAGGATTATTTTCGCCACTCAGTTCTTTTGCTTAAGGATCTAATTTGGCTTTAAAGAAACATTTCTTTGGGCAGTCTTTAGCAAAATAGAAAAAATACCTCACCAGATGGAGTCACTTTCTCTTTTCACTTTCTTCCTTCCAGAACGTCCTGATTTCATCAGCCTGGGGCCTGCCTGTTTACTGCTGGCTTGAAGCACTTCCCTTGGGTCTATCAGGGATTTTGTGATATCCCTGAGACCAGCAAGGCTTTGTCTTCCTGATCACCATCTCTACAGGACAATTTAGGTCTCAATGGACTGTCCAGTGGCAAAAGTGTCAACGGCGGTCTCAGAGTATCTTGGCTCCTCCTTCTCTTTACTACATTTGTTAAGCACTCTAGTTTTATGGCTCTGAGTATAACCACTCAAATCTATGAAATCTGGGAGTGTACAACATAGTGAAACCTAAAATATTGTAACACATGAAGAAAATAAGAGACAAAATTTTCAGAAAATTATACATTCATAACAGCACACCTCTGTGCCAATCAGCTAGAGTCAAAGCTTTTTGAAATGGGAAGCTTTTTTGTGATCTTTCTCAATACAAGAAGGAAAATGCCATCTAGGGTAACATATTTCATTATTTGAGGCCGCCACACAGAAGGCCCCCAGCCTCATCTCAACCCCCTGCTCTTCCTTGGACAGAGAAAGAACTCTAAGCAAACCTTTATTTTTACCTTTGAAAATGGCCTCTTTTTATAGATTTCAATGAAGTCTCTCTCTCTTTTTACTTCTTTCAAGGAAGCCATAAAGGTTCCTTATTTTATATCAATGAAGAATTCATAAATAAAGTACATTTTCTTTGCTTCTTTGCAACATTGCTATGCTTGTGATAATTTTTTTCTACTTTCTAGGGTTGAACTGCTATAGGTGCACTAAAAAGAATTCATAAAAGTGTTCATCACTTGAGTTTTTCATTAACTCCTATGATATTTCTACCAAATCTCTGTTAATATGATTTTGAGAATGTTCATATTTTTCTTTCAACATTTAAATTGTTCACTGACCTAAATTAATAAAATCTGTCTCTAAAAATCATAGTCTATCACAACAAATATAGGCAAAATTCATGTAGATGATTGTAAAGGATCATTACTTCTCCCAAGACAACACCTTTCAAAAGTTTAAATAGGGTGTAAAAGCTTTCTATAATGCAGTCATTCTAGTATATATCTTCTTCATCTGCTCATTCAACATGCTCCTTTTCTATTTTGTTTAGACAATTAATTCACTTTTTAATTATGTCTCCCCTGACATTCATGGGCCATGAGAACAGACCCTCAGAGTCTGACAGAATTTCTGATTCTCTTTGTAGAGTTTGCACAGATAACAGGTTGCTATTTATGTTTTATTTTAAGGTATGGTGCATTCTATTCTCTTTTAGAAGAGAATCCTCTGTGTCTCTTCTCATATGGTTAAAACTTCATAATGAGGAAAACAAAAACTGCAGTTTTTATGGAGTATTAAACATGTATCATGCTGTTTTCTGCCTGAAAATAAACTGAGCCTCTTGAGACTGAAATATGGTTAATCCTGGAAGTCCTTCGTTCTGAAAATTGGATTCACCCAAGCATCAACATGATAATAATGCAGCAAAGATCATGTGAACTGCCACTCTGACAGTACAGTACCAGGTTTTGACGCTAAATAAAAGCACTCAGCTTTTACACTTGAAGATTACTTATTAATTACTTATAAATACTTATGTAGTGTTTCTTATTTACCTCGCACAGTTTTGGGAGAAAAAGTAGAATGTGGGAAATGTGGGAAAGATAAAGGAGGAGAGAATTAAGCACCTTCTGCTAAAACAGCAGAAAACAGTACATTGGAGGAGGCTACAATCATAGATATTCCACCTTGCCTATTGTTAGTCCTACAATATGTTAAATTTGAAAGCCATTTGTTTCTCAGCCTGGGGTGGCTTCCATCAGTGACTGGTGTTTTAACACCAAGCTGGAAAAAGAGACAAAGCTGGTGGGAATGGCCATAATGAAAATTATAATCCCATGCTCTGATCAGGGAAAAATATTCTGAAGAAGTTAATTTCTAATGTCCTTCCTCTCCTATCTCAAAGAAAAGTCTCCTTCCTATTTTTTTAAAAATCTTCACAAGTAAGAAAGTATGGAAATAACCAAAAGTTTTTTCAAGAAATTGTGAAAAAGCTCAGGGAAAAATTACCCTAGAGCAGGGCTGTTAAACTTATGGCCCGCAGGCCAGACGCATCACGTGCTGGCCATGCCCAGCTTAGCAAAGGGGAAATAAAGTCACAATATGCCACGTGACGCGTTTGACACCCCTGCCCTAGAGTGTATCCTTACCATTGAAATATTGCACTAACTCTAATAATATGGTAAAGTACAGAATATCTCTGCTTCTTAACTGAACGAGCAAAGTGTTGCTTAACTATTGCTGAGAAGAACTTAATTATGGCCTGTGTATTGCAATGCAAATTTGAACAACTGTTTTGGACATGCCATAGACTAGAACCTAATTTATGGGTAGTCTAATATGAATATTTTCTCATTATAAACTAAGGCATCGATAGAGGTTCTCTCTCTCTCTTTGAGTCAAATTTTAATGGAATGTTCCCAAGCAGAGACATACTACTATCTGCTTATTTGAAAGCATGCTAATATTTCTCATTTATTCTTTGAGACTTAATAGTAAAATGAAAAATAATGGCATACTTTCATACTTTGGATTCATTAATCCATACTGGCTACTCTGATTTATTATGTATAGCAAAAAAAAAGCAATTTCTTTCTATATGTATATATTTGGGGTGTATATCTTTTTTCCCCTAGGTCTTCTACAGGGACAGGCATATAGTTGTGATATAGTGAGATTGTAAGATGGGCTAGAGGCAAAAATTTCAATTCTATCTCTGTATTTCAGAGACTGGAATTTTTAAAACTCAAAACCAGATGAAAATATCACCAAGTCTTAAATTCCATATTAAGTATTCTGATTTGGGTTAAAATCAATATGTGTAACGTGAGCCTTAATGTATACCCGCCTTGCTTTCACTCAAATGCAACATGGGTGTTTTTCTTTAGTCAGTTCCTTTGTTCCTTTCACTTTCTCTTACATTGAAAAAAATCAACACTGCAGGGAACTTAAGTTGTTGATGATTCTGAAAAATATTCACTCTTAAAAGAGCAATTGGAGGCTCGGAAATTGGTGCAAAGTATTTGGAATAAACGAGTTCTTGCTGCACTAAAACTTTTGTGGGAAAATCTTGACACTCAAATAATATCTCAAAGCTGTGGTGGCAGAAGTTCCTGCATAATTTAAAATAACAATGGATCTTTAATCAGATGAAAACAAAGAGAATAAAAGCTGTACAGGCCTTATGAGGGCAGTATTGAAGAACTTTAATTTTCTTCCTTTTTTTCTTACAAATTCTCTATGAGACCTCATAATTTATCTTGTACAAAATGAGCATAATTAGTGCTTTGGCTATTTCAGAACATTATTTTACTTAGATTAGTTCTAAGGACCTTTTATGGTATATTTTATTTTCTACTGGAGGAGGAGTTAGCTGCATTAGGTAACCAAACTGCATTGCTTGGTTTAATACAACTATTTCACAATTGCAACAGGTGTCCTTGTTGCCATTTAATGATGGGATATAAACAATCATATGGGGAATTTTCAAGAACACACACACACACCGCAGTATTTCTTTTCAGGGTAAATGATATCATGTAAAGCTAAGGAAAAAAACCTAAGGAATAATAAGCAACAGGAATTAAAGTAGGAGATTGGGGGGTAGGGAATTAATTAAATCCAGTTTGCTTCAAAATCACTGTAAGGGTAAAGGTCAGGGAATGGATTTTACTCTGCTAGTCATAGCCAACTATGGGGAGAAGTGCTCATCTCCCTTTCAAATCTATTGAGCCAGTTCTGTCTGAAGGCATTTCTGCAGTCATGTGGCTAGCATGGCATCCCAGAAAACTTATTATTCCCTACTGAAGTGGTACATATTTTTCTACTTGCATTTACATACTTTCAAACTGCTAGATTGGCAGTAGCTGGGGCAAGGATGGGAGCTCACCCAGTAACATGGCGCTTAGGACTC
Source organism: Thamnophis sirtalis (assembly GCF_051295495.1). Lineage (NCBI taxonomy): Eukaryota > Metazoa > Chordata > Lepidosauria > Squamata > Natricidae > Thamnophis > Thamnophis sirtalis. The sequence continues at coordinate 98,665,087 of NW_028261383.1, forward strand.
GAACCTGAGCTGTCAATTTTCCAGCCACAAGCCAAGCATCTTAACTGAACCACTACATTGTCCCTCAACATCACCATATTTTCCATAATTGTTTAGCATTGCAAGTCATTTTTGCTTCAACAGATCCATTCTGAGTTCTTTTGCTCTTGTTTTAAGGAACCCATCAACACCATCCAACAATGATTTTTGCTTCCTCTAATCCATTCACTCTTTCTTTATATATCTCCTTTTCTGGTGAGTCTTCATTTATTCTCCATTTTCATTAGCAAATCACTTTCTGTCCTAGGGATCATTCACTTTTATATTTAAAGCAAAATGGGAAGAGGTATTTAGCTTATTTAGGCAAAAATTCATTCCCCATAACAAATCACATATAACCACCATTATATTGACTTTAATATGTTAATTTTCATATTCCAACATCTTATACAGAGGACAAAATTATGTATGTTCAGTTTAAATGATTTCCCAATTTGCCATTATCCTACATCCATTTATAAGTGGCCAAAAGATATACATGTAAATATGAGTACTGAATACTTATCTGAGTATTGAATAAAATTCAGGCTGTTGTTTTGAAAAAAACAACCCACTTCAATTTGAACTGGAACTGTTGTGATTCAGAGGTTTCCACGAAGTCAATAATATGCCTCCTATTGACTAATATGAGAGAAATATTAATGGCTGTTTTTTTTTCTTTTTCCACACTAGACAATTATGAGGAGATTAAGAGTGCCTAATTATAAATTCACTGGAGCGTCAGAAGCATCAAAATAGCAAATTAAAAATATGTGGGTTTCATATCAGTAATACACAATCAGTAAACATTTGTATGTACATATTGTTCTAAATTTACAGCTTATTCTCTAGACACTCACATGTTCTCTTTCTTTTTGTTTTTAAAATCACAGCCCAATTATATACCCAGCAAATCCTAAATTCCTCCATCTTATCTGGATTATTTTTTGTTTATTCAAAGCACCCCCTTTTTTGGAGGGAGGGAGGCAGGATAAACCTTTTAAACCTACTATTTTCCATTCGTGTCTACCCATTATTCTTTCACAAACTACCTTTAGAAATACAGATATAGGCCGCTTCTGACATAGTCATTCCTGCATGCCATCCAACTGGAGATTCTAGTATTTAAGTAATTATACAACCTTGGTAGCTCTAATACATTTCCAAGACATTGCCAAACACTCTGAAAGACATCTTCAGCAGCCAAGATACCCTTAGGCAGGATGGTCTCCATATATCAATTGGCAATTGCCTTATTTTCTCTGCCATTATGCTAGCAAGATGAAATGGCTGACCTGAATTTTGTGCTGTATATCACAAATCTAGTAATAGACCTGTGAGGAACGGAGGCAGGTATCAAGAGATTTGAAAAGTGAGGAAGAATTTCCCTACTATGATGCCTACACCTTGTCTTATGAGCCGATTTGCCAAATGTCGACTTTCTATGGCTTTTAACAAATGGCTATTCTGGCACTTTTTAATCTCAAACCCTCAAGCTCTGACTGAGTGATAAACATTTGTAACTCACTCCGGTGGCAACAACAAATGTTAGTGCCATACACTTAGCGAGCCACAGAATGGTCTTATTCTCCTCATGAGAGAAAAAAGAAGTCTGCATTTTCTAACAGAATAAGAGTTCATTTGAGGACATCTGCATTTTTTTTTCTTTCAGAGAACTTATGTGTCTTTCCACTCCAACAGTACAGCAATTCTGAACTGCAAAGTGGAACATAAAAAGGGAAAGGAAAATACAACGTTGCACAAAAAATAAGAAGGGTATATTTACTGCTCAGGATGGGCAGCACTTAAAGATGAAAGTGAGATGAAAAAACAAGGTCACCCTGAGACTAATAGATGACTTGTATACAACCATACTGAAATCTATAAATGTAAATGTAATAACTTAACAAATGAATAATTTCACAGCAGATGAAATAATTGGGACCTTGATTTATAAAGAGGAAAAACCCTGCTTATTACCACTTTGTAGATTTTTTTCACCCAGGTGTGTTATTAGCCTGCCTGCCTGCCTGCCTGCCTGCCTGCCTGCCTGCCTGCCTGCCTCACTCACTCACTCACTCACTCACTCACTCACTCACTCACTCACTTCCTTCCTTTTTCATTTATATAGACACCCATCTCACCTTAGAGAGGTGCCTTCCAGAGGGGGGAAAAACCACGAACACTTGTGATTTGTTTGCCATTGTTTTGAGTTGATATTTTTTTCTACTGGCAACTTGGTCAATCTATAAAGCCAGAATAAATACAGCACTCATACTACAGTGATTATTGTGGTAGAAAAATATGTTGGCGAGCTATTTCAGCTGCTATTAAGATTTTACTGCTCATGTTTTACAGCAGGGGGTGGAGGGTATAACTTTCCCCAAGTGACTGAGGTACAATTTCCAACAACTCATTACTGGCCTTGCTAGCTGAGACTTCTGAAAATTGTGCTACCATCACTTTCCAGTATAGGATGGATGGATGATTATATATTTGTAAAAGCTAAACAGAAAAATGGATGGGAAATCTCTGAGGGAAAATGTCAGCCCCACTGGATGGACCAAACCAAGAAACCAACTCTGCAGGAAGGCTTAAAGTACTTGCTTTTAAAGTGGCTATAATAACTGGATGTTACAAGTCTGTATTGCACCTCTTTCTTATAGCCTAGTGAACTGGGGAGATGCCAACCCATTATCATTGGGTTGTTTTTCTTTCAGTGGGCCTGGTCCAGTTGCCCATCCACAGTCGACATTAAGTAGCAACCAAAATCATTTCAGTAAACAGCAACAAGAATCCTTATTTCTTTGATAGCTATAAACTTAAGTCAGATGTGTCCAGCCTAAAACTCAACTTTTAAGGTAACAAAAGGACAAAATTACGAAAGGCACAGAGAGTAATCATATCAAATTGCATTAAATTAAATATGAATTACATTTAAATTAAATACATTTAATCCTAGTTGTTTCCATCCATTACTTTGTCCTGGCTGCATATGTTCTTTGGAGTATGGATCCTGGCACACCACTTAAAGGCCAGATGAAACCCATACTTATTTCTACTACCACCAACAAAAGGACCACTCTGACTTAAATCTACCAACATGAAATAAAAGTAGTACAGTACAGGTAGTCCTAGGCTCACATTTCATTTATGGACTGTTCAAAGTTACAATAATACTGGGAAAAAAAGTGACTTGTGAATATTTTTCACACTTATGACCATTGTAGCATCTCCATGGTCATGTGATCAAAATTCAAATGCTTGGCAACTGACTTGTATTTATGACAGTTGTGGTGTTCCAGGGTCCCGTGATCACCTTTTGCAATCTTCTGACAAGCAAAGTCAATGGGGAAGCCAGATTCACTTTACAAAATGGGTCAAAACTCACTTAACAATGGTCTCACTAGGAAGAGAAATGCTGGGCTCGATTGTGGTTGTAAGTCAAGAAACTACCTGTAGTTACCAAAACTTTGAGCTAGGGAATCAGGTTATGAATTTGCATGGTTGCTAAAATCAAATTTAATATTTCCAAAGTTCAGGCTAACAATCTTTATTCTCTCCCATTGTAACACTCTTCCTGAAGCGTCAGTTCATGGGCGCTTAGAGAGATGGTAGGAAGAGAAAGATCTGCTTTGCTAGTCTGCTCTCTTTCTAAAGCAACTGGCTTTGCTCTCTGCCATCAAAAATGGACATTTTCTCTCTCTTCACAGAGAATTAGGACAATTCCATGCCACAATTTAAGTGGCTTGTCTCTTTTGCTATTCCTATGTGTTTCTTAAGTCAACTTCAGAACTAGTTCATTTTAGGAGGGTGAAATGGAACTGGCCTGGTGCTCAGACTACAACTACTACAATGCCTTATTGATTAGTCTTCTGCTTCTTGACCTTCCCATCCATGCCTTTTTCTCTCTAAGGGTTGCTTCTTCCTCATTATTCTTGCCCTTGCTTTTTTTAAAAAAATAATCTTTATTGGTTATAATTTTTTTTTAGTAAGACATACAAATACAGCTTTAAACATATAAACCCTCCCCCCCCGTTGACAGTCATTCACAGCCCAACATTCTTTTCTTCCTCATTGTTTAGTCTCTAATCAGCATCTTCTTGTTACAAAATTAAGGGATCTAATACAATACCCATGTTCACTTTTAGTTCCCATTGTTAACAACTGTTATTTAACTTTCCCTGTTTTAAGTCCCTGCTGTTTTCCTTGTCGCCCACATACACCATAGGTTCCAGCTAAGATAATGTTCTGTTTCTCCTTTGTTCCTCAGCCAACCTGTCATTCTGTCCATTTCTGCACATTCATAAATCTTTTTAATTATGGCATCTTCCGATGGTATGGTAGTAGATTTCCAAAATTGTGCATAGGTTATTCTTGCGGCCACAATTATATGTAGGCTCAAATGCCATATAGATTTACTCATGTTTTCAGGTTTTATGCTTTTTCAGATGTTTGCATACATGGATGCATTCATCCCCCTCCCACATTATCTCTCTTGGTGTCAAGGAAGATTTAATCTTTGTTTTTCTCGTGGAAACATCACAGTTCCAATGCTACAATAATCAAAGCTCAATAATCAAATAATCAAACCAAAGGGAACATATTGCACTGATGATGTTGCCTAGTTTAGTAATGAAATGTATACAAGAAGACAACCAAACTCAGAGAGTATCAAGGACCCCACAGATTGTCCTCTTGTTCATTGTTCATCTGGAGGAGCTTTTAAATGAGGAAGAATTTTTCAGCTTTATAGAAATAGAATAACAATGTGTCTGCATTGCAACTTAAAAGTGTTTACTAAAATGAAGGCAACATTTGTAGTATTGTGGGCAGGTAACTGAAAAGTAAGAGGAATGTACTTTATTCAATCTATGGAAAAATGGGTGATGTAAGAATTGAGTGATTATGGGTTTAGGACAAGCCATAGACTTAAGGATTTTTTGCTGGGTCAACCATGTTTGTTGCTAGTTGTGAAGTTGTGTCCAACCCATCGAAACCCCATGGACAACATTCCTCCAGACCTTCCTATTCTCTTCCATCCTCTGGAGTCCCTTTAAACTCACACCTACTGCTTCGGTGACTCCATCCAGCTACCTCCTTTTCTGTCATCCCATACTTCTTTTGCCCTCAATCTTTCCCAGCAGTGGCTCAACCATAACATTATTAAAAAAAATATAGAGGAGAGAGCAGCCTAGTGTGAAATGGTTGCGCTAGAGGGGAGAAGGTGTACCAGGCAGTGCAGCCATTGTAGATGGAATTGCTGCTGGAATATAATGAAATGTTGGACACCAACAGTTCTGAAGGTCTTAAGATGGATGGGGCCAAAACAAAACAGTAAGAATTGAAGCTAGAAAACACAAGAATGTGATGGATTTGCAATGTGCTAGGAATGTCATCCACTCCTGCCCTCAAAAATTAGTGAGTGGCCTGTCCTGATGATGGGCCATGCAGAAAGTGCAGGTTTGCTCTAAGAGAGCATAGCTTTCCATGCTCTTGAAGGGCAGAGTGCATTTGCTAATTGATGTTCATTGCCCAATGAAACTGACTGCTCCTTTTGCAGTACAGAGTGTTATGAAGCGAGGAAGTTATTTATTCATGAAGGAGAAGGATTGTTCTTTGCAGTCTCTTATGATGGTTGCATGGGGTAGTGTGCAATAATGTGTGGGAAAAGATTTTCTTAGCCCTTTGTGGGTCTGAAGGAACACACTTGCAAAATTCTCCATGTCTTGTTTCAAAGACTCTGCATTCTCAGATAAAGTACAACTTTGAAGTCCAGGGTTAGTTGTTACTCATGAGTCAGCTGCCCAGCTCTTTATCTTCAAGGGACTTTTCCACAATTCTGTCCCCAAATATTAGGAATCAGCCAGTGATAGGCTTATGAAGAGCCGAGGTGGCGCAGTGGTTAGAGTGCAGTACTGCAGGCCACTTCAGCTGACTGCTATGTGCAGTTCGGCAGTTCAAATCTCACCGGCTCAAGGTTGACTCAGCCTTCCATCCTTCTGAGGTGGGTGAAATGAGGACCCAGACTGTGGGGGCAATATGCTGACTCTGTAAACCGCTTAGAGAGCCCTATGCTGAAAGCCCTATGAAGCGGTATATAAGTCTAAGTCTAACTGCTATTGTCAGCCTAAGCAATAGCAATAGCACTTAGACTTATATACTGCTTTACAGTGCTTTTACAGCCCTCTCTAAATGGTTTACAGACTCAGCCTGTTGCCCCCAATCATCTGTGTCCTCATTTTATCCACCTCAGAAAGATGGAAGGCTGAGTCAACTCTGAGATGGTGAGATTTGATCTGCCAAATTGCATTCAGCCAGCAGTCAGCAGAAGTAGTCTGCAGTACTGCATTCTAACCACTGTGCCACCGTGGCTAAGGCACAAATGACAGCTTTTCAGTCCAGTGATCAGCACTTCATTGATGGAGAAGATGAGATAATTAACGAAGCAACGATGAATACCCATTCTTTTATTGTACAATGATCTAGTAGCAATGTGCCAAGTAGATATAATTAATACTTATGAGCCAACTTAAAACTTCTGGAAAGTGTGTTTTAAATTTGTAAGTTGCATTTTTATCTTTATTATCTATTCACCATTTTTCTTATTTTTTTTCTCTAAAAATTGTATTGTCTTTTAATCTTGTTAAACATATTTTAATAAAAATGATCACAATTCATTTATGATTAAAGCTATTTTTTATTGCTTTTGTTGCTGCTGCTGCTGTTGGTTGGCCATTCATTCTGTAAATGACAAAAGCTACATAAATACAAAGGTCACCTAAACATTTTAACTTGTTTAACTTAACCCTGAATGATCTGAAGATCAGATTATCGAGGGAACAAAGGCAAGGACTGATACTTTTTTTTTTCATAATGGAGAAACATAAAAGAGGACACAAAAACCTTGAGAATGGTATCTTGAAACTGACTGAATGAGAAACAAGAGCAACTACAATAGCAGAATAACTTCATATATATGCTAATTGGGTCTGTCTGAGAGTGACTGCCCAGACAAGAAAACATACACTTGTAGTGGATAATGAAAAGAAAACAACTATTCAATGTGCCATGGCAATGAAGACGGAAATGCCCATTCTATGGTTTATAAGAAAAAGTAGTGAGAGCTTCCAGTGTCATAATGTGTTTACACAAATCACAGTGAATACAATCATATTGAGTACATTATAGTTCAATCACCCCATCTCTTCGTAGCAACTGGTTAAGATACAGAGCAAATGAACTAAGGGAAACTTAAACTGTTTGGGTTCCTTTTAGGTTAGAATAATAATTGTAACTCTGTTCAAGCTTATTTCAAGAAGTAAGTCCTATTAAATTAGAAAACCGCAATAAATTTCCACATGCTTTTAGTGTGGTCAAGATAAGATGCTCTTTTCTAAACATGAATTATGTGGAAAAATAGATTCAGTTATTGTCCTTTTGCATAAGACCAAAAGCCCTGGGTCACTGGGTTTCAATATGTTAATCTAAATATCAGACTGACTGATTATTTGAGGTATGGATATGGATGAACTCTGTTTCATCCTCATTGATTCAAGTCTTGAGGGGAACATGAAATGAACCTAAACTTTGTATATGGCTTTTCCCAAAGTTTAGTTTAGTTTTAGTTTTATTTAAATTTATAGGCCGCCCTTTTCCCTGAGGGGACTCAGGGCGGCTTACAATTAATGGGAAGGGAGTGTAGGACAAAACACAAGAAAGAAAAAATGTGAATAATAAAAAAAATAAACCAATAAAACACAACATTCATTCAGCATTCGGGTGGGGCAAAGTACAAGTCTTATCCCCAGGCCTGATGGGATAGCCAGATCTTGAGGGCTGTGCGGAAGGCCTGGACGGTGGTGAGGGTACGAATCTCCAAGGGGAGATCGTTCCAAAGCGTCGGAGCTGCAACCGAGAAGGCTCTCCTCCGCATAGTCGGAGTATCATTTAATATTTTGAACTATGCAGATAAATTGATATTTTTCAGTATATGAAAGTTAGTAAAATGATATCTATTTTACTAGTAAAATCTATTAAAATGTATCATTTTTTTTACCACTCTTGTTACTGGATCATCAATTTTAATGGACAATGAGATTCCTGTTGATTGATCGTCAAATCTAATCTACATAAGGTTAATGAAGTTATTGCCTTCTCCTAGCTTGACTGGTAGTAACAATTGAATATGGAAAGATTATCTCTTTCTCTTGAAAGTATTGTTCAGGGACTAGCAGCTCACCCCAGTATTAAACTGCTTCAACAGCTGTTTTTTTTAGCTACCCATAGTAAACCCAAAGCTGCTTTTTTCAAGAGGCAACTGGACTTTCTGTTTTTTCTTTGAAGATGTTTCACTTCTCATCCAAAAAGCACATTTTGGGCAACCAAGACCTGGATGACTGAGAATCTTCATAGACATTTACTCATAGTAAATTTTTCCCATTTTAGGAATTCTTACTTATTTGACTCTAATATCCAGTAAATAAAAGTGACGCAGTGGCTCAGTGGCTAAGATGCTGAGCTTGTCGACCAGCAAAGTCAGCAGTTCGGCAGTTCGAATCCCTAGCGCCACATAACGGAGTGAGGTCCCGTTACTTGTCCCAGCTTCTGCCAACCTAGCAGTACGAAAGCATATAAAAATGCAAGTAGAAAAATAGGAACCACCTTTGGTGGGAAGGTGACAGTGTTCTATGTGTCTTCAGAATTTAGTCATGCCAGCCACATGACCATGGAGACATCTTCCTACAACGCTGGCTCTTCGGTTTTGAAACAGAGATGAGCACCGTCCCCTAGAGTCAGGAACGACTAGCACAAATGTGTGAGGGAAACCCTTACCTTATCCAGTAAGTAGTGTTGTATGTCCAATGGCATGTTTTGTGTAGAACACAGAGAGGGAAATGGTATTCACAGACAGGAGGAAGAATCATTATCAAGTCAGATAAGCAAAGCTTGAGCCTGATCCAAGAAACTAGTTTGAGAAAACTTCTTAAACAAGCTCTCCCTAGTTCATAGTGAGGGACAGGGAAAGCACACTAAGACTTGCTATAATAAAAGCTGTTATAATAAAAGCAGGCCCAGCCTCTATGACATGGTTTCTGAGTGTGGCCTAAGTTATAGGTTGCCACTTTGTTTGTTCCTATTAACCTGTAACTTGCTCTTCCTAATGAAAAATAGGACATAAGTGCTTTAAATAAATAATAAGCCAATTAAGACCTTGTAAGCATGATCTGGTTTTCATGTTTTTGCACATGAAAAGAAGCCTATAGTGGAAATATTTCCCTTCAGGTTATTGTTTGGCTTTTTCAAAGAATATAGTTGCTTTTATATTTTCAGTATGGTAATAAGGTATTTGACAAAACATAGGTAGAGAGCATGAATGCTATTTAAAAATAGGTCTGACAGCATGTTACTAACATGGAAACATTTTATCATGGAAATTTTTGATAAATGGGGAGAGTGCTATTCACTTAACTACTGTTTGCACTTCCAATTTCTGGGATTTGCAGTTAAACTGACCCTTTTCATACATTATCATTCATTATTTCTTGTGTTTTATTCCCTTCCTTGAAGTTTCCTTAATATGTGATCCTAGTTAACTCACTTAGTTATCTTATAATGAGGTTGTCATGGCATAAGTGATGAATTTCACATAGCAACAGTAGCAAGAAAGGGAAAAAAATTATCACTCACATAAAATTCCAGTCATCTAGAAACAAGGGGCTAAAATATACAAATTTATCTCAAAGTATTCTTTGAGTTTGTTGGATTTTCCCCTCCTATCCTCTGAAATAAGTATGTGGAGAGTTGCAGCTTTTTCAAGATCATCACAGATTTTCAGAATTTTACATACATTTAAAAAAAAACCCGAAAGCTTGCATTGTCATTGTTCCGTAAAACTTTCTTTGTTATCTTTTCTGTTATTATTTTACTTCTCATGAACTATATGTGGCTGTCTTGTTCTGCCTATGGAAGCTTTTTGCTTAGAATAGTGTTCAATGTGACTTTAAAGATGTGATCAGGACTATGCATGCAGATGGAGATGGTGCCACTTAACTTTGGAAGCTATGTATTGAGCTAACATTTAGAGCAGGGGTCCCCAACACTGGTCTGTGGACTGGTACAGGTCCATGGCAGGCCAGAAACTGTGCCATGCAAATAAGCAAAGCCCCATCCATGGAATGCAGGCAGCACACAAAACTGCACCCATTCCAGTCTGTGGAAAACTACAGAACCAGTCCCTGCTGCCCAAAAGCTTGAAGGCTGCCAATTTAGAATATCTCTAGTTGATCAGGAATTAAAACGCTCACTCTCCAAATCTATTCCCAATCTTTCTGCACCTTCTTGATTGTGTACTTGAAGGATCAAGACACTTTGCCAGAATCAAGGATGAATCACTGCCTCACAAATGTATCCAGTCCATACAGGGGCTTCACTTTGGATTAAAACTTCTTCTTGGCCTTTTCACTCCTGATACAGTAGTTTTATTTGGTTTTGTTGCGGGGGGAAAGCCTCCATTAACTTTCATTTGGATTTCTTTTCTCCTTTTTGAACTGATGGGACTGTGGAGGCATTACAAGTGGCAAACACCTATACTGAGAAATATTAAACTTTCCTTTCCTGTGTTCAGTGATCCCGATGTGGATCAAAGCCTGTTTGCTTAGTTCAGTAATATGTTTTATATCCTGCCTTTCTTTGAAAGGTTCAAGAAGCAATATATCTAGCATTATTTTCCTGGGATTCAAAAGCCACTTGTCTGGAATGGAATAGGTGTTAAGTATTCAGAGTGAAGCAAGTAGGCTTCACTCAGGTCCACTGTTCTGGCGGGAAAATAATTTAAGCTTATTGATCGAGCCGTCTGACAACTCCCTATATAAACGCAAGCTGTCAGACAGGCAAGTTGCTGGATTGTACATAGTTGTTGAATAAAGACCCGTTTGGTGCTGAAGCTCTTCCGTTCGCCCTCTCTAAAAATAGGGTCTCCTGATAGTGCAAGGGATTGGATTAGAAGACCTCCAAGGTCCCTTCCAACTCTGGTATTCCTCCATTCACGCCTCCCCCCAACACTTAGCCTATAAAGTAAGTTAAACCAAAGGTGACTGGTCGAAAGTCCTTCAGGAAATTTTTAATGCTGAAGGATCTTGGTCTTAGTTCTCTGCCAGGAACATAGATTTCAAGGACCTGTTTCTGTAATAGCCTATATTTTTATGCTTTTGGTATTGTGAGCCACCTATAGGTTGAGATGTGTAGCTATTTACACCCCAAAAATTCCATAATCAATTAAAAGGGGAAGTTATAGAATGCCTATTTACCTTAGAGTAAATATGTTGAATTCAGTGGAAGATTTTACTGAAAAATAAACAAGACACACTGGTAAAAGCCAGCCCCTTCTGACGAAGTTGATTGGCTTGTATTTGTGTGGTATTTTAGTTTTCCTGCATCTGATCCTTTGGCTTTTTCCAGGCTGGTTGGCAAAACTTGGCTTCTTCTAGAAATGATCCCACGTGAAGGGTAGGTTCTAGTTTTGTCAAGGTTTGTGGCTCATTATGCAGAAGAAAAATGGTGGCTTAAATTACACAAAGCCACAAAGAAACAAGCTGGCAGACAAAAACGTACACATTCAGGTCAGTGCTGATGAGCATTAGTTTGGCACCCATTCATTGATTGTCAAGAGATCGAAAACTGCTCGATTGTGCAGAAACCTTGAGCCCATGTTCAGAATTGAGTTGCACTGTTGAGTTCTATTTGCAAGACCAGCTCAGAAGTGTAAGATTCCATTAGCACAAAAGACATAAAATGTAGAGTTTTATAGCTGGCTCTATTAAAGATTTTGACAGCTGGGAAAATAAATGAAGCCCAACACAGTGTTAGCCTTGCGACCCCAAAATTGCCCTGATAGCCAGTTTAATGAGGTGCTAAAATGTATTGGCTGGCTACTCATGTCTGCATCAGAGCACCCGGCCACACCTCCAGTCCCCTAGGTGATTCACCAGCATCCTGTAGTGTTAGTGACAAACCCAGAAGCCATCAAATCTGCAAAGCTCTAATTCAACTTGCTATCTCCCACTTTCAGTTCATGAATCAATCGGGTGATTTGATCAAAGCTTAGTCAAATCAAAGGCTCCCTTTCAAGTGTTCGTAGCTCTGTTGCTATATAGTCTATACACAAAGTTGTGCTGTAGGAAATCATTTCCCTCCCTCCCACTTTTGGGTGATGTGGGAGCTTATGCTCTGATTATACATAGATCACTTACTTGGCCTACATAAGCAGTGATGTGTGTAGCTCCCTCTTTATATTATTTATGAAATCTGAAAGTTTCATAGATCTACAGCAACACTGGCCCAAACAAAAAAGAATATTAGTCAAATTGTTTTGTTTATCTTTGAGCTAAAAGGATTTAGTCACTGAATAGAAAAAGCTGTTACCGTATATGTGACTGTCTTTGTCTACTTTGACAATGCTTGGTAAAGAGAACTAAATAAAAATATGGAATTTATCCTGTGGGAATCTAGTCGGATAAAGGAAGCGATACAAGAACATACATGGAAATCATGTGCTGCAATGTTGAATCTATAATCTATGATACGCAGCTAAAATATTTGATAGTGAAAGAGGAAAAGACTGTTTCACCATTATGCTTATCTCACCAAAAAGAAACAGAACAAAACTGAACAACAAAACAAATGTCAGAAATGCCAGAATAAACTACTTGCACAATGAGGTTTTGTGAAACTTTGGCTCCCTGTGCATTTTGCCATATATTCAGACCTTCGTACCATTGGCTGTCTTTATTAACAGGCCTCCCTGTTGCAAGGTTTACATGACTCCCTTTCTCAAAACATTGGAAGAGTGTGACACACTGTCAGCCTTGCTTCTGCTGGGCATCTTCACCACTGGGGAGCAGCTTCCTATTGAGGAGTGTACCTTCATCTCACATTCCTGAGAGCTAATTGGAGGCTTTGGGGAATTTGTGCTGCCTTGCTGAGAAAGATCTCTTTCTCCAGTAAGATAGTGCTCTCTGGCATCCTCCCAATCAGCTGGATAGCACCTCCTTTTCTTTTGCTGAAAGTAACTTCCAAGTGCACTAATGCTTTCTCAGAACTGCCAATCAGCAGTTACTGAAGTGCTGGGGAAGAAAGATGGTTATCTGCACCACAGCTACAATCATTGGGAACAAAATCAGACCCTGCATTCAGCAGAATCAGAAGGTAATCATTTGATACTAGGTGAAATAAAATCAGACTTCTCGCTGAAACACCAATAATGAAGCTAAAGATGCATGGCAAAACAGTGATGCTTAGAAAAAAAACTGTATGCCATTTAAAAAAAAGGCTTGCAAAAGGCAATGTAGCAAGATACTATCCCAGATGACATAAGCACTATACAATTACACAAATAAACATATATTAACAGATAATTCTATCAGATTAGCATTATTTTTGTTACTCTATTAAAAGGTTATCTATTATTCATTAATTAAATTTTTCATCCACTGTGAGGCAGATGGGAAATTTCAAAATTTGATAAACAAACAAACAAACAAATGCTGTCCATCTCACTTTGAAAAGCAACTCTGGGTGGCTTCCAATTAAAATCATAAATGTAAAAAATATTTAAAAGCATCAAAAAGCCGTGGTGATGCAGTGGTTAGAATGGTTAGAAATTGGCTGACTCCAATTTCCACCAGTTCAGTAGTTCAATCCTCTCTCAAAGTTGACTCAGCCTTCCATCCTTCCGAGTTGGGTAAAATGAGGATCCAAATTGTTGGGGCCAATATGCTGACTCTGTAAACCATTTAGAGAGGGCTGCAAAGCACTGTGAAGTGGTATATAAGTCTTTCTTTGAAATACAAAAGCAAGATAAAAGGCAAGATCAGTAAAGGGCTAGTCCCTTTTCAGTTAATTCACCAACCACCTCCCGTACTGAGCTAACAGAGGCTTATTGGCAGAGTCAAGTTTTAATGCCCTTCTGGAAGGCCAAAAGGGTGGTGGCAGAACATTCCATAGTCATGGCAATATTTCATAGAGTAGGGGGCCATAGAGTAGGGGCCATGGAAGGGTAGAGTCTCCTTCTAGACCTGCTGACTGAAATTCTTTGAGATGAGATCTGCAGCATGCCCCTTCTGCCAGACTGTTGAGATGGGCTGACCACATTGGAGCGAGATGATTCCTCAAATAATCTGGCTCCATACTATAAAAGGTTTAGGCCATAATCTAGTTAAAATTATGTCCATTATGGCCATAAAAAGTTGGAAGAGACTGAGTGGTGGAACAACAAACTATTTCAAGCTACAGGACAAAAACAGTTTGAATGTTTGGCTCTTTTTTTTTAACAAGACAACTCATTTGCAAAGCTTGCTTCAAATCATCCCATTGTACATATTGATTTGCAAAAGTGTACTAGTAACAAACAGTCACACCTGGTTTGTGATGCCTGATTTGTGCAAATGCACACAAGTTCCAGACAGGTTTACAAAGCAGTAAGCCTTGTGGGAGAGCTGTTCAGTTAGTTTAGTCCAAAACAGAGCACAGGATCAGAAGTATAAATGTACCCACGGCAGAGGTGGTATTCAGCAGGTTCTCACCAGTTCTGGAGAACCGGTAGAAGAAATTTTGTGTAGTTCGGAGAACCAGTAAATACTACCTCTGACTGGCCCTGTCCCATCTACTCTCTGCCTCCCAAGTCCCAGGAAATGGGGATTTTGCAGTAACCTTCCCTGGGAGTGGGGACGAATGGAGATTTTACAGTATCCTTCCCCTACCATGCCCACCAAGCTATGCCATGCCCACTAAGCCACACTCACTGAACCAGTAGTAAAAAAAATTGAATTCCACCACTGATCCACAACAAAAAATCCAGTAGCCAAGAAAGATGACAGTAGTCAAGGAATCTAAGAACCAAGGTTAGGTGTCAAGCTGGCATCAGGGACATAAGACAGAGATTTTTTAATAGCAGTAGACTTAGCAATAGCAGTAGACTTGTATACCGCTTCATGGGGCTTTCAGCCCTCTCTAAGCGGTTTACAGAGAGTCAGCATATTGCCCCCAACAATCTGGGTCCTCATTTTACCCACCTCGGAAGGATGGAAGGCTGAGTCAACCCTGAGCCAGTGAGATTTGAACCGCTGAACTGCTGATCTAGCAGTAGCCTGCAGTGCTGCATTTAACCACTGTGCCACCTTGGCTCTTAAAGATTTTTAAATCTTTTTTATCTGCCAAAAACCTGATCACATCCAGCTCATATTATTTTCTCCTGAAATAATAAAGTCTTTCTTATTGGTTGCTTTCTGGAACAAATCTTACCTGATGTTCTAAATCAGTTCCTTTTTTGCAAATAAAAACTAGATAGTGGCAGGTTTCTCCTGCTGTAACTAAGTAAAAATGTCATCTTTGAACTAAGAGTCTGTGAATCAATAAGGCTGATAAATATGTTTTTCAAAAATTTCTGTGGTCTACATTTAACTACACTTCTCTATGTAATATCTCTTCCAGTGGTGGAAGATTTATTTTTTAAAAAATTAAAAATCTAATTTAACTATTATTGACTTTTCTCCTAGACCATATAGTGAAGGAGTTTCAAGTCTATCAATTAAATTACCAATGCAATTCACAGTCTGTCAGTTTCCTTCATTGTAAATAAGAAAAAATGAATAGCAAGATAAGTTGTTTTCCAACTGTTTTTGTAAATGATGGATATTTTGTTAACAGGTGTCACAGTCACAGAGAACCAGAAAAAGTGTCAGTGGGAAGGGAGTGATTGTTTGTTTGCAAGTTTAATAAATAAATGACCACAAAGTTGAAGAGACAGCTTTTTCTTCTGTATGGTTGGCTTTTTAAGAGAAGGGATGAGATAAGCATGATCAAGAGACAAAGAATAATGACAAACCTGACTTGATTTTTTAAAATAATGTATATACTTAATACCTGCAAGTAGCGTCTATTGTAAAACCTCTTCAAAATATGAAAATGATATGGATACTTAAAATAATTAATTCATTCTGTAGAACAAGATACTTAGAATTGATTGTATGCCAAGGCTTTACATGCGCTTTTAAATAATTCAAAATAATTATTGTAAATCCTCTTCAGATTTACAATATATGCATGAGAAAAAATGGTAACAGGACCACGCTGTTGGCTCATTGAAGCACAGTGATTTAAAATGGGTCATCTGGATTAAAGTGTTTTACATCTACTTGCAATTCCATGCAACCACCCACACAAAACTTTGTGTCAATAGATGCCTCACTTTATAGCTAAGCAAAAAGCAGAGAGTGGAACCAGTAGGAAGATAGCATGGCATCCAGAGCACAGAAAGTGATAAAGTTATTCTTCCTTTTTAAATTTCTCCATCCAATGTATACAAACAGATACAGAGACAACAAGGGAACATTTTACATCCCTGAGCATATCCACCATCACCACCCCAAAAAATCTCACTGTAGGAGAACATTCCTGTATTACTTCCCTTACTATGGAATAAAATTCATCGAATGAAAGGCATTTACTCTAGAAAAGATAGAGATAAACTCTTAAGTGTTGACAAGTTTTTAACACTCTTAATTTAAGAGGCCGAAGTTGAATTTGATAGCACAAAAGTGAAATTTGACTTACATCATCAAACTTTCTTCTTCTACAAGTTCTTAATACGCTCTTGCCATCTGCTGTGAAGTCTTGGGGGACCTTTTGGACGTACATTGTGGGTGTATAGAAGCTGTTCTATAATACAACCATGGTGATGGTTCCTTATCCATACAAATTAAGCTTACATTTTGCATTGCTGTGACGAGATAAATTAGTTATTCAGGTTAAACAGAACGATCAGGTCTTTTGGCTTGTACTAATGATATTTGTTTTTAATTGCTTATGTTTTCTTTTTTTAACTCTCAGCTGTTTAAAAATGTCCAATGGTTAGAAAGGTTGGGTAAAATTGTATACCTGTGCATGTTTGTATGTATATATTGAATTTTGATAACAACTTTTTATGGCCTCTGGGAGCCGACACAAAGCTTTTGTGACTACATGCAACAATGGATACAACTCTAACACCAATAGTATATTTGTTCCTTTAACAAATAAAGCCTGAGCATATTTCTCCTCCGTGTAAAAAAAATTACATGTAAAAATTAAAAATTGATATTAAGGAATAGATTGAACCCATTTTTTCGCTTTTTAGTAGTTAAAGAGGCACTTTTCCCATAATATCTGATTCCAGTTTGTTTGTTGGTGAAATCACACTGAATATTACAGAAGGATTGAAATGGCCTTTGTATGCAAAATGATCTCATCTTCATCCATTTTCATTTATCAAACCTGTGCCCTAATTGTCCTCAATATTCAACAGCTGGAATTAATTTTGGCTTAATCTGTGTGAACTTTATAACCCTCACATGTTGAGAAATCAATTTTTGTTGTTTAACAATTGGTGATATTTAAATACACAATTAATTTAACGTTTCATCCAGAAGGAAATATAGTTATGCTGTTAATCTATGGACTTTTCAGGAAATGGATGTTTTTATTTATACTTTGCTTTTAACACTGCTAACAAAACCTCACAGTTCTGTTTGGGGCTTCTGACTGTGATTCTGTAGACAATTATCTACCGTATGTGCAAGCTCTGTTAAATGAAATGGAACTTGTGCATACATAGTTTTTTTGTAAAACACCAAGAACTTCCCTTGCAGTATTGCAGTCTTTATCTTAAATCTGACACACCGCCAAAGGTATTAAGAAATATTACTAGTGGAAGTATTAGTATGAAGTGAAATGTTATCAATGGATGATATCAGTGAAAAAAAAGACCTTTGGTTGATTATTGTCCAAAGTTTCTGACTTCCTGTACTAATCTGATACTAACATGTGTAAAATTTGAAAGCCATCTGCCTTATTGCAGAATAAGATGGATGAGCCAATTTCTCTAGCCCTCCAGATAATTCTTTATTCATGTTTCCAACACTTCTAAACTTTCATTGCCCACTATTTATTTCACTGCTTATATTTATCTTGCTTCCAAAATCCTAGGTGAATTCAATGCTATATAATCCAAATATGTTAATAGGTTAAAAAAGAAGAAAAGGTGCATTTCATGCCTGCTTCTTGGCAAGTCTAAGTTCCCTTTGTTTGTTCTCCCAGGTGAACCATCACGATGGTCATCATCACACTGTGACTGCTGTTGCAAAAATGGCAAAGGTGATAAAGAAGGCGAAAGTGGCACATCCTGCAATGAACTCTCCACCTCTAGCTGTGACAGCCAATCAGAAGCCAGCTCCCCTCAAGAGACTGTCATCTGTGGCCCAGTCACTCGCCAATCCAATATACAGACTCTGGATCGACCAATCAAGAAAGGTCCTGTGCAGCTCCTTCAGCAGTCTGAAATCCGGAGAAAAAGTGACTTGCTCCGAACTCTAACTTCTGGCTCTAGAGAATCCAACTCTAGCAAAAAAAAAGCAGCAAAAGAAAAGCTCTCAATTGAGGAAGAATTAGAAAAATGCATCCAGGATTTTCTCAAAATCAAAATCCCAGACAGGTTTCCAGAACGAAAACATCCCTGGCAATCTGAACTTTTACGAAAATATCATCTATAGGAATGGGGTTTTGCCAAGGAAAATCACCTGTGCATCTTTAGAAATAGGATGAGGAGAAAGAATAATAATAATAACTTAAATCACACATAAAGAACCCATTGCTATGTCCTGCCTAATTTGCCTATTTCACCAAAGCAATTCTAGTTCCATGTAAACAATGAGATAGGGAGGAATAACAATGCTTTCATTTGTTAGGCTGTTAACATACATCAAATGCTTGCAGTGCCACCTGCACATTGAAATCAAATGCTAGAGATCATTTACACTATGATTTATGGCAGCACCAATCTATTAGAGAGGTAAAATAAGGCAGAATCCTGGCAGGTGGTGATTTTTTTTAAAGCTGCATGCATTCCTGAAATCATTTTAAAACATTATTTATCTATGGCCAGGATAGGCAGAGGCCAAGAATTCTGAAATTAAGAAATTGTTGTTCCAGTTTACAATAGGAGAGGCTATGTATACTTGTCTGTCTCTCTACCACTGTTTTTACCTTCTTACTGTACTTTCTCTGAAAAATATTGACTACAATCTTTTGGTGACCAATTTATCTTGGTCTCTTCTTCTTTATCTTGGTCTCTTCTTCTTCGTGATGGCTGAATTGTTCTTTTGGATATTTTAATTTTTGTATTGAGAGCAGTCTGTTGTTGCTACCTGGGGATACATCTGAATTTGCTTTGTCTGCATACCATGAACATCTCTGGGCACAGGCGTCTGTCAGCTTAGAAACATCTGAAAATCCACAGGTGCAAACCAGCTGCAGGCAGGTGATCACAATTACATTTCCTTGTTGAAGGTCATGCTCAGCCTTTGGTCTTTTGGAATAGCAAGGGGGAGAACCAGACCAAATTGGATTTCTTTATATTTAAGTAAAATCATGTTTAGTTAATATGATGTCCCCTTTCTCAAGTATTTACTAATTTCCCTTTTTCTCACATTCAGAATTAACATTAAAGTTTAAAGAGACCACCCTATGGCCTTCTGCTGGATGCCGCTGCACTCAGTTGAAACCTGCATGCAGAAAGGGGATATTTTTGTGCAACCGTAATGAGTTTTTCTCTGTTTTGCCTTTAGCTGTTTTTCTACAAGCTCAGATCAAAATTGAAAAATTCAGAGAAGTTTAAAACTCAGTCGGGATTCATTGGAGCGCAATGGCTGGAAAGAAATTGGTGGGAATTCTAGAATATATATAGATGTGATCTATGGGTTTTCTGACTTGCCAACTGGTTTTTGGTAGCCCTGGTCCTATTTATAACAGAAAGTGAATATGCATACAGAAATTAAGCAGGAGACCTTTTATCTCCTACCCATCTGCGTATCAGGTAAAGATAAAAGACCCTTGTGCCCAATAATTGTACTTTATTGCTTTGTTTCAGTGGCTAGCATTTCTATAAACTCTAGGCTCTTTTGGCTAGCTATGTTTCCTTTCAACATAGGCTTCTCATATATTCTATATATAAAGGTGATTTTTTTTAAAAATGAAAAAGAAGGCAGACTACTGAATAGGAGGGTGTGGATTGTTTGCTTCTCTTTCTAGAGAAAGAATCAAATAGCTAAGTGTTGATTTATATAAATTTGTCAGGCCTTGCAGTAAAAAAAAACCCCAACCATAAACTGGGAAATGCAGGCTCTCAGTTCCCTTCAAAACAGATGCCATTAGAAGAAATCACATGCCTAACATTACAAGATGCCTTTTGCATTGTGGTTTGCAGGAAATTGATTGTCCCAGTGACAGGCAACATAGCACTCTGGCTGCCTGCATCTGAAGATGAAATTAAAAATTGAAAAGAGTCCACATGCACTCAGCTAATGGAAACAGCCTGCTTGGCACTCTAGAAATTCCCTTGAAGGGACGAAGTTCATTAATGAGCATCTTTTGCATCCAGAGCATTTAATGAAGAAGGCGAAGATGGTAATTATGTTTCTTTTGTGGAAGTGGGTGTGATTTTAGGAAGGAACTCCCCTGTGAGAAGAGAGTTGAAAGCTCAAATATTACATAGCTGACTCTCATCTAAGTACCACACAGAGTAGCAACTTTTTCAAGAAAATTTAAAGGGTATCAAATGAATGCAGATAACTGTTATTTTGTCTGCTTATAATTTTATGACACAAATACAGTTTAGAATAATAATACTGATAGGATTAGATGCATATGTAGTCATTCTTTGCTTATACCAATGAAATCAATCAAATTTTCCCATGGATTTTAATAGATTTATTTTTAAGATTCAGTTTGTTGTGGTAATTGTTGTTATTAGCTATTTTATCTCACATTTGTCAAAAAAACTGACACTGTGAGGTAAAAATATGATAATCCCCTATCTCTGTGGTAAACCAATGAGTTTCATGGCTAATGAGAATCTGAATTTACTTTCCACATTCTGGGGAAACCCCTTCTTGAGCTAAGACAAACTTGAGACAAACTAAGTCTCTCTCCTTCCCTCCTTCCTTCCCATTCTCTCCCTCCCTCCTCTCTCTCCTTCCTTGTAATTTTGTGGAAGCACTCATATTAAACAATATTTAGAATTAGTAGCATCTTTAACAACATGTTAACAAAGCTATTCATACCAGAGACATTGGATTTATATTGATTTAATTAACTGGAGGATATTTGATTAAATTAAATCCAGGCTAGTTGGAAATCTCTTTCCCTCCCTCCCTCCCTCTCTTTCTCTCTGCAGATCTGTCTGGAAGCTATAAGGTATTTACCATCTATACTTTGGACAACAACTTCCATCATATAGAAATATTTTCTATGGAATGTCTACAATGTAAATTAAATTACGGTATATAGGTTTATAAATTATTTTGAGCAGGGCTTAAGCCATGTCTCCTCGTTTTATAAGTACAATTTTTCTTCCACAGTTTGGCAAGTAAATTATTGATGAAGGAAAAATTGTGAGAGAGTCTGAAAGGATAATTAGCTAGGTCAAACCTACCTTTCACTCAAATATAGTAGCTTTTCTGCATATAGAACACAGTTATGTTCCTATAGTTGATACACGAACTGTGGCAAACCTACTGGAAATTAAATCACATTGAGTTCAGTGGTATGTTTGTCCAAGTAAAGTTCTAAAAGACAGAGATTTTAAGAGCAGCTAAATTGAACAGCTTTTTCCTGGGAGCCTACAAAGGTTTCAAAGTGGAAACATCTTACCATGATTCAATACCACCAAGTTACATCTAAATATTATAGTAAAGGCTATATTTCCCATCATTTGTAACATCCATGATTCTTCCATTTCCCTATATCCTTTGGTAAGTTAGGAGGTGAGGACTGGCCACGCAAAGGGAGATTTGAATCTGGGTCTCATCATCTAACATTGTTATCCAAAGATGGCCACATTGCTGATCTCGGATGTTGCTGATTTAAAGCTTTCAGGATTCTCTGTTGTTAGCTATCCTGGATAGGGCTATTGAGGGCTGTAGTTCTACAATATTGCTACTTCTTCAACAGTAAATTATACCATCTACATGGGATCACTCACCATTGTTGAAATGATGTTCTCATTATTGTTTTTATTGTTTTCATCAGTGCAATTTTGGTTGAAGGTCCTTACATGCATATCTGCAAGCTTCGGGGATCTGCACCATTGGGAGACTCTATTATATGAATCTGCCCAATAAAGGAAGGAGTTAAGCTAAACTAACGTTTAGCAATTTTTGGCCATGTCTAATAGAGTAACATTAGAATAAAAGGCTTGCCAGGAATGTTTATCATGATATCCATATGATAGGGAAAACTAAATGCATTACAACCAGAGGTGGTATTCAGCAAGTTCTGACCAGTTCTAGAGAACCAGTAGTGGAAATTTTAAGTAGTTCAGAGAACTGGTAAATATCACCTCTATCCATCTATTCTCTGCCTTCTGAGTCCCAGCTGATCAGGAGGAAATGGGGATTTTGTAGCAACCTTCCCTTGGAATGGCAGTATCCTTCCCCTGCCACACCCACCAAGCCACACCACACCCATCAAGCCACGCCCACAGAATGAGTAGTAAAAAAAAAAAATCCCACCACTGATCACAACATACCTGGTCTCATTTTTTAAGAATGCAGTGTATATGTTATTATATCATAGAAGAAAGAATGCAGCCATCGGATAACAATACGGGCAAAATTCAGATGTGCAGCATGTGCGCGCGCGCATACACACACATTTCCTTGTGAACTCATCAGTTTATAAAACTAAAAAAAGCCCTCTAAAATATAAAGGTATAAATTTAAACTGGAAATGGGAGCAGTCAGAAAACTAAAATCATCAGTATTGGTATTGATATTCACCATTTGGGATAGGGACATAAGTGAAATAGATAAATGAAATGCTATGTTTTCAAAAGCATACATTCCACATCCCTCCCCCAACCCTCAGTGTGGATTCAAAGCGGCTCACAAAATCAATAGCAACATAAACAGCAAGCAAGAATAAGAAATAAATTGCTTAAAAATAAGCATATGGAAGTCCTGAAAGCTGTGAAAAGAAATCAATAAAGGTTTATTTTGCAAATGGAAAGAGGGCAGTTGAATTGTCCCAAAACAGCAGCCACGAACAAGAGCCCAAAACCTTTAGTAACAAACTGAGATTTGACATCTACATATTCCCGTTCCATATTTGCCTCATTAATATTTGAGCTTAAGAGGTCATTAAGAAGTTTGGACTGGGGAGGGGCAGTATTGGATTTCCCCCCCTCTAATTAATCTTGGCTGCTGGAGTATGAGGTCAAAGTAGCAAACTGTGCCCTTGTCTTAATGATCAATGTTCAAACCCATAGGAGGCTTCTAATGAAGTCTATAAACAAAATCTTATAATGGAATAAATCTAATTGACTGCTATGGGGTTTGGACCTATCCACAGGCATTTAGGCAAACTTAGACTTGCCTGGTCTAAAGCATTTTTCACTTCTAAAAGAGCAGTCTCCGTAAAGCGCAAGTCTCTTCTGGTCCTACTGCCACTGTTTCTAAATCTAGCTATACAAACAACAATAACAACAGTAATGGTACATCATTAGAGAGAATAAGATCTTAAAGCTCAAACTCAGTGAAAGAAATATCATTGAAGCAATTAATACCTGGGCAACTCTAACCATTAGATACACAGCTAGAATAGTGGACTGGAATCAAGCAGAAGTAAAAGTCCTGGATATGAAGGCCTGGAAAAATAATGACAATGAATCATGCCCTTCAGCAATGTTGACAGATTAGTTTTACACTGGATATAAATTAATCAATGAGAGGGTCAACCTAAAGAGAAACTTCCTAACAGGGAGAACAATCAACCGTTACCTTCAGAAGTTTTGGGTGCTCCCTCACTGGAAGTTTGTAAGACGAGATTGTACAACCATAGGTTATCTTGCTTGAGTAAGGGGTTAGACTAGAAGACCTCCAAGGTCCCTTCCAACTCTGTTATTTTATTATTCTGATTCTACTTGCCAAGGAAAATAGGTGGGATGGAATGCTGCAAGTACACCAGACAGTTGAAGAAAAAAGAAAAAGAGCATTGGAAAATATTTGAAGGAAAGTGAAGAAGATGCACCAAAGTTAGTACACTATGAAGGCTTACTGAGTACCCAAGAGACTAAATTGCCCTAAAAGAAAGACTAAATGAAGAGTGGGAAAGATTCATGGCAAAGAAAAGTATTACATGATCAGTATATTAAAAAGCTAGCAGACCAATTAGGTAACAATAATTAGCTAAGAGCAGGAAAATTGCTTTTAGAGGAGCTAATGCTGGCTGCACTAGAAGACAAGAAGACAAAAAGAATTGAGAAGACAACGACATGGAACAAATGCCACTTTTCTAAGAAGCTGACCGAACAGTGAACCACCTAGTTAGTTGCTGCAAAACATCACATTAATGGACTACAAACAACAGCGAGACAAAGTGGCAACAATGATGCATTGGAAGATCTGCAAGAAATGTAATTTGTCAAGCAAGAACTGGTGGTACCAGAAGACAGAGAAAATAGTAGGGAAAAAAAAAGAAACTAAAGTGCTTCTTTATAATTCAAGCATACAAATACTTGACACATAACACCCAGACTTAACAACTTTCGATAAGAAAAAGAAAAAAGTCTGACTAGTGAACATGGCAGTGCCTGGAGAGAGCAGAATAGAAAAGAAAGAACTGAATAAAATTACAAAATACAAAGACCCACAAATAAAAGTAGAATGATTGTGGCGAAAGACCCACAAATAAAAGTAGAATGACTGTGGCAAAAGAATGCAAAGATATACCCATAGTGATAGGTGCCTTGGATGTAATCCCAAATCATCTGGAGCACCACTTGAACACCATTGGCTTTGACAAAATTACCATCAGTCAATTGCAAGAAGGCAACTTTATTGGAATAGTTTACATACTGTGATGATATTTCTAATATCATTTGCCTACTCCAGGTTCTTGGAAAGGACTTGATAGGTAGACAAAAATGCCAGATTGACTCTCAACATCTGGCTGACTGCACCTAGTTATAAATTCTCACATCTTTGATGAACATCTTATTGCACTTTGAATTTTTGTCCATATGGTTAATTTCCTGCATTTATTGGATTATGCTGACTTCTAATAAAATTCTCAGTCAGTTTCCATTTCAGTTAAGGCTGAACACACATATTCTTTTTTTGCCCTCCTTTCTTCCAATTTTTGGCAAATCAATATATCAAACAGATCTGAACCAGATTCTAAACTGGAATCAGAAATATATATAAAGTGATTTTTGGTGAATTCCCATGACCATAAAAACAGGGCTCTCTTTAATCGTTCAATTTTGAAGAAACTCTGGTTCTCCTCTTCCAAACCAGATAGCAGCAGACATTGAAGAACAACAGAGACTAAGAAATTAGCCTAATCTATTATTAAAAGTTCTTGACAAGAATCAGCCATTTTTAGGATTATCCGGTCCCCCTTCTCTCCATAGCAAGCCTCAAAGAAAACATTTTAGCATCAATTTATCTTAATAGCAAATTATAGAGAAAAATGAATGTGTGGTTATTTCACTCAGCAATACTTCAGAAGGAATTTATTTTGCACTTCATATATTGGATTGCCAATGAGGCACAGACTATTTCTCTTTTTCTGAACCTTGTTATGGCTGAAACTCTGAAATCTCACCTAGAGCAAGATTCTTCTTATAGTTAAAAAAAAATAGACAAGCTTACAGGATATTGTGGTATGATATATTATCCAGCAAGAACTGAGTTCTTTTCCCGCCCTGAAGTTGAATAGAACTGGGTTTCATTTACACAAGATAGTAAAGTTATTAATATCCACAGGGGAAAAAAAAGAAGCTCCATGAAACAGATTGTGACTGACTTGATTTATAGGGTCTTTTCACCCAACTTTAGATGAAATAGTTATTGTCCTGTACCAAGGCCATTTCACAAATGATCTTAAAGTTTAATGTATAAATTCAAAAGTGTGTGTTATGAATGGGTGAGTGTCTCCATTTCAGAGTTTCATAGATCCTCACTTTTGCAAAACTGTGAAGCTCTATCTATCAAATTTGAAAATATTCCTTTTTTTAAAAAAAATTACTCTAATAGATTTAAATATTGTGCATTTCTCCGAAAAGCATTTTGTTTGCAGTTTGCCTAAAATTCACAGATTATGCAAACAATTATCCCTGATAAAATGGAAGCATGAACATTGTTTTAATGAATATATTCATTTCATCTAATGTAATATTTAATAGATGAAGTGCACTGTAATATTTGGAAATGTGCACGTTCCAAATGGTAATTTTATTTGTAGTGCATATAACTGATTTGTAATTGTGAAATTGGTTTAAGTTTTCAGTCAGCTATAAACTAAGCAAATAGTTTTCTCATTTTCACATGGCACTTATGTATACAGTATGTATGCTGTGTGTTTGCATATTCAGCATTAGCCAATCTATATAGGGAAAAATATAGCTCATGCAAACAGAACTTCATGCATATTTTGAGCTCCACATGAATATCTGCAGATAAGGCTCATGAATGTAATATCTATTCATTGTACCAAAAAGACAGGTAAACCCTTACAGGCAAGAAAACTGTGTGGGAATAAATAATTAGGTTGAAATGAAATCTCTGTATAGTCAGTTAACTTGATAAAATGCATATAACTGAACATCTTCTATCAAATGATTAGCTATAATATGCATATGTATGAAACAGACAGGATATAATCGATAGCCCAAATTTTGTTTTGGAACTGCTTCTCTGGAACCTTTCATTAGTTTTCAAGCTGTGAAAAAACCAAGCAATAACAGCACTTTGTAATAATAATTCTTATAAAGCAACCACACATGTAGTATCACCCGTTGTCTTCTCCCTATAGCTCTCAAATCAGTTCCAGATTTGTGAGTTCTTACTCACATTATGAAATGCCAGTCCAACAAAGGAAAAGTGATAATGAAATCACAAGGGAGAAAAGAACAAGAGAAAGCCCTTTTCTGCGAGTGGAAAGATGCTCATGTGTTTTTCAGTATAATCTATAATTTAATATATCTGATAACCATATCCGAAAGAATATCTAGTTTTCATATGTTGCTAGGAACTTTAGACATTGTTGAAAATACCAATGCTTGCCTTACATCAACCTTCTCTAACCTAGTGCTTTCCGTATGCATTGAGAATACAATTCCCAGAATTGACAGCCATGCATACCAAAAGCCATGAGTGATCCAGCTTGGGCGAGGCTGCCTTATATCATCAGGCCATGAATGGTGCTCTTTTAGCTTATCCCTGATCTCATAATTTAATGTTAGGAACACATATTAAAAGCTTGATCTATTTTTCCTCCTGTAATGTTAAGTAGTTCTGCTTAAGCATCAGCTAAATTCTGGGTGAAGTAAATGAAGATCCCATCTTAGTAAAATTTAAGTCCGAGTGATACAGTAGTTAGAAAGGGGTGCATTTCTTTTTTGGTATGACAGAAAGAAATCCGTTTTTTTTTAAAGGCTGTGCTCTTTTATTTTCTTATATTGCTCACTTGATTTGGAGAGGTAAAAATAACAACTTTTAAAAATTTATTTCAGTTTTCAAATGGATCTTTCTTTGTTTAGATTTCAAAAAGCAAATGAGTTTTTGTAAATCGTGTCTAAAAGGAATATTCTTATGAATCTCTACACTGGAAAAAATTTACAACTGCACTTTGATATGGAATAGGGAAATCTGTTAGGTTTGCTTTCTACTGCACTTGCTTTCATTTGTCTGCTTAAATTTCAGCTCTATGACCTCTCGCTTCTAGACTGACAAATAAATGAAATAGGCATCTATCTGTACAGATTCCACAGGCAGAGCTGTACTTAGCTATTAACCTGGCTATTGTACTACAGTATTAAAGTTGAAGGACTTTAATCCAAGGATCCAAAGACCTCTGCCAGGTGGGTCAGTTATATATTCCTACATTTTTTTATTCCATTCATAAATATTCAACTTGTGAACATTTTGTTTTGTACACAAGACAAAATTCTTGCCAATTTCTGTATAACATTTTGATTGATTTATTTTCTATTATTTCTATGCCAACTGTCTCTTGATGTACATGTGTGTGTTCAGGCAGCCAATTATGTTGTATTAAAAGAGCCATCTCCTCGAGATGCTTTCCATGACAGGCATTATCAATTTGTTTTGACAAACAAAATAACAAGAATTCATTGCACAAGAAAATGCAAATCTGCCAACAGGAGCATAACTCAGTTCTTCATTCTGTGATTTAAAAAAAGTATCTGGTTCCTTTGGACATTGCCAATATTGGAGGAAGGCTACCTAGCAATAACACATAGACTTATATACCCCTTCATAGTGCTTTTTACAGCCCTCTCTAAGTGGTTTACAGAGTCAGCATATTGCCCCCATTTTACCCACCTTGGAAGGATGGATGGCTGAGTCAACCTTGAGCCAGTAAGACTCGAGGTCTGCAGTTCAGCAGAATTAGCCTGCTGAATCACTGCATTCACCCTGGCTCAAGGCTGAGCTGATGAGAAATTCTAGGAAGACCATTTTATGTATAAACTTGTGATATGGAAAACTGCAGGCTCAGATTTATTACGCTAGTGCAATCCAACTACCAGCTGAGCATCTTGATACATCTTTTTCAAACATCTAATTCAGGAAAGAAAGCAGAAGCTTGATCTACTGCTGTCAATTTTCTGTGGCAAACTGTAATCTAGCAGGCTTGTCAGCATTCATCACGATTTTATTCAACATTGCTAAGAGAAGGCTGGTAAGCAGCATATTTTTTTTACATCCAGCTGTTATGCATTCACTCTTCTGAATCAGAGACATTATTTAAGAGTTTATTATATTTCCTTTTTACGGTGAAAATCAGTAAAGCCAATAAAGCCAGGCTAAATTGCTGCATGCTTTTTTCACTGAATTCAATACCTTGGTTAAGAAAGCAAGAGAAATAAGAGGAAATGCAATAAACAAGTTCAGTGTGGTGGTGATCTCTATTCTTTCCAATGACTCTCTTTTTCTTTCTCTCTTTCAAATGTTTCTCTCTCTTTATTTCTCTTTCTGACTCTTTCTCAATAGTTCCCATTGTCAGTCATGAATATGTAGCTCTTTTCTGTGAAGCTACCACTAGAATATTTATTTGTAGGGTTATTAGGAAGTTCTATTTAAAAGGAAGGTTTGTGGCAGATTCAGACCAATTCAAAGAATCCCAACTGAACAACTTCAAGCTTTGATTACATTGAAGGATTAGATCAATGAAGGCTTAGACCAGTTAGAACCCTGACCATTCTCCATGCTGGCTAAGAAATTCTGGGAGTTGAAGTCCCTACATCTTAAAGTTTCTAAGATTGAGCAACACTGGATTAGACTATTCAAAAGCCATAGATTACTAGTACAAATTGTTATATGTTGTACAACTAACTCTCATTTCTTCTCTATAGCTCTTGTCATCCTAACAAGAAACTAGGCTGGTGAAGAAATCCTTTATGCTGTAGGAAAGATTGATAAACATGAGACTAGAACTGCCACTTGAGTTCAAAGCAATTATAATTCACAATAAAATGGGTGCTATTGCTCAGGAAAAGAATATGAATAATTTCGAGGGAAGTCAAACTGATAGCTGAAAAATACCAAGTGAAAATTGTTAAAAGTGAGATTACATTTTATATGGAAATGAATCTTCGCAAATTTAGCATGACTTACTCCCATGCTTTTGAAATCAATACTGAACTTTTAGCTTTTGTGCATGGCATTTTCTACTTGACTAGCAAGATAAATTCTTTAAGTATGCTGACAGTTTATTATAATAATGTAGACCTTGATAACTATTGGTTGAAATTATGAAATGCAGTTGTGTCCTTCATAGTCCAATTTTTAAGAATCTCTGATTAGGATTAACTCCTATTATATTCACTTGGATTTAAACCAGAAATATTTCATGGTATCAGACTGATAGCATAAGCAATCTCTCATAGCTTAACATTCCAGTAACAAAATTTTCTGGATGTTTTCAATCATATATACAATCATTTTTGGGGTAAACACTTCTCAATTTATTTCAAATTCTCATAAAATCAAATGTGGGATTATAGATACTACCATAATTTGAAAAGAAAAGCAAGGAAGCAAGCAAAAAAGAGCATGTATCACCAGGTTGTGCTAACAACGGGCCACTGAAAGAATCGAAGTTTTGATTGTCTGTATAAGATCTGTGTAAACATTTAGAATGAATTGTAAAGAGCAGAGTAAGTGTTATCGTACATTATAAGAAGCACTGGATCTTTAGAATTGTTATCTTCAATGTTCAATTTTCCTCATGCCTCCAATTGTCATTTCTACTGCTACAGCTCATCTGAAGTGGTAGACTTTGGGGTAAGTTATGAAAGCCTTTCACATGGAGAAGAAAGAAAGAATCTGAATCTTTTCTTTAAAAAAAACACAGAACGCTCTCTAATCATATATTGGTGACTGATATTTCCTACATAGGTATTTATACACAAATACAAAAATGCATATACAGTGCAATATTTTCACAGTGGACACAGGAATTGATGTTTATTTTGTGACTTCTGTGATATTGTAATCTATACGGGGCCTTGCTCATGTTTTGAATTCTCCCCTCTCCCCAACCTCCTGTGAGCACTTCAATTCATGGATTTGATGGGCTGAGTAGATCTGTTGCACTTTGCTCTGTATCAAGTGATACCCACTGAATTACCTCTTTGACTTTTTTTCTTACGTGGTTCACTTTGTATATAAGTGTCATGTCAAAACTGTTTACAGGTTATTTTTTGTGTACTTGTGGATTTAAAGAAAAAAGTTGAATGAACTCAAAACACCAACATTGGGGGGTGGGGGAGAAGAAAAAAGTTTTAAAATGGATGAATTATTATACTGGAAGGTGTTTAAAAATGAATGTTTTAATGCAGTATAGACTTCATTCAATATGGTCTCACATGAATGCATGTACTTACATGTTGTCAGTCTCCCTGGTGAGGTTACTTGGCAATATTCTGCAGTGTGTGAATAGAAAATATACATAAAAAACTGCTGTGACTCTGACAAATATAACAGTCATTGTTTTTATTTTAAATTGTATTAAGTAAAAAAAAAAGAATGTGGATTTTGACTTTTGTATTTCCCTGTCACTGACAAAAACTTGAGCGAAAAAGGTTCCACCAAGAATATATAATGTACTAGACCATTAACTTGATACATTTCCGAGTTATAACCACATACTGATGTAAAATGTTATTCCACCAATGAGGGAGAAATGCTATTTTCTCTTTTGAATCACTCAATATGGGGAAAAAAGCCACCAATGAGCTATTAAAAGGTGACACTGTTGCTGCTATGTACTTTAATGACAGCAAAAATATGAAACTAGAGAACTACAAGTTGCAGCGTGCCATGTATTTCATTACTGGAACAAAGATCATTTCATGTATCTGCTGAAAGGAAATCTCAGTGATGTATTTCATCAGATCGCTGGTCTCAGAGAAGGATCTGATGGACATATTCACAGAGTAACTACCTCTGAATGGTTTTGAATGCAGCTGAACAATCAACCATTTTGTTTTAGTTTAAAGACTGCTCTGATTGTAGCCACAATTGCATAGATATAAGTTCTGCAAATGGAATATACTTTTAAATGAACATAATTCAATTTATATCTCATATCCAACTGTTACTATGTCTCTTTGTTTACTCACAAATACCAGTACATATGTAAATCCCTAAAGTCAATGTTGGGGATACACATGTGTATTGGTATATGTGAGTAAATGAGGAGACATAGTAATTGAGAATCTCTGATAAAGAGCTATGGTGCTCAGTGGCAGGTTTAGAGTAATTAAACACACTGTTTATTACTAAAATAGATTATTATTTAGATTATAATATATAATATAGATTATTTAGGTAACAAGTAAGTTAGACCAGGATATATTTTGTCCTAAAGTAAAAGAATTAGAAGAGATCTGCCTCATAGGAACATGTTGATGGAAAAAGGAGATGTAAGAGTGATATTTAATGGATGCATTGAATGTTGAACTCTATTATAGAGTAGATGAAATGTTATCAAACTCATATTTAATTCAGAAAGAAAAGAGAATTAAAGAGAATAGAAATAAGGTAAAGAGGGTAATAGAAGAGGATCCTTCCTTCCTGTCTGCTATAAATCAAGATGTTTTTTATGATTTCTTGGATAATTCTCCTATAGTTTGATTATTGCTATTTTTTCAACATTAAAGTTGGACGTTATCCAAGATTACTAGGATAAAGGTTATGATAAGGAAACTAAAGTGAGATTGATCTCTTGATGGAATTTCCTTTGCCTCTCTAGGCCAATGAAACAAGACTATGACTCTCTGCAACGAAAATCAAAGGACTGTATGAGGAAATCTAACTGTGTCAAGCAATAGATAGAATCTGATTATTCTTTTTGAAGATTGAGTTAGATGACTATACCTTCACCTCTCACAAAATAAAGAAGAGGAAATAGGTCTATAGAACTAATATGTTTTATGTTTCTTTCCACTGCGGGTCATAAGTTAAGGGTAGATGCAAAAGAGTTTCTAATGAGGTGAATAGTACAGTACTACAGCTCCAAACTATGTTGAATATGAATGGATTTCTTTGGGTTTTCTGCACAATGGCTTTCCTAAACAGATTTTAGAGAAGCAAATCAATAGATAATTCTTGGGTAATTTGACTGAGTGGGGAGTAATGAATGTCCAAGGCCTTCATTACTACATCACACTGCACTAGATTTCTGTTCTTACATAGATTTATTACTCTGCTAACTAAACTCCATTGTATATATTATAAAAACATCTTGAAGTTAGATTACTAAGGAAATATTCAAACATGACAGTAATGCTCATTTACTAGATGAAAACAGGATAGAGTTGGAAGGGCTTCAAGGGGTCAAACCCAAACTAAATCCTCTTGCTAAAGCTAATGATTTTTTTTTAAGCCAAGTTGGTAGTGATAAAATTCACTTTGGCATGCCAGAAGAGATCGATCACACTGTCGATCTATCCAAATTGACTTCTTCATTTCATTTGTACTGTGCAGCCTATGCACTTGTTAGAGAGCACTTCAACTGCAAACACTTTCATTTTCACAGGACATCATAATTTCAATTTAGTGCCTAGCTTTTCTATACATATTGCTACACTAGACTGGAATTCACAACTCCTGCAGGCAGGTTTGCACAGCTGAAAAGGGAAGCTAACTCAATTTTTTAAGGCAGGAAGTCCTTTGCATTGCATTGTTTCTGCAGGCTGTAGTTTGAATACTGAACACTGTTATTTATTACCAAAAATGTTATTGCCAAAAATCATATAAAAGAGATGAACTACCTTCCCTTTTGTTATTTCCAAGGGGAAGACTGTTATTGCCAAAAGAATGTGAATCAAGGCTAAAAAAGAGAAAGCATTCTGAGAAATGTGATCATAATTTTAAATTCAACTTGACACAAAATTCAGGCTATTAGGTGGATTAGAATTGAATGCCACAAGGAACAACAAGGGACCAGTACTGTAATATGAAACGAAAATATATGGAGTAAGTTACTAGCTGTTGTTTGTTTTCCTTCAATATCTGATACAATTCACTAAGAGTCATTTAAATCTTTTCAGTAGATATGTATCTTTCAAATGAGTACTGTGCTTATGTATTCAATTAAAATGTCCATTTTACCAAAAGCTCAATACATCCTTTCAATATCTTAAAGCTATGAAATTAAAACACATTTTCTCTTGGAAGAGAGATAAATGATGACTTAATAAAGAAAGGTTACCTTGTATTGTTAGGCAAAAAAACTCCTCTTCATTTTTTTAAAATCAATATGTGAACATAGAATTGAAAATAAAAGTCACATACTACAAACAAACTCAGTTCCAATCAATATTCATCTAATAATCAGATTTAGGTTAGATAGAAATAAAAAGGGGACCATCCATAAATACAAATTAATTAGGGCAGGCCTGTTGGGCAATAAAACTAGATTCAAATCTATATTACTATACTATATTTATTAAATCAGTTTCAAGATATAAAACAGTGTTTGAAATTTGTCATATGAAAATATGAGTTTGTTTGGCCTTCATTGCCTATGCTTTCAGTTTAAAATTAATCCATGGATCCACCAGCAGTTATACATTTTTTAAATCTTTAGTTGTGATTTCATAGATAGGAAAAACTGAAATAATTACATTTACTGCATATCTCTTATTGTTTTTACTTCCTGGACCTATAAAGAAATTGAAGTACAAGTCTATATTCACAGTTTTTCAAATTTGATGACTCATTTCATCAATTTAGAAACAATTTGCATATTGGGAGAAAAAAATCTGTGCATCAATTACCAGTAGAGGAACATAATTGCGTTATGTTAGGGAAATTTGTTTGGATCATTGCATA
The DNA here is from genome assembly GCF_051295495.1 of Thamnophis sirtalis. NCBI lineage: Eukaryota > Metazoa > Chordata > Lepidosauria > Squamata > Natricidae > Thamnophis > Thamnophis sirtalis. Next base: position 98,699,559 of record NW_028261383.1, read on the forward strand.
CATTAGGTAAATGCATATGAAAATGAATGTTCTAAAAGAAACGAAGATGTGAATAATTCATTCATTCATCCATGCATTCATTCAATTTATATGGCTGCCTACTCACAAGTGTAACTCTGAATTTTCATAGTGATATCTAAAAGATAAACTGATATAACAACCAGATATAAAAAATCTTACACTTTGGCCACCAGTGAACAATCATAAGTTGGTTGTTAAATCATTGGGCAGTGAAATTTATCCAAGGAAGATTAAAAACCAATGAATTGGACAAAAATAATCTGTGATTCATATAATTGAAATTACAATAGATTGGGAATTTTTTGCAAGGCTTTAGAATTCCTTCCTTGGACATTTGTAGCTGAACTTATCAACCCTTATTATTTTGACCCTCAGTCCTCTTAAATATGAAGTGAATCCCTGGCCACTAACAAATTCTCTATCTGTAGTGCCAAGATTTATTTGGCCATTTGGCTGCTTTTTATCCCTTTGCTGATTGCATATGTGTTCTTCATGATCTTTTATACTCCTGCGGCTAAAGAGTTAACTGCAGTAGTTCCTATCTTGCTAGTGCCTGTAGAACTATTAGCTTCTATCAAATCAAACAAAGTAATCATGTTGATTAAAAACCAGCCAACTGAACTCTGCCTTCCCCCTCCCAAGCAACATCATAAACAGTGAGGGTACACTAGCACATGGGCATCATATTGAGCCTTCAGAACTGACAAGAGGTTGCGCCATGTTGAGGAAGCAGAGGGCTGAGAGACTTTCAAAAGGACCCCAGCAATGCTTAAGATCGTGACCCGACAAAAGGGCGAACGACAAAACCGCGCCCGACTAAACCGCATCGCTGACATCATCAACACGGCGACAACAGCCAGAGCGGAGAAAGAAGGGTGCTTTAAATAGCGCATCGAAAGAAAGCCGATTTAACTTAAGGTAAGGGTTAGGCTTAGGGTTAGGTTAAGGGTTAGGCTTAGGGTTAGGTTAAGGGTTAGGTTTAGGGTTAGGTTTAGGGTTAGGGTTAGGGTTAGGTTTAGGGTTAGGTTTAGGTTTAGGATTACGTTTAGGGTTAGGTTTAGGATTAGGTTTAGGGTTAGGGATTAAGTTTAGGTTTAGGATTTACAGCGTGCTTCTGTCTCCGCGCTGTTGTCGCCCTGTTGATGACATCAGCGACGCGGTTTAGTCGGGCGCGGTTTTGTCGTTCGCCCTTTTGTCAGTGAACCGCTTAAGATATTGTACGATGCTATATGAAATATCTTTTATCTGCACTTCATAAAGGGAGAAAGACACAATAATGTACTAAGGTTAAATGCCAGGGGAAAAGATTTCCCTCCCCCCATTCATCAAACTTTCTATTTGAAACAGATGTGTCCAGGAAGCAACAGGTGTACATTTTAAATATGCCATTGGAGCAGCGTCACGTGAACATGGAAATGGCAGCTCCAGGATAAATGGAAGGCGCAGAAGACAACCACTGAAGTGATGGACAATGGCAAAGTGCTGGACCTTTACCAAAGAATTGGCATTAATACCAAGTCAGTTTAAAATATCACTAGCCAATAAAGTGCCAGTCATAATAATGCAAACGGTAGCGGGAACAGAGAATCAAATTTATCCAGGAATCACAATTTATGGCTCAAGGCCTAGTAAACCTGGGCTTTTCCCCCAACTGCAACAGAAGCCAAATCAGTTGGAGGTATGTATCTGCACCTTCCAAACAACTAACAGGGGCACCTCAATTTTCCATAAAACAAAACAAAAACAAAAAGCAAAGCAAAAAGCAATGATTGTACAAGCTATTGAAATAGCCAAAGAGTTATTTGGACACAAAATGTGGATTTCATGTGAAAAGAAGGTGTATATTTGAAAAGCATCCATTGTGCTGGTAATTTGTCATTATTTGACTTACAGTATCTGTTTTTCTCTACAAATCCTGAAACTTCAAATCATATAGTGAGCTGGCTAGATGAACATTTTTAGGTGTAGTATTAAGTTATAAAACACTAAATTAAGTTCATACATTTCTCTCAAACTAGCAATCTCTTTCAGGCTTCTGCAGATGGTTTACCTCACAGGGTACTTGATATGGGACAGATATATCTTGACTGGCTGCATTAATTCAATAACATGATTGCACATACATAGAAATCAATTCATTTACTGATAAGTAGTAAGAAGCCACATATAAAGCACACAGAGTCAGTATGTGTGAAGGCATGCAAGAGCTACAAAGTGTACACAGGAGAGCAAAATCTTGTCTGAGAACTGTATGACTAGCAAGTTCAATCCAAAATGAAGATGGGTTCAGTGACATAGGCATAATCAGGTAACAGCCCAAAAATCTAACTGCTAAGGAAATTATTTAATCAGTCCAGACTGAAGAGCCAAGAACACAAATTAACAAATCTGATGTCAGTTATTCTTCCTAACAAGATATTTTGGCTATAGGCAGCGGCTCCAATATAGCCCAAACAGGCTTCTCAAGAAGCCAAGTAGATCTCTTCTGTTCAGTTCTCTGGAGTTCCCAACATTTCCTTAGGATGGGTAATCATTCAGGACCAGGATGTTTGCTAGGTAACTCCTTCTGCTCACACATTTTGTCTTATTGATTGTTAGCTTTGTCAGCCTCAGAAATCTGCTTGTTCGCTGAATTCTAGAGCAAATAACCTGCTAAATCAGGGCCCTCAACCGATAACTCTCCTGAATCAAATAAGACTATAATATCACCTTGTGTTGAGATCATGTCTGTTCCATAGAAAGGGGTTGCTCGTGAAGAAACTTTGGTTCCTGCAATTAGACGTTGCAATGCATGGGGCATCCCATGCCTGTTTTTATATGTATTATGCAGGCAGATTCTAGTTGGAACAAGTGCTCCAAAATTACCCAGATGCCAGACAATAGAGGCTTTATAAATGTTATAAAGATTGTAGATGTTGCAGATGTCTTGAGGACCTTACAGCTCCATCTCTTCTTTAGCTATAGCCAACAGCCATGATAGAACAATGGTTAGAATGCAGTATTAGAGGTTAATACTGGCCACTGCCAGCAGTTTGATCCTGACTGGCTCAAGGTTGACTCAGCCTTCCAACATTCTAAGATTGATAAAATGAGGACCCAAATGGTTAGGGGCAATATGCTGATTTTGTAAACTGCTTAGAGAGGGCTGCAAAGCACTGTGAAGTGGTTTGTAAGTCTAAATCTATTGCTATTGCTAACAGAAACTGTTCTGATGTGCTGCCTTGTAGCAATATTTAGCAAAATCACAGGTTGCATTTCCTCTTCCAGCATGTCATCTGCATTAGTTACATGGAAGCTGACACATGCTATTTTCCAACACAAGATCAGACCTGTAAATATCCATGCAGCAGAAGCAATTTTCAGCCTTCTTCTGCTCTGCTACACCATTTCCACCCTTAGTTCTATAGCACAACATAAAACTTTATGATGATAATATGCACAGCACCATCAATTTGACAACATGTAGCATTTTCAAAGTCCATAGATGTACTGCTGAGTCACTCTTAGCAGTCACTTCCTGTCAATTCTGTCAGTCTTGCCAAAGAAATGACAGGCTGATACTAAATCAGAGCATGTTTCTGACTTGGTGTTTCAGTGCTCAGTTCCAGGTTGCCTTAAAGAAATATGTAGAATATCCTGCTCACCTCTGCCCAGAGGTAAAGAAACGCTCCACATTAAACTTGATTTCTTTTAAGTATTCTTTTGAGTCATTCACATTTTCTTCTAGGTGAACAAATGGATAAACAGACTCTTCTTCATACATACATGAATTTAGGGCTGAGAAGCTACTGGTTCGCCCGAACCAGTAGTAAAACAAATGCTATCTGTTCAGGCAAACCAGTATTTCTGATAATCAGCTGTTACATGTGATGTATATTTGCTAGAAAGCAGGATTTCCTGCTTTCTAGCTAATCTAAATTGCATGGCACAGCGGATCGCCCCCACTGTTCTACTTACCTTTCAGGAGCACTTGGTAGCAGGCTCCACCCACTTGTCTGGATGTCATCACATCCATTTTTGACACTGTGCATGCATGGAAGGTCCTGTGCATGCACGGAGGTGGTGCTAGTGAGTGGAGCGAGCACATGGGTGCTCACGTTTGCGAACCGGTAGCGAAGGTAAGTAGATTTCACCCTTGCATGAATTGCATTCTAGTGCTATTAATAAACATATCAACCACTTGTTTAAGTCATTGTCACAACCATAAAACTCTGTTGTAAAATATCACAGTTGCCTGTCCTTGATAATGAAGAGTTATCTGAACATCTATTATATAGAGATGGAAGCTTCTGAGTGGAAGAATATGAACTTTTTTGCTCCTTTGCTGTTGTTAGTGAAGGACAAGGGCTGTGGCTTACAGATAAGCCAGAGGCACTAGAAGAAGTAATAAAATGCTACCAAACAAATACAGTGCCCAAGGCTTTCACATATTAAGTGTAACTTCTTTATTTATGCAATTGAAAATTATGGGAAACAAAGGGATATGGTATCCCATTAAAAATAACAAGATCTATATTTGCTTAAAACTACCATAATCCAAGAAATCACAATATGTATTGTAGTAATACATGCTCTTCTTCAAAATCAAGTACAAAAAAGTTGATAGTGAAATCCTACATACTTTTCTTTTATATATTAGTAAGTTCTGCCCTACTGGGTTGAGCTGATTTTCTTTAGAAACAACTTCAGAATTTGCTTTGGATGTTCCGTCTTTTTTATCATTTGCACCAGTGACGTGCAGTCAGGTGAGGCAAGTGAAGCACAGCCTCACCGCTCTCATCATGAAAAGAAAAGAAATGTAAAAGGAAAAAGGCGAGAGCTGAGGCGAGGCTGAGCTAGTTGCTGCCTCACAGTGGATGACTCTGTTTAACTGTTTAAAAAAGCCTCTAAAAAGCGCCCTCTACTATGAGGCAGGAAAACTGCATGCCTCATCTAATCTGACTTTTTAGGCATTTTATGATCGCTTGAGCAGAGTTAAGCAGAGGCTTAAAAGCCTACAAAGTCCCGAGTAGGTGAGGCACGCAGTTCTCCTGCCTCATAGTAGAGGCCGCTGGTTCTTCCTGTGATTCAGCGGCAGCAGAGTAAGTGAAGAGTCAAGTGCAGTCATTGGTCCCTTCCCTTCCAACTCTGTCATTCTGTTTAAAGCTGCAGTGATGCGCCTGCTCTTCCTCCTCTCTTTCTCCATTTCTGATGCCCCCCACCCTACGCTCCCTCTTTTCCTTTAGATTTCCTTTTTTTGCCTTTAATAAATGCAATGCCAGTTGCCATTTGGATTGAGTCTTCTCTGTTGAGTTAACCTTGCATGAATTGCAAAGGGAGGAAGATTGGGGTGGTGGGAATGTGAGCCTACCAAAGCTTCCAACAAATAGGTGGGTTAATCAGTGGGTTGTTGGGGGAGAGGAGAGAATGGCTGAGCTCTGCCGCAGGCGAAAGGAGGCGCTTTCTCTAGTGAGTTTTCCCCGCAGCCCAGGCCAAGCTGCAAATAGTGGAATGGCTCAGATCTGGCGCTTCCTGGCGGGCTGGAAGGTGAAGGGAAAACACAGTCTTTTACCATGCCGAGAAATCACATGGCAAAAGAAGCAGCTGGCGAGGTAGCCAGGTGAGAGCCCGGGAGGAAAGGTACACACGTGGAGGAGAAGAATCTAACGCGAAAGCAGCACGTGGCTCTCCCGGACGAGTTCCTCGCCCCTTGCTGCTTTTCTCCAGTTGCTGCATTTTGTTGGAAGTTGCCCCTGCCCTGCCTGCCAGAGCATGGATGGCAATAGCACTTTATTATCCGAGGTGGGCTAATAATAGAATCCAGTCATTTCTGCTGAGCTAAGGCCATGCTTATTCCCTTTTAACCACCTGAGGTTCCTTTGGTAACAGACGGGGATGGCTGCCCCCCCCTCCCCCCAAGCTCCAGGAGGAACAAGTTTATTCTTCATTGTTTTCTACACACCCCTAGCTAAATAATACCTGGGGTGCAAAGCGGGGTGGTTGAGCAGACCTGGACGTGAATTACAGTTACCTGCCATTGAGGGCTTTAAGCATAGGAAATCCTCCTCCCCCCTTGCCTTTCATCTCTCCATTCCATTATGAAAACATCCAGTGCAAGCAACATATATTAAATTAGTTATTAATATTTAACTTGCCTTAAATATATTCCAAAACTTCTACCCAGGATTGTAGGGGACAATATGTTTTCAATAGTGTATGCCATTCCCTGCTAAACTTTATTACTGATAGCTGTTCATTTCCAAGTAGAACTGAAGTAGAATATTAATTCTCACCATTTTCTATACAATTGCAAAAAGATCAAAGATGTCACAGTCCTCCCTTCATGATGATCATTTGTCATGTTTTAATAGGAGACAGGTAGTCCTGAACCTATGACCACAATTGAACCTAACATTTTATTTTGCACAGTAAGACAGTTAAATGAATTTTGCCCACTCTATGACATTTTTGTGGCAGTTGTTAAGTGAATCACTGCAGGTGTTAAGTTAGTAACACGGTTGTTAAGTGAATCTGGCTTCCTCCATTGCCTTTGCTTGTCTACTGTCAGAAGGTTGCAAAATGTCAGATGGTTGCACAAAGTGATCACGTGACTCTAGGACACTGCAACCATCAAAAATATGAACCAGTTGCCAACCATCTGAATTTCGATCATGTGACCATGGGGATGCTGCAATGGTCATAAGTGAAAAACGGTCTTAAGTCACTTTTTTCAGTGGTGCAACTTTGAATAGTCACTAAATGAACAGTTGTAAGTTGAGGAGTACCTGTATGCTGTTGAAGTACTGAAATGTCTTTGTTATATTTTGTAAATGTAAAATGTTTCTGTTCTTCAGCATCTTGGATGATGACATCAGTGCCTCACCAGCCATAAACTTCACTGCACGTCACTGATTTGCACAATAGCAGGGCACCAAAGTCCATGCAGAGTATTGTGTCTTTTTCAAGTACTACTTGTCCACAGCAAATTCAAAGAAGAGTTTTGGGTAATTTTATCAGGCACAGATAGCTAGATGAGTATCTAGCTGGCTGATCATTAATATAGATATGTGAAATCTCAAGCTATAGTAGGCAAAAAGGTGACAATTTACAACATATTTAAATGTAGCGCAAGTGTTTCCAGTGCTTTCTGGTTTGCTGACAAATTGAAAACAAGTTTCTTCACTGTAAATGTCATATGTTTCATAATAGAACTATGGAATCATTGAAGAAATGGCAATGACTAAGCAAAAAACATATGTGGGTGAAAAATGCGTAATAAAATTTTCTTCCAAATTTCCATTTTAGATCTTTTTGGATGATGAGACATTGTTCTGCTTGAAATAGCACAACTCAATTTAGCATGTAAGTGTAAATATAACCATTGTCCAAAAAGGATCCAAGGTTACCATGATGTCATGGGAGTACCATTTTAATTCTTAGATTTCACTGATGTCCTGATTTATAGTTGCCAGCAAAGAATGGTGGTCATGTAAGATTGGATATTTTTTCCACCTGGAAATAATTTCATGTGTAACTTTTATTAAACTTGCCAAAATTTATTTGTAGATACGTACGTACGTACACACACACACACACACACACACACACACACACACACACACATGCATATTCACTTCAAAACTGAGTATGCATTTTGCAAAATTTATAAAACAATACCTACACCTACAAATACATATATCTATATAGATATGGAGATAGAGATAGAGATAGAGATAGACAGACAGACAGACACACACGCACACACACATACACAATGAGGATCTCTTTAAAAAAATATTCTGTTTGCATTGAAAGTGAAGAAGAAGCTATCATTTTTTTGCTAGAGATAGAAACACGAAGGATACAACTTTTTTCCAGTTTTCTCTTCTGTTTCCCCACCCTCTAAATTGGAGCAATATATAAAAATGGTGAGTGGCCAGAAGCAAAACTAGCAAAAAGAAAAGATGACATTGGTTCAAGAAGGACTAAGCATTTACAGTACTTGAAACTGGAAGCCTCAGCTCCTCATGGATTAGTTAGAAATTCATGTCCCAACAACAATTTATGAAATTTGTTTTCAATGGTCAACTTAAGAGAATAAAGAGAATAACATTTGTACCTTTGCAGAGATATTTATGATACAGAGAGGCAAATACTACAGTTATATGTAATTTCCATGTTCAGATGTGTTTCTTCTTAGCACAACTTCCTCCCAATACAGCAAATTCCTGATGCTTTTCTTCTAGTTGCAATCTTCACACTTCTAGAGATAAAAAGATTGGAAAAAAAATGGTTTGGCGTATAAAAATGAAAATTCTGAAGCTAGTTACAATCAGTGAAAAGTTTCCATTAGAAGCATAAACAGGGAAGGATCAAACACACTGTATCTGAGTTAATGTGCCAAACCATATACATATATAATCTGCAGGTATTAATGGGTACTGATAACATCTTTAAAATTCATTGGCTCAAATAAAATACAGTTTAATTTAACTTCATCAGTGTGACAGCTAGACTTCAAGATAAGTTTGTAAAAAATGGCACCATCAAAGAATCATTACAATGATTGAAAATATTAATTCTCTAAGCATTCATCTGGATTGTACGCTTTAGATGGCAAATGAATATATTATCAAAAAGAATGTAAAATGACAGGCTTTGATAATTAGCAGCCTAACCCTAACCTTCTTTTTCAGAAGTTTCCTGCCTTTGATGAATGGATCTTATGTTTCTTTGGTTCCTCCAGAAAAAAGTGACTCTAAGAGGATCAGAAAGGAGTAAATCAAGGAAAGGTAAAATCCATGCAATCAGGGTAGAAAACGTACTGTATATGTCCAGCAGAGAAATGTGATTTATTTTCTAGGGCTTGTCTGGGAACATAAGGAAATTGAAATGGGCTTTTCTGGGCCCTGTGACCAAGTCTTCGCTTGATCCAACATCCTGTTTTTTCTCAAGTGATAAAAGTGATAAAAAGAAATTTCAGCTGTTACAATAAGGAGATCTCAAATGATAGACAACTTTCTTTATTCATGAATCTCCCTTTCCACCTCAGAGAGACATTTTCAATATTCTGTAGCCCTTGGGAAGGCCTGCTAACAACAAAGGACTACATATAAAATATAGCTTTTAGAAACTTAAATATTAAATAGTTCTGAGTGCACTAGATAGTGAAGATACGTTTCACTTTTAAAACAATTCCTGTTCTCCTCATGGGAATTTTCTGGTGCAGTTCAATTCAGAATGATTTGTGATGAATATTGCAAAACCAGCATGGCAAAAAGAATGAGGGTTGGTTTCAATATAAGAGCAGGAGCTGGGAGCTCCTAGGATAGATTGACATAAACAGCATCTTGAATTCTCTTGTTGATTATGTTTTTACCATGTCATCGCATTTCTTATGGCATTATTACTTGTATTATAGCATCTTCAGTTAAGCATGCATTTCAGAATGAATAAATCACAATGAGTTTGGCTTTGTAGCAGAGAATATTCTTGCGGGCAGGCAGATGTGCAGGCAGGCAGGAAAGAAGGCAAGCAGGAAAGAAAGGCAGGCAGGCAGGAAGGAAGGAAGGAAGGAGGGAAGGAAGGAAGGAAAAGAGAGGAGGGAGGGAGAGGAGATAGGGCTGAACTAGATAAACTAATTGTATGCCTGAATGCCACCTCCCATTTTGCAGAGGGAAGTTTTTAACTCCCTGAATAGTAATTCAGCAAACTATGTTCATAATATCTAGAATCTTTCTTTATGAAAAAGAGTACAAAAATGCAGAACATGAAAATAAAGCCATGGTGATCATAACAATGCTAACAGTAGCCCATATTTAGATCTGGTTTTTTTTAATATACAGTCCAAATCTGGCAAGTGGCTAGCAGCAGCCACTGGAATGTTTTCTTGCATATGAACTTTCGCTTTCTCCATTAACTCAAGGCTATTCACCAGCAGCTGCTGCTTTCTTACTCCATGACCAGGAATCTATACATAGCTCAACAGATGGGCGATCAATGTGGGGCACTGGACTTTTTATGCAGCTGCTGAGACTCCTTTATTTTTTCCACTGGTCAATCAGCTTAATCATTGAGAAAAATAACAGAACGTAATTGTCCCCATCAGCAAAACCTATCACCAAAAACAGGAAGATAAATGAAGCTGCCACGCTTTTGGATTTTGTTTAAGAGAGGTGCATTGGGGGAAAAAAATGAAAATACCAACATTAATTGTTAGATTTCTCCCCTTTTTGCACTTGTTCTTTTATTTTACAAATGGGGAATAAGAAAGGTAAGCTGAAATTATAAAATAACTATATAACCCATTCCTGTTGCAGGGTCATCTTTTCCCTGGTACCCAACCCACCAAAATGGTGACAGAGGGTGTGTCCTTCTCTTAAGCAAGTCCATCCAGTGGCAGTAACAAGGAGGGCCTTCTCAGAGGTGGCTCCCTCCCTGTAGAACATCATCCTTCTCTTAATAAGATTGTCACTTTTTTGAAAGGCTCAGAAGACATGCTTTGCCACTGGGCCCGGGACCCCAGAGTGATATGAAGCCCACCAAGAATTGGTTTGATGGTTGTTTCCAGGACAGCGAGGATTATTGGTTTTTAATTGGGGTTTGATTTCTGCAAGCCACCCAAAGTTACTGTATGTGTGTTGGGTGACCATATTTTTAAAAATAAATAAATGTTCTTTGTGTATTATTTGGGCTTATCAATTTAACCATGATAGTTGTTCTTCTGGTAGACAGCGGCCTCTGGATGGAAGGGCTGTATACATTCTTGAAAGAAGGGCTGTGAACATGAAGAGGACATTCAAAGCACCTCCTTGTAATAAAGGAATGGAGGTAAGAAAATGTAAATGGATTCATCAATGCAGCCTTTTTTTCAAACTTGCAACTTTGAGATATGTGGAGCCTTTTTTTCAAACTTGCAACTTTGAGATATGTGGAGTTTAACTCTCAATATTGAAGCATGCTGACTGGGAAATCCTGGGAGTAGAATTCACACATCTTGAACTTGCCAAGTGTAATAAACACAGAGTTAATGTAAAAGCTATTATGCGTAATGTATCATATTTGTAATCAAAATAATTCTTAGAATTTTAAAAGTAACAACACACAAACAGAAAAATCCATCAAAGCATGTCTTCTTTTCAAGTTGTAAAAAAGCCACCACCACTCCTGGAATTGTTAAGGTAAAGGTAAATGTTTCCCTCACACATATGTGCTAGTCGTTCCCAACTGTAGGGGTTGGTGCTCATCTCTGTTTCAAAGCCATCGCCGCCCGAAGACGTCTCCATGGTCATGTGGCTGGCATGATTCAATGTCGAAGGTGCATGGAATGCTCTTACCTTCCCATCAAGGTGGTTCCTGTTTTTCTACTTGCATTTTACATGCTTTCGAACTGCTAGGTTGTCAGAAGCTGGGACAAGTAACGGGAGCTCACTCCATTACACGGCACTAGGGATTTGAACTGCCGAACTGCCAACCTTTCTGATCAAGAAGCTCAGTGTCTTAGCCATTGAGCCACCATATCCCTCTAGAATTGTTAGGACTACTTTAAAAACTGTTGTCAACTAACTCCACATATGTGTTCATCCACTACCATTTTGCATTGTTGGAAAATAAACCAAACTTTCAAAGGAATAAATGATCCGTTGCTTCTTAGGTCTGTTTGTTTTGAAGAAATCATACATCAGATTCCTTGATTTGGGATTGATTTCCGAAATGAGATTTAGTGTGATTAAAGCTATGCCTTCATATTATCTCTCAGTCCAAAAGGTATATGTATTTGCAGAAAATTTAATATTGTTTTACACTACTTTGCAATGTTGCCTTTAGGCCACACAATTTTTTATTAAAATGTTCTGAAGCTTTACTAACAAGATTTCTACTAACATTTTACCGTGTCAATAATGGATTTGCTTGATTTTAGCGATGTGAAAGCAGACACATTATCATGGAGTCTTAATGTGTGACCTATGAAATAGGTGGCCTCAATTGCTCTTTTCATTCTTTGCTCAAAAGATAGAATAAAACATTATCACAAAGATCATTTGCTTTATTTCAGACAAAGACAAAAACAAACCAAAACACTTTCAAATGTTGGAGTGAACTTAGAAGGAAATAGATATAGGTAAGTTCCAATTTTGGGGAGTGGGGGGATTTCCAAGTCAACCTTTTTTTGTCTAATATTTTATTGGTTTATTTCGTGACTTTGCCCAGCAATTTAAGAAGCTTACTTTCTTTGTTTCTTTGCAACTTTTATATTGGTCTTTATTTTTGAGAATGTGCGGTGACAAATAGAATTTGAAATAGTATCAGGAAAGAAAAACCCAAATGCCCTTACAATTTGGAAGGTTCCTAAAGCCCAGCATTAATTCTGTGCAAGGCCTATTTTATTTGCAGCCAAGTACATTCCCAGGACCAGGAATCTCAGGTTTGCAGTAAATCAGCAGTAATTGTTCCTGGGAGATGACTGCCTGGATGTCAGGCAGCAATACTAGAGCTTTTTAGGTAAGATTGGCAGTGTAGAAATTAAACACATAAATGAACCACTTTTTATTTAATGGTTGCCTCTTTTCAGCATTTCAGGGCTTATGGGAGCATCAGACTGGTGTGGAAAGAAGCATATTGTGCAGCAGCAGGGGAGAAAATGAGTAACAAGCATCCCTTTTCCCTACTAGACTGCCTTATTAAAAATTAGCCTAGTAGTGGCACTGATTCAAAATTAACAACTCTCTAGTTTCATGAGAAGGAAGAGCAGGACTGAGAGTCACTTATGGAGGTACCCATTGCAAACTGCACTGATGAAAGAAATTACAAAATGTGGGTCTGACATGATACAGATCTGATCTCCCTATTTGCACCTGGATATTGGACAGCATTATAATGCATGAACCCATCTCTGCACTCTTCAAAGAGTCAGTTTGGTGTAGCAGTAGAAGCATCAGGCTAGAATCTGGGAGACCATAGTTCTAGATCCATATTAGACACCCAAAAGTCATCTGGATGTGCTTGGGACACCCATTGTTTCTCAGCACTAGGAGGGAGGCAATGGCGAAGAACTTCTGAAAACCCTTGCCAAGAAAATTGCAGGAACTAGTCCCGACACTCTCCAGGAGTTAACACTGACTTGAAGACATATATATGCACACTGCACTTCTCACCCCTGCAGATGCCTATGTCACCCCTTACTCTCAGAAAATTTTTTGCATTAGTTTCATGTAGAGAGTCAAAAGTATAAGAGCTAAATTAGAGCCGTGAAGAGCTCCACAATACAAGTGCCTTGGGGCAAATCAATAATTCCCCAGGACTATCTTCTGAAACTGACCATTTAGAAAGAGCAGAATCAATATTATATAATACCTCCAACTTCCCAGCCCACAGAGTTTATCTAGAATATAATTTATGGTATCAAAAGTGAAAGATTTAAAAAAATAAAGAGGGTTGTATTCTCATGTTTCTTTCTGTTTAAGGAAATGCCATCCCATAGTAACTCCAAGAAAAACCAGATTTGAAGCTGGATTAAAATGGATTGAGAAAATGATTTCCATTCAGATTTCCAGTGAGGCAAGAAAAACTATTTCTCCACTCTGCATGGATTTCAGTGACATTTCAGAAAACAAGGCACCTGCATGTGAGATCCAGATTGTTGAAATTCTCTCTGGAAGAAAGGGAGGTCTGGAAAAGGCCCACATATAATTCAGACAGCTGATCAGACAGCTGTTTTTTGTATGCAAGTAGCAGACATTGTCATTTTTGCAGCTGCTTGCGATCAGCTAGGAGTTATGGATTCATTGTGGTCTGAGCTATAAATGCAGCCTTGGTGGACTGAAGGCTTAACCAAACATGTATTTTTTAACAACTTTGGAATTTACATTTTTTTTCTGCCTCTTTAAGGTTGAAAAACCTTCAGAATTATAAGTCTCCAAATTACTGGGTGAGCTTCCCTTCAATCTATTTAAAAGAAAGAAAACAACATCTTTTCAGATTTGCATGATCTTTATTTTATTTTTTTGTAGCTTTTTGCAATATACAGCAAAAGAGTGATTTTAGACTTCAGAGTAATTTCTGAGCTAAGGCTTTGTGAAACTGATTTAAAGAAAAACATTGAAACTAATTAGCAAGATCCTGTCATCTGGGGAAATCTGTTTTGTTTACGTTTCAGTGCAAAACAAGAAGTTTGTTTATTTATATATAAAATGTAGAAACTGCCCATCTCCCTTCCAAAGCAACTCTGAGTGGTTAAAATACTAAAACACATTAATGGCTATCTTAAAGGAAATTTTTGATCTACGAGAAAGTGCTTGAGCTTTTTAACTTTTTATTGGAAATAAATGTTACTGGAGATGAGCAACTATTTTTGAAGATAACCAAAATGGACTCTAAGATGGACTTTAAAAAGACAGAGATGGAACTAGCGGATCAACATATGGAATTGGATGATCATTTTAAAACCTAATAAAGTATACAAATAATATACCCAAAGAGCATTGTGGATAACATTTAAAATATTTCAAATTTATTGGAGCTATTACATGGAAAGAACAAATGGGCTTGGAAAAAGATGATAAGAACTTCCAGAGAAGAGGCAAAGAGATTAAAACAAAATGGGAGTTAGATTGTTATCTATGGGATTTATGGATGGCTAGGAGGGAGAAGGAAAGTTGGTTTATTTGACTATGATTAAATAGTGAGGTGCTACCTTTGGTGATGTTTAATGGTTGCCTAAATTGGATAATTTCTCTTGGAAATGTTCAATGTATTGTAATATTTGTTGCAATATTTATATCATTTTTGGACATCAAATTGAGGGGTTTTTATTTATGGTAACATTTAATAGTTTTCGATATTATTATTACTATTATAGATAGTTGCACAGTCAGCCAGATATTTAGGCTGGGTTTAACATTTTTATCCACCTATTGAGTCAATTTGATAAGAAGATGTTGTTGCTTGATGGTATTAAAGGTATTGTCTCAGGATGTCGGCAATAATTGGTATATATTAAAAAGAAATTTGGTGCATACAGCTTTCAAAGAGTCACCACTTTAAATGTACACTACATAAACATGACAAAATAAATAAATACAAAATTTGCATACACCTACATATATTATATGACACAGAGAAACAGCACAGTCTAGTTCGGATGTATACATGTACATGGTGATTCTTTACCAGATGGATGGCCTAGGGAACAAAGCTGTTACAGAATCTGGTAGTCCTGCTAGAAACACTTCAAAATCTCCTCCCAGAGGGGAGCAACAGAAACAGACTGTGAAGTGGGTGTATGGGGTCTCTAACAATGCTTTGAGCTTTATGCATATTGAGCTTTAAGCATAAGGAGTAACCTGAATAACAGGAAGCGTATTTCCTATAGTATTCTTGGATGTCCTTACCATTCTCTGTATGGACTTTCCATCTGAGGCACTGATGCCACCAAACCAAACGTTGATGCAGTTTCTTAAAATGCTCTCAATTGTGTGAAAAGTGGCCAAGACAAAAGGAGAAAGATGTACTCTTCATCCAGGCTCTCGATTTGAAGAATTTTGCCCTAAAAAAATCATTTGGGAGGGATTTCATTATCATTTATAAACTGCTGTGCTCTTTTTTTCTGATTTCATAACACAATTTTCATCTTTGTCTTCATTCTCCAACTATAGAAGAGGAAGAATATAAAACATGGAAGATATATTTGTAAAGATTGGATGGCCAAGAATATGCATACTACAAATAGGATTCACTTTGCATAACTGAGTGTCTCTGTATCCTAGAAACTGCCTCCCTCCATATAATCAAAGTTGACAGTCATGATTTCAGGAAGAGCAGCTTTATCATCTGAGATTTTTTAAAGTTGCTGGCTATATTTTTTTCATTCTGGGTCTTAGCTGTGAAATTCATTTTTTTTGCAAATTGAGCTCCAATTAAATCAGAAAGATGACTTTTTTTATTTTAACCGGTGTAATGATTTTGTACACGCAATTGAATGCTAGTGAGGGTGAGGGTTTTGAATTTCTTCTAATTAAATATTAGATAGCATACCTCTATGGTGCTATTTCAAGGAAATATTTATATTTTTCACTTATGAAGCTATCCCGTACAGTTGGTTCAAAATATGTAAATTAGCTCAGTGAGAATCAAAGTCAATTTGCTGCAATGATGCAGTTTAGATTGTGAGATCGATGCAGTTTGCTTTTCCAAAGTGAAGAGGCCACTCAAATCACTTGAATGAAGAGGTTTAATGGCATCAACCTATGCCAGGTCAGGGCTCCTTCCAGACTTCTTTCCTGTATTGGCCAAGGGACATCCAGGTTGGGCATCTTTAGGGTTGTCCACAAGATATGTCAAAGCTACCCATTCTGGAAAATCCATAGCAAGCAAAAATTGGCCAGAAAGGCATGACTCCTTCCACCATTCTAGGACAGATGCTCCAATTGCCTAGTAAAAACATGACCTAAAAGGATGAGGGGAGCAGATTAACTCCTAACATTAAAACAAGGGATGTGGATAAAGCTAGGGGACTTCGGCACATTTTGAGTCAACTGTTTCCAAACAATCTCTATGTAAGAAGTAAAGAAAGAAATCTCAAATCTCCATTTGAATGTAGGTGGAACTTACCATCATGAAGCATAAATAGTAGTGTTTTGGTTAAAGAAAAACTGTCACAGAGGCAAAAGGGTTGCATTTGTTAAAGATTTTAACAAGGAGGCCAAGAGGTCTTCCATGTTCTCTTTTTACACATATTAAAAATGATACACTCTTTTAAAGGCAAAGGTAAAGGTTCCCCTCGCACGTATGTGCTAGTCATTCCAGATTCTAGGGGGCAGTGCTCATCTCTGTTTCAAAGCCGAAGAGCCAGTGCTGTCCAAAGACATCTCCGTGGTAATGTGGCTGAATGTTATGTGATTAAATGCTGAAGGCGAATGGAACGCTGTTACCTTTCCACCAAAGTGATCCCTATTTTTCTACTTGCATTTTTACATGCTTTCGAACTGCTAGGTTGGCAGAAGCTGGGACAAGTAACGAGAGCTCACTCCGTTATGCAGTGCTAGGGATTCGAACCGCCAAACTCTTCTACCAAAGCTTTATTTTTCACAAATGCTTCCTGGAATGCCAAGGTGATTTTAGAATATTGCATGTTGTATGAATGTTTCAGGAAGTGGAGCAGCAGAAGAGACTTTCTCTTATGAAAATCCCAAATCAGTTGGGAATCAGAAATGGCTGTTCTTTACATTAAATCTAAGACTATAGACTTTTATGGATGGAAAATTAGGAGAAATATAAAATTAGGGGAAATATAAAATATAAAAATATGGGTGGAAAATTAGAGGAAAATTAAGGGAAATATAAAATGATCAGCACAATTAGTATCAAAGACCAAAACTCCATAGGATTTAATGCATAGGACTGCATAGGATTTTATATATATTGTATAGGATTTTATGCCCTGGTTTTAAACCTAGTTTGCAATGTTGGAGGCAGGGAGATATGAAAAGGGAGCTATGGAAGGAGAGATATAGATATTACAGGTAATTTTCCTTCCTTCCTCCTCCTCCTTTCCTCTCTCTATATTGCACTTTTGCACTTTTCTAAAACCCATTTTATGACCTTACCAGGCAGGGCAGTTAAATGGTATGCAATTTAATCTGATTGACAGCCAGACTTTCTAATACAATGGCATGTTTTGTGCCATTCAGTGGTGAGATACTACCAGTTAAACAACTGGTTCAGTGAGCATGCGCTTTGTGTGCGCACACGTGCTTTGTGCATGCACACTGCTTTGTGTGTGGGCATGATTAAAGCGCTTGCACGCAGCGCTGAAAATGGAACATTTAGAAGCTCAACTACTTACCTTCCAAGTCAGCAATGGTAAGTAAAACAGTGAGGGGGGGAATCAGCTGTGATTGAGATGAGCTAGAATTAAAGGACATGTTGGGTGGGGGCAGGTGGATGAGGCTAGCTGATTGTTGGAGCTACTGGTTTGTCTGAACTGGTCTGAACTGGCTGAATACCACCTCTGCTGCCATTGCTTGTAGTACAAGACAAATGTGACTTAAAGTTAATTTCTTTCAGAAGATGTAGTACTAAGTCATTATTAGCAGAAACTTATTGGTAAATAGGTTGTCAAGAGGCTTGTATACAGAATGTGTATTATGGGAAATATAAATGTGGGTTTTTTTTCTGCCAATTTAATTAACTAAAACTATCTGTTAGCTACCTATTATCTAGACCGTACAGACTGAATTCTTCAGTTTTGAAGTTTGATGCTCCAAGGCTAATGGTAACTACTAAGGCCATTTGTTTTCGAAAATTAGATAGCAATATACTCGGTATGCAATCCTACCATTAGAGATTTCTGTCAAGAACCAGTATTAACATTGATTGGATTGTTGCATCTCCTGAAAGCAGCACACTATTCAGTAGCACGCCTGTTAAACAGTAAGAAAATAACAGGTGGATGGCATTGTTTGCAACATTCTCATCTGCCTTGATATCACTTGGTGTAGAAATGGTGGCATGGGCATTTTATTATGTTGTGACTGCTGTCAACCTAGTTTAGCAAATCTTCTCTGTAGTTGTCACTGCCAGAGTATTTAGGACATTCAGTTGTTTTGCTACTCTTATTCTATAACAAGACTTCCTGGTCATTTAGCAAAGCACGGCTGAGCATCTGAGATAAGAACACTCATCAGATTTTACTTGAGAATGTCACTGTCACTATGGCAACCATGAGGCTCTCCCACATGTGCAATATCCCAACATACAAACTGCGAATCATATTAGAGTTCTTGATTTGCAAAAGGCTGGTTAGTGGGCTTGACGTAGCTAATCTTGCTTCATATTATCATCCCTATTTAAGGAGAAAGCTGTAATATGACTGGAGAGCTTTATTAGATCAGTCTGATGATGAAGTGGAAAGCTCTGTCTAAACCCTGTATTTTATTAATTCAATCTGGTTGAGGGTAAAGGGTTAGATTACTTTTTAGCATATGGAGGGAGTCAGTAAATGAATGAATAAAAGCTGTAATCTTAGATCCATTCAATGAAGTATCCTTTATTTAGACGCATGTAGGATTACCCTGTAATTTCAAGGTATATCATGATATCCTTCATAGGAATTTAACTTCAAAAACAGGGAGTTGAAGGTTGTATTTTCTTGAACTTTTAAACCTTAACTCTGCAGAAACTGTCACTTTGACTGTTGAATGCTGTGCAGAAGACCAGAATAGCTGCAAAGGAGAAAGAAAAATTCTGAAGTACATGAATTTATTTTATACAGTAGCAGAAGCATTTGTAGAAGTGCCCCCTACTAAAAGATTTAGGGACAGGAAGCAGTTGTTTCAGCAAAAAAAGGCTATGCCTACTCCTTATTCAAGACTGGTGGCAAAGCTCATTTGTTCAGTTCAGTTCTCCATAACAATATCAGTGTATATAGAACTTGTCTGGGAAAGCCAGTTTCTTAGGGAACTTATTTAAGATAGAGTCACTCTCATTTTACTACTTTGTTAAATAATAGCCAACACCCATGAGAAATGAATGTGCACTGGTTAATTCATTCAGTTTCTTCATTAAATAAATGGAATTATGGATGCATTTTAGATTTATATGGTCCATCAGTGGGAAACAAGACAAGATCACCATCCACCCTGTTGCACTGTATGGCACTGAATGCTGGACAGCAACAACAGCGATCGAAAGTTATCTCCATGCCATGGAATTGCGAATGGTCCTTTGGATATCAGGCATCTCCCTTCTTGACCACATCACAAATGACACCATTTGACAACATTTTGGGGTGGTTCCAACTATGTAGAAAATAAGAGAAGGCCAGCTCCACTGGTATGGACATGTCCTGAGAGCAGCACCTTCCACTGTTGCCAAGACTGCCTACCAAATAGAAGTCAATGGCTGGAGACCTCATGGGCTCCCAAAACAGAGATGGCAAGACACCATCAACAAAGATATGCAAGCTGCAGGCCTGCATGCTGGAGATGCAGCTGACTGTGCAAAGTGGCATTAAATGATCTGAAAAGCGGAGCCTGTAGTTGCAGGAATGCGCTAAGAAGACAAAAAAGAATCAATGGGAAACTCCCCCATTTTATATGCTACTTTCAAATATATTTCACATTGATGACATGATAAATGCAATTTAATCTGTTTCATCAGTTGCTCTTTGATTTCTCTGAGATTTTGCAGCATAGTTTTCTTTCAGGTTGGTGAGATCAGATTATTGTGTTAATATTTTTATTCCACGCTGTGCTATCAGAAATCACAGGTTAGCACAGTTACTTGTGAATTTGTGATTGTACTAAAAACGATGTGCCTTTATCTTCTCTCTATTTAAGATCTTCCCACTTTTCATCTCAAATCTCATCAAAACAGATAATAAACCACTTCATGGACAGATGTGCCATTTATTCATCTAGTTCTGTAATGATAATCAAGAAAATTTAATCTTGGAAGTCTGATTTAGTCTTGAAAGATGATTTAAAAGACAGATTGATATGAATAATAAATATATGTTATACTGAAAACAAAAATGATATGAAAAGGCTATTATTATGTATGATACAATACTCCCTTTGATACCATCCACTAATATATAAAAATAAGCAATTCGTGGAAGCAATGTGGCACACATAGATTATACTGTTTTTATACTTTCTCAATTGCTTTTCCTTAAAAAGAACAACAATATTCTCTTCCAACTAGAAGCACTATTTCATATCGCAAAATTATTTAAACATGCTACAGAGATTCCATAATCTTAGCAGGTCTATATACAAGTTAAATAAGCAATACGTGTTATTGAAGGAGAGGTGAAATATTATTGAAGACAAGAACAATAATACTGAACTTTTGGAAAATAATGGAGATTATGCCTAAATTTTGATATGTTGAGGACCTCTCCAGCAAATCTGAACATGCATCTTCCCAGGTTCATATCATTCAGGGTCATGTCTGGCTTGAACATTCTGGAATTGATACCATTAATAGATTGGGAGGAAAACATTGGGAAAGGTTTTTGTACATATTCAGAATTAACCATTTTGTATATTTTATCAGTAATTTGTATTTTTTAATGCCTCACCTCAAATTTGTTATCTTGCTGATTTTATGTCTATTTTCTGCAATTCCAGGAAGTTTTCTGTGGAATTTTTGTTAACAGTCCCAATATGTATTTTCTTCCAGGTACAGTAGCTCCCTTTGTATATACTTCACTTAAATGAAAATTAGTGACCTATTAAAAGAGCTACACAACTATTCTAATTTGAATTGCTTTGAAAAAGATTTCTTCACTTCATATCTTTGAATTGATGAGACAAAGTCAATAAAGTTATTCAATGAATTGAACCAATGTGGCTGAATGTGTGCTCAGACATTTGTATGTGTATCTGATTGAGTTGGTTCTTTGGTTTAATTTCAATAGTAAAATCTAAAAAAATATTCTGTCCCACTTCCTTGCCCTCAATGTGATCAGAACAAATTTAGGCCCATAATTAAGCCTTAATTCAGATTGGAATGAGATGGCATGGTTTGTTTTCTTGGTATTTCCATTATTTGTATATTTCCAGATAATTTTCATTGCCAAAAGGTCCTAAGAGATTCAGGAGATTCAGTGCAGTTCTTTGGTGTGATCCATAATAAGACATCCATAGTGACCGGATGGCCATGGAAAGTCCTAGATGATTCCCAATTGGGCATGGAAGAAGAGTCAATTTGCAAATAAATCTTGAACCATTGCACAGCTCCAAGAGATCCAGGACTGGCACCCCCCACAAACTCCATAGAACCTTATCTATCTCTTCTTAAGGGAAGGCAAGCAATCTTGGGAGATTCCTGTATTATAAGCAGCAGGGGTGGTTTCCAGATTCTTTTACTGCTGGATCAATCATAGATGCACTTTGGGCATGCACACACTTGATGCTCGCTTTGTGCACATGCACAGTAGTAAAAAAATTGCTTCTGCACATGCGCAGAAGCAAAAAAAAAACAAGATGGCACTGTCGATAGAATCAGTTTGGAGGCCTGGGTGGCCAAGTTACTACCTACTCGGCCAAACTGGTCTGAAGCAATAGAACCCAGCACACAATAAAATAGCTTGAACTCAGCATATGTGGATCTGGTTGCTTGCACCTGACATGAAGTATGGTATGAAAACATCCTACTCTTGTTTTATCACAACTTATATTTAGATATATTTTTCTTATGATTCTAGCATATTATAGGCATAGTAAGTAGCAATCATCCTTATTCTTCATGAGTCTATCCAATGTTCCTTTGAATAATTCTAAACTTGTTTAGTCTAACATGCTCTTAACTTGAAATTACATGACATGCAATTAATGTGCACTGTCTAAAGGTCCATGTAGACATTCTTTAAAAAGTTTTTTGTTTAAATATGACGCCATGTCAGCCATCATATTTCTTACATTAATGCTGGCTTTCAAATTAATCTTTGCAGTCAATTCTGACTCAAGTAATAGTTCTACAACAACAAAAGCAACAACACCTTTTTCCCCCATCCACATGAAGCTAATTTTATCTTGGTGAGAAATTGCTCCCCAGGAAGCTATGATGAGCTGTCTGAATGTAAGTCATTTCAAGGTCATTCTGATTGATAGATTGTCGAAAGAGATTTGATTTATTTTTTGTTTCCAAAAAGATATGGTGGAACTACTGTGGATCTATTGTGCAGACTTGTAATTTTGAATAAAATCTAACAAATATCACCAGGCTGCAAGCCTAGTCTGGTTATTTTTTCAGATTCAACCCCCCCCCCCCCAAAAAAAAAGGTAAGCAATTCAAGCTCAACTCCTAGTGACTTACACTGAAGCATTTATGTAATTTGGAAATAGTTTCCATGCCTCCTTCTGAGAGGTTTTTCATATTTCTATTCTAAGCCTACTAACTATTAAATTCTTGGCAGAGCTGACAAATTGGTACATTTAGTTAGAAATCTTGAATTGCCTTGATCTCTAGTGGACATCTACTTTTTCCTTGGAGACCTATTTCCTGTTTATGTCCCTAAAGCATGTTTCAATGTGATCTATGGTGCCAATGTGCCAAATAACTTCCCATCGCAAAAGAACCAGAAGGGAAATCAGCAGGCAATAATAGTAAATCTCTTTTTAAAGAATTTGTCAACAACTAATGCTGTAGTGGATACTAAAACTGTTGGCAACATCTATTATAAGAGCTACAAATTATCACCAGAAAAAGTGGCTCCTTAAACTAGTGAGGTGGGTATAAATGATTATAGGAAGAAAGTCTTGTTGATCTATGGAGACAAAAATCAGGAAGTCTGTTGGCTCCTTTACTGACTAATAAATGTTATTATAAGTTTTTGTGATCTGCAGTTCATGTTATCAGATGTACAAAGTAATTAGACTGGGCTAGACTGATATGTATATAATCATGGCAAATTTAACATAACCAATGAAAAATTGTGCTTTCTATCATCAGAGTTTGATGCTCTGTAAATACAATAATTGATCATTCTACATTATAAAATAATGCCTACAATTCTCAGTAGGATCTCTTGTGCTACACCTTTGCAATACAGTTGCAGTATAAAGAAAAATACCCATAGTCATTTAATAATTCACATAAACATGTAAAAACACAGAATATCTGAAGACAGGAGAGTGCTAATAGTAGTTTGTAGATTACTATGGTTTAAGAAGGCAATGAAGAATGAATGAATGAATGAATCTAGAGCTAAAGATTTTCTTAACAGTCTCACAAAAATGTCATCTTATCCACTCTATAAATCAGATTGTATTGATATAAATTAACCTATGATACACTTCACAGGAAATGTCACAATCCACTTGGGTATATTACTTAAAGATGTGACTAGCAGGAGTATTTGACACATACGAAAACTTTCCCATTTAATCACCAGCCTTTGACATCAAAACTTGTCAATGAATAGAAAGAAATATGTTTAGGTTTAAGTTGAACAGCTTGAAATGAATCACACTCTGTGTCACCCGTAAGGCACTACTCAAACCTTATTCCAGGGGGTGACAATTTGGCGGTCCATAGGCCGGATGCATCACACACAGGCCAATGCCACCCCAGCTCCGTGAAGAGAAAAAAACATCACAAAATGTTACATGGTAGCTACATGACTCTACGAGTTTGACACCCGTGCCTTATTCTCTAACTTTGCAAACTCACATGTATTCTATTATGAGTTTGTATCATGTTGATGAGTAAAACAAGATTTAGGCAGAATTACAGAATGAAGCAGAAAGATATCTCCCATGAAGCTATCTTTGTGAAGAAGAACAGTGAAGAAGTTATTTTTTTTCTGCGTCCAGACTTTGCTCCCAATACTAATTCTTCCCACATTCATAAGATATACAGTAATAATTAATCAGCTTGTCTTGGACCAAATCAATATTTGCTGCTCTTTTCTTGAGGCAAGGATCAAGAAGCAGATTTGGAGATGTGACACAAATGGATGATAGACTTGATACATACTTTTGTTTGGCAAGTTTGAGGAAAGTCTAAATCTAAGAAAGCAATGGACATGCTGTATGGAAAACAAAGAAATAACTGGACTGTCCTTGGAATGGCTATGAACTAGAAATATAACAAGAGATTGGACATTGTTCAGAAAGGTACCAGGAGTTAAACCAAATATGATGGTAACTAACTAACTAACTAACTAACTAACTAACTAACTAACTAACTAACTAACTAACTAACTAACTGGCACAGCATAAAACAAGGAGGCAAATGGCATTTCATCACTCATCTATTATTTCTGGGATAATATGATAGAGTTACGAAGTGAGATAAACTAACTTTATGGATTTGTTCATCGACATAAGAAAGTTTGTTCACTTTTATGAATAATCCAAGTAATTTTGGGTTATTCATAAATAATCCAAACCTGGATTAGATTTTCTTTGGAATTTGTCAGTATTTTGGAATGCACATTTCTTTTACAATATTTACACTATTGTAACCAGTTTTCCTAAGGTTTCATTTGTTGTCAATTTTCCCAGACACACTTCATTTCCTGCATCATTTTTCCCTGTACATTTCTTTGTACAGTTTTTCTTCATATTCCCATTTTTCTTGTGAATCATGCCCAACACTTTTTCAAGAAGTTGAATACACAAATTTACTCCAGCATATAAAGCACAAGTTGGGTAAATTCAAAAATATGTCATACCAAGTGAAATTTTCCTTCAACACTGCATCCACTAAGAAGACTATTCTACCCTTCAAGGCAGATTGAACTGCACTGGAACCCGCTGACCTTGCATTGAAAAATCAGTGTAGCTTATAGAAAGTGACTGCTTGCATCTATGTTCACTTCTCAGGGCGAAACACCAAGTCAAATAATTCCTAATTCTATGACTAGCATTCAGCAGGCAGCACCTTAGGATTTATCCTTAGGGTTTATCATTAAATAAACCCTAGAATCCTAACATATTATCTTAAAAAATACCCTACACTTCTGGAATCCTGAACTGAAAATACAATGAAAAGTATAATCTTGGTTTCAGTAGGATTACCCTGTTTCCCTGAAAATAAGACCTCCCTGGATAATAAGCCCAATCGGGCTGTTGAGTGCATGCGCTAAAATAAGCCCTCCCCTGAAAGTAAGCCCTTCCTGAAAATATTACAACACAGCAGCAGCCATGAGGTGACCACGCTCGCCGCCTCCTGCAGCTCAAAAATAATAAGACCTCCCCAAAAATAAGGCCAAGGACTTATTTCGAGGCTCAACAGAAAATAAGACCCTGTCTTATTTTCAGGGAAATATGGTATTTCTACACATATGAATTTAAAATATAATTCCAAGCTTGTCTAAAACACCATGGCATAGCCTAAGGAACTGCAGTTACAAGTTGCAAAAATTATTTGAACATATCAAACTATACAATTTGGAATGCTACCCTCATGATCTTTGCATGGCTTGGAGCATTTAGCAGTCTTTATTCTTGTAAAAATTCCTATGCAGAATTTCTAACAGCTATTGATTAAATATAAAAATAACAGAAGTACCTATCTATCTGCATTTCCACACCTGTAAAATAGGAAACCATTTGCTGCAGTGATTGCAAATGCAGGTATTATAATGTAATACAAAGTGGAATATATGTAATAAATAGCATAGGAATATATAGCTGGGAAATTTGTTCATTGAGTAAAATAATTAGCTTGTTAACAAACAATTTGCTTGCTATAATAGCAACATTAATATATGTAGCAACTGAGTTTAAATATAAAATGAAAAGTGGAAATTCTCTTTGGTTTTGCCTATGTTGTCTTTAATCTCTTCAACAGATTATCTTCCATGTCATCGCTTGCACTGGCTACATCAAATGATTGGGTGCCTTACTTGATTTTTGTCACCAGGAATGCCCAGCTTGTAAAACAACTCTATCAGAGCAAAAATTTGAACTACTACATCAGTGCAATCAGCTTGGTGTTCATTCTAATAGCCAGTATTATTATTCTAGTCATTTTTTGATGCTGCAATAAAGGACACCAGCAATGACAAGGGTCAATTGAATTCTATATTGATGAAACCTAAACATAATGTATGCTTGCAGGATGCTACACGCTTTCAAATGTACCGTAAGCCAGAATTTGTCACAACAATCAGTTTTAGCTGTGACTTAGAAATGTTTGCCTGTAAAAAATGGCTGTAACCAAAGCTTGCTTTAAATGGGCCCCAAACTGTTACTTTGAAGAGCTTTATGATCTAAATTTTAAAAAATGCTTTACGAATCTATACTGGGCTTTTCTCTTTATTTTAGCTATAAAATGCATAGCTGGGAGAATAAAAGTTGACATGTGAATATAGTTTTATAGAAAACTGATCCATTCGTTATGAGATATTCTATTCTACTTGAGGGTTGTCATAAGTAAAATAAGCAATTAAAAGTAAAGTTTTGAATTTTTTATAGCAATCCCCATCCATCCAAATGACCATATAGAAATACATTGGATCTTAACAAATGACATGTAGATATAATGCAAATATAATGTACATTCCTGCTACTTATATACCCTTAATTTTATGTAATCTTTGGGATGTTATTATTTTTCTCACATAGTCTGTAATGGTGAAGTATTCTGTTGAATCAAGCATACAGTGATACACAGAATTTATGGTATTTCAAAAATTTGATTATATTTAACACATTAAATATAGAGTCATATCAACCATTTGATCAAGCCCCAGCAAATGGAAGTTAAGATTAATTTTGAATAGCTATTAGCTAATGCTCCACATTAATAACAGTTGACAGAATATATCAGTTGGAAGAAATCTATTTTGCTTGATTGGCATACAGTTATATTAGGAACTTTATTTTATTTTTAATATTCAGTTTTAGAGAGTTACTGAGATTCCGTTTGATCGACACTATCCAATAAAGGAATCTGGTTCAAAAAGCTGAAATGTATTTTATTAGTTATCCTTTCACTAGATTGACAGCTAATTTCAGCTGATTTATGCTTCAAGATTTCATGTTCTTAACTTGTTTTTTAGTTGGTTATGTATTTCTTCCATTTTACATAGTTTTACAGGATTTACACATAGTGCTTAGGCCTCTACTGCACTCTGCACTATCCTTACTCTGTTGCAGCTTAGTTTATTTTTATATGTACATAGGACCAGTCTTGGACCACAATAATAAATTTTGATATAATTTTTAAATTGATCTTTCCTTTTATGCGGTCTCCATTAGCTCCCTGCAGCAACCCAGGGAAAAAAAATCTAGCATTTCAATATTCCTAAGAACAAGTTCAGAGTCATCTTAAGTAAATTTCTGCTTGTATGCCATGGTCCCAGTCCATTAAGATCACATATGTAGCAAGAGTAGCATTAAACAACCCCTTTGGACCTTAACGCTCCTTTCTTGCTTGGAGTTTGCCAAAAACATATCAAAATATATTAACACAATGGTTCATCTAACACAGTAACAGTGCCTCCTGGAATTTGATACTGGATTTTCTAAGGAATAAGAATAGAAAGGAAGGAAAAGGCCTACTCTTCTACGATAATTAAATCAGTGATAGGTTTCACATTTTGTTACCACCAGTTCGCCCTGCGCGTGCCCGCTCAGCAGCAGTGGTGGGTTTAAAAAAATGTTCGAACCTACTCTGTGGGTGTGCCTTCCTTTGTGGGAGTGGCTTGCCGCCCATGTGACCAGATGGGAGTGGCTAGCCCCCCATGTGACCGGATATGAAGATGCCGATGACACTTGTCAGAACCACCTTAAATTACCTCACACACAGCACTGGCATGCATAAGAATATGATGTAAACTTGTTTTTTAAAAGGCATCTTTGGTTTGCGTTAAAACAACTTCAACACACGCAATGTTCTGATTGCACCACAAATGCAGTAGTCATCCTTACCTTTCACAGAGGCACTGAGTTTTATAAATATGAGCATGATAGTGTAGAATAATCATATCCAAGGACCAGTGGTGGGTTTCAAAAAATTTTGGAACCTCTTCTGTAGGTGTGGCCTGCTTTCCGGGTCCACTGGTGGAACCTCTTCTAACCGGTTTGGTAGATTTGATGAACCGGTTCTACCGAATAGGTGCAAACTGGTAGGAACCCACCTCTGAGGTGCAGGCACCTCTTCCACACATGCACACAGCCTTCCATGCATGTACTTTGTCACACACATGCCTTCTTCCCCAAACTTAAAAATGTGCCTGAATAGAACGGCATAGAGCCGGGGCAGGTAGGCAGGCCCACCAGTGATTTCTGCTACCAGTTCTAGCGAGCTGGTCTGAACTGGCTGAATACCACCTCTGAATTAAATTGTCTTTCCTTACACTTCCTTTCAAACTGCCTTGGCAACATATCCATTTTTCAGCATTTTTGGAACTGAGAATTGAGTTGTATCAGTGTTGTGAAATATCACTGTCCCCAAAATGAACATTTGCTCCCACAATTATGCTTCTTAGGAGAACAGTTGGTGGTAACAATTTGTATTGGTGTAGATAGATGAAGAATGCTAATATAAGGAACAAGGCTTAGAAGCTTATGAGCATCATTGGACAAGACAAACTGAAAACAAACTGCATCTATTTTGTAGGTTACTTAAATATAAGTCATTCATGTTATAGATGGAGAAGTTTAAAAAATAGTCATTTTTATCCTTTGACATTGGAGATTTAAATTTATTTGTTTAATATAAACAGTGGCAGCCCTGCCTCAGCTTGCACTTCTAAGTAAAAATGATCCATTTGGCTCCATTTGTTGCAAAAGGTACAGTTTTATTAGAAGTCAAGTGAATGAAGTCAAGTGAATGAAGCAAAGCCAGAACTGAAATTCGCTTGCCAAAATCCCCAAGGGAAAACCTTTCCCACATAGGCACTTCCCATTCCTGCTCCCCCATCATACAATCAATCTCCAGGAAGATGTTTTTGAAATGGCCACTCTGATTGTAGGCTGACTCACAGCTGCATTCTTCTCATCGTGAGGTGACCTTGAAACACTGTTTCAGAAAGTTATCTTCATTTTTGTAACTTTCACTTCCCCCCCAGCACTCCCCCTCCCCAACTCCCCAGGGTTCATGGCAATCTGTTACCAGCATGAGGTGACAGTTCTGACACACAGATTCAGGGATTTCCTAGCTTCCTGTTTCGAACTTTGAGAATAAGAACTGGTTAAATAATATAAAGCTTTTAAAGTTTTTTCTTTCCTGGAATCTTTGGCATATGATGGATGTATCAGAGATTATAATCTCCACTGCCATGTGTCATAGCTGTGCTAACTAAGGATAATGGATTTTTTAGTTTAGAAGAAAATTAAGGAATATTTATGTGTTTTCTATGTCTGCTACTTGTTTTTTTCTTTAATCCATACGTTATAATTTGTTATAATTTACTATGTAGTAGGCCATAATTTTATAGCAATTTCATTTGGAAATTTACCTGACCTGGGAACCAATAGTCATTATAAGCAATGCTTGGCAGTAGTTGATCTAGCATATTTTAGTAGAATAAGTATAAGAGGCTATAATGGCACATATTCCCACAGAATCATCAAGGCTCTTGCACTAATGCCCTCTTCCATGGAGCTGTATGATACATATGCGACTTCCACAGAACTGTATGATACATATGCTATCACAACCTCACGCATCCACACCATCTCCACACCATAATGCCAGGCAGAGAAATTCTATATTTTTCTCCAGCAGTTTTCAAGCTTCAAAGATAAAATTATTAATTCATACATTTTCCCCATATTTATAGACTTCTAGTTTTTATTAAAACTACCGTATTTTTGGACTATAAGACGTACCGGAGTATAAGACGCACCATGATTTTGAAGAGGTAATTTTTTTAAAAAAAGTGTTTGCACTCTGCAGGCCTCCCAAACCCGCTACACGCCTCATTTTTTGCAAAAAAAAAAAAAAAAAGGACATGCACAGCTTTGGGAGGCTCCTGCAAGCTGGGGTGGGGGCAAAAACTAGCAAAAAATGGCCTAGTTTTTTTGCTCTTTTTTTCCCTTCCCAATTCTTAGAGCACTTTGCAAGCCTCCCAAACCCTCTGCACGTCCATTTTTGCAAAGGCGATGGGATTTTGGTAGGCCAAAAATGCTGTATTCAGTGTATAAGATGCACCCAGATTTTCACCTTCTTTTTGAGGGAAAAAGGTGCGTCTTATACTCCAAAAATACAATAGTACAGGTGGTCCTCGATTTACAACCACAATTGAGTCCACAATTTCTGTTCCTAAGCAAGACAATTATTAAGTGAGCTTTGCTCCATTTCTTGCCACAGTTGTAAACAGAACCACTGCAATTGTTAAGTTAGCAACAGGGCTGTTAAGAGAATCTGGCTTCCCCATTGACTTTGCTTGTCAGGGGTCACAAAAGGTGGTCCCATGACCCTGGGACACTGAAACCGTCATAAACAAGCATCTGAATCCTGTTTCACCTGACTATGGGGATGCTGTGACAGTCATAAGTGTGAAAAATGATCATAAGTCACTTTTTCTGTTGTAACTTTGAATGGTCACTAAACAAACTGCTGTAAGTTGAGGATTACCTATAGTGGTTTTCAAAGCATGGTGTAGGATTAGCACTTGAAGCAACATCTGAAACATATAGTGTGTGATGTTGAACTGCACATGCTATTTCTATTTTAGAACATTCACAATAATCACTTTGTATTTTCCCTCAAGTTTGATGGATCCCAATAGACATTATCAGAAATGTTTTCCAAAGGGTCTGTCACCATCCCCTCCATAGTCTTTTACTGTACAGTAAAGCCCTTCTACTTTTTCTTGGATGTAGCTCTTTTTCCGATTCAGGGAAGTGCAAGATGATTTATGGAACTACTATCTGTTGTGCTCGGTTTTTCATATTAATCTGACAAATGTAGGATTTATGCTGTTCTTTGCTTTTCTCCCTTGATAACAGTTTGCAGGACCCTCAGAGTGCAAATCTTTTCAATGCCACTTTCTGAAATGTTTATCAGAACACATTTTTTTTTTATTAAGCAGGGCTTCCTGAATGGGACATGCACAATTTTTGTGGAAGGTAATGAAAGGAAATTATTATTACGGCCAAGGATTCTCGTGAAATTTGCTGCAGTGCTGCAAATGGTATGTGACTGTATCTTTATTGAGCTGAGTCTACTTAAGTGGATGAGAAAAATTGAACTAAGCAAACTTGTTACCGTAGTGTTTTCAATTTATTGACTTTGTTCGCAGCATATACAATAAAACAGATCATTGATTATATAGCTTTGTGCTCATTTAAGCTAAAAGGGATTTTATTTATTTATTTTATGTTCTTGTTTATTGGTCCTGATTCTTAAGAGATGAATCAGCTATATATCAGACAGGGCCAGCAATTGCCATTTTACTCACTGAAAAGGAATTCCACTATGTGATTTGTCCTAATTCCCATATGGAAATTTACCAAACTGTCAGCTGAATCTGAGCCACTAGACTAACCTGACTATTACAGTTGTTGTTGTTGTTGTTGTTGTTGTTCTTCTTCTTCTTCTTCTTCTTCTTCTTCTTCTTCTTCTTCTTCTTCTTCTTCTTCTTCTTCTTCTTCTTCTTCTTCTTCTTCTTCTTCTTCTTCTTTTCTCCTCCTCCTCCTCCTCCTCCTCCTCCTCCTCCTCCTCCTCCTCCTCCTCCTCTTCACAGTGCAGCAGATATTCAGACTGGATTTGGCATTTTTGCCTACCAATTGAGTCCTTCCCAAAGACCTGGGATAGGCAGATGTTGGTATTTGATGGTGTTAGTGTATTGTTGCAGGATATAAGCTGTTCTGAGTAAAGCTGCCTTTTGCAATTGACTGATCGTGAATTTGTCAATGCCAATGGTGATTTGGTTGTTTTTGAATTGCACCCAAGGCACTTAATACTATTTGTATTACATCTACTTTCTTTGGCTATAGTTGCTCTATTTCTATGAACGTCTTTGTATTTTGTAATTTTATCCAGTTCTTTCTCTTGTATTCTATTGTCTCCACGTAATAGTATCCACTATCTAGACATTTTTGTCTTTCTTAAGACTAAATTGTTAAGTCTAGTGTATTATGTGTTTGAATTCTAAAATTCAGATTACTTCAGCTTCTTCATTTTCTATTACTTTATCAATTTTATGATCCTACCAGTTCTCCCTTACAGGGAAATGATACTGTATTTCTTGCATTTCTCTGATGCTCCATTGTTGCTATTTTATTTGTAGTCAGTTGGTGCCAACTTTTGCAACAGCTAATTAGATGGTCCGTTGTTTCTTTAGCTTCTTTGCAAAGGTGGCATTTGTGCCTGGTATTGTCTTCTCACTCACCACTGCCACCTATCCCCGCCACCTGGAATGGGCTGAAAATCGGACGCATAAAGGCCGAAAATGGGGGGCGTGGAAGCTGAAAATGGAGGGCATGGAGGCAGAAAATGGGGCAAGTGGAGGAAGTAATAGGCAGCAGCGGCGATGGGCAATGGTGATCCCCAGCTGTGGAACAGCTGATAGGTGGTATTCTGTAAGGCAGATCCAACTGCAAATCATTTGCGTGTGCTAAATCAGGCTGTGCTGAAGCTGACCAGGCTGTTTGCTGCAAGGCAGGGGTGGGTTCCTGCTAGTTCTAATATCTTCTTTAGGAGAGGTTCCACAAATCTACAGTGCTGTTTAGAACTGGTTCCAGCTCCCGCCCTCTAGTGGTCATCCAGAGTTTTCCAGTAGCCCTACTATAAACACAAGAGTATACCAAATCTCTATTAATCTGTTCATGCCTCACCCTACATATTTTTAACCATCCTCTGTCAATGCTAAGGAAAAGAGGCAATTGGTATATTTGCATCATGTGAGGGGATAATGCAGCTACACACTTCATGATATCATCCTGCGAATGATGAAAATAATGTCATTTACGTCATGATTTTACAGATGTACATTGCATATATTGCACTGTAGTATCACCATAGCTTCCAGCAGATGTTTATGATCCATGGTGGCACAGTGGTTAGAATGCAGTATTGCAGGCTAATTCTGAAGACTGCCATAAGTTTGATTCTCAAAGTTGAGTCAGTCTTCCATCCTTCTTAGGTCAGTAAAATGAAGACCCAAATTGTTGTAGGCAATATGCTGACTTGGTAAGCACTATGAAGCAGTATATAAGTCTAAGTGCGATTGCTCTTATTAATCCCTTATCACTTCTCACTCCTTGTACTTATGAATTTACTCCAATCTTAATTCCCTTTAAAGCCCACTGATCAGTTCCTTGGCAATGAGCCAATCCACCTTTCACCTTTATCTTGGAAACTCCTTCCGGGCATCAAGCAATCTAATTTATACTTCCCAATTTCCCTCCCTTCCTTATTATGAAAAAATGTAACTAATCTTGGAAGCTACCAGGAGATAACTAAAAACACACATGCTCTCATATGATGACTGAAACCATGATTCAAAAACACAGTTATGAAAAATGGCTATATGATTTGTTTTTGGTTTGAAAGCTTGCATGTAACAGACATTTAGGAACAATAAACCACTCTTAGGATGAGTGAAACCTTTCACTTCACTTCACAATACAATACAATACACAATACAGTACACCATACAGTACACAATACACAATACACAATAAAATAAACAATACAACACACTACACACACTACACAAAACAATACACAATACACAATACAGCACACAATACACAAAACAATACACAGTACAGCACACAATGCACAAAGCGATACACAGAACAATACACACAATACAATACAATACACAATAGACAGTACAACACAAAAACAATACACACCACACCACACAACACACAAAACAATACACACCACACAGCACAATACACAGCAGACTGTTCAATGCACAAAAATACACGATGGACAATGCAATACACAAACATATACACACTACACAATGCAATACACAAAACAAAATACAGTGCACAATACAATACACAATACACAAGAGTTGGAAGGGAACTTGGAGATCTTCTAGTCCAACCCCTGCCTAGGCAGGAAACCCTATACCGTTTCAGACAAATGGCTATCCAACATCTTCTTAAAGACTTCCAGTGTGGGACTTCCAAAGTGTGGGACATTCACAACTTCTGGAGGCAAGTTATTCCATTGATTAATTGTTCTAACTGTCAGGAAATTTCTCCTCAGTTCTAAGTTGCTTTTCTCCTTTATTAGTTTCCACCCATTGCTTCTTGTTCTACCCCCAGGTGCCTTGGAGAATAGTTTGAACATTAGGAAAATATTTAAAAGAGTAGAATAGAATAGAATAACTTTCTGAACAGAACAGAACAGAATAGAACAGAACAACAGAGTTGGAAGGGACCTTGGAGGTCTTCTAGTTCAACCCCCTGCATAGGCAGGAAACCCTATACCAGTTCAGACAAATGATTGTCCAATTTCTTCATAAAAACTTCCAGTGTTGGGGCATTCACAACTTCTGGAGACAAGTTGTTCCACTGATTAATTGTTCTAACTGTCAGGAAATTTCTCCTTAGTTTTAGGTTGCTTCTCTCCTTGATTACTTTTCATTCATTGCTTCTTGTCATCACCTCAAGTGCTTTGGGAAATAGCTCAGCTCCCTCTTCTTTGTGGAAACCACTGAGATATTGGAACACTGCTATCATGTCTCCCCTAGTCCTTCTTTTCATCAA
The DNA here is from genome assembly GCF_051295495.1 of Thamnophis sirtalis. Classification (NCBI taxonomy): domain Eukaryota; kingdom Metazoa; phylum Chordata; class Lepidosauria; order Squamata; family Natricidae; genus Thamnophis; species Thamnophis sirtalis. The sequence continues at coordinate 98,734,700 of NW_028261383.1, forward strand.
ACTAGACAGACCCAGTTCCTGCAACCGTTCTTCATATGTTTTATTATCTTTGTTGCTCTTCTCTGCACTCTTTCTAGAGTCTCCACATTGTGGTGACCAAAACTGAACACAGTATTCCAAGTGTGGCCTTACCAAGGCATTATAAAGTGGTATTTGCACTTCACATGATCTTGATTCTATCCCTCTGTTTATGTAGCCTAGAACTGTGTTGGCTTTTTTGGCAGCTGCTGCACACTGCTGGCTCATATTTAAATAGTTGCCCACTAGGACTCCAAGATCCCTCTCACAGTTACTACTATTGTGTATTGTTTTGTGTATTGTTTTGTGTATTGTTTTGTGTATTGTTTTGTGTATTGTGTGTTGCGTATTGTGTATTGTGTGTTGCGTGTTGCATATTGCATATTGCATATTGAGTATTGCGTGTTGCATATTGCATATCGTATATTGTATATTGTATCGTGTTTTGTGTATTGCATATTGCGTATTGCATATTGCGTATTGCGTGTTGCACGTTGCGCGTTGCGTGTTGCAAATTGCATATTGCATATTGTATATTGTATCGTGTTTTGTGTTTTGTGTTTTGTGTTTTGTGTTTTGTGTTTTGTGTTTTGTGTTTTGTGTTTTGTGTTTTGTGTTTTGTGTTTTGTGTTTTGTGTTTTGTGTTTTGTGTTTTGTGTTTTGTGTTTTGTGTTTTGTGTTTTGTGTTTTGTGTTTTGTGTTTTGTGTTTTGTGTATTACGTATTACGTATTACGTATTACGTATTATGTATTGTGTGCGGCGTATGGTATTGTATTGTGTATTGTGTTATGTATTGCGTGTTGTGTTTGGTATTGCATTGTGTATTGTGTGTTGTGTTTTGTATTGTGTATTGTGCGCTGTGTTGTGTATTGTATTGTGTTTTGTGTATTGTGTATTGTGTATTGTGTATGGTGTATGGTATTGTATTGTGAAGTGAAAGGTTTCACTCATCCTAAGAGTGGTTTATTGTTTCTAAATGTCTGTTACCTGCAAGCTTTCAAACCAAAAACAAATCATATAGCCATTTTTCATAACTGTGTTTTTGAATCACGGTTTCAGTCATCATATGAGAGCATGTGTGTTTTTAGTTATCTCCTGGTAGCTTCCAAGATTCTCGTGGGTAGATCATAGGCATCAGAAATAGGAAATAATTGCCTGGAAATCAAACTCCTTTCCACATAAACATAAATTAATGCAAGCAAAATTCATAACTGAAATTAATATCTGAGAGTTTGATGAAATAGATAATCTTTTACTATCTTCTTAAAACACCAAGAACCAAATGTACCTTTTTAGGACATGCATTCCACTCTACTTGAGAACACAAAAGAGAACATCCCTTCCCATATAATCAAAAGTCAAATAACTAATGTGATACCTCTCTAGCTGATAGAAAGCACCAAATAGGTTTATAATGAGAAGAAAGCCATTCTCTAATAGAACTGGGCCATCAGTCTTTGGGGCTACCAAGGTGAACAACAGAACCTTAAATTGTGCTTAAGTAATTAGCAGCCAGTGCATATCTTTGAGGACACACATTAATGATCCCTACACTTTGCATAGATTAACAGGCTGGCCCTTGAATTTTGCAGTAATGTCAATTTCCAAGAACTGTCCAAGCTAAACTTCATGTAAAAAACAGGGAAGGACGAATGTGGAATGGTAACAATTTCACTGATTCTATTATAAACAGGACTTTGTTGAAGAAGCATGATGTGCATTCGTTTTTGTTTTTACATTCTTCAATGTTCTCAAAAAGGGAGAAAGGAATATCTACATCCAAGGGCCTCCTGCTGAATTAGATATGGATTTATTTATTTTGTAAGAGAGGATAATGGGTGAATAAATCTATCACTATAAATCAGGGGTGTCAAACTTGATTTCATTGAGGACCACATCAGAGTTTTATTTGACCTTGGGGGGGGGCAGGGGGGCATGGCCAGCTTGATGTCACTCATGTCGGGGGTGCCTGTGGTGGCCTGAGTATTCTGCCAGCAAAAACTGGCTTATTCCATTTTTGACTGCAAAAGCGTCCTGTAGCCTTCTGCCAGGAAAAAAAATGGAGGGGGGCTGCATGCAGCACCCACAGGTCCCCTTTTCAATAGGACAAACTGTTCGGAAGCAACTGAGAGATATATAATTTATTCATCCTTTATTGAGATGATTTGTTTCCCTGAAGGAATTTACGCCTCTCTATTAAATCAGAGTACTGGTAAATAAATGTATGCTGCCAGCATGAGAACAGAGGATATGATTAACTAGGAATCATCTTGGCTCCTGGTTGTGTGCTACACATGACTCTTGGAATAGATTTGCACATATGGAAAAGGCAGTAACATGGAAACATACCAGCATGGAGAGAGCAACAATTTTTCATCTTTGGTTTTCTTCAATATGCACAGTTATTGTATCTGGAACTGAAATGTAATCAATATTAATCTATCTAAATGCATACACATATATAAATACCTACTGTACATCAATATATACAGCATCTTTACTCCTGAATTTATGATGATTCCTCCTACAAAAAAGAGAAGATTAGACAGAGGGGGGAAATCACTCCCACCCTTACTACATTTCTGCAGCTGTAAATCAATCTTCCTAATTTGAAGATGAATTATTGAATGAAACATGGTATTTCTTTCAGGTACATTCAGCATGTTATCTCTCTTGCATATATATATTGAATAATATATAAACAAAGCTAGCATATGCATTGAATTTAGCACAAGGAACAAGTTTTATAAATCAAACAGTTAAATGTTTGGGTTTAGAAAATGATACACAAGAGTTTAGAACCTGGTAAGTTTCAGATGGGTCAACTACAACTGCCAGAAGTCTTAGCATGCACTATCTTGAAGCATGATTTAGGGCAGTAGTCACCAACCGGTGATCCGCAGACCACTGGTGGTCTACGAGAAAAATTTGGTGGTCTGCAGAAAATTTATTTGTATTTTTTATATTCCTCAAATTATGGCCAGAGACATTAATGAATGTTTGTGTTGTAGCCAGCTCAGGTGCTAGATTGGTCCCTGCAAATTCCATCTCTTGAGCCCAAAGTTTCATGTGCTGCTCTCTAAACCGCCAGGACTTGCAGTGATGGGATGGGGTCCTTCAGGCACTTAGCTTGGCCTCCTGTTTAGTAGATCTAGCCCTTCCCTTTGTCACAGGAGATCAAATGCATCAGTGAGCAGTGCACTTGTTAGGGAATGAAAACTAACAAGGATCAGCAAACAATGGAACTGAATGATTTCCTTAAGAATGTCATTCCTTCCTCTGTTTTCCTAGCACCAGCCAGTATTGTCGAAAATTGTGCTTTAATTTCACTTTTTCTCCTTTACAAGACATGTGCCTTATCTCCAGGAAATTTCTCAATAAGTAGTAGGGCACCTACTGGGTAGCGAGAGCCAGATGTAAGGGTGGCCCTTCTAGCAAAATGCCTGATGTCATTTATTAAGCCAGATGGTGTTGCACAAACCTTGGCAACCTTGGGGGGTTGGTACCACCTTTTCCTCCTCCAGGGTTGTTAAGCAAATCACTGCAGTTGTTAGATGAATCACGCAGTTGTTAAGCAAATCTGGTTTCCCCTATTGACTTCGTTTGTCAGGGGCCAGCTGGAAAGGTTGCAGATGGTAATCACTAGAACCCAGGATGTTGAAACTATCTTGTATACATGCTGGTTGCCAAGTGCCCAAATTTTCAATCATGTGACCAAGAGGATGCTTAGATGATCGTAAGTGGTAGCACCAGGTGTGTGTTACTTTTTTCAAACAGTGACTATATAAATGGACTGTTAATGAGGACTACTTGTAAAAGGAACCATGATCGGGAACAATTAAAATGAAAGAAGCTTGTTTTACTCATGGCCGACAAATCTGATTAGTTTCAAACTAATTGCAGCTAATTTTTAGATGACTTTTCTTATTTCTTAAGAGTATGGTGTCATAATTCATTAAAGAGGTCTAATTCTGGTTCTTGTTTTGAGCCATAATGCCTGGCTTCATATGTATTTCATGTCTTCTTGTTTTCTGGAGAAATATACCAAACTTGTATCATATTCAATATATTATAAAAGTACATGCATTTTTTTTAAAAAATGTGGAGGTTAAAAAAACTAAACAACCACCACAACAACAAAAAACCAGCTTAGATTTCTATGAACTGGGAAACTGACAGATTTTCCCCAGAAGCATTGTCAAATCATGTTTATATATTGCCAAGAAAATTAAATGGATGTTTTCATAATAACAGGAATAGAACTTGATTAGAAGGAAAGGTTGCAACTTAAGTTTTGATAACCACCCTAGATTCCAGTCTCCTTTTTTAAAATAGAATACCCCTTCCCTATGCTTTAGTATTGATACTAGTTGTAGTTGAGCAAAATCAGTGAGCTTTTGCTTTCTGATGTGATTTACCCACGGAAAATCTTCCATCCACTGCGGTTATTTGCTTTCAGTTGTGCCACTTGATATGATCTTGAGATGTATCGCTCAATGCAGCTGTGTGTTGCTCCCAGTGGTGGGTTGCTCATCCTGTTCCAACCAGTACGGTTGGAATGGGCCGGCAGCATCCTCATGAATGCGCACAGTTCATGCATATGTCTTAGCACCGGCGCAATGCTCCAGCTGCTTGTGGAGAATCGCGCAGGCGCTGTATGTGCCATGTGCCTGCGTGGAAGCACAAAAGCCTTCAAAGACCGGTAAGGAGCACGGGCGGACAGGTGGGCCCTTCGGCGTTCCTGGAAGTTATTTCCGGGTTCACCGACCAACCGGTCCGCGTGGACCACCACAGACCAGTTGAAACCCACCCCTGGTTACTCTTGATCTGAAAGCAAAAAGGGAGCAAGGCACAACTGTGGCCAGAAGGGTTTTTACATAATTTCATTTTCTGCACCAGTTTCACCCCTTGCTGGACTGTCAGCCACTACTTACAGTCATTGTGCTTTAGTCACTTCCTAAATGGATTTCAGCAACCTGGTCTACATGGGCCTGTCCTTGATGACCATCTGGAAGCTGCAGCTGGCCCAGAATACAACAGCACTGTCAGTTATGATCTTACCTTAATACATCCATGTTACATCTCTGTTCTGAGAGCTGCACTGTGAGGTTCTAGTATACTTCCAGGTGGAGTTCCAGGTTTTGATTGGCATCTATAAAGCCCTCCATGGCATGGGGCTTGGCTATTTGTTGGATCATCTCTCCCTGGTTGTTTCTACCATCCCACTAGGTCCAATAGGAAGTGCTCACTCTGGATCACTTAAATAAAAAGAACTTGATAATCTAGAAGTTAGAAGTTGCCTATCATAAAGGATTGAAGACCTGGTATGTTTTAGGTCCTGGAAGCTGGAAGGTGATATAGTCATATAACTTTTGTCAGGGCTTATCTTCAGGAACCACTCTTCATTTTACCCATCGCTAGTAATTGTTTTTAATTGCTTTAACTTCTTAGCCACTCAGAATAAAAACAGATACTTATTAAAGAAGAATCAAAGAAAAACTCCCTGATTTCTCCCTCCCATGAATCATTAAGCTGATTTTAGCCCCTGTGAATGTTTTCTGTTGTTTCTCCCTCTCTCTAGCCTTGGACATTCTACAGGATGATGAAATCCAAGCCGAAACCTGGTCACAGAAGGCTTCAAGAGAGGCTCACTCATTGTTTGCACAAACAATAACCTTCGATCCTACAGTCTGTTCCACTGGGCTGCACAAGAGACATCATTCAGATACTGTTAGTTTGCAGGGAATTAAGATGAAAAGAAAGAACGAAAGAGTGGCTTCTCACTAATGAGAGACAGTTGGAAGCCATTTAGGTAATTAACTGAATATACAGCATGTTATGAGCATTAGGAAAGTTAGCACACATTTTTTTAAAAAGACACATCCATCTTCCAAAGCGGTATCATTGTTCACTGCCTCTTTCCCTCATACATCTTAATGACACAAAATGAACCTATTAAACATGTTCTTTCCAACAAATCATAGGAGCAACCTGGATAGCTATATCTAGGTCAAGGAAAGAATAGGAAATAAAACCGTAGGAAACGTAAAGGCCAAATTGTTTAGCAGAGCTGTCTTCGGAAGTTTTCGGAAGGGTGTTTCTTTCATGTGGAGACCTGAGATAAGGCCCCTCCTGAAATATTTTGCAACATCCTCCTGTCCTCTTATTTCTCAGGGTGAAGCTCTTTACCTTGAGGCTGAGGGCTCTCTTTGGCAGTTTTGATAGCCAAAAGAGATTTGTGTGCAGACCCAAGGATGGGACCGACAAAGGACACGTTGCTGAAGGCCTCTTTAAATCCTGAATCAGTTCTGCATGACAGATCCCATCTGGGGACTAGTTATGGAATAATGATGCTGATGTGTCACACTGACTTCATCGCACAATAATATTATGGTTAAAGATGGTTCTTAGAGGCAAAAGGGGGAAGCGTTTAGAACAATTATTTCAAGCTTTATGCACATTGGCAACCAGGAAAAATCTAACAAAGACTCATCCCCAGGCATCAACACTTAGCTCTGATGAAATAAAGCATTTCTCTCACTATTTAAATTCAAATTGGAAGGATGCTATAGAAGCCAGAGTTTGTCATTGTTTCCAAGGCAGACGGATACACCAACATGAGAAAAGACTTCATATCCCAGCCTGTCCGTAATGGCACGAGCAAACACAAGCGGCCATGCTACAACAGTTCCAGTATCAAGGCAAACTCCTTGCTTTTGTCGGAAATGTCAGAAATTAAATTAGTCCTGAATAATCCACTATTGCTGCTCTATCTCTCATACTTAATTTTTTAGGGTAGTGATGCCCAGGTATTGGGTGGGAAAATATTCTCGCAAATACAACTTGCCCAGGTATTGGGTGGGAAAATATTCTCGCAAATACAACTTGCCCAGGTATTGGGTGGGAAAATATTCTCGCAAATACAACTTGGGGGATATTTGGGCACTTCATTTTAAAAAGGTAAATATGCTTTATGAAGCAGTTGCCATGCAATGATAATTTTAAGACTATGGCTAGCTGCCCAGGGATGGGCTTTTCAAAAGGTTGGACCATTACTGTAATGAGGCCTGTAGAGACTTTAGGGCAGTCTTAGCCTAAGATTCAGCCAGCTACGAAAACAGAGTCATGCCCCTCTGAGAGTTCAGACCAGCAGTCCTTGCCCTGTTTACAGAAACAGTTTAAATGGATTTCATGGAAACAAACTTTCCCCTGCCTGCAGCTAAACAGTCACTGCTTGGCTTGATTCATGGGACTGAGGGTAGATTTCATCAACTAAAGCATTTGGTCCTTATACTCAAGGGGGAATAGCATGCCTTACCATGCCAGTATCACTGTAGTTACTTTAAGCCCAGTTACAGCAAAAACTGCCCTGCAGATTTTCAGAAGTTTTCTTTTCCTATGTCAAGAAGCTTCAGATTGTTTGTATTATTATTATTATAGAACCAAGATTACATGAAGTGTAATATAATTTTATAATGCCTTGATAAGGCCACACTTGGAATACTGTAACCAGTTTTGGTTGACACGATATAAAAAAGATGTGGGAGCTCTAGAAAGAATGCAGAGAAGAAGAACAAAGATGATTAGGGGACTGGAGACTAAAATATATGAAGAACGGTTGCTGGAATTGGGTATGTCTCATTTAATGAAAAGAAGGACTAGGGGAGACATGATAGCAGTGTTCCAATATCTCAGGGGCTGCCACAACGAAGAGGGAGCTGAGCTATTCCTCAAAGCACTTGAGGTGAGGACAAGAAGCAATGAATGGAAACTAATCAAGGAGTGAAGCAACCTAAAACTAAGGAGAAATTTCCTGACAGTTAGAACAATTAATCAGTGGAACAACTTGTATCCAGAAGTTGTGAATGCCCCAACACTGGACGTTTTTATGAAGAAATTGGACAATCATTTGTCTGAACTCTGAACTGGTATAGGGTTTCCTGCCTATGCAGGGGGTTGAACTAGAAGACCTCCAAGGTCCCTTCCAACTTTGTTGTTCTGTTCTATTCTGTTACATTCTGTTCAGAAAGTTATTCTATTCTATTCTATTCTATTCTATTCTATTCTTTTAAATATTTTCCTAATGTTCTTTTGGTGATGTTTTGAGGTTTATTCAATCATTAGACATGGTGATGGTCTGATACAGCTGTGATGTTGGGCTCTAACTTGCTGAATTCAGAGCTACCCTCCTTCCTTACCTGAAAATGTCCAGTGTGTGGTGTTCCCCAACAAAGACAATTCTTGGGACTGCATAGAAGTGCAGGAGATGAGAAAGTGGAGTAAGGCTTGTACAAACCATTAAACCATTTACACATACACCCTAGGCTAACATAACCGAAGGCTGGAGATGGACAAGAATGTCATCCTTTATCCATGATAAATTCATCACATTTTTTTTCTTTTTAAAGAAAAATCCTACTTCTCTTTCATCATACTGAATAAAAATTAATTGTAGAAATGTAGGAGAAATATCTAGCACTTTATGAGTTTTCAATTCTACCTCCTAAAGAGAGTAACAATATGCACTGAGGAGTCTAATCTATCGAAGGAGGCATTTCCAAAGATGTACACTCTTGAAAATTAGAGTTTTAAATCATGAAAAGAGCTTTGATGGGTAGGCTGCTGACAGCCATACAGGTAATCCTCAATTTACAACCATTCGTTTAGTGACCATTTGAAGTTACAACAACACTGAAAAAAATGACTCATGGTTGTTCTCAGCATCCCTGTGGTCACATGATCAAAATTCAGATGCTTGGTAACAGACTCATCTTTATGATGGTTGCAGTGTCCCTGTGTCATGTGACAATCTTTTGCAAAATTAAAGGGAAGCCAGATTCACTTTACAACCGTGTTCCAAACTCAACAACTGCAGTGATTTTCTTGAAAAGTGTGCCAAGAACGATGGTAAAATGCGCCAAAACTCACTTAACAAATGTCTCACTTAGCAATATAAATCTTGGGCTCAACTATGGTCATAAGTCAAGGACTAGCTGTATGTAGTATAGGTGGGGTACAGTAGAAATAAGGAGACAAAAATGACATGCTTGTTGGCATTTTCCTCCATGCTTCATATTTTTTATATTAGAACAAAGATGGGTCCCTGGTGATTGACCTCTTATTGACTAAAATCTCTAGGGTATGGTGCTCTAATCTATGAAAGAGCATCTCAAATGCCTTAGGAAAGATACAGAGGATTGTTCAGAAAGTTACTAGATAGTTCTCTTATGTCCCAGCAAATCGTTGAAATTCAAATCATCAGTTCAGAAAAAAACTCTAAAGGGGAAAATGGATATTGGACAAAAGAGATTTTAAATCCCCCCCCCAATCTTAATTCACATCTTTAATCCAGACTACTAAACCTTTATTCCTAAAATATATAAATATTTGTAACTCTATTATTTAGACTTTTTTGAATCAACTTCCTGAACTCTTGTTTGTTTTCTTCACTGCCTGTGAGCCTTGGAAGAGGATTGTTTGGGAAAACGGAATTCAAAATGTCCAGAGGCAGCCCAAACCTCTGAACTGCACTGAAGGAGGAAAATATATATTTGAAATAATGCAAACTTGTTTTATTCTTTTTTTTTTTAAAGAAAAATGAGAAATGCATTATGGGTACTAAATCAGAATATATTCATAAATATTTGAATAGCAAAGATGCAGATGTCCATAGCAAATTAATGCATCTTTAATAAGTCAGGATTAGATGGTCAGAAGGTACTTTGCTCTTCAGGAAAACGGCATTGTTTCTAAGTAGAAAGCCCTGAACAACTCTTTTTCTGCTGGATGCTTAAAATGACTCTTGTGAGAAGCCCTCCATGCTTGCTGTACAGTTCACATACATCTCCATGTGGCAGAGGATGACATCTAACTGAAGGACCTCAATTCCAGACACAGTATTCCAGGGTAAGCTCAGCAGTGTTTATAACAGGGATGTCAAACTCAAGACCCGCAGACCAGATCCAGTGCCTCTGCCGGCAAAATGGGCTATGTGAGGGTGTATCCAGCCTCCTGCAGCTTTCTGTTGGCCAAAAACAGGCTGCACGGAGATCTCCCCCATGCCCCATTTTGGCTGGCAAAGTGCTGCAGGAAGCATCCATTCCATCTGCCACCACCCCTCCCCTTGCTTCGCCCTCTGGCCCTCAAAGAAATCCAGTTTGACAGCTCTGCCTTATAATATTTATAATATACACCTATACCTGAACAGAAATGTCTCAGATCTTTACATAGGACATTCAGGGATTGGATTTCTTTCTTCTCTGCTTTAATAATTTCCATTATTATTTTAATAAATAGCAAAGGGGTGAATAGAAAATTGATTTTGGAAAGTTATAAATGGTTTTGAGGCCAGGTGGACTTGAAATAAGATTTTGAGATTAATTACAAGAACACTTCCTCAGAGTTGTTTATATATTAAGATTTTGAAACTAACTGTAAGACACATTCCATGGGAAAATATTGTTGATTAGAAGCAAAAAATAAAAGTGAGCATTAGAGGTTACCTAGAGGGAACCAGAAAGAACTAAAGATTATAAGTAAAGGAGCAGAGAGCTATTACTATAGAATGAGCAATATTATCTGACTGTGGAAGAATTTAAGAATATTTGGGACAACACAGAGAGAAATTACTCCCAAGAATGTCTGCTTTTATAAAAATGGATTCAAAATAAGTTATGGAAAAGGAATAGCTCTTACTAGATAAAAGAAAGACTGTGGCTGATTTGAATGTGGATCTGAAAATGGATTTCAAAAAGTCAGACTACAAGAATGATATGGCAAATTGTGTTAAGATGGATTTACAAATGAACCTGGCTGATGTTTTAATAATTAAAGGACACATATAAATAATAACATATATAAAATATATATGTTGTTATTTCTGGTAATCCTTAATGGACTTTTACAACATTCATTAGGACTGAATGTTGAGACTTTATAACTTGGTTATAGCTAAAGGATGGAATATGGGAAGAAGAGATCATTTGCTTCATTTTTTTAAAAAAAGGTGATGTTATTAAAACTTTATGTTTGTGTTTATTTCTTTATAAATTTGTTTTCTTTTTTATTATGATACTATTTTTTATTTTTCCTTCTTTTTTATACACTTATTTTTCTTCTTATTCTTTTTCTTTTTATTCCTTTTTTAAAGCTTGTATTCATATTCTTTATTTTTATTCTTGCCGTTGTAATTCTTAATCAAATTACTACAGGAAAGGTAGCATAATCTTGCAGTTTGAGGACATTTCAAAGCAACTGTTTCAGTTGGTTAGATCAGAAGCAAAGGAAATTAAAAAAAACACCAGTGGTTTTAGGAACTGAAGATCCACATCTTAAATGGTCTGATGTTTCAGTAGAATGATTAAATGTTACTCATGTTTAAAATGTTAGGAAAAGAATTTCAAATGGATGCAAATCAGATTGCCTGAAATCTTGCTGCCAAGAAACAGATGTCTTAATATGCTCAGGATGTAGGAAACTCTGACCTTTTTTCCTTTGGGCAAGAGAAGGGCTGTGAATTGTGGCCATGTTCAACAATTCATTCACGTCTATAACCTTCACAAATAAGACTCCTGGCTGTTTGCTTATATTAAATACCTGATTTACTGAAATGGAAGTTCCAGGACTTAAATAATTCATTAAAATGCCTTTTGGATTCTAATTGAAAGACCAGAATCGTCTTCGACAATGAGGATTCTCTAGTTTTTTTCCTTTGAGCAATAGGAAAGCCATTTAGGATTTTCTTTTTATGATGGAAATGGGTGAGTAATAAATGTCTTGCTGGATTTCCTTGACAATAATACTAAGGGAGACATTCAGAAATGGAAACATGTTAATGTTATAAATGAAGCAGTGGTGGGTTCTGGATCCTGTTCCAACTGGTACGGTTGGAACGGGCCCGACGTCACCCACATGGCACATGCATACGTCATACTTGCCTGCAACGCTTCTGTAACCATCCGCGAAGCTCCAGCATTGCGCAGGTGCCATACGTGCCATGCTTGTCCGCAGAAGCGCCAAAGGCTTAAAGAACAGGTAAGGAGCTTGGGTGGGCAGGTAGGCCCTCCTGAGCACCGTACTGGAACAGTACCTGGTGCTCCTGACAGGCTCCAGTATGCCTGTACCGGGGCGTACCGCCTGAAACCCACCACTGAAATGAAGGCAGTAGAGAGTTTCATAGATTGTTTAGAAAGCCCTTAAAATACAATATCATCATCATCATCATTCATCATCATCATCATCATCATCATCATCATCATCATCATCATCATCATCATTTTAGCTACTGCATGTTTCCAACCAAACAGTCCTGAGATTTCTTTTGCCAATACCTGCTGATGTCGTCGATCCATCTTTTTTTAGGTCTCTTTCCTGAATGCATTTTAACAAGTGGAAGCCATTCTATGACTGACTTGGTCCACCTGACATCAGTTCTTCTTACTATGTGGCCAGCCCATTTCCATTTCAATTCTTTCACTCTCTTGATGCTATTGAATACTTTCATTTGTTCCCTAATCCATGTGCAGGTCTTTCTATCTTTTTTTGTAATGCTGAGCATGTATCTTTCCATGACTCTTTGTGCCACTCATAACTTTTATATCGATTGTGAGGTTAGTTTCTGTGTCAATTGTGAGTCTTTGTATTAATTGCGAGATACATTTTCACTGGGATATGTTAGAGCAGGTAGCACACACTGATCAAAAACATTTCTCTTCAGGCATAGAGGGAGGTTGCTCTTGAAAACCACATTTAACATGCGAACTACATTTAACACACCATTCAATTTTCTTTATTGTATCACCTCCCATTGAGATCCATTAGTCGAGGTATATGTAGTGGTTTACTACATCTAGTTCTACTCCAGATATATTTTCTTTCTTTCTTTGGTGAATGTATTAAACATAATCTGGCTCTTTTTCAGGTTTATTTTTAAGCCAAATGGTTCTCCTGCATTTTATGCAGCTCTCGTATGTGTCTGTGAGACGAGAACAACAACATCTGCAAATCTTAAGTGATTTAAATGGGTGTCCTTGACTTTTATTCCATCTTTTGCCCTTAAGTTTGTGGAATACTTCTTCAAGGCTAGCTGAGAAAAGGGTTGGTGATATTGTATTACCTTGTTATATGCCTTGTTCTATGTTGACTTCCACTTTAAGATCATTAAGGCAAATCATCACCATTGTTTTTCATATATTGATTGTAGTAAGTTTATGTAATCAGTGTCTACACCTTGGTTGAGCAATGTCTTAATTATTGCTTGCTGGAATACTGAGTCAAATGCCTTTTTGTAGTCAATGAAAGCCATGCACAGGGGCATGGTGTACTCATTGTGCCTTTCAATCACTTGCAGAATAATCTGAATGTGATGCATATACACATTATATTTAACCATGTTTACTTCTTAAATGATACCCACAATTGTTTTTTCTTCTTCTGTTTCTGAATTTATAATCTTCAGGATGTGATTCCCAGGTTGATAGTGAGCACTCTATTTTTCACTGTAAAGTGTTGAGCAAATTCTCTCAAACCAAAATAATGCATGTTCCTAATTTCCCTAACCTGCTTTGATGATGATTTATAGATTAATTTTATCTGTGAAGAAAGATCTGCCCAATAGATAATCTAATTGTTCTGAGCAGAAGTGATTCCCCCCCCCCCCCCGGCAACTGCACTATTTTTGCATTTTAAGGGAGAAATTAGTCTTTTTTAAAAAAATGATGTTCTGACCCCCCCCCCCTCCGACCTGCGAATCACCCAGACACAGGCTTGGCTGTTTGCCCCTCTTTAATCATGGAGTTATCGACTCCTTTGGCTGAAGGCCCAGATAAGACTCACTTGCAAGAATAGTTGGCAGCAACCCAAAATCCAACTGGCACGGATACAAGACAGACAGAGTTTTCCAATACTGTTTCAAGCAGTTGTGTCCTGCAAATGTCCCCTCCCAACTTCTCCACATATACTCTCTTGGGAGGGGCCCAGCCACAACCACCTGGGCTTAATTATCATCTCTGAGTCTGCCTCTGGAGATGCTGCTTCCGTTTCTCCACCCTTCTTAATCTTGCGTCAGGGACAAACTGTCTTTCATCCCCCCCACTGCTCCATGCCTCAGGTGCCTCCTGGTGGCCAAGCAGCCTGTCTGGTCCCTGCTCTAAGTCTGAACCCTGCCCAGGGTCCTCCACATCTTCCCTGGCAGACTCATATGGTTCCTTGCTATCCGAGTCCATCAGCAGCTCAACTGGATCCTGCTGGGCCACAACAAATGATGATCAATATTTATGTTTGATAGAATGTTAGAATTAATATGGAGTGATTATTGCTACTTATATTTAAGAAATTCATCTTACAACTGCCTAAATGGTACACATCTACAACTGATCTACAACCAATCAATATTCTTGATTTTTAATAGAATTCCCAAATGAAATTCCCTCTTCTCACCATCTGTTTGCAATGCTTTATTGCCATATGTGCATTCTCTCCATGGAAATACAAGTGTTCCATTGAGGATTGTTTAGTTATTGAACATCATGACAATATTATGAAAATATACATGAACTAGAAATTGTGCCAAAAGTTCGGATTTGAGTACAGCAAAAACCACTGGGACCATCAGATTGAGAAGGTTTTAGAGAATGAGAAAGGCAAAACCTTGTGGGACTTCAGAATCCAAACTGACAGGCACTTGGCCCACAACACACCTGACATAATAATTTAAAAGAAAAAAGTATGGTTCATTGATATTGCAATACCTGGAGATGCACGAATTGAAGTTAAACAGCAAGAAAAAATTACAAAATACCAGGACTTGCAAATTGAAGTTGAATGACTGTGGAAAAAGAAATCATTTGTTGTTCCAATTGTAATTGGAGCCCTTGGAGCAATACCCAAAGGGCCACCTTGCTATTTGAAAATTCTAAATTCACCTGACTTGAACATTCTGACTCTACAAAAAACCACCCTACTTGGAAAAGCTTATATCCTCCGATGTTACCTTAACAGTTCCTAGGTCCTTGGTTAGGACGCGAGCTGTTGAGCTACGAACCAGCCCCAAAGGCTGTGAATCTCACCAAAGTGTAATAATAATAATAATAATAATAATAATAATAATAATAATAATAATAATAATAATAATAATAATAATAATAATAATGACGTCCTAGGCCCCTGGGTGGGGCCCGACTAGTAACCAATGCCAAATCCGGCGAAACAACTGGCCGCTGTGATACAATTGTATAATAATAATAATAATAATAATAATAATAATAATAATAATAATAATAACAACAACAACAACAACAACAACAACAACAACAACAACAACTACTTCGCTGTTGCCAGTCCCAAGCCCGGATGAGAAAGGAGGAGGGTTGGGGTCAGGTTGGCATCTGGTCCTGTAAAAACAAACCTGCCAACCCATACAATATGGTGAAAAAAAGAAATAAGAATTCCATACCGCATCAGTCGTCACGCGGGTTAACAAGGGCCACGGCAGATGTTGGGGTCCCTGGACATCCGTCAACAAGTGGGCTACAAGTGGACCAGCCAACAAAAAGACAAAAATATAGTGCAGATGAAAACCGTGCCATAATAGCCTGTTACTACAACTCAGAGCCAGAAAAAAGAGGTTACTTAAAGCGAATGTATGAATTATGGAAACAACAATATCCAGATTCAAATGTTAGTGAACAACGACTAGCAGATCAAAGGCGATTTATTATACGGAATAAAGTGTTTAGTGAAGTTGAACATGAGGAAATTCAGGCAAATTGCAAAACCCAAAAAACAATATCACAAGCGGAAATAACTGATATTCAAGACACAACTAAAGACATTATAGTAGAACTCCCAGAAGAAGCTCTCGGGGAGGAAATAACATCACCACCACTAGAACCAGTTATCACTGAACCAACTGATGAACTAACTCAAAAACAAAAAGAATTGAAGGATAAGATCATGGAGCATTTTCTGCTTAATGAGGAAAGGCAACGTTTACCATCACTAAAAACTGTGCCTAAGAAAATTTTGGCCCCTATCATGAAAATGGTTAATGCAGTGTTTTCAACAATTGAACCGGGATCCATCTTGGAAACAAACCAGTTAATGTACAGAGCAGCTGTAATAGTCACTAATGAACTAGGCATTAAAATTAAAGTACCTAGTCACACAAAAGAAAAAGCATCAAAGCCAAAGTGGAAAATCCATTTAGAACAAAAAATCAAAAAATTAAGGGCAGATGCTAGTAACTTAAAGAACATGCATGAGCAACGGCTCAAAAACAAAAAAAATCATAGATCGGCTAATCAGAAGATATAGATTGGATACAAGAAACATCAATGAAGCTGTAGAGATTGTAAAACAGCAGATAACAGCAACAACTAGAAAAATTGAAAGATATGAGGCACGAATCATCCAATATAAACAAAATCAGCAATTTCGATCAGACCAATGGCGTTTTTATCAAAGTCTTAATGTGAATGGTGACACCAAAAGTGAAAAACCAGAAAAGCAGGCCACAGTTGAATTCTGGAAAGAATTGTGGGAAAATGCAAAGGATTACAACAAGAAAGCAAAGTGGATACATGACTTTGAGAAAAGCATTGGCAACAAACAAATGCAAGTATTAGAAATAACAACTGAGATGGTCAAAAATCGAGTTAAAAAGGTAAAGAATTGGACATCACCTGGAAAGGACCAATTACATGGTTTCTGGCTCAAATATCTGACCAGTTTACATGCAATATTGGCCAGGCAACTGAATGAAATTTTACGAAAGGGCCAAATTGATGAATGGTTGACAACTGGAAAAACATACTTGATTCAGAAAGATGCAACTAAAGGAACAACACCTGAAAACTACAGACCAATAACATGCTTGCCAACAACCTTCAAATTACTCACAGGCATTATTGCAGATAACATGATGGATTATTTGCAAACAAACAACATCTTGCCAGTAGAGCAAAAAGGCAACAAAAGAAGGAGCAGGGGCACAAAAGATCAGCTTCTAATTGATAAAATGATATTAGAAAATTGTAAGAACAGAAAAATGAACTTGAATATGGTCTGGATTGATACAAAAAGGCATTTGACTCACTGCCACATAGTTGGATCATAAAATGCTTAGAAACAACTGGCATTAGCAAAAATATTACATCCTTTACTGAAAAGGCGATGAAACAATGGAGAACTGAGCTGGAAGTAGGGAATGAGATCTACGGAATGGTTAATATCAAGCGAGGAATTTTCCAGGGTGATTCACTTTCACCTCTTCTCTTCATCATCGCAATGATCCCACTATCAGTAATCTTAAAAAAAATGAAATTAGGCTACCAAACAGCCAAAAAAGCTGAAAAAATTTCGCATTTACTATATATGGATGATTTGAAACTCTATGGAAAGTCAGAAATAGAAATCCAATCATTGACAAACACAGTCCGAGTATTCAGCACCGATATTTCAATGCAGTTTGGTATGGAAAAATGTGCCACTGTATCCATAAAAAGAGGCAAAATCACTGCATGTGAGGGAATTGAAATGCCCAATGGCCAACTAATTAAATGCAACGAAAATGAAGCCTACAAATACTTAGGCATTCTGCAGTTGGATAACATCAAGCATGGAGAAGTAAAAACTATTGTCAGGCGAGAGTACACTAACAGAGTTAGGAAAATTTTGAAATCTAAATTGAATGGTGGAAACACAATCAAGGCCATAAATACCTGGGCAATACCAGTTATAAGATACACAGCTGATATAGTTAACTGGACACAAGCTGATTTGGACCTTTTGGACCGAAAAACCAGGAAACTAATGACAATGCACTACAGTTTACATCCACGTGGTGATACTGATAGACTCTACCTGCCCCGAAAATCAGGTGGCAGAGGATTATTACAAGTGAAGCAAACAGTTGAAGAAGAAAAACATGCACTGGCTGATTATTTAAAAGAAAGTCAAGAACATCTATTAATCGAAGTAAAGAACAAAAATCTACTGAAGGCCCAACAGAAGAAACAAGAATACAGAAAACATGTGATAAAATCAAGAATGGAGAGTTGACAGAACAAAGCACTGCATGGCCAATTTCTGGAAAAAATAAAAGATAAAGTGGACAGTGAACAAACTTGGTTATGGTTAAAAACAGGTGCATTAAAGAAAGAAACAGAGTCACTAATCCTGGCTGCGCAAGAACAAGCTATCCGCACAAATGCCATCAAGGCCAAAATCGAAAAATCCTCTGATGATGCCAAATGCAGACTTTGCAAAGAAGCTGATGAAACTGTTGGTCACATACTCAGCTGCTGTAAAAAAAATCGCGCAGAATGATTATAAATTGCGGCACAATTCAGTAGCACAAATGATCCATTGGAATTTGTGCAAAAATTATAATATTAAAACAGCAACAAACTGGTGGGAACATCAGCCTGAAAAAGTCACCGAAAATCAGATGGTCAAGATCTTGTGGGATTTCCGTATACAAACCGACAAAATACTGGCGCATAATACACCAGACATCACACTGGTTGAGAAAAATAAGGTCACAATCATAGACATCGCAATACCAGGTGATAGCAGGGTCGCCGAGAAGGAACATGAAAAAATCGCAAGGTACCAGGACTTAAAAATTGAAATTCAACAACTATGGCACAAACCAGCAGTGGTAATTCCAGTGGTAATTGGCACACAGGGTGCTATTCCAAAAGCACTCGAATTACATTTAAAACAGTTAAAAATTGACAAAATCACCATCAGTCAAATGCAAAATGCCACACTGCTTGGATCCACATGTATATTACAAAAATATGTTACGACGTCTTAGGCTCCTGGGTGGGGCCCGACTAGTAATCAATGCCAAATCCAGCAAATATTCCAAAAGCACTCGAATTACAAATATATCCAGCAAAATATATACATATATACAAATATATATATAAAATATATACAAATATATCCAGCAAATATTCCAAAAGCACTCGAATTACAAATATATCCAGCAAAATATATACATATATACAAATATATATATAAAATATATACAAATATATCCAGCAAATATTCCAAAAGCACTCGAATTGCAAATATATTCCAAAAGCACTCGAATTACATTTAAAACAGTTAAAAATTGACAAAATCAGCATCCGTCAAATGCAAAATGCCACACTGCTTGGATCCGCACGTATATTACAAAAATATGTTATGACGTCTTAGGCTCCTGGGTGGGGCCCGACTAGTAATCAATGCCAAATCCAGCAAAACAACTGGCCGCTGTGATACAATTGTGTGGTTGTGATATTAATAATATTAATAATGTTAATAATATTAATAATGTTAATAATATTAATAATGTTAATAATATTAATAATAATGTTAATATTAGTGATGGTGTTATTATTAATATTAATAATAATATTATTAATATTATTAATGATGATATTAATGATATTAGCAATATTAATAATATTATTAATATTGGTGATGGTATTATTATTAATAATAATAATATTAATAATATTATTAATATTAATAATAATAATACACTGAGCGTATCTCATATTGAATTGGTATATGAGTTCCATGAAAGAGTAGGAAAATTTTCCCCTAATTCTGTAATATAGCAAGATGGGTGACATATAAATTGAATGAATGAATGAATGAATGAATGAATGAATGAATGAATGAATGAATGGATGGATGGATGGATGGATGGATGGATAAAATAAACTAGAATTAGAGGCTAATAACAAATGATAATGTCTTTTGCAGGAACAGCTTAAGTAAGATCAGAATAGAAGTTGTGCTTGCACTGATTCATACCACTGATCCATTAAGCTCATTGTTGTCTATGATGAAGGGTCCCAGCTTCTAGAATTTCCAACCAAAGCCTTCCCCAACCCTACCTACAGTGGTAACTGATGGCCCAAAGCACTATGGGAAATTAGTTTGAGCGATGCATGATGCTGTAGGGTCATAAAGCTACACATCCCACCATGAAGGATGGCTACTTATTTATTTATAAATAAACATGTACCTAATTTAAATTTTGAACAGACTAATATTAGAGAAAGCCTTCTGAAGCTATATAGAAGAGAACTAAATTTAAGGGTCTGACAAGAAATCATCAGTTATATAGATGAATGTAAGTATCCATTTCCTTAAGGCTACAGAAACCCATCTATAGTTTTAGAGTTGGATAATATAGTTTAGTCTTTGTTCCTAGAGTCATTTTAGAAGTCTTAACATTACATATTATAATGACAATAATAGATTAATGAGATTAAGATTATATTATATTAATAAATAGAATATTTGTAGCTCTGGGTAGAAATGAGGGGTCCATAGTGTGCTCTGAGATTGGTTGTTTTCTTGCAGATATCACTGATGTCTGTAACATCATCAGTGCTAGTCAAGTACAGATGTAAACAACCATCTCAGAGAGCATGAAGGATTCCTCCTATTAGAATACTTGTCTCCTTCCGTCTAAGAATATTCTACCTTGTAGTTACCTCATTTAGCTGATATCAGAAAGCAAAAGTAATTGTGAAACTCTCTGGAAAAACTGCTTCTCCCACAGTTCATTTGTGTTTTTGTCCCTGGAGTGAAGTTTGTGGTGTGAAGATTAATAGGAAAAAGGTCTGGAAGAAGGTTCTGGGAGTCAGGAGAATTTTTCCGGACTCCTCAGATACAAAGATACAATCTTTCAGGTTTTTTTCAAAGTTCTGACATCATTTTCAAAATAGTTCAAATTACCATGTGCTCTATGGTTATGGGAAGGCTGGTGGAAGACTTTGTCTGGCAGTCTGCCCATAACCATAGAAAACACTCCTAGAGTGCCACTGCTGGAAGAATCGGAAGCCAAGTTCCGGAGTTTGGAAGCCAGAGAAGAAATTTTGCTTGGAGTTCAGCGGCAGCTTTAAGGGCATGGTGAGGCTGGGAGGCATGCAAGCTGGGGACAGAGCAGGCGCTCGTGCAACCCCCCCCTCTCCAGCCGGGCAGAGCTCCATGCACTGACCTAGGGGTTATCCTGAATGTGCCAAGCCATGGCAGCTGGGGAGCGGGCAGAGCGCCACATGGCTTGGCACCTTAGGGATACTCCCTAGCAGTGGTGGGTTTCAAAAATTTTTGGAAGATTTTTACTCTTCTGTAGGTGTGGCCTGCTTTCCGGGTCCACTGGTGGAACCTCTTCTAACTGGTTCGGTAGATTTGACGAACCGGTTCTACTGAATAGGTGCAAACTGGTAGGAACCCACCTCTGCTCCCTAGGTCAGTGAATGGTGCTCTGCCCGGCTGGAGAGGGAGTTTTCCAGGTGGCTGCTCATGAGCATAGTCACCTCATGGCTGCTTCGAACCTGAGGCTGTGCCCGGTTCTTTGGGAGCCCATTCGCAAGGGCGCAGCCGCCTGGAAACACCCCCCTCCAGCCAGGCAGAATGCCACTCCCCAACCTAGCGGTATTCTGAAGGTGCCAAGCAACATGAGTGCCTTTCTTCCCCCTCCTCTCTTTTGGCATGGGCTCTCTGAAGGGGGAGGGAAAATCCCTCCCAAGACCTTGCTTGTCCTGGCAGCACCCTGGTGATAGCAGCTGAGTGAGGGAAGAAGGAATTCTCGGAGTTGAAGTCCATAACTGGACTTCCTGCCTGAAGCCTAGAACTGACTGCCCGGGATTGTGTTTCAGCCACCACAACCACTTCTATTGCTGCTGCACTGCAGCCACCAGAGACTCCTTCCTCGCTGCTACTTTGTTTCAGGCTGAGAAGCAGAAAAAAAGAGCAGTTCCACTCTCCCCTCTCACTTCCCTCAGCCTACGTGCTATTCGGGAGGTGGGGGGAAAATGCTCCTTGGCTGCCCCTCCAGGAGGACCACCATGTATCCTCCACGGATGGGAGGTTGAAGGGGTGACCGCAGGTAAAGAGCTCCGAGGGGTTTTGGCAATATGAGAGAAAGACTTCAAAGTCAGTAGAGGTGGTTGGTGTGCTGTTCCAACTTTCCCCAGGTGCAAAATGCTTTAAAAAATAAAGTTTTAGGTTTTTTGGGGTGTGTGTGTAAAGGGTTAGGGGTGCAAGGGTCTTTTAACTTGACAGATTTAAGTCCTGCACATTTCAAATGCCAGAGTTCCTCAGCCAACATGTCTGGAAGAGGAATTGTGGGAGATGAAGTCCACAAGTCTTAAAACTTTCAAGTTTGAACTCCCCTGGGGGGGGGGTGTTCTAAAGGGTTAGGGGTGCAAGGTCAGTGGAGATGGTATGTGGCTGGTGTGCCATTCCAACTTTCCCCGGGTGCAAAATGCTTTAAAAAATAAAGTTTTAGAGGTTTTTTTGTGTGTGTATGTGAAAAGTTAGGAGTGCAAGGGTCTTGTAACTTGACAGCTTTCCAGACTTCTGTGCTTCAAATGCCAGAGTTTCTGAGCCAACATTTTGGTTTCTAAGCAAGAACAGTGTTGAGTGAGTTTCACCACATTTTACAAGTTGGCCACACCCACCAGTTCACATGACCCCCAAGCCACTCCTACCTGGTCACATGACCACCAAGCCACTCCCACAAAACAAGCCACACCTACAGAGTAAGTTCTAGAAATTTTTGAAACCTACCACTGGTTCTGTTCCTTGAAATAAGAATAATTGTCCTTTAGCCTGTTCTAGCTGGATTCCACCCCTTCTAATAGCAATAGCAATAGCAGTTAGACTTATATACCGCTTCATAGGGCTTTCAGCCCTCTCTAAGCGGTTTACAGAGTCAGCATATTGCCCCCAACAATCCGGGTCCTCATTTTTACCCACCTTGGAAGGATGGAAGGCTGAGTCAACCCTGAGCCGGTGAGATTTGAACCGCCGAACTGCAGATAGCAGTCAGCTGAATTGAAGTGCAGTACTGCACTTTAACCACTGCGCCACCTCGGCTCCAGGACCCCACCCAAAGTCATCATCATCATCATTTGCCTAATAAAAAAGTTGTTTATTATTATTAATATTCATGAGTAGATGTGTATCTGGAAAGGCAGGATAATGATAAGAAATAAAAGACAGTAAATAAAAATATAATCTTAAATAAGAATGTGAGATTCCGCAATTACATCATTACATGGTTGTAGCATTTGCACCAATTTATTTCAATGGCTATAGAGTCATAAATTCCACTAAATATAATAGAAATCTTATCCAGAACCCTATAACTAGGTTTCCCCTTCAGCAACATTTTAATGAGATATATGGACATGCTACATAATTAATTAAACAGTAAAGAAGTTTTTTTTTTCTTTAGTGGGCTACCTTTTTATTATTATTTAAACTTTTGACAGTTCTAGGCCAATTCTCTTTTAGATATCTCATATCTCAAGATGTGGCAATTGTTTTAAAAATGCATATAAAAATTAGTTACGTATCATTTCAGCAGTTTGGCATCATTGTAGGAGGGGATATTCGCAATATTCCAGATTATTTTCCTAATGCTGTGATAGCATGAGTGTAATACTGAAAAAAATGGAAACACGGTTCTAGTTATGTTTACTCAACATGGTATTAACTATGTCTTTGCTTTTGGCTTTTGGCTCCTAATTTTTTAATCTTAAATCCCTTCTAGTCTATTCATAGAAAGTGTCCTTTGATTAAAAATGAAGAGGGGAAAATTTGTACTGTATAAATTAAATAAGTACAGCTATTCTGTTTTTGAGACAATCATGATTTCCCAGATGATACAGGAAAGACCTTGTCTTCACATTATGCCAGTTAATTTTTTTTAAAAAATGGTGTCACACAGGACTACAACTGGAGATATCAAGTGCCAAATTGAGAGTATGGTTGTATGAATCATGTAAATTCAATTTTGGGTCAATTCAATTTAAATTTTCTTCCAATTCAATTTGAATCACTAATTACATTGAGACATCCAAATCTAATTTTTGATAAAATCAAGTCAGATTCTATTTTGAATAAAACCTTTTTTGTGTAAGCACTAACATTTCCAAATCTTAGATCAATGTGGAGGCTTCTAATTTAATTCAGTTACTTGAATCAATAAGACAAACATTGACACAAGTTACCACTGTATTTCTTTTTTTCTTTTTTGGGGAAAAATTAAGTATTATAACTGCAATAATAAAAAACTAAAACAAACATAAATAAAGAATAGAAAGGGTAAAATGTGCAAAGGAAAAAACACAAAGGAAAGAAAGAAAAAGAAAGAGAGAGAAAAAGAAAGAAAATGTTAAAGACAAGAAATAGATAAACAAATGATTTCTAATTTTCATCACAAGTATAAACAATTTTGCTAACTGTTCACCTCCTTTGTATTTACAATCAATGATTGTTTCATCACATATCACATCTTTTATCTATTAAAAATTCATAAAGCATTATCATTTCAGTCCTGGTATCAGCAATAGTCCATTAACAGTTGTTAGAATAACAACCCCTCTATTTTAATGTTGATCAAATAAACCAACTTTATATTCTATCTCTTATTTCTAACAATCTTAATGATTGGTCCATTCATGTAATGTCATAGAACTTGATTTCATTTTTTCTTCTTTACACAAAATTCATCCAAGTTTAAACAATACTCATTTGTAAATTCAATATAAAAGAATTATCCAGATCACATACTTGGCTTATTGTTTGTAATTCCCTTTGGATTTTTAAAACATCAACCAATTTCTTTTCTATGTCCAGTGCAATATCTTTTTCCATTTTATTCTTTTAGCTTATTATTTATAGACCATTTTCATTGCCCACTCAGTCACTGTTTTGACAGATAAAACCTGCTGCTTTTCTGTCATTTATTCCAAAACATTTTTTTAAACACAAGCTATCCATAAAAGCAAATATTGCTAATAACATTATTGATTTTAACTTCTGATTCCAATTTTTAAAGATATCATTCAAGCTTATGGTTTGCATCATTCTTCCTGTTAATCAGGTTTACATATTTTCTCCTTTAATTATAATTGTTAATTCCCTTGAGCATCCAATTTTTAAACACTTTTTTGTTTATTTCTTCTGTTGTAGAACAATTTCAAAACAAACCAAATTTTCCATATTTTTACAAAATTTTTAAAATCTTATTTCAAATATATCTACATCCCTAATCCATTTATAATTTATATAAATTTATAACTAAATAATAAATCCAAGTTTTAATTAGCATTTTGCTATTTATTCCATTTTGCAGTTCTTTACATATTATGTAAGTTCATGCAGTTCTTAATCTTGTAGTTAAAATTATTAAGGATTGAAGGCAGATTCAGCCAGTGTTTTCAGACTTTTCTATTGAAAGGTTTCTATTAGCTGAAAAGTAGTTAATAAGCAATTTCTGAATGTGATTAGAAAAAGAAGTATGCATACCTAGCGTCTTTTTAAAGGTTTTGACTGTAGTTTGTGCAAGATGGTCATTCCCCTGTTTCCCAGTGTAATAAATCCAACAAAGATTGCTGTCTTAAAGTCTCCTCACAGGGAACAACTGTCTGGAGTACATATGGCTGATTTTAGATTGTAATTTTCAGTGAAGAATCGTTCATTCTACAATTCACAGATTCACTTTGAACTATGGTGCTGTAGAAGACTCTTGTGAGTCCCTTGGCCCGCAAGGCAATCAAACTGGTCAGTCCTAGAGGAGATCAACCCTGACTGCTCTTTAGAAGGCCATATCCTGAAGATGAAACTCAAATACTTTGGCCACCTAATGAGAACAAAGGACTCACTGGAGAAGAGCCTAATGCTGGGAAAGATTGAGGGCAAAAGAAGAAGGGGATGACAGAAAATGAGGTGACTGGATGGAATCACCGAAATAGTAGGCGTGAGCTTAAATGGACTCCAGAGGATAGTAGAAGACAGGAAGGCCTGGAAGAATGTTGTCCATGGGATCGCAATGGGTTGGACATGACTTCACAACTAACAACAACTTAAAACATGTGAGGCATTCTTAGATATTGAAAATCAAGTAATGAAAGGCAGAAAGAATATACTTGTACAATTCAATAAAATAATAAAAACAGAAACCCTTGCCTGCCGTTTAACAAAATGTGATAATTGAAAAAGTGCTTCCATAATCCTTCTGATTATTTTATCACAATGGAGAAGATTTTCTGTTTAAGCCCAAGATGTTTCTCTGCTTAACTGAGGGATAAGCGCCTTTCATATATCAGAAGTTAGCAATCCATGACCCAATCCTGAATTTGCATCTTTCAATTTGGCCGAAAATTAACCAATTTTTCGCAGCAAGATTTTAAATTATTTTGGCCTAGAAATTAAAGATCAAAACAGATGTGTTAAGCTTTTGTGAAGCTTAAGGCATCCATGTCCATCTTCAAAATGAAGCAATTTATCCTGAAATAAAGTTCCCAGTTGGTTTCAACTTTAAAGGTAGAATAGTAAATGCAAAAAACAATGCATCACACTTGCACACACACTTTGTATACGTGAGGCATATTATTATTGACACAATTACTTCATTAGGTTTAGTCACTTCTGTTGATTATATTCAGTTCAGTTACATTTACATAGCCATCTATTTTTTATTTTCTGGGTTCACTTGGCATGAACCTCATTAATTGTGCATGAGCCTGTCTTATTTTTAATGGCTTTCGGCAAGGATGTCAGGAACTAGGTCCATGCAAATTGAAAATGACCATGTAAAGTCATGTGCTAAAAATATGAATGACATAAATCCGCTTTAAGGTTTGAGTGGCATGCCTATATATGGTACGATAAAGGTTAATAGAGATTTTCAAAATCATTTTGTAAAGCATGCCATATTGACAGTTTGGAATAGATATAAACTGAGATTGACTTCCAAAAGTCATCTATGGTTATCAGCCTAAAAAGCAGTTCAGAGAAGAAAAATGATAGCCATATAAACTCAGTTCACTTATGCAAATTTATTGATTTTTTTATGAAGGAGGCTTTAAATTAAAAACAGGGGAAGAAGTGTCAAAGAGGAGTTTTACATGTCAAGGAGGAGATTTAAATTCGATAAGAAGAATTTTGGATTTGCAAATGAGAAAACTGAATTGAACTGGATTTTTGAACTGATGATGAGCATGATATATCGACTTTTATTGAAAACAAATATGCAAAATGAATTTATTAAAGACTGTATGACTAAGTGTGCAAAATATTAAATATAATGTAATGATAGTTCAATGTGAGAGCAGAAGGGAGTAAGGGATGGAAATTCATTTTGACTTTCATTTGAAGAGAGAATTTCTACATGAAATGATATCATTGGTATTTAACACTGATAAATTGTTAAAGATGTGTAATGGTGTGCCAAACATATATTGGAAATGTAATCACTGCAAAGGTATCTTTGGAGATGCAGGAAGGCTAAAAGGTATTGGGATCAAATGTGTTTAAGAATTCAGAGACTTCTTAAAACAAGTCTACAGTTGAAGCCAGAATTTTTTCTCTTAGATTTGATGGACAAACAGTTGAAGAAAGAATATGGGATTTAAAAAAATATATAACTGCAGTGAGATATTTTTCCTTTTTGATTTTTTATATTTTATCCTTTGCAGACATTTAAGTATACAGCATTTAATATATTTTATAAATTAAAATATGAATGACATG
Organism: Thamnophis sirtalis; assembly: GCF_051295495.1. Classification (NCBI taxonomy): domain Eukaryota; kingdom Metazoa; phylum Chordata; class Lepidosauria; order Squamata; family Natricidae; genus Thamnophis; species Thamnophis sirtalis. Next base: position 98,762,274 of record NW_028261383.1, read on the forward strand.
AGTTCATACAACTTGGAATTACCAGCTGAAAACAAATTTATTGTTTTTTAGAATTTAAGGTGGTTTCATCTAGAAATATTAATTTAGCAAACTTCCCATGCCAAACATTTTGTTATATGATTGATACAGATAAGAGCAGGCCCATTAAAAAAAAATTAGCCCTAACACAGTACAGTACATAGAAATGTCTCTGTGTCTGCCTACCTATTTAGTTGTTCTAATGGTAACATTTGATAATTCCTAAAGGAATTACAAGATTTTACTATTTTAATCTACTCAATTATTGAAGAAATTTATCTTAAATCCCAGATGTGGGCTTCAAAATTTCTAGCAAGGGGTTCTCTGCCCGGTTGCTGGGTGGGCGTGGCAATTGTGGATGTGGCCTAGTTGGCCTCCTGCACCACAGCGGAGGGCTGCCCTCCCCAGGCTCCAGAGGCTTTTCTTGAGCTTTTCTTGAACCTCCGGTAGGCCTGTTTTTTGCCCTCCCTGAGCCTCCGTATGTGCCCGGCACTTACCTGCATCCAAAATGGGCTCCATTGGGACTTCTGGAAAGGGCAGGGCAGGGTGGACGGAGCCAGCCAGGAGTGGAATTTGGAGGTTCTCCGAACGGCACAGAATCTTAGCTAGAGGTTTTCGCAAACCCCTGTGAACCCCCAGCAGCCCACTCCTCTTAAAGCTTCTTGAATAGATATCCTATTCCCTGAGGAACAGCATATAGGTTTCTGTCAATATCTAGCAAGCATGATCAGGAGTAATAACACCCCCCCTCCAATGTAATCATTTTACTACATTCTTTTATGAGATACTATAAAGCATTTAGTAAATAAAAGTAATTTTAGATACTGTAGCTGCTGCTGTGGTTGCTATCAAGAAGCTTCTCAAATCAAGATATGCTACTCGAAGGTCACAAGATAGCATTTTCTCCAGTTTCACCAAAGCCTATGTTTTATGAGAAATAGTAAGATGCGACCAATAAAACTGGAATTATCTGTCCCCCATTGAGTTTGAACTTTAAGATCTTCTTCATTCTTCTCACATGTTCACATATATTATACGATTCTGCTGATATGTGAATATAGAAAAAAGAACCTAAAATCATAACTGATAATAGTAACTTATAGAGGCTGAACATGCTGTTTAATTTTTAAAAAAAAAATTGTTACCATCTGTTCAATATCAGAGTATTTTCACAGATAGGATCCCGAAGATAGCAACAAGTCAGTTTGTTCACAAGATTAGCCATACTATTTTATTTATATCAAAAGGAAAATATTATAAAAATCCCTTGGTTAGGTGTGAAAATGGACAATTTGGAGGGTAGCGGAAGACTGTCTTTAGGGAGAACAACTCAAGATGCTATGGATTAAATGATGAGCATTTTCATGAGACTGAACAGTTTTTACTCACATTATAAAATGCCAGGTTTAATTGGGAACTTTTTTTCAAATTCATACATTACCTTTCTTCTATTTTACCTCAGTGGATCGACTTGACTCCAGAAATTGTGGGTGCTTCAAAACTGGAGCTTTTAAAGAAGAGATTGGACAACCAATTATCTGAAATTGTATAAAGTTTCCTGCCTGAGCAGGGGGCTGGACTAGAAGACCTCTAAGGTCCCTTCCAACTCTGTTATTCTGAGATTTCCAAGAAATCACTGACTGATTCTGAGCTTCTTAGTATCAGCTTTATACATGTGTCAGATAATGTCATAGGAAAATGAAAAAAAATATTTTATTAAACAGGCTACATAATTTGGGATCATGAATATATTTTCTTTTAATTGGCATAGTAATTTCAAACTATATTTTATACATTTACTATGGATTTTAAATTGTGTATATGTGTATGTATTTATGTGAATATACACATTCCCAAAGTCATATTCTTGATAGATACAATAGATAGCTTTTTGTTCATAACTGAGTAATGGTTTAGAGCTGAGGTTGACCTCATATATTTACTAGTACCAGCAATGAATACACCGAAAGCTTGATCAGAAATCTGGGATCTGGATACTTGGAACCAGCTTTTGGGATCCAAAAGCTATTAAGGGTTCTAAAAATGCAGTATTTTGTTTTATGGTAGGTTTTATGCTAGGGATTCCAATTGTTCACCCAAAGTATTTTCATAAAAACAGACTAAGGATGATGAAAAAAATATACCGCTAGCTTCTATGCACAGAATACTGTTGCTATCAAGAGGAAAAGAGGACTGCAAATGTGACGAAAGGCCCAACAGCAGAAGCCAGCAGCACTAAATCGTGATTTTGGTTGTTGCATTACAAAATACACAATGCAACAATTTATGGTGAAAGCCAGATTCTAGTCACTTTTGCCTTGAATTGGGCAGGTGCAGCAGCAAATTTTTGTGGAGGCTAGGCTTTCATAGTTAGTGGAAACAACTCACCCCAGAAGTACATCTACAAGACAAATGTAGTTTTTTTAAAAATATTATTTTTATTTACAAACATACAAAATACAAACACACAGAACTTAGATGTGGTAAGACCCGGCGGTGGTAAGACCCCTCCTAAAGAAACCATCGTTAGATCCAGCCATCTTAAACAACTTTCGTCCTGTCTCCAACCTTCCCTTTATCGGGAAGGTTGTTGAGAAGGTGGTGGCCTTTCAGCTTCGACGGGCCTTGGAGGAAGCTAGCTATCTTGACCCCTTCCAGTCCGGCTTCAGACCTGGTTACAGCACAGAAACCGCTTTGGTCGCATTGACCGATGATCTCTGGAGGGCCAGAGATGGAGGCTATGCGTCCATCCTGGTTCTCCTTGACCTCTCAGCGGCTTTCGATACCATCGACCATGGTATCCTTCTGCAACGACTGCGGGAGGTGGGAGTGGGAGGCACTGTTTTGCGGTGGTTCTCCTCCTACCTCTCGGACAGGTCGCAGTCGGTGTTAGTGGGGGGGCAGAGATCGTCCCTGAGGCCCCTAACATGTGGAGTACCTCAGGGTTCGGTCCTATCCCCCCTACTATTTAACATATACATGAAACCGCTGGGCGAGATCATTCGGAGGCACGGGATAAAATACCATCAATATGCGGACGATACGCAATTGTATCTGTCCGCCCCGTGCCAACTCAATGAAGCGGTGGACGTGATGAACCGGGGTCTGGAGGCCGTTAAGAACTGGATGAGTGCTAACAAACTGGTGCTCAACCCGGATAAGACTGAGTGGCTGTTGTGTTTCCCCCCTAATAATTTGGCTAATACACCAACGCTTAGGCTGGGGGGTCAAATTTTATACCCCTCAGATAGGGTCCGCAACTTAGGAGTCCTCCTGGATCCACAGCTGACTTTTGACCACCAGCTGTCAGCTGTGACCAGGGGGGCATTTGCCCAGGTTCGCCTGGTCCGACAGTTGCGGCCCTACCTAGATCGGGGGGCCCTCACAACAGTCACTCGAGCCCTTGTGATCTCTAGACTGGAATACTGCAATGGGCTCTACATGGGGTTGCCCCTGAAGTGCATCCGGCGACTACAGCTAGTCCAAAATGCAGCCGCGCGAGTGATAGTGGGCGCACCTCGGTTCGCCCACGTTACACCTGTCCTCCGCGAGCTGCACTGGCTGCCTGTTGGTCTCCGGGTGCGCTTCAGGATAATGATGACCATCTTTAAAGCACTCCATGGTAGTGGATCTGGGTACTTGAGAGACCGCCTTCTGCCGATTACCTCCCTAAATCGACCAATCAGATCGCACAGACTAGGCCTCCTCCGAATTCCATCTGCCAGTCAATGTCGACTGGCGACCACACGGAGGAGAGCCTTTTCTGTTGCTGCCCCGACCCTATGGAACGAGCTCCCCATGGAGATCCGCACCCTCACCACGATCCAGACCTTCCGCGCAGCCCTCAAGATCTGGCTCTCCCAGCAGGCCTGGGGATAGGCTTCAATTACCCGCCCGAGTGTTTGATTGTTGAATGAAAGTTGTGTTTTATTATTTTTCTTTTGTTCACAAAGTGTTTGTTTTGACCTTGCACTTCCCCTCCCCTGTGGTTGTAAGCCGCCCTGAGTCCCCTCAGGGAAAAGGGCGGCATATAAATCCCAATAAACCTAAACCTAAACCTACTACATTTACACAATACAGTACAAACAGGAACTTCTTTCTAATAGCAATTTCAAATCAGTACAATTCTCCTTATGTTATTTCACCTTCTAATATATTTCATTTGCGTTTCACCATTTTTAACTCTCTTATTTTACTCATCTATCTGCTATATTGGGTGATTACCTCTAATAAATTTAAACTCGCTTGAGTGTGTGTGTGTGTGTGTTTGTGTATATGTTTATGTATATGTATATGTATATGTGTTCTGACCCCCCCCCTCTTCGCTCGTTCACAAACGACAGCTAGACAGAGCTTCAAAGGAAATATCTTTATCAGTCCCGGCTCAAGCTGGCTGCGAGCCCAAAATAAACATAGATAAAGTCTCTGGCAAAAAGTTACACAGCAAATGCAAAAACAAAACTCTTACAGCAAACCAGGTTTACAGAAAGCAAATCACTTATGCAAGTGCCTCTTTGAATCATGAACACTAACTCGAACAGGAACGGAACTGAACTCACGAACAAACAAACGACGAACGTTGACTCTGCAACTAAGGCATGGCACCATCAGTCTTTTATCTGCAGGAGAAGACCCTAACGAGCAACAGCTTCTCATTATCCTGCTTCCCGAAACAACTCACAGGTTTCTGCTGAGTCACAACATATGTATATGTATATGTATATGTATATGTATATGTATATGTATATGTATATGTATATGTATATGTATATGTATATGTATATGTATATGTATATGTATATGTATATGTATATGTATATGTATATGTATATGTATATGTATATGTATTTGTCCATTTCGACACAGTCCATAACCTTTCTTATTATTTCATCTTCGCTTGGTATCAGTTTATTTTTTCATTTCTGAGCGAAGGCAATCCTCGCCACCGTAATTATGTGTAAAATTAAATACTGGATTTCTTTTTTATATTTTGTTGTCATTATTCCTAGTAAAAAAACTTCTGGTTTCCAATCAATTTTGACTCCTGTTATTGATTCTAGACAATTTTTAATCCTTTTCCAATACTTTTTAGCCTCCTCACAAGTCCACCATAAAGACAAATGTAGCTTTACAGGGAGAATATACAGATTATAGGGAGAAAGGATTGTATTTGCCGTCATAGCACGAAGAGCAAAAGTCCCTGGAAAATGAAGGAAATATATAAAATGATATTAATCTAAGTAAATATCTGATAATCAAGCCCAACTTATGCCAGTCTGAAAAGCTTCAGAATGTTGCAGTGGAGCTAATTTGGTTGTCAGTTGGTTTTTCAATGTTCCCCAGAAGAAAAACCTACCATGACAAAAATTCTGCCCACTTTTGGTAGATCATTTGTATTATAATCCACACTTCCGGTGCCTTCAGACTTGGGTTAAGCATTGCTTTCGAGAAGCAATCACTGCTTGATTAATATAACAAGCAACAGTCTACAATATGGAAAAATATTCTTCATTCTTTCTAGCATATCTAAACTGAGGAATCAATGCTGCACTTTTACCTCTTTTTTCTTAATGTCTGAACATTATAGTCAGCAACTAGCAGAGTAAAATCCACAGGGATTCCTTTACCTTACATCAAGAACTGAACCCCATTATATTCATTGGAATATGTATACATATAATGATACTGTATAATTAGAGCCCAGTAATTATCCTATGGGAAAAGAAACCTCTAAAACACAAAAGATATTTTATTAGTCCCACCAATGCTCAGAAGGGATAAGGTTGCTTTCACTGAATGATGACATAACATTCCAGCTATGGAATGCAACAATATCTGTCACTTGCTGACAATTAACCACACACATAATGCCTGCCATATGGAATCTAGAATTAATATAAGTGTTTGCAAGATAATCCAAAGCGATGAAACACTGATAGATTTGTCTGCACAAATAGAAAACGTGCCTAGTTGAGGTAAAAATAGAGTGGCATCCCACAGAGATCACAAGCTAGCTGGCTGCTCCAGAGAACTTGCCAGCATGTTGATTACAGCTGAAAGAAAAGGAAATTGCAAATTGGTCTCAATTTAATCTACAACAAACATGTTTAGAAAGGATAAATGCTAAGTGGTTATCAGTTTAGACTGGAAGGGTTTTTTCCCCAAAAAAAATACAACACTCTCATTCAATATATTTAAGCTTAATAAATTAAATGAATAGTGAAGTTCAGCAATAATTGAAGGGACAAAGTTTAGGTTAGAAGGGAAAGCTTTAAGAACTTACAAATTATTTATTGACTGTCGGGTTTGACACATAGGGAAATACAGTAATTTTATTTTTAAAAACTAGATACTTTTTTTTTGTTCTATTTCTATCTGTTTAAAAAGACAACATGCAAAACCAATGCTCTTACTTGCATTGTGTTCAAAATAAACTTTCCCCTAGTGTTTAGCAAAATAGAAAGAATTCTGGTGAAACAGGAAAAAAGTCCCCCTTAACATTCTGGATCCAATAAGGTCATCCAGATGCAAACACATAAAGGGAGCATGAAAAACAGTATTTCCTATCGAGAAATAAATTATGTATATTCAAAGTTAATATGTGAATTGGGTTCACAAACAAAGGCTTTTTTTGGAAAAAGAAGACACTGTCCCCATCCTTATACAGTATTAGTGTCTTCAGATAGTCTCACTGTTTACTCTTTTCAAATCACTCATCTAATATACCTCCGAGGTTCATTATTTATGCTTTTCTGCTTCAACCTAAAAATAAATCTGGATAGCCAATCTCATGTCTGGATGGCCTTTTTTTTTCTGAAGCAGAAATTATTTTATTGTTGCCTACAAATGGAAAAGACATCTAAAATTATTAAAGAATACAAAATACTGGAAAATTGAGTCACTCCACCTTGGCACAAGATCTCCCCCAAACCATCCCATACATACTGCACTGAACATTTATTTACTGTATTCAAATAGGTTATTTGATGTCTTGGAGCAAAAATAAGAGAGCCATAACAGTCAAGAATCCTAACATTTTGATCTGTTTAGTTCTTATAATCTATTTAAATATCAATAGCAATAATTAAAATAATAATGAAATTGGATTCATCAAAATTAAATTTTGTTCCATTAAGATTTAATTGCTGTGAAACCAGAGTTCTGTGTATACATGGGACACAATAGGACAAGAATATATGAATCAACTTATAGCAAATGAAACAATCTCTTGTACAATTTAGCTATTTCACAAAAAGCCTGAAAATGGAGGATGCAGCTTCCCAGGAGGAAAAAATGAATTAATTCTCATTCAGGTTAATGAAAAAATAACAACAACTCTGAAATCTAATTGTCAGCTTTCTAACAACTGCACTATGTTCATTAACTAGAACATATGTGCTAGTCATTCCCAACTCTAGAGGGCGGTGCTCACCTCTGTTTCTAAGCTGAAGAGCCAGTGGTGTCCAAACACATCTCTGTGGTCATGTGGCTGGCATTAATAAACACTGAAGGCGCACACAGTGCTGTTACCTTCCTACCAAGGTGGTTCCTATTTTTCTACGTGCATTTTTTACATGCTATCAAACTGCTAGGTTGGCAGAAGCTGGGACAAGTAACGGGAACTCACTCCACTATGCGGCACTAGAGATTCGAACTGCTGAACTGCCAACCTTCTGATTGACAAGCTCAGGTCTTAGTCACTGAGTTACCACATCCCTGAACTAGTTCATGAACTAGTTAAAGACTGACAAAGGTGAAATGAGTTTAATTTATCTTTCTAAGTATACCATTAAGTGGTCTTAACTACTGAAAGCTACTGAAAACTTCCCCAAATGTTTAAGATTTGCCTTTCAATGTTGAACATATCAAAGTATATCAGAGTGTTGACTGTCATTTACATCAGTGGTGCTAGCAGTTTAAACTATGGTGTAGTAGTATATATCTATTTGATGATGTTCATTGATTGATCATTTAAATAGTTGTACTTCTAGTAAAGAGATTAAAGATTCCTTCTTATTAAGCTTGACTTTTTGACATCACCATATAATTTTCTTAGCAGATGTAACACAAGCAAATTACTGTAATGTATGATATAAATCAAGGGGATATAAAGGGGAAAGTAGACAATTGGTTCTACTCCTTCAAACCTCATTTTTTCATGTCCAGGGTTTTAGATTGTTCTTCAAGTCTAATATCTTCTTAAATTCCAGTTATTTGCAGATTTGAAAATTCTTCTCTTCTGACATTTCACATTCTTTCGAACTTTCCCCAAGGGATTGCTTTTCATATTCCTGACTATCACCACTTTCCTCCTCTGAATGCATTTGTGCTTAGCAATGTCATTCTTAATTTCTAGAACTTATTACCGTGTGCTTGGCCTTATTTTCAGGGAGGTCTTATTATTTTTGAGGTGCAGGAGGTGGTGAGCGTAGTCTCATGGCAGCTGCTGTGTTGCAATATTTTTGAGGAGGGCTTATTTTCGGGGAGGGCTTATTTTAGCGCATGTGCTCAAAAGCCCAATTGGGCTTTTTATCCGGGGAGGTCTTATATTCAGGAAAACAGGCTACTCCAGATCAAATCTGATTAACATGACATACACATACTAGCTAAGGATAGAAGGATTCTGATTTAACATTGTGAAATCTGATTGGCGATGTCTAGCTAAGTGAGCTTTTAAACTCTATGAGAGCCAGGGAACACTGAGTTAGTGCATGCCTTGCAGCAAAATTACTTCACAGCGTGTATTATTTAGCAGGGGACAAGATGGCTTTCTCTTTAATCTGGAAATCTGGATTTATAGGGATGGAGCAAGAGCATTCAGAAGGAGGACCATAAAACCCAAAAAGCAATATTTCTTCTTCAGAAAGTAACTTTTTTAAACAGCTCTGTTAGATGCTCATTTGTAGTCTCCTAGTAAATTTTTGTCTCCACTGTTTATGAGCCTTTCTGCTGTCTTCCTGTGGCAGAGGGGCCAGGTGAGTGGCTTTTCTAGGCTTTTGGGGCAGATGGATCTGAAGCTGCAGGATGTGATTTGCTACAAGGTCCTTTTGAAATATAATTTTCAGTCTGCTAATGTGACCATTAGCCTTGATTGCCTCAGCTGGAGGGTGGTAAAGATTCTTGTAGTGAAACATTTTGGAGAAAGCTCCTGGCTCTTTCCTTTGATATTTTCCCCCCACTGCAACAGCAATTTCCTTTCCTTTCTTCTGCTATTGTTGGAGCCATTTTATGTTGCCATAAGCAGCACAGTCTATCACTTGGGTGTGACGCTAGCAGCCTTTTCAGTTTCTGGTTGCACACACATTAGTAACAGCACTCTGTCCTTTCATTTATTCCACATAATGGCTTTGTTCCCTTCCAGGCACCATTTTTATATTTAGCAAACTAACATGGACAAGCACCACAAGTAATAAAGATACATTTTCTGCAGATTGCATGGCTCACTTAAGAAAACACTATGCAACAGAACTGGAAAGGACAGAGAAGGATCAATAAACATTGAGATGACTAGATGTGCCACATATGACAATATGAATAGAACAAACTAGGCCATCATAACAAGGATATTTGTGAAAAAACCAAATAGGGGTTGAAGTAAAGATACAATTTTCCTGGACTCATTCATAAGTGGTAAGAACGTTTGATTTATTATTAATATCTTACTTTTAAAAATGAATGCTACAAACGTGGCATATCTTTTCACAAAATTATTGTTTTAGCTTCTTAAGCCATAAAACATATGGAAAATAGTTGTTACTATGAAGACCTATTGGGCTACAGAAAATATTCCACTTGAGATATTGTTCCCACTAAATTCTTTCTTCCTATTTATACCCTTTCTGTCAGACCTGATTGCAACTTAGATAATGACTACTTTAATGATTAAAACCATCTATTTTACATAGGCATTGTGATATTTTCATGAGGATTGAACTATAGGATGCAATATTTATCTGATTTATTAGACACTGTTCTAGAGCCACTTGCAATTGATACTATGATTAGAAATGACAACCATAAAAGTTTGAATGAATTAATAGCAATAGCAATAGCAGTTAGATTTATATACCACTTCATAGGGCTTTCAGCCCTCTCTAAGCGGTTTACAGAGTCAGCATATCGCCCCCACAGTCTGGGTCCTCATTTTACCCACCTCGGAAAGATGGAAGGCTGAGTCAACCCTGAGCCAGTGAGATTTGAACCGCTGAACTGCAGCTAACAAAGTCAGCTGAAGTGGCTGCAGTACTGCACTCTAACCACTGCGCCACCTCGGCTCAAAGCCAAATGATCTGAGAATGTGTTGTCCTTTCAGGCAAAAAAGTAGGTGTCAGATGAAAAAATAATAATCTGTGCTGCAAATAATATGTTGTTTAATGTTAAATGTGTGGTCTGGTATTTTGGGCTTCCTCAATTTTTAAATAGCAAGGAAAAGAGTAACTAAAAAAAACAGCATAATTGAGTTGCATTTTGATGGCAGAATCATTTACATCACAATCTGATGGGACAGAATATTTGTAACTTGGGTTTGAACTGTAGGACTCTGGTACTATTTGAGCTTGGTTGCTTTCATTACCATAGCAACATCAGTGGCAGTAGGGAGTTGGAGTTTACTCTTTCTATTATACTAATGGCTTGCTCTGTTAAGTGATTGGTGATTCCTTGATTAGGCTGTTATTTACTGCTATCTTGCTTGTCTAAGTTAGTAGTTCCTTGATTGAGGTATTGTTTACTTTTTGATTGTTGATCTTCTTGATTATGTTAATCTCTTCTCATCTGGATGTTGATTCCTAGGAAGGAGGTGTTTTCGTCTTTTTGTTTCCATTTTGGCTTTTTGATTGTCTCTTTTGAATGGTATGTATATGTTGTTTATCGCTATGTGCCCGTTGATAGCTCATTTGTCTGAATGCCAAGCTTCATGAATTCCCTAGCGTTTTTTGAACTCAGCTTTCTCTAGGATGCTCACAGTTTCCCACTTGAAACTATGATTAAGTCTGTCCATGTGTTGTGAAATTAAGGAGTTTTCATCATATTTTCTGACTGCAAGTTGTGCTCATGGATATACTCTGCTAGTCTTTGGCCTATTTGTCCTACATAATGGCTGTCATAGTCTTTACACTATATAGCAATAGCAATAGCAGTAGACTTATATACCGCTTCATAGGGCTTTCAGCCCTCTCTAAGTGGTTTACAGAGAGTCAGCATATTGCCCCCAACAATCCGGGTCCTCATTTTACCCACCTCGGAAGGATGGAAGGCTGAGTCAACCCTGAGCCGGTGAGATTTGAACCGCTGAACTGCTGATCTAGCAGTAGCCTGCAGTGCTGCATTTAACCACTGCGCCACCTCGGCTCTTACACTATATGTTGTAGATAATTACATTTCCCCCCTCAGTCTGCTGTGTTTTTCGGTTTACTTAGGATGTTTTGGACGGCTTTAATTTGTTTGTGTGCTACAGTGATGCCATGTGGTCATAGTAGTTTGTTAGTGATTTCTGAGATGTTTTTGGTGTATGGCAGTGTTATCTTTTTCACAGCTTGTGTTGGTTGTTCTATATGAATGGCCAGATACTTTTTATAAAGTTGTGTGGGTATCAATACTAGAAAGGTTGTATAGATGAATCTGCTTCCATTTATTTGCTGTTCAGGGATGCTTCGATGTGCATCACAATCTCCACCAATCATATTCACCCAAAGAAACTGTTTTTATGGGAAGGGAACTAGCTATCAGCAAGCCAAGTTGAACATTCAGGAGGAGGAGGATTTCTGCTCTGTGTGGGGAAATCTAAGGTGCATTTTTCTTCCTCTGTTTAACCAACAGCATTTCCCCACAGCATTTCCCATTCTCTGAATTTTTTTTTTTAAAGTCTTCATTGCAGCTTTGAACCATGAAAGCCAGGTCTGTAAAGCACCCTTAGGATGACCACACACTATTAAATTTCCTTAATTGAATGCCTTTCCTTCGATCTGGAAATGGAGCAAAGCAGAAATCCTCTTTCTCCTGAATGTGCAACTTAGCTTGCTGATAGCTTGCAGGTGATAATTTCCTTCCCATAAAAAACAGTTTATTTGGGTGAATATGTTTGGTGGAGATTGTGATGCACACTGCAGCATCCCTGAAAAGCAAAAAAAAAAGGGAAGCAGATTCATTTATACCACCTTTCTAGTATTGATACCCACACAATCAGGTGCAAATGTTTTGAAGCAAAGGCACCTTTGGCATTTATATACTTTGCATATGAAATGAAGTTTGTTATGGCAGTATGTGATAAGTGATAATTCTACATACAATATGTGATAATTCTTCTAACAAATGCTTCCTTTGATAAACAAATTATGAATTTAAAAGTGAAAGGGCATTTAATATGTAGGACGATCCTTACTTTTTAGGGTGAAGACAGATGAAATATATAAAGGAAATATTATGGAGGAGGTTTTGCCGCCAAAATTGGAATTTACCAATCACTGGTTTAAATGAATTGTGTGAATCAAAATTACCTTCAAATGACCTGGGGATTATTTCATGGTAGTTCACACATTGAACTACCTCCCTAAGATGGAAACAGATGAGCAGACATTCGTGAGATTATTCTATTCATTCTATTCCCTAGCAGAGGCTTCCTGAATGCACTTCCTTGAGATGTAGAGATTTCTCTACCTTTTCTGTAAATCTAGCCAATTTCGAGTTCTGAAAGATGCAAGTCTTACTAGTTTAGTCAATAACCGAGTAAAGTGCCTCCCAAGTATTAAAATTAATGTCATAAAACATTACATTACAAAGGCTTCAATGTATATGATTAGCAGTAGAATTTTGAGTAAAACCATGGGAACTCGATTAAAAATCTGAAAACCCATTATTAGAACATCAAGTTATAGGCTTGCTTTGAAGACTTTAGCAAACCAAGTTTTCTGTTTCTCCCTTAGTGGTTCATCGAGGCTGGATTATTGTAACACGCTCTACATGGGGCTACCCTTGAAAAGCGTTCGGAGACTGCAGTTAGTTCAGAATGTGGCAGCGCGAGCGATATTGGGTGTGCCGAGGTACACCCATGTTACACCTGTCCTCCGTGAGCTGCACTGGCTACCAGTTGGTCTCTGGACTCAATTCAAGGTGTTGGTTATCACCTTTAAAGCCCTACATGGCTTAGGGCCAGAGTACGTTCGAGACCGCCTGCTGCCACATACCTCCCAACGGCTAGTAAAATCCCACAGATTGGGCCTCCTTCAGATGCCGTCATCCAGACAGTGTCGGCTGGCAGGCCCTCGGAGGAGAGCCTTCTCTGTGGCTGCTCCAACTCTCTGGAACCAGCTACCCCCGGAGATTCGGACCATACCCACTCTCATGGCCTTCAGGAAAGCTGTAAAAACTTGGCTGTTCCGGCAGGCCTGGGGCTGTTGACCTCACTGTTGAGGTCCAGCCCCAATTAGAAGGAATGTATGAGGGTGTTGATGTTTTTAAACTGTTTCCTTTCTCGTTATGTGTTTTTTTTTTCTTGTTTTTTTGTAAGCCACCCGGAGTCCTTCGGGATTGGGCCACATATAAATATATTTAATAAAATAAAAAATAAAAAATTGTGTTTGTTTTCATGACCAGATGTAGCAGGATAATAAATGTATTGAGTTTGTTTGTGTTCTTGACAGAAAAATCAATATATGCATAACTAGGGGATAAGTTGACTTGAAGGAATCTTGACTTTAGATTTTACCTCAGGGTTGCCATTTGATTGATAATATTTTTCCAGAACTGATAAATGCCTACATTTCTATCCTCTCCCTTAAAGCGGACTGTATCAATATTTGTCTTTCACATATGTTTAATTTCAACTCTCAGTTTGTCAGCTGTGGGAATGTTGCAAGTCAGAGTTCAACATCGCTAGAACACCAGGTTAAGGAAAGCTGCCTAACAGTGTAGGGTTGGTTTTTTTTTAAAAAAAAAAAAAACCAAGGCCTTTCTGTACTGGAATGACCATAGAGTAAGTCACAAACACTGTGGCCACTATGAGCAAAGTATATAAGAAATTACAAACTAAAATTTTATCCACCCCCCTTTCACATTCTATAGAGACATTTAAGCTACTTGTCCCATTATCCATTTACTATAATTGTCATTTTTCAAATTGGATTTCTTTTTAAAATGAAAAGCCTACTTGAAAAAACCTACTATTATTGTCATACAGCAATATATACAGAAATATATATATTACTGTTATACAGCAACCAAATATAGCCATTTTGAATAAATTATATTGAAAAACTCAGATGGACAAGAGCAGCATACCTCTTAATGGAAATCAGAAACTTCTTTCTCAGATGTGACTCCCTAGATGCTTATTTCTGAATATTTCTGGATCAGTAGTTTGACTGCAAATACAGCATCATGACTGATGTTGTAGGTATTAAGGAAAGTTAATGTCAGGCACCAGCAACCAGAACCACTCATAAATCTCAGGCAGAAGCTTTAGTGTTAGTCACCTGTGATATAAGAATCTTGCCAGACTGACTGCATTCCTTTGGGAAAAGTTAGGTAACGCTTCAGGGGTTCTGGTGAGGTGAAGCTTGTGATGCTTTCTGTAGCACAGGCACTCTAAGCTCGGTCTCCTCTTAACACCTCCCTCAAATCTAGCTGTAGATTTCATCCCATCAAGAGAACCACACCAGATGTTTGTTTGTTTTTTTGCTATCCTTTTCTTGAGAAATCTCTGCAAGTTTTTAAAAATTGGATTCAAAGGACATTTTACGGCACAGAAAGCATTGGAGTACAATGAGAACAATTTTAATTTTATAATTTTATAAATAATTGTTAATTGTAATGAGTGCAAAAAGAAAAATCAACTAATGGAACAGCTGGCCTTCAGAAGTTGTGGGAGCTTTATCACTTGAGTCTTTCAAGAAGAGATTGGACTACCATTTGTCAGAAATGATGTAGAGTCTTCCTGCTTGAGCAGGGTGGAGGGGGGTTGGACTAGATGACCTATAAGGTCCCTTCCAACTCTGTTAATCTGTTATCTGTTACATAAAAACTGTTTATGTATTGTATTTATTTTTGGGGGCAACCTGAGTTCTCATTTGTGCCAAGTCATAATTGGTTTTAACAATAGTTATAAAACTAGCTAGCAAGCTACAGCTTACAAATGACAGTGAGAGAATTTACACATTGCACTACACCCAAATCACGTGAATGCTTATGATAGAACTGCAATGACTATCTACCATATCTACTGATATGTAGAAAGTTGGAAAATTAACCACATTTTTTTTCACATTGATCTGAACAACTGTAGAGACTAGTCAGTGGAATGAATCAATTTAGGAGCATTCCATAGTAGGCTTTTTACTTAGAATTGTTGTTGCTCGTTTTTTCCTTTTAATGGGGGCTGATGGAGTAATTAAACAGCTAACTTCCTGGATTTCCCCAGGCTACTCCTATCTTTTATGAAAGGTAACCTTTTAAAATACTTGCAGTATAAAGTGCAAATCTCTCTTAACTTACTCTATGTTTCTAAGGAGCCTGGTTTAAAATAAAAGAACCTTTCTCCATTTAGTCTCCTTTCAAGATAAGCTTGGTAGGACAGATTATTTGAACACACAATTTGTTTTATCATTGATCTTTTAATTAGGAAAACATATGTTTGTTAGAGGGAATTTTTTTTTACAATCGTATAACAAAGTGATTAAATGGAACAATAGAATACTACTCGCCAAATAAATGAATATTTATTTATATCTGTCTCTCCAGGATAAGAAAACATACCGAGCGTGTACACTGTACTGTTTATTGATTGAACTATAGTCAGTTGAATTTGTATAATATGTTGAGCCCTAAATCCTAGCTACAAAGTATAAGAGTTGGTTTCAATAAAAAATGTTAAGAATCAGGGATAAATGTAAACCAAATTAAGTTTATTCTGTGTAAATTAGACATTTGCAAAAGCAATATAATAAACTCCATATTTTGTATGGAGTTAAATGAATGGAAAGAGAAAAAGAGAGATATGCTCCATAAGTAACTGTGCTTTGCAGCAAAATATTGTATTTGTGTTTCACATAAGAAACCCAAGGCCAAGATTTTTTTGAAAAAAAAAATCTTTATGCCATTTCTCAGTTAATTTCTGCCCCGGTCAATAGACTTGGAAATAGACTTTCCATTTGATGATGCTGGCATTTCTTATATCAGCCCAACATCATTGATTGAGTCGGAAGCAACCCAAAATATTTAAAAGTCAATAAACATAGAAAATGGAATCCTTTGACATATTTTGTGCATTAAAATAGAAAATAGACTTCCTGTAATATAAATGTGAAGAAGCAACTATTGCACATAATTTATTTCCAAAGTTTGTGGAAAGAATGAGCCACTAGTTCCAAGATAATATAAACTTTAAAGCATATACACGTGCTGGATATCTAATCATATCTAGTCACCATAACACTGTTTCAAACTTGTTTTAAAGCATGGATTGCGGCACCACATTGGCATCACACAATGTTTCATGATGTTTTTTTTCCCTTCGTGGATCTGGGGTGGGTGTGGCCTGCATGTGACACATCCTGCCTGTGGGCCACCAATTTGACACTCCTGTTTTAAAGGGTTAGAAGTGGTGTCACACATGTCTCTTGGGCTCCCTTTCATCTGGAATAACTCCAATCATATATGCTCCTTAGTATAGACATGGTAACTGAATTTCTGAGGTGATGATATCCTTGTCATCAAGAAGAAAAACATTTATTCTGAGCAGAAGAGTCTACCCATCTGGTAGCATGAGAATAGAGCTAAGCTGGTGAAAAACCAACCAGGAAGGCTTAGGCCAAGTTGAAATAAGCATTTTCCTTTTTAAGGTTTTAAGCAATTACGCAGAATCAGGTAGCTATTTAACAGGTGTTAGCACATTTCTCTGGGGCATTTACAATGTGCTCAAGTTTAAAGGGCAACAACTTATTAGGTAGGAAGAAAAGGGAGTGGAAAATGATTTTTTATTCTTGTTATTGTAACAGAAAATAAATACACATCTCTTAGATGTGTGAAATGTGATTTTAATGAAGGCTAGAATATTAAGCAGAAATTTTCTTCAGGCATTAATGAAAAGAAAAACTATCCCAAGATATATAAGTTTAGTAGATCTTTGCCACTGACACTTGTCATTACACTGTGACTATCTTTAAAAACTGAATTTTATTTATAGAACACAAGTAAGCTTTTCAAAGTTTTCAAAGTGGTATAGACTTTGGAAGCTGCCCCTCAGATGAACAACCCCTTGCAGTTTGCTGAATTATAATATCAATGAGAAGTGCAATTCAAGCCTAGCCTTCCTAATTCAGATTAAATATTAATATGTGGTTTGTGACTTTTTGTCATGAGAATAGTGAAAGTTATCTGATTATTACTTTCTCAATGAATAGTTTTAACATTTTCAGTAAACATATTTTGGACCAGGTTTTAATTGATGAAAAATTAATTATGTGATTAATTAAAACCTATTTACCAAGAAATATAACCCTTCCATTACAGTATTATTTCATTGAAACTGAACATGTTTAATAAAAAAAATTGAATCTAATAAACTACATATCCAGAACTAAACCAATAATTTGGATAGATATTTAAATGCCCCAGAAGAAATAAAAGTCCATAAAATGGCAATATTGCATGTAAGACCATGAAAGCACTCTCCCATGGCTTTGTTTAAATTTGTTTTCATTTTTTTAAAGTTCTGTTTAAAACCTTTTGTTTTCATTATATACAATCCACAAAATACATGGAAAGACCATGGCAAAAGAAAGTAAAGATAGTACCAATAGTACTAGGCATTTTGGATAAAATACAATCCCAAAGCTACTGGAGCACCAATTGAACATTGTTGGCATTGACAAAATTATCAACTGCAGAACATCCTGAGAAAATACCTTTAACATCCTCAAATAACTCATCTGCCAGGACTTTGGAAAGGACTTGATAAGTGAATAAAAATGCCATGTTTAAACACCAGACTGGAAGATCTGCAAGAAATATCATGTGCACGTAAGCAAGAACTGGTGGGACCATAAAATAGAAAAAGTTAAATTGCTCTTGGACTTCAGAATCCAAACAGTCAGGCACCTGCCACATAACACACTGGACTTAACAGTTGTCGACAAGAAAGATATAAAAGTCTGGATAGTGGATGTGGCAAAGCCTGGAGACAGTAGAATAGAAGAGAAAGGACTGGAAAAGATAACAAAATGCAAAGACCTACAAATAGAACGACTATAGCAAAGGCAAGCAAGGGTAGCACCAATAGTAATAGGTGCCTTAAGTGCAGTCCCAAAACAACTGGAGCACCATTTGAACACCATAGGCATTGATAAAGTTGCCATCAGTCAGTTGCAGAAGGCAGCTTTACTTGGAACCAGGGACATGCAGCCAGGGGAGGCAGGGAAGGCAGAGCCTCACCACTGTCATCATGAAAAGAAAAAAATGTAAAAGGAAAAAGGCAAGAGCTGAGGTCAGGCTGAGCTAGTTGCTGCCAGAGTCACCATGGATGACTCTGCTTACCTATTTAAAAAAGCCTCTAAAAAGCGCCCTCTACAGGAGGAGGCAGGAGAACGATGTGCCTCATCTAGTCTTGCTTTAGGTGTTTTATGATCACTCGAGCAGAGTTAAGCAAGGGTGAAAAGCCTAAAAATTCCTGACGTAGGTGAGGCACGTTGACTTAATGCATAATAAAGTCAAGGAATTAACTTCAGCCAAGTACATTCAACGAATTCCCAAGACATTAAACTCCTAATTGAATGGAGGAAACATCATAAAAGCCATAAATACCTGGGCTACATCTGTGATTCGATACTCTGCAGGAATAATTGACTGGACCCAGATGGAGTTGGACAATTTGGACAGAAACACAAGAAAGCTTATGACAATGAATCATGCTTTGCATCCTAAAAGTGATGTTGACCGATTATATCTACCAAGAGCAAGGGTGGTTGAGGACTCCTACAAGTAAAACAGACTGTGGAAAAAGAAAAACACAGCTTGAATGATTACATCCAGAAAAGTGAAGAACTAATGATTAAGGAAGTAATTAAAGGAGGCTTTTTAAAGACAACTAAGTCAAAAGCTGAATATAAGAAAGAAGTAATTGAGAAGTGAGCTGAAAATTGGAAAAACAAAGCTATCCATAGCCAATATTTGTAAAGTATTGAAGGCAAAGCTGACCAAAAGCTAACTTGGAATTGGTTAACATCAAGAGCACTGAAAAAAGAAACAGAAGGCTTTATTTTGGCAGCTCAAGAACAAACCTTAGCCACAAACTGCATGAAGGCAAAAATTCAACATGTTACCGCCAACAGCAAATGTCGCCTCTGTAATGAGAAAGACGATACAGTTGACCACTTGATCAGTGGGTGCAGCAAAATTTCACAAACTGACTACCTACAATGCCATGACCGTGTTGCTAAGATCATTCACTGGAAATTGTGCCAAAAGTTTGGATTTGAGTACAGCAAAAACCACCGGAACATCACGTTGACAAGGTTTTAGAGAATGAGAAAGTCAAGATCTTGTGGGACTTCAGAATTCAGACTGACAGGCACTTGGCCCACAACACACCTGACATAACAATAGTTGAAAAGCAAAAAGTATGGTTCATTGACATTGCAATACCTGGAGATGCACAAACTGAAGATAAACAGCAAGAAAAAAATCACAAAATACCAGGACTTGCAAATTTAAGTTGAATGACTGTGGAAAAAGAAATCGTCTGTTGTCCCGATTGTAATTGGAGTCCTTGGAGCAATACATAAAGGGCTACCTTGCTATTTGGAAATTTTAAGTTTATCAGACTTGAACATTTTGATTCTACAAAAAACCACCCTACTTGGAACAGCTTATATCCTTAGACGTTACCTTATCAGTTCCTAGGTCCTTGGTTAGGACTCAAGCTGTTGAGCTACCAACCAGCCCCAAAGGCTGTGAATCTCACCAAAGATTAACCACATATAATAATAATAATAATAATAATGTGGAAAAAGTTATCAAAAATGAGAAGGTGAAGATCTTGTGGGAATTTCAAATACAAACACATCATCATTTGGGGCACAACACGCCAGATATCACGGTTGTAGAGGGCCGAAGTGTACGTTTATTGATATCGCTGTTCCTGGAGATGCCAGAGTCGAAGAAAAAGAACTAGAAAAAATAATGAAATATTGCAACCTGGTCATCGAAACTACATGGCTATGGATGAAGCATGTAACAGTGATACCCATTGTCATCAGGGCACTTGGCACCATGTCCAAGAATTTTACAAGATACATCAACAAATTGCAGCTTCCTGCAATAACACCAGTGGAACTGCAAAATACTGTGCTACTCGGAAATCTTATATTTTAAGAAGGTACTTGGTTGATACCTAGGATGCTGGCAGCAAACCGTATTGACCATTAGCACCAGTCACTGGTATTTATAATGCATTTTTGAGTGTTCAGTTGGCTGAGTTTCATGTTTAATGAATAAAGTATAAATAATAATACTACTAATAAAACAGCTATGGCTATGAATAGGCTAAAAAAGTTAAAAAATCCCCATTTGCTTTACATAGGTGATTTAAAACTGTTTGGAAATACAAAAGCTGAATTGAGTTCACTGCTGAAAAACACTGAGGAATTTAGCAGAGACAATGAAATGCAATTTCACATTGACAAATGTTAAACAGTTTCTGTTAAGGCTGGAAAAATTGTTGAAGATGATGGATTTGAACTTGAAAATGAAGAGTTGATAAAAACAGCAACACCAGAAGAAGGACACAAGTACTTAGGAGTTTTGGTAGCTTCTGACCCATTGCACAATCAAGTCCAGGAATTTACTTTAACAAAATACATTAAGAGAGTCTGGAAAATCTTGAGATCAAAGCTAAGTGGAGGAAATATCATAAAGGCAATTAATACCTGGGCAGTTCCTGTAATATGATACTCAGCTGGAATAATTGATTGGACTCAGCTAGAACTTGATAACTTGGACTGAAAGACAAGAAAAGTAATGACAATGCACCATGCTCTGTACCAAAAAAGTAATATTGATTGATTGTGCATGCCCAGATCTTACAGTGGCAGAGGACTCTTACAGGTGAAACAAACTGTGAAAGAGGAAAAAACACTGTTTAAATGATTACATAAAAATGCAAAAGAACCTCTGCTGAAGGAAGTGAACAAGGGAAACCTCTTGAGCATTGAGTTTGTAACTGGAAAAAAAAGCCTATGCACATTCAATATATGAAGGACATTGAGGGAAAGATAGATACAAAAGTAACATGGAAATGGTTGATATCAGGGATACTGAAGAAAGAAACTGAAGGCTTAATTTTGGCTGCCCTGCAGAACAAGCCCTGCAGACCATTTCCATGAAAATAAAAATTCAACATGTCAGTAACAACAGCAAATGTTGCTTATGGCAAAGGAAAAGATGAAACAGTGGATCATCTTATCAGTGGCTACAGCAAAATCTCACAAGCTGATTATCTACAACATCGTGATCAAGTTGCCAACATCATACATTGGAAGCTTTGGCAGAAGTTTGGGTTCGAATGCAGCAAAAATTACTCCAAATTGAAAATGAAGAAGTTAATATGTTGTGGGACTTTGAAATCCAAACAGATAGACATCTGGCCCACAAGATGCCTGACATCACTATTGTGGAAAAGAAAAAAAAATCTGGTTCATTGAAATTGCAATATCAGGTGAGGCAGAAATGGAAGAGAAACAGCTAGAAATAATGAAATACCGTGATCTGTAAATTGAAGTTCAGCGACTGTGAAGTGGGGGGGGGGGACAATGGTTGTACCAATAGTCATAGGAGACTTAGGAGCAATACCCAAAGGGTTGCCTAGATACATGGAAATTTAGAATTTGTGAGACCTGGATATTCTGAGTTTGAAAAAAAAACACCACCTTACTTGGAACTGCCTATACTCAGACGTTACTTCAACAGCTTTTAGGTCTTTGGTTAGGATTTGAACTGTTATTTTTTTATCAGTCCCAGTAATTGAAGATTAAATCAACAACAACAATGTTAGGGGGGGAGGTTATATTGGGTGCCTATCAGTTTTTATTTTAATATAAATATCTGCTGACAGTACTATTGCTAAAATCAGATTAATTCTGGTGACAAAGAATGCAGCACAGAAGACTACAAGAACATTCCTTATGCAAATGAGAGAAGTCTTTAAATTATGTTTTCAGGAAAATGTAATGTGGGCTGCAGTGGAAGATAATTCTTCTGCCAACTTAGGAGAGAGATAATGCATGTTAACGTGTTTTTAGTTGTGTAAGAACAATGATAGCAGTTAGACTTATATACCGCTTCATAGGGCTTTCGGCCCTCTCTAAGCGGTTTACAGAGTCAGCATATCGCCCCCACAGTCTGGGTCCTCATTTCACCCACCTCGGAAGGATGGAAGGCTGAGTCAACCTTGAGCCGGTGAGATTAGAACCGCTGAACTGCAGATAACAGTCAGCTGAAGTGGCCTGCAGTACTGCACTCTAACCACTGCGCCACCTCGGCTCTTGCATGATGATGCAGGTGTAAGATAAACCTTCATTATTGATTTTAGCTGTCCAAGGAAACTGCTTAGAAACTTGTGTCTAAACCAGCATTTCCCAACTTTGGAAACTTTAAGATGTGTGGACTTCAACTCCCAGAATTCCTTGGCCATTCAGAAATCTGGGGGGGGGGGGTTGTTGAAGTCCACACATTTTAAAGTTGTCAAGATTGAGAAATATGGCTCTAATCATTCAATATCATTATTCCCTTCCTATCACAGCCCAGAATAAAGCTGGGAATATTTTTTTAAACAAAGGCTTATTATGTAACAAGAATATTTTAGCATATATGTGGAAGCATATAGTAAGTTTGATAGTACCCTGCCTTCCTGGAATATAAATAATTGGTTGACTAGTGCTCCTGTTTTTGAATCTCAATCTGCTCAATTTGCTACTTCAAAACAGAATGCTTATCTCACTTTGCCAACAAATCATTTTTAAAAATATATGCTTCTGTGATAATATCCTACAGTTGGTACAGCAAGAGAGTGCTTCCAAAAGCATTGGATAAATTGACTTGTTGAGAAGATTATTGTCTCGTTTTTCATAGTTCTGGCTTCATCATTTTGAAAGGGAATTTCTCACTGAAAGCTTCCTCAGGCTGCATGGTTAAACAGATTCCCCCGCCCCATATTTAAGGATTGGCCATGGCTTTGTTGAGTTCTATAATTCTTAGCTTGGGGCAGGAAGAGCAGAAATGCCTTCCTTTCTATCTTCCTATAGCTGAGATGAAGAAGGAAGGCAGTCTTGGTAGAAAAGATAAAAAACTTCCAAGCCAGACAGATTGGGAGATATCAGAAGATTCATCCTATCACAATTACAGGCAGTCCTTATTTAGTAATCTTAGTATGTTGCAATAAAATAAGCAATATGCTTGCTAAGTGAACCATGTAACAAAAAGAGACAGAAAGACACTGCAAAGATGATTGGTTGCTGCCATTCCTATTAGATAAAGTTGTCTCGTGCAGCAATGCCAGTGTTATTTTCATTCCAGTATGCATTGTTGTCCAGAGTAGAAATTTGGGTATAAATGCATGCATTGGTTGGGAAATGATTCTTTTACTACTGTTTACTACCATTTATCATTGGCATACTTGCAATGATGATTATATGATGTAGCTGCTAAACAAGAACTACCTCTACCTTTTACTGAAGAATGCTTGGAAGAACTAAGTCACTTATTAAGTTAGCTCTCCTTTGTAATTTCCATGTTCTTGGCAATGGGTGATCACTTACCATGGCTTCTCTCTAGATGTCAGATAAACTGAGCTGAAAGGGAGCTTGTAGGTCATTTAGTCCAACCCCCTGCCCAAGAAGGAGACCCTACTGTCAGGTCCCCAATTAATGTACCCATGTTAAACAGAACTCTGAGGCAATCTGTTTCCTCAAAGAACAGGTTTATTTAGATACATCATCTTGGCACAAACTGGTGGAAGACCAGTACTGAAGGTTCCCCTGCTTTCCACCCCATTAAAAGTAAATTTTCTTGTTTTCTCAAAACATTAAATCACGTTGTCCAATCAGGATACCAGCTGGTTGCTTGGCAACTTCTCTCCTCCTCCTCTGGCCAGCCAGCTGTTGGAATGTCTCTGACTCATGAGATAGCTATGTTGTTTTGGCTGTAATGCTCCACCTATCTCTACTCTCTCTCTTCAACTCCAAACTATGTCAGTCTGAAGCCAGGTGAGGATAACCCATGATAGAAACGAAAGCCCTCACAAAAAGGAACCTGCCACAGCCAGGTCAGTTTCAAGCCTGGCACCCAGAGGTGGATTGTTCCCGGTTTGGTCCAGATTGGACAAACCGGTAGTAGTGGTGGAGGGAGGCTCTGCCCACTCACCCAGATGCTTCTGCGCAGAAGGGTTGCGCACAAGCGTACACATGAGCATGAACGAACGGGTAGTAAAAAAAAATAGAAACCCACCACTGCTGACACCTACACCATTTCTGACAGATGGCAGTCCAGTCTCTTCTTCTGAAGGCAAGTTGTTCTTTTGGTTGATTATTCTCACTGTCAGAAAATTTCTCCTTATTTCTAGGTTGAATCTCTCCTTGATCAGTTTCCATCCATTATTCCTTGTCTGGCCTTCAGGTACTTTGGAAAACAGGTTGACCCCCCCTTCCTCTCTGTGTCAGCCCCTCAAATACTGGAACACTGCTATCAAATGTCTCTGGTTCTTCTCTTCACTAGACCAGCCATGCACAGTTCCTGATAATCCTGTAGGATTATCAGTAGGGTTATTATATGTGTACGTTATTGTGATTACTTAATAGATTGCTGATTTAAATTTAAAGATTTCCTTTATTGCGAGCCAATTCAAATGCCCTGATTTGATAGTTGACATGTTGTTCAATTTCATTGTTCCATTCCTTAAAGATGAATGTGTTCGGTAAAGACCATTCACTCCCCTTTATTTCTCTTAGAATTGCCCCATTGAATGTGATTTCTAAGGAGTTATCCCAAATGACAAAGCGTATAAACTATGGGCTTATGTAAGGTAATTTGGATTTGCCTTGACAAACAGCTTTGTGCTTTTTGTGACGAGTCTGCTTTTTAAGATTAGACCTGAGAAGACATTTTATGCCACCTTGCAAAATAAAACCCATGGCCACAGAGAGCTTGGAAGAGAAGCAAAACAATGTGGTTGCTATGCGTTTAGAACTGAGGAACCTTATGAAAATAAAGCAGCTTCAAGCCTTCTTTGAAACGAAGTACTGCAATGAAGATTATCATGACTATAATTAATTAGCCACACAAATTCCCCACACGATCATTCACACACACACACACACACATAACACACACACAATCAATCTAGTTGAATTAATATTATAGATTCCTGGTCACGTTATATGCTTGGTATTAATTCACCTCTATGTTACTTTATTCTGCTTAGCCATGAGCCATAACAAAATGATCTAAATACTGTAGTTAATTACTTTACATTCAGAAAATGGAAAGAGAATCAATTTTTTTTACAAGCTATTAACAAAAGCAATAGGATTCTGTTTAGGCAACAGGACTGTCCTCTCTTGCTTTTCTCAAGTTTTCTGGGAATATGTGGAGGTCATATGATATGGATGTCTTTGTTCACTTTAATGTTAATTCTAATGTTAATATGTATCTTAATATTGTGTTTTATCTTGTCTTTATCTTGCTGTAAGTAAGTCGCCTAGAGTCATTTAGCGCTTAGACTTATATACCGCTTTACAGTGCATTAGAGCCTTCTCTAAGTAGTTTACAGAGACAGCATCTTGCACCCAACAATTTGGGTCCTCATTTTATCCACCTTGGAAGGATGGAAGGCTGAGTCAACCTTGACCCTGGTGGGATTTGAACTGCCAAATTGCAGGCAGCCAGCAGTCAGCAGAAGTAGCCTGCAGTTACTGCACTCTAACCCCTGCGCCACCAAGGCTCTTGTAGGCAAGTTGGGCAGCATGTAAATTTAACAAATAAATAAATGTCAGAATCACAGGCAGATTGACAGAAACTACAGGAAGAGACTGGCATGAGCAGAAATATTTTCTGCAAGAAGGCTTTTGGATCCAAGCCAAGCTTTTCTTCAGCAAATGCTGGTAATCACTGATGAATGTAAATTGTATTTAATGGAGAAACTGTCAACATTCATGGGGAGTGCTGGCAACCTCTCTCTCTCTTTTACATTCATTAGAATAGGCTTTCTAGTTCTATAGTTATGAACTGTAAACTGCCAAACAGCACCATGTACTTGCTTAATTCTGTTTAATCAGTATTTTTTTAAAAAAAGATTGTGGTATCTTAAGACGAAATCTTAGCCATCCTTGGCATAGTCTGCTTTCTCCTAACTACAGATTAAGAACAAACGTACTGACATATGGTTGAAGCTGACCTTGAAGCTGAGACTTCTGGACCTATTCTAATAACTTCAACCACTATACCATACATATGACATGGGCACAAATTAAGAAATAGGAAACTGTAGCAGTATAGGAATACCTCCTGGAAGTTTTTCTCTGGGTTGTCATATGGATATTAATAATCCTAAAATGAAGCTTCTTGTGTTTTAACTTTTTCTGAGGTAATGAGGTCCACAGCGCACTAAACCATAATGTAAAATTGGCATAACTATATACATGGCCAGATTTTTCTGAGGCTTAATCTAATAGATGTTTTGGAGGGACCTTTAGAGAATATTGAATTGCTTTCCAACTATATAAAGTTATTATATTACAGATGGTCCAGTTACTTTGAAAAGAAAACCAGAATTAATCCATTTCTTACTTCCACAGTAACATGTTGAATTCAGGGTATAGTTTGAGTTAATTAAGGCCACAATAAGGTACTTTCCTCAGTAGAGATTTTCACATTGATTTCTCATGTTTCAAGGTAGGGTTTTAGCAAATCATTTAAATGCTGAATATTTAATTTCTAATTTTAATTAGAATTTAATTTCTAATTTTTAATTTAATTTAATTTCTAATTTTTTAATTCCTATGCTTGACCAAACATGGTCGGAAGGTTTCAGTCTGTTTGGCCTTTTGTTGGAATTCTCAAATGAAAATAATAATTGCAGGACCAACTAGGTGCTTTAGCTTCATTGGCAAAACCAATGCTCTCCTGGCTTTTCAAGACAGGTTCAATATCTGGCAGAAAGGACAGTCAATTATACCCTATTGTTAACTTTCATGATTCCTTATATTTATTGGGAGGAAAGTCCCAAAGCAGTCTTCAAAGAGAAAGACCTTTGACATATCACGATCGATGCATATGTTGTTTCATGACAAACTGTGGCCTATAAAAGAGCAATTTTCAACATAATTCAATATCTCATCATATGTTTGCTTTCTTTAAACTTTTCCCCAGTGCAAATGATGGGCAAGTGTAAGAGTTGTGCCTGCTTGTGCCTCAAAATTCTACACTCTGCCTGTATGCCTCATCGTTGAAAGAGGAAAGGCAAAGACTTAATTTGTCTAGAATGTTCTTATGGATGTATCCTGCTTCCTTTTCCTTCTAAGTATGCCTGTTTATTTACTTTGCAGATGCCATTGCATGCAGCTAAAGGAACTATAATAGCCATTGTTTGTCATCCTTCACAACGTCATCCCGGAATGTGGTGGAAAAGGTTTTCAGAACAACATTCAAAGGGACCTTTTTTGAAGTCATTTAGACATAGGGAAATTGCAAACATCAAAAATGCATCTTCTGAGAAATGTTCCTTTGTTTCTGCTTTGCCCCTGTTTCCAGCCCAGTGCTGCCTATAATCCCCAGGAGTTAGAAAAACTAGCAAGGAGATACACAAAATAGTTTTTCTCAGCAACTAACTAACCAGCTACAGTATACTGGCCAAATCAGATGCATAACTTTATAATTTTTGAAAGCTCAGATGCTTCTGCAATTTCCTGGAGCACATTTGAAATCAGCCTGGAGAGATTTTGTGTAGCCATCTCTTAGATGCAATTATTGGATGAGAACCAAAGAAGTATTTTCTATGCTTAGGAGGTCAAGGAGAAATTCTCAGACCCAGCACAAAGGGCTTTTGACGCAACCATTAAACGTATGAACATTTGCATCATTTTTTTTAAAATCACCTTACAGCTTTGGAGCAGGCTGAGTTGGTCTCCTACCAGAAAGGAAATGGCAAATCCATCTATTTAGATATCAGGTTGTCAGAGTGTATAGAAAAAACATTCATCATATCCATTCAGTTCCTTCAAAGGGTGAAAGACAGAACACTTTGCAAGGTTGTTTCTATAAAATTGAATGGCCCATCTTTTGGAATATAGAATGCCATATCCATTACACATTGGCGACAACGCTGACATTAATGCCAGTGGAAATAATTCAGTTAAGGTGGTTCACTTCAAGATGCCACTTCTAATAGCCCTTCAAGATAATAGGCCCATGTTCTTGCCTTGAGTGCTCTTCTTTCCCAATCAGTCTAGCAAAAATGTAAAACTCTTGATTTATACTTGGTAACTTGGAGGCAACAGGTAACACCTTAAATTTTTATAGGTTTTATGTAGACAAGGCAGATTTTAATACAAAAGCATTTCAGGAAGGGTCCACATTGTGTCATATCTTAGGGGAAAAGTGGCATTGATCACACAGGAAGACAGAGAAGGTGTTATTTATTTATTTCCAACCCTTCCTTTCTGGCTTTTTTTAAAAAAAATCAGTCCCCAAAATGCCAAATATGTGAAATCTGCTGATGGTTTATCTTGTTTTGCCTTCCTTTCCTAATTCAGCTCCTAGAGGAGAAACAGTGAAACATCTGAATTATTGATCAGCTGTCAGAGATGAGTTTTCTATTCAGCTCTTTGGATGATTCAGCCTCTGTTGGACTGAAAACAAAATCTATATTTGAAATGATGGCAATGATACTATCCTGGCCATTTGAAGTATCAAATGATGAATGCTGGCGAAATCAAAATTGCTATGAGAATTATCATTATTTCATGAGAAGGAATGGTGGTGCAGATCTATAAATGTTACCTTCTTTTTTCTCCTTCCTTCCTTCCTTCCTTCCTTCCTTCCTTCCTTCCTTCCTTCCCATCTCCTTAACTCTCAAGGAAATTGGTTAAGTTTTCATGTTTCATTGGAGTGGTGTTAGTGAAAGAAATTGCTTTGCTTCTCATTTTAATCTGAGCAGACTGTAATTCCTAACGTGCTCTTTAGATGTTCTGGAGACAATGTAGGATCTGAATGCGAACTGGGCATATAATATAATTTACTCATTTTCAAATACATCAAATTGGAAGCTTCACTGTTCACTTTATGGATGGGATGGACAAACTCTGCCCTTAAAACTGCATGCTTCAATGCCCAATTGCCATTCTTCCCTTCCCTTTTTTAATAAACTACCCTAAATACAAACAAAACAAAGAAAAAAATACATACAATTGTAATAGAAGAAAAAAAGAAAGCTAAAAAACATCCCATAGAGCATATATTCAAACATACATGCGTGCATAAACTTGTACAAACATTTCAATAAATGAAAAATATAGTTCATTACACTCATCCATAGGTAATCTATATTAATTCTGCAGATCACTGAATAGCTGGAGCTATATGCTTGCCTTTCCAACGCTGAATGATAAGTCCTTTCGTTATTCTCTATAAATAAGAATAGAAAATCCACTTTTTATTTAGTTCCTATGTCACTGAGATAAACTTCAGAAGAATATAAACATCTGGAAATATTACATCTCAAAGGTGAGTTAATGCATGTAATAACTTTCTTTCCAATTGCTGCACACTGTGGAAACCTACATTTAAATAAAGCATTATGTTCCCTGCATCTCCCACAACATAACATTCACTCAAGCCTTTTCTATATAAATGCAATGAGGTATATTAAATGGCAGTCTCCCATCTCCCAAAAGTTTAAACAGGAAGGATATTAGGTTAGCATTAGGTTAGCATCCAGAGCCATGTAAGCTACATGGGAATTGCATTCTGCATAGAGAAAAAGCAGGATTGCACTCAGAATATTGTCTTAATGAGCCAATGATGTATAGCCATACCATATTATTACTTCATCTCTGTACATTGCCATATCTATCATGAGATGACCTCTGATTACACAGCATTAATTAATTGTTTCATAGTCTTAGAGGAGCTGCTGTTGCTGCAAGAAAACACGCTATATCATGTAGGGTAATTTATCTCCGGTAATGTGCATTATAGGGAAACAGCCACTCTTATTTAATTTCATTTTATTACAGTCACAAAACCAGCGCTATCAAAAGTGTACCCATTAAATCCTTAAAAGTAAGGAAATAAAGTAAAATAGAAGTAGTATAAGTAAAGAACTGTGACAACCCAGTGACTGTATTATAAGCACTGAGCTATCAGTAATCTTTGAAAGTAATGAACTATAACATAAAACTTAGCAACCATATATGTGTAATGGATGTTTCTCTCTGCTAACAGATAAAATGCTTAAAAGGTGTAAATGTAGCCCAGACATTCAGGGGACAAGAGCATTCCTATTGTTAGTGCAATGAGAACAATATAGAAAGAAGTAAGCTAAATACTCATAAAAGCAAAATCAGTCTTTTACTGGCATTTTCTAGAAATAGTCTTTCATTATGTCTATTAATACATGTCAATGATGATTATCCTAATTTCTTAAACTCCAGAGTGTAAATGTGAGATGATAGAGCTCCATACCAATCTGTCAGTCCACAACGAGAATCCATTTTTTGGATTATTCATTTTCAGTTTTGCTAAACCCTACAGATACTAAACCAGAAGAGATCAATTTATAACAAAAAGTTACATGTTGAAAAAAAATCAAATCATATCTTTATTACATTAAAAGAAAATCATCACTCTTGGTTAATGAGGAAGGCAAAGGGGAAAAGATATGTTGATATCAAATATCAAATGATAGTTGAGTAGGGCCACTCACATTCTAGCTTCTATTTTCCTGAAGCTCATCTCTAGCTGCATTAAAGACATAATTTCTTAAATAAATGAATTAAATAATCAGGGACTTGAATGGTTGTTCATAAAAATGGGGATTGTACAAGTTCTGGTGGTGCAGTATTGGAAAAGTGAACCAGCTGGGCACATGGAGAAGTTGCATTATGGGCCTGGCTTCAAATAATTTTGAGATCTGCATGTATGTAATGGCCACCTCTTGTCTTAAAGCCGAAGTTCACTGGATGGAGGCAAAATGTTCATCAAAGGATAGATGCTAGGGTCCATTTATACAAAAGAAAAAAGAAGCATTGAAATACAATACAATACAATACAATACAATAGCAGGGACTTGGAGGTCTTCTTGTCCAAGCCCCTTCCTAGGCAGGAAACCCTATACCGTTTCAGACAGATGGCTATCCAACAAATGATGAAAGGAAAATTCAAAGACTTCCAAAAAGAGGCCTGCTGCTATTCAGGAGTCCAGTGATTGATGATTCCAAAGATAAGAGACAAACTGAGAACCATAGAACTCTCAAGTCTCTAGTTCCATACAATTTGGTGAGGGCAAAACTGAAAACAATGAAAAATCTTATTAGTAAAGACTTAGCTTTACTTGTAGGTAAGCAGTGAAAAAAAGAAGTATTAAGAAAAGTAGAATTTTTAAACTACCAGAACTGCTGATCTTTAACGAATAACAACAATTGAGATTGAAATGTCTATTGTAAATCAGTGCAGTCATAAAGCAAATCATCACATGAATGGAGCCAATTTTGCAACTATTTTTACTGTGGTCATTAAGCGAATCACTGGAGTTGTGTGACACACATCATTAAGTGAATCCAGGTTCCCTAACTGACTTTGCTTGGCAGGGACTGCTGGGAAGGTTGCAAATCGCGGTAGCAATAATTGCAGAACACTGCAACTAATCATAAATGTGGGCTGGATGTCAAAGGTCTGATTTGCAATCATGTGGATGATATAACTGTGTGGATGGTATGACAATTGTGTTAATTATCATTTTTCTGAGGCCATTGTAGCTTTGAACAATCATTTAAAGATATTAAAAAATTTAAACATATTAAGAAATTAGTTTGATTATGTGCTGTACTAACTCATGATTACCCAAAATATTGGGGGAAAGCTACAAATCATAATGAACATAAAATTTTGATGCATGTACTTTACAGTTTTATCATTTGCCTGTCTATGGCTATCCATTAAATTACTGATGTTTACTTTGAAATTTGATAAAACAGACAAATTTTCTTTTCTATATAAACATTTTATTTTTTAAAAAAATGGATCTAAGAGTACTATAAAATTAACTTTTAATATTTAGGTTCCTGGGTAGCCTTATAGGTTTCAGTGGACTATTCTACCATAAATATTTTAAGATAATTTTATTAAAACTACTTTTGCATCTTTCCCCTTGATTCTCCAATTATTACTTGCAATTCCAAACAATTCGGGACACATTGCTTGCTCTATGTGAAAGCAAGTCCGCTTACTCATATTTCTAATTTAGCAGTCTTGTACTTTTAGTTCCTGGTCACTCAAATATGATTGTTTATATTTCCCTGAAGTCCTTGTCTTTGTTTTCAAGATAATGCATAATCTGCAACTCAATTTTGGTATAGGATGTCCAGAACCTTCAAATATTAAAGGTCTAGGAAAAAAAGATATTCTAAAATTTCCTACCTTATAAGTTCAATCACTAAGTGTGATCAGATCAAGGTATGAAGATTTATCTCATAATACATTGTTTGTGACACATCAATGTCTTATTTAGAGCACACGTTTATTGCTAATATCTATTACCCTGAATATTATTTTGTTAATTAAAGTCCTGAGGTATCATCTCTGAATCCAATAATGTTAGCAGATTTTGTTTTTCTCTCCAAGCAACAGCTTGAGTATAAGGAAGCAACCAAACAGATCTCTATCGCTTTGGGTGCTGTCAGTTGTCAAACTATTCAGCACTAAACTTTATAGCAACAAAGTAATGGCCTGGAAAAATTAGTTGTTGCATTATATCACCCAACTGTCATTACTTAGTTGTAGTCCATTAAACAGATGGACATATCAGTGCAAACTTTCAGTGTCTCCATGCAAGAAGAAGTCAGGGGAAAAATGTACTGTGGAAACCATAACGAGCAAGATGAAATTTCCCTAACAAATGAAAGTTGCAATACTATTGAGATTATTGCGGTCACAAAAGAGCACACCAGCGACATATGGATTACATTCATATTAAGATTGCATATTTTTTGGGGTGTGCAAAGGTCTTGGATAGTTCCAAGGAGCTACTTTTTGAGGACTTGTTTCCATCACCCTTATAAAGTGGGTCCCCCCACCTCAGAATGTCTGCTTAGCTGTAAAATAATAGTTCTAGGAAAGGTGTTCTGGGAAGAGAAATTCTGTTAAAGATATAAGACCCAGGTATGACGTGAAAGATTTGGAAAGAAGATGAAGGGTTAAAACTGGGTATAAAAACCTTTCATCTCCTCAGAGCTCTCTTTACAGGTAAATTTCTTATTTCTCATTTCATTTCCTTGTTTTCGGCAGGTGATAGGAAAGTTCCTAGATAGATTGATTATATAATTGTCAGCTCTCTCAGGTAAGCCAGAAAGAAAATGAGCCGAGACTTTCCTGTATTCTAAGACTACCTCTTGCGGGTCTGAAAATGCAAACTTCCTACTGCAACTTTTAACTGCTTAATCTATTGGGGTGGATCGTTCCTAAGTTTATTTCTCTAAATGTTAAACCTCAGGTGACTCCTTCCTCTTTTGTCTGATTGTTTCCAAGGCAGCATCTCTTCTCCTCATTCCCCAGAATCATCCATGCATTCCATTATATCCATTGAATTGCTTTCAACTTCTAGCAGCTACATAAGTAGATTATTTCCCCATGATGATGTCTATCACTAATCTGTGCACTAAAAACAGTGCAATCATCACTTTTGAACTGAATCCATTTACCTTGCTACTGATCATCATCTTCTTTCCTTCCCTTCCACTTTTCCTGCACTGGGGTCTTTCTTTTTCAGAAAGCTGGGTCTTTGCATTATTTTTCCAAAGTACAATAATTTGAGCTTGGTCATTTGTGCCATGAGTGAGAGTTCTGGGTTGATTTGTTCAATGATCCATCAATTTGTTTTCTTGGATGTCCACAGTATTATCTCAAGCCTTCTCCAACACTGATGTTCAACAGCATCAATGTTTTTCATATTCTGCTTCCTCAATGTCTAACTTTTCTTGCCTAATTCTGACCTTTTGCCTAGATGAATGTGTATATTTAGGAACAGTTATATAACAAAATGCATACTGCAGGCATCCACCGTTTCATTCCTTGGATTTCTTTCGTTAACCACTCCAAATTTTTCAGTCACAGAACTTTTCCACTAGGGGAATAATTCACTAATCTTTCTATTTTTTGGGGGGGGGGTGGGGGTGGGTGGAGGGGGTCAACATATTTTTTGCTGTCTACTAATGTACCTGTTTTATGTGCTATGATGGTTTTCTCCTTTTTTTTCACCACCAATTGTTGTCATCTACTCTGAATAATATGTTTAGTGGAAAAGTAAAATATATCCTTCATAAATAAAATCATGACTTGAACTAGTTTTGCACTGCATTCTTTGACGTTTATGCTTCCTTGCTTGATAGGGAACTTTTTCAAAGGCAGAAGAAGAATTTTAAATTAGGAAACTATGGCTTCAGTTCCTTCATTGTTTTATTGCCCTGCTAGAAATGCTGCCAAAGGAATAAAACAAAAAACAAATTCAGTCTAAGAATGGCAGATTCTCCTAGATGAAACAAAAATACATTTTTCTCAAGAACCAGTTTTTATTCAAAATGACAACCCTTTTACAGTTCTCTCACCAATACTTGTAGTGATTTTTAATGAAGAGTTACCATACAATTGGCACATTTCTTTTCTGCTGAATTTCAGCCTTTGTGGCTTTGTTTCTTTTCCAACTTCTGTATTACATACACTTACCAAGAGACAAAACCTACTTGAGGGAATCAAGGGAAATAATCTCAGATATGTGGACTCTTTGAAAACACTGATTTTCTTAGAAGCCAAGAGTGAAATACTGTTCTAGGTAATCTGTGTCTGTCTCCTACAGTCTTCACACTTGAACTGACCTTTTCTTCATTTGAAATAATTGCAGACTATGTTCAACAATGCATGTTGGTGAAAACAATTTCACATCATGGTGAGAATATAATGAAGGGAAAACTCTGCCAGCCAATGGCCTGCTTGTGTTTCCAAAGGCATAGCAGTGGGGCTTTTCTCATATCGACAGCCTGTGAATAAACAAAATATGTCATGATCAACTCTGAAGAAAACAAGCTAGGGATCAAAATAAAAATGCATTTAGTACAACATTAGATGTGCCACGGGGCAGTACATAACTCTTTAGGTTGTAGTTTCCCTATTTTTTGTTGTTTCTCATCTTTTTCTCTTCTTCTTTTAAATGTAAAACCAGAATAAGACATTAACTGAAAGAAAAATAATCACACTAGGATTGTTTGCATATACCTGAAGTTTTCATACTGGCCTCCTGTTTCTTCCTGCAGTCAACAAAAAACATGATGTTCAAATTAAACTGTGGCTTTAGCATTTGTTAAGGTGGTGGAGAACAAGGGACTCTGATAAAAAAACATATATAGTTAAAAAGTGAATAAATCAATAATTCAATAATTTACTATTTTGATTCTGGGCATTTCCTGTTTTGACCCTGACCGTTTTCCTAAGTGATCCATTTTCCAATTAAGGGTTTCCAAGACATAACATTTTAAACCATAAATGACTGTGTACACAGGTTCTAAAATATATAGAACACAGAATTTAATATTAAGAATCTGAAACACCTGGGAGAGAAATGTACACTGTGGCAGACCAACCATTCATATTAGAGCTTTCATACCAGTTTTGTCATAAAAGTTCATTTTTAAGCCATAACTATTTTGCTATGGATTGAGGGGGGACAAGAAGTTTACCAAAGAAATGACAATTATATTTATGCATGGGTGTGAATCCAGCTACAGAGAAAGTCCCTCTACCAAAAGGCACTTTCCCCTTATGGTTATGTTGAATCATCTCCTTGAATAAAGTCGAATTTATTTTTCAATCTCTGTGTCCTGTGAACCTGGAGACAAATTGCTCCCTAGCTCTTGGAACACTGCTTTTTCTTAAATTGCAAAGAAAAGGAAAGGATTACCAAGAAGATTACCAAAGAAGAATCTAAATGCCATAATATGTGAACCACATCAGTCTGTTTGTCCTGAGGTACCTTAGAATCTTGTTTTCCCCCTCAATCCACAGCAAAATAGTTGGGAAGCCAGGAAAAAAGCAGGGGTCCAAGAGCTGGGCTGCATTTTAGGTTCTTAGAGATTGAAAAGTAAATTCTACTTTATTCTAGGAGATAATTCAGCATAACTATAAGGTGAAACCTGCCTTTCGGTAGAGGGAATTTCTCTGTAGCTGGATTCACATCCATGCATAAACATAATTGTGCTTTCCCATCCCAGGCTAGGAGTTACCATAAATGCTGTCCCTACACAAGGCATAATCAACAGCCCAAAGTATCTGCCTTCTAGGGCACTAAAGAAACTATTCTGAATCTTCCTCATCTTCTGCTGCTCATCTTGAGGGATGTCTGTTGATTCCTGTTTCTTTTTGACTTGCACTGAGTTTTGATTTGGGAATTCAAATCAAGGGAAGTAAAAGAGTTATTTATTTATGTATTTATTTATTTAGTGTATGGCAAAAAAAAAGTTAAAAGTACATCACAATGACATTCTCAATGAGCAAATATGAAATTTATTTTACAAAGTCAAAGTCAAATGCAAATTTATTATATAGACTGTCTATATAGTCAATACATGGCGGAATTGCGTACAGAAAGTTTCTGGGTTTTCCTTTATGTGCACTTAGAGGCTACTGCCCCACAATATGTCCCACTGTCTGCTGTGGAGCACCAGAGCTACATTTCAGAGAGCTTTCCTCATTTATGGAGGAGACTAGCACACCTGCTATGTTGATTCTGACTCCTACTGAGGATTGACTAAGTCTTACTGGGTAAGGAAGGAATCCTACTCTCAGTTCCTGGGGCAATGGCATAGAGTCTGCTAATTCTTCCACAAATGTAACTAGACCATCCTTTTAATCCCCTGGCTTAAAACACATCACGATGAGTAAAGGAGTGCCAAAAATTAACCATTTTTTTCTTTCAGATTCTACATGGCTTTGAGTGGTGAATTTGCTGCACTTGCTCGCTGCCTTCCAGTGACTCACCTTTTCTATCCTCCAATGTAGCTGTTGTCACAGTGGCTATTGTCACAACTCCAGCCACCAGTGAATGAATCCAGACTTCTCTGGCAATAGTGCCAAGCTAAGACATGTTGTGCCTTTTTGAGTTTTGCCTTTTTGAGAGCAATGTCCACTATTAATGAAATGTTGCTTTTGCTAAACAGTGCTGCTGCATTTTAAAAAAGCATTCTGCCATCATTGCCTCTCTTCTTCTTAGCTTAAGAGAACAAGCAAACAAACAAGATTTCTTATGGTGAGTTTTTTAAAATGATTTCCTCCCCTCCCAACTGTGTATTAGCTACCTGGAACAGTTTACAGATACTGCAAGCTAAATGAAAAAGAAAACATGGAGGTTTTTTGGCTTGTAAATGGCAAATTATCTCCTTCTGGTGAGTTTTGACCAAGTTCAGAGACCCTAGAAGAAAGTATGTTTGTCCCTTAAACTTGCTCTGCCCCTTGTGCTTACTCTTTTCACCTTTTGCTTCAAATGGTTCTGGCCCAGATGCCTTGAAACAGATTGCTAGTGATTCAGCTTATTACTCAATTTTGCTGAAGGACAACAGTGCCAGAAAGAAGTTAAACAGAAAAAGGCCCATTCTGTTATGAAGCCTTAAAAGCAATATCTGGACATTTGTGGGAATTCTATAGAAAGTACAATGCAACTCTTTCACTAAGCACATACTGTACACAATTGTTTTATACATTTCGGTTTTGCCAAATGCATACTTGAACTTGATAGAAATATATACTTGATGTGACTAAAGCAGAAAAACTATCTTTGATACAAAATTCAGTTCCCTTATTTTGTTTTGCACACACACACACACACACACACACACACACACGGACACATACACAAAGAAGTTTCTCTCTCACTCTGCATATATATGAGCACACTTATTCTAAGGAGAATAAAGCCCATCAAAGATAGGGATTTACCTTTCAATAGGCATGTACACGATTATACTGTTAAGACCTTCTCATAGCGAGATACATTATATACATATATACATATACGCATATACACATATACACATATACACATATACGCATATACGCATATACGCATATACGCATATACGCATATACGCATATACGCATATAC
Source organism: Thamnophis sirtalis (assembly GCF_051295495.1). Taxonomy (NCBI): domain Eukaryota; kingdom Metazoa; phylum Chordata; class Lepidosauria; order Squamata; family Natricidae; genus Thamnophis; species Thamnophis sirtalis. The sequence goes on from NW_028261383.1 coordinate 98,800,690, forward strand.
ACATATACACATATACACATATACACATATACACATATACACATATACACATATACACATATACATATATATAGTACATAATTCTCTCTTTCTCTCTCTTTCTCTCTCTCTTACATACACACACACATACACACAGAAAGATATAATTAACCTATTATTATAACCTATCTCTCTCTCTCTCTCTCTCACACACACACACACACACACACACACACCAGTGGTGGGTTCAGGATCCCGTTCTAACCGGTATGGTTGGAACGGGCCCGGCGGCATCCACATGGACGCACACAGTGGGCATGCACATGTGCGCAGCACATGCATGCATCTTAGCACCTCCGCAATGCTTCAGCTGCTCAGCGGAGCATCATGCTGGCACTGTACATGCCATGCGCATTCACGGAAGCGCCAAAGACTTAAAAGACCGGTAACCAACCCTGGGATGGGTGGGTATAATTATATATAATTATATATATAATTATTTAGACATAGTATCCAAAATGTCAACAGCACTATGTAGGACTTCACAACATGAATGGAAACAAAACACGGGAGGTCCCTAAGCTCGCCATTCAGTCCTCATTGGCAGGAAGTTATATTTAAAGCTCTTTCACCTTTGGAGCAAAACTCTGAAAGTGAGTTGGCTTCACAATTATTGCAAGGCTCATCCTCAAATCCCGAACAATAAGAAAAATGAACAGAATCTGTATCAGTACCTAATAAAATAGAAAAAAAAATAGTTTGTGCAGCCCAAGGCAAAGAAAGAATGAGAAAATGAAAGCACCACCAGAAAAAGTATTAATATCAAGTTTTAAGAATGATAAGGCAATTATTAATTAGTTTTTGGAAAGGCTTATCTGCTCAGGAGCATCCAAAGCAATGAGCTCTATCAGGGAAGGAACAGATTACAGCCTTTGACCAGTGGCCTTTCAATCATGTACCAAATATTCTGTAGTAAAAATTAGCCTGAATGCATGAGAAAAAATTAGGGGAGGGGATAATAAAAACACTGAGAGTACAACTTGTGCCCAAGGGAAGCAGATAATTTCCCTTCAGACCAACCTGTGGTGTATGGAAAAGTTGAGCACTCAGGCTCTTTCAATGTTTTGGAAAGCTTAATTATTGTTTAAGAATTAAACAACTTGTTTGTTTTTTTAACATGTTGAATACCAAAAAAAATTGTTTTGTGTGTGTGTGTGCGCACGCACGCGTATTGTTGTATTTGAGTGAGTGATCATTATTCTTGTGATAAAGTCCTCCATCATTGATCTTAAAGGCTGGAACCATTCAAATTAAACTGCAATCTACTGTGTGAAGATGTAAGAGAAAAATTTCAGATAATTGGAATCATGGTGGTTTAGAATAAACATGATAACACCGTCTTAAGAAATCGTCCATTCCTCAGCGTTACTAGGTTTTCATTGACAGTGGCAGTCTCTCAAGGCCAGGTACATCAAGCCTATAATAACATCTCTCTGATCTATCAGTTATCTGATCTCATATGTCTGTGGAAAAAGCAACATGGGACTTTGTCTTTTTAAAAAAAAAAATCTCAAAATTTCTTGTGTTAAAAAGCAACAGCAAAGGAGGTTTTCTTTTCTGCAAACATTTATTTATCTAGATAGGATGGCAACAGGATAGATAAATTGTTTTTGAAAGGAAATTATTTCTGTCATTATTATGTTCTTAAACAAAATAACTGCACAAACAGATACAGAACACAGCTGCTGATCCCTTGAAAAAAGGAGAAGAAGGCTGGTGGACCCACTGTAGCAAAGTGACAATCTCGATTAGCAACAGCAACAGCACTTATATATGCCACTTCATAGTGCTTTACAGCCCTCTCTAAGCACTTTACAGAGTCAGCATAGTGCTCTCAAACATATTGGGTCCCAGGGATGTGCAATCACTAGAGGCAAGGGAGGCGTGGCCTCACCAGTCATGAGGAAAAGGAAAGAATTTTAAAGAATTTTTTAAAAATAATTAAAGCCAAGGTAGTTGCTGCCAGATTCACAGTGACTTGGAACAGTGCTTTGTGTTAACCATAGAAGGAGGCCAGAGAACTAGGGGCCTCTTTTGCATAAGGAATTTTTCGCCTTTTAAAAGTTAAGCAAGGGTTAACAAGCAAAAAATTCCTTATGCAAATGAGGCACGTATTCTCTCACCTCCTGTAGAGGGCATTTTTAGAGGCTTTTTAGAGTTCTCTGGGAACAACTAGCTCAGTCTGACAGAGCTCTGGCCTTTCATGAGGGGAGGGCAGGGCAGGGCAGGCAGAAGCAGAGTTGAAATCGTCTCTGAAACAGCTGGAAAAGGTGTGTGTGTGGGGGGAAGGGGGAGGAATTCAAAAAGTTTGATCGGAAGGCAGCAGGGGAATGGGGGGTATGGCAGAGGAGCTGCTTTCAAGCCTTTGGAAAATATATCCAATCCAACTTCTGTGTTTGGGTTTGAGAGTGAGTGAATGAGAGAGGGATCCAAGTTCTCTGTGTGCATGTGTCTTTTGAGAGAGGGGGGAGGGAGGGAGAGAGGGAGGAAGGAGGGGGAGGGAGAAGAAAAAGAATGGGAAAACGTATTTTGCAAGGGGGGGGAATGCTGTTGCTTTAAATCAGAACTGAGCATGCCTGGCTGTGGAATTCTGGGAATTGAAGTCCACAAGTCTAAAAAGTGCCTCACCAGCCCTAAAGCTGACCGCACGTCACTGTTGGGTCCCCTTTTCATCAACCTTGAAAGGATGGAAGGCTGAGTCAACCTTGAGTCAGTCAGGATGCAACCTATAACTAAGCCAGTAAGAAGCAGCCCAGAATGAAGGAGAAATTTTCTAACAGTGAGAACAATTAACCAGTGGACCGGCTTGCCTTCAGAAGTTGTGGGTGCTTCATCACTGAAGGCTTTTAAAAAGAGACTAGACAGCCTAGGAATAGTATAGAATCTCCTGCTTGAGCAGAAAGTTGGAAGAAGACCTCCAAGGTCCCTTCCAACTTTATTATTCTGTATTCTGTAGGATCAAACTCCCAGCAATGGGCAGAGTTAGCCTGCAGTACTGCGTTCTAACTACTGCACCACCTATTAGAATAGAAATGTAGAAAATAAAATGTACATACATATAATTCGTATATAACATTTTTTCATGACTAAGGAGTTTTTCCAGATATGCGCAGAATGGAAAGGTTTTCTTTATGTAAGAAATAAGTCAAGTTACAAGTCTACACTGGGTCCCTCAACTGGTGCCTGAATACTGTTTACAGAAAAAGATTGAGGGTTCACTGAAGAAACAGGTTTTTTTGCTGGAAATGTAGGTAACTGATGTATTAAGGCTGACAGAACATTTTTTCTCTTTCTGATAAATCTTCATGGTTGGTAGTGCTGGGTGATTGGATGAATCAGTCAAATAGATATGTGTTTCTTTCAGTTGCTTCTCTTTAAAAACCAAATATATTTTCTGTTCATACATCCAAAATTCACACACACAAACACACAAACACACAAACACACAAACACACAAACACACACACACACACACACACACACACACACACACACACACACACACACACACCTCCTAGACTATTCCAGGCAGGCATTCATCTTGTCCAATGGATTTCAGAACTCATGGGAGAAAAGGAGATCTTAAAAAACAACTTTTGTCCTTTTTTTATTTGCCTGACAGGAACATCCCGTAAGCAGAGTTTGACAAATTTGGGGATTTGACCCATTTCTATTGCAGTAGCTGACATGAATTGGGTTGTTGTTTTATTTTAAAGATTACGGAACAAACAATTAACAGCTGCCAGGAAAAAGACAAATCTCCTGCCATGTCACCTCCCAGCACTACAGAATAAACAGTTTAGTTGGATTGACATTTTATTTATTCTACTCCCTGCCTTATGTGTTCCTGTTGATGGTTCACAAGAAGATGCTTACTTACAATTGTATCAAGGGCATGTCTCATTTCAAATTGTTTGGATGGCTTGGGATCAAAATTCACACATGCTTGAGAAAGGATGGGGCTCATAAGGAAATAGTTGAATTACAGTGTTGATGGCACCATTTGAGCCTTACAGCTAATGGGGATCATTTGAAATAATCAATACACCCATGATAATTCCTATGACAATAGCCCTAATCTGATATAAATAGTTAGTAAATGAGAACGTCAGAATTATGGAAAGAATTGTGGCAGAGTTAAAATGTTTACATGGTTACTATGAATGAGTACATAATTCATTTTGAGAGCTCACCCAGGACTTCAGAAATGGATTGTTTCACTTCAGACTGAACCTCACATTGATGTGGTTCCTCAACTGTTAAAGCAGAATTTTATTCATTCCATTGTCTAACTTGGAAGAAACACAAACGGTGTCATTAATTTTGGCGGGATTTTGGCTGAAGAGGGCAAAATTATCAGTCAAACCAAACCTTCTGATGAGATTAGGCTTTCCAAATTCCTTCAAAATTCATGAATAGACTTGCAAATTACTTTTGAAAAAAATCTTTGAACAATTGCTTCTAGTTTTGTTTCCTTTGGAACAGAATACAATGAAATCCATGATGACAAGCATTCCTTATGTGGGAAATAACTAACAAAACATTTAGACAAATAAATTATATATAAAAGAGGGAATGGTTTATAAGGGATAATGATAGTTTTTTCAAGAGTACAGCTAATTGTCTTGGGGTCAGCAACACAATCAGACCATTTTTAAAAGCAATTATTAGATAAAACTATCCATGTCACATACCGAGAGGAACAGCAAAGTTAGATTTGTCCAGGAAAGGTATATGAAGTGAAACTGAGTATGAAGTGCTAAGTATACCAGGTTAGTTACAGATTTTTCTTTTATGAATGCTACTTATTGAAGTATCAAAAACATTTAATAATCACTCTTGTTGCTTTTTTTTGGGGGGGGGGTTGTCCTTTTCAGTATTATGTTCTGTATTTCTGAACTTCCCATGACACATTTATTATTATTTTTTAAAAAATATCGATATTATTAGGAAAAATGTTGCAAAATATTGACAAAGCTAGGATTATTAAAACTTTTGCCTTCCTTGTTCTGACTATTCAATTGCTAATTTACTACTCAATTAACTAAGAACACTTATGTGGATCTGACTGATAAATTCTTAGCAGAATGACTACTGTAGTTATTGTGCTAAAATTGTTCTTCCGTTTTCCCCATATTTTTTTTCTTTTAAAACAAGAATATTTTTTGCTGGTTCATTTCTTTTTTACTCTCAGTATAGTTTTAATTTCTTTCACATTTTCCCATTTCTTTAACTTTATTGTGTTATTAAATTGTATTATATCTTTTTCATTCTACAGCCTGCCTCGTTGTCTTTTCTTCCTGATCTAAAAAAAATCTACGTCAGAAGAATTCCCTACCGATAGCTTCTCCAGGGCTTCAATTAAAATACAAAAATGCAGGAAATCATTTTCTGCTGGAAATTGCTAAAGAGACGATTGGTATGAGTCTCCTGCTATCTATTATACAATCAGCAGCCTTTCACTAAGGTAAACAAAATCTTCTTCAGAACTCTATCCTGATAATATCATTGTAAATAGTGCCCCTTTAGGAAAACAAAAGAGTAACTTGATGAAAACTGTATTAAACGGAATAAGAAAGTTTAAAGGCAGAATTTCATTTGGACATTCTAGAACCTATTTGTTGAAGTTTATATGGGAATCATTGTCTTTAACAAGTTGTGTCATACTATTTAATATAGGTTTAAAAAAAAATCCACAGAATTAAGCCAGACTGCAGACAGTATGGTTTTCTATTATCTAAGTTTGAGCTAACAACCTTGGCTTAAACATAGCTAAAGTCATGCAGTCTCTTAATAAGCATAGCTATAAATTAGTTAGTTAGTATAAGTAAAACTTACCTATATTAAAGCCATTGCAACATTTCTGGAGCCAACAAAATGATCTCCAGAGAATTTTGTTTAAAAAATTCTAGTTTTGCACAATTTTCAGGAAGAAGAACTTTTTTGGGAGTATATTTGTATTATTTTTATATTTAAAACAACACAGTACCGCAAAGTCGAAGTGACCATACATTCACATTATATACAACTAGTCTCAACCATTAACTATTAGCCAACTTAATACATTGTCTATCCTTCTGTCCAATCACAATATATACAGTTTGTTCCAGTCTTGTCACCTTGTCTTATATCAATCATAAAATCTGTTCCAGACTTCAAAATATTCTGATTCTCCTTTATTTTTAAGTTCAAGAGTGAGCCTATCTGCTTCTGCACAGGCCAACACTTTTCTGATTATATCTAGCTCTGATGGCGTATTTTCCCTTTTTTCCAATATTGTGCATAGGTTATGCATGCCACAGTTAGTACATGTATAATTAGATAAAGAGTATCTTTCTTAAACCCTTCCGGTATTATACCTAGGAGAAAATTTTTTCGTTTAAACAGAATTTGGTCTCCCATCATTTGTTCTAAGCATGATTGAATCATTTTCCTTTTTTGGGGGGGGGGGCTCATTGCATGTCTACCACATATATGGATAAAAAGTGTCTGGTGTTTTTTTCCACTTCCAACTATTTGGGGCCAGATTTTTAAACATTTTGGAGAGCCGTGCTGGGGGGAGATGCCATCTGTAGAACATCTTATAAAGATTTTCTTTATACCCTCTAGCCAGTGTCAGTTTCTGATTAAGTATCCAAGTTTTTCCCACTTAGCCAATTCCACATTATAACTGAAATTTTTCGCCCAGGCAACCATAGTTTCTTTGACATGTTCTTCCTCTAGCTTATGTTCCAACAAAAACTATACAACACTTTGATCAACCTGTTTTCTGTCTGTATCAAAAGTTTATCTAATATTGTGTAATCTTCAGCAATATCTTCCTTCTTCCTATCCTGTGCAAACCTTGATTGTATCTTTAAAAAAGACCACCATTCTAGTTATACCCCTTGTGATGCCAATTCTAATCCAGTTTTAATCTCCCCCTGTCCATTCAATAACTCTTTATATGTAACAATATTTTCCATATTAATTAAATTTGGGTGTATATATGCTTCCATCGTAGATAGCGAAATGGGTATTTCGGGATAGTGGTCGTGTTTAATTTTGTTCCATATTAATTACAGGGACTGTATGATACAGTGTCTATTGAAATATTTATGTGCAGATCCTTTTTCATATCACAGGAAGGCATGCCATCCTGCTTGGAGGTCATGACCTTCCAATTTAAGTAATCTTTTATTTCTCAACATTATCCATTGTTTTAACCATGTTAGGGTGGCCGCAGTATAATAAAGTTCCCAATCTGGTATGCCAAATCCTCCTTTTTCCTTAGTTTCTTGCATTGCTTTGAGTTTTATTCTTGGTTTTCTTCCCCGCCAAACAAATTTTGAAACCAATTGATTCAAATCCTTAAAAAAACTTTTTCTAATTTAATTTGGGATATTCTGAAATAGGAAAAGAAATTTTGGTAGGACATTCATTTTTATGACTGCAATCCTACCCATCAGGGACAATTGTAGGTTTTTCTACCTTTCTAGGTCTTTCTTAGTTTTGTTGATCAGATTAGTATAGTTGTCTTCTTTGATGGATGCACACCTCGCAGGTAAGTGTATACCTAGATATTTCACTTTTTAAACAATTTGGATAGCCAATTTCTTCATTAACTCCTCTTTCAATTAGGATGTTATATTTTTAACCAGCATTTTAGTCTTTGTCATATTTATCTTTAAACCAGCTACTTTCCCATACTCTGTCAATTCCTCAAAAAGTTTCATACCAGACTTTATAGGATCCTCTAACACAAAAACTAGATCATCCTCAAAAGCCTGTAACTTAAATTGGTCCTTTTTAATTTCTAGTCCTTTTATCTGTTCCGGGAGAAGAATATTTCTGATTAATGCCATCCTGCCTTCCTTGGAGATTCTACCAGATGAAGTACTTTGGAGATTTCACAAGGGGAGATGTTTAATATAAAAATGGGGTGAAGGTGACAATAGAAGTTATGCTTGCCTTGCTTCTTCTTCCATTTCCATCACCCTACTCTATCACATGAGTGAAATGACATGATGCGAATTGGCAAAAGAGGAAATTGCATCACTCACGCCTCATTGTGCTGCTTTGTGCATGAAAGCCTGATTGATAAGGATTCAGATTCTATAGGCTTTTTACAGTCTCCAAATTCATTTGTGAGAATGTCTCTATTTCCCAAGAGGTCAAAACAATTGGTTACTCCTGGTTACTCAGGCAAGAGAGCAACTGTGACTTAATTGAAACCTGTTGTCACGAAGCAATGAGAAATTCACTATCTATTCCTGTTTTGGAGATGCAACCACCATGTCAGTGGCACAGCAGTGGTCAGTAGGGAATACATTTTTACCTGGCAACAATTTCTTCTCTTTTGTGTTACTTGCAGAGGAAGAGCTATGGGAAAGATTTATATTAGAAATGGAAGAGTAATGGTACATCTTCCATCCAGATCCACTGAATTCACTATAATTTACTTTTGAGTGAATGTATTTAGGACTCCACAGATAAGTCAATACCATGAAGTGCAAAGGCTTGATTGTGGCATTCATTATGATACTATTAAGTGGTGTTGATTCTTAGATAGACTTTCTCTATGATATTGTAGCCTTAATATTTCATTAAACTTTCATATATAACCAAAAGACATAAACTTCATTCTGCATATTATTGATGAAATGACCAGCATCCTTGTATTGTAAAATAATACTCTGACACCCCAATACAACAGATATTATAAAGCACAAATTATTATTATGGAAAAAATAAATGAAACTTGGACTTTGTAAAAAAAAGGAATATTTAGATAACTTAAAGTTAAGGCACAATTAAGTGAGACTTTTGCTGCCCTAGATCAAGTATTCAAGAAAAAATTATTCCATTGTATCCAATAATATCCACTTTGAATCTGTCTGTCTGTCTGTGTGACAGAGAGAGAGAGGGAGGGAGGGAGGGACAGAGGGAGGGAGAGAGAGAGGGAGAGAGAGAAGGTTGAAACTTGTCTACTGTTTGTTTAGTCACTGACGTTACAATAGGAACTTGTGGCCATAGTATATCCATATTATGATCATGATTTTGACAGGTGGCAATTGGCAATTAGCACACACTTAAACTAATAATAGTTTCCCATGATAACATATTTACCATTTGTCTTATCTTGTTCGCCAATTGCTTTCAATGTCCAATTTTAGATGCTCACTTACATGCCTTAATTCCAGTTAGCTCCAGGAAGGCCTATCTCTTTCTCTCCTGCTCGCACATCTTCGGTGAAATACCTTTTTCAGGTCCTGCTATAGAGATTACTAATCTTTTTTTTTTGCCTGATTCAGATTTTTTGAGGATCAAATTACCACTGTAGCTGAGTCAATTTCTTTCCTTAAATGTACTTTTAAGGTTTTTGTTCATTTTAGAGCATTTTTCTTTGCTGCTGTTTTTAGTTAATTTGCTTGTTAGATTTCCATCCTATCTTTTGTTTAAAAACTGAAAGTAGCATAAATCACATTTCTTCTCCTCCTTTTTCTGCCACAAAAGCCACCTTGTGAAACAGGCTGTGTTGACATTGACTGACTCCAAATCACTCACCTTATTAATATATAAAATACATTTTAATGAAGAGAAGTGGGGAGGGGAGGGGATAAGGCCTTTTTATAATTAATTCAAGCTACATTAAATGTGATCCTCCCATGCAGTTTTCCAAAATCATCTTGTCAACTAGCCACATATCTTTTCTTCCTCTGCTGTTTGGCTGGTTGCCTTTCTGGTTAGCTGGAAATCAAATCAGAACAAATCTAGTTTGTTCTCAGTTGGATGCCGTTGGATGGCATCAGCTACAAGATCAGTTAGCAATTTGAAAGTTGTTGATCAGCTGGTAAATTTGCCTAATATTATCCCTTTTGCAGTATCTTTATAAGATCTTCAATTTCATCTCCTTGCAATATGTTGTTAAATTGCTTGGCAATAAATGAGTGTAGACCAGTCAGCTGTTTCAACCAAAAACCTCACAGTTTATCTCTACCTTTCTTTATCTTATTTGCCCATTTCTCCACATCTTCTGATGTATTATAATTTTTTTTTTCATTTCAGCTTTTTTTATTTTATCCAACTTGTTCATCAAAACTGCATTTTTGTTTCTATTTCTTTGGGTTGTCCCATAGCTGCACCCATAGCCGCATTGTTGTTTTTTTCTTTGTCATGTTTAACTACCGTTTCTCCATTGATAGGTGGAAATGTTTGGCTGAAATTGCAGATTCTGCTTATAGTGAGCTTTGTATCTGCTGATCTTGGCTATAGCTGTTTTTTGCTGCTTGATTATCTCCAGTGCTTCTTACCATCTTAAAGCCCATTTGTCTTTGAAACAGTGAACACTGAAGAATGCCTTTGATTCATTCAGGGAACAGTAGCTGGGGGTACCAGAAAGCTTAAAGCAAATCAAAAGTTGTGAATTAAATGAGTGGCAGTAGGTGTATGAACTTAACCTTGATCCGAGGGCTGATCATCAGATGGATTTTCCCTTAGCTCTTAGTATATTACATATATACATAAACTAGTAGAAAAGTATAGCAATGTTCAAAGACAACAGTTAATCAAAGAGGTAGGCAATATTCACTCTGATGACTGTCCCCAAAACACTTGATGGATTGAATTCAGCTGAACATCCAAGTTTGAATTTAAAAGAATAACACTTCAATTGCTATTTCAATCCAATCTAAACCAGTTGGGATCAAGTAGAGAATTCAATGCTTCAATTGGTTTGCAACATAAATATGGCCACTTCCCTAGTTGACTGCACATCCCCATTTCAACCATGAAAGAGATGTAAAAAAGGGACTGCATTGCTTTATGCATCATCTGTTCCTGGGAGGCTATGGAAGCTGTCAAATACATTGATATGTAAATCCAAATATAGGTGATTTAAAGGTGTAATTGAGTGTGAGAAACCCTCAAGAGTCCTATGATTTTAGTCAGGCTCCAGCTGGGGGCTGATTAGAACAACTGCATATAAGAGAAAGAGAAATTGGCACCAGAAACAGAAGATTAATGTTGAAACCAGTCTTATTTAGCCCTGAAATTAATAACATTTAAGTATCCAAGTCCAAAGAAAAGAAAATGGATTGACTTCTCAGAATGTAAAAGTGTCTTTACTTTTTAATATACCACAATGATTTGTTAAAGCTTAACCGATCTCCAGGGCATGCAGTTGTGGACACATGTACCATAAAATTAGACATCAACATGTTCAAAAAGGGGTTGTTAAGAAGACTAATGAGAGGATTTTTCATTAGGACAGGAAAATTTGGCATAAGGCACAATTCCTCTAATGGTGGAAAATACCAAGCACTTTGCAGAACTTCTGCAAAGCTCTGTGATTTTCCAGTATTTGAATGGCTTATTCCTTTAAAGCAGGGGTGTCAAATTCGTGGCCTGCAGGCCAGGTGTGTAATGTGCAGGCCACACCCGCACTAGCTCCGCAAAGGGAAAAACATTGTGATATGTCACATGACAGCAACATGACGCCGTGAGTTTGACTCCTGTGCTTTAAAGTATATTAAGTCAAATTAGCTTTAAAGAAAACATTGATTTTAGATTGGGTTGTTTTTTAATGATAGCAATTTATTCAATAATGGTTCCACCCATCCATGATTTTAAGTGAGGTCGGACCAGGAGCAGTAAGAAATTGTGATCCTGCTTTGATACTGCCTACATTTTTTAAATTATGCTTATCTCTGCCAACATTAATTCCATATTTAGGTAATTTTTAACATGAGTATAAACTCTCATATGCATTTTTTTTTAAAAAAAAAAATAGGCCTACTGATTTGCTACAAGTAGATCTTTCAATTTCAATTTCACACTCTGCAAATCATACATGTTGCCAATATTAACCTTCATTGTATTACTGAGTTTTGTGTTTAATTGAATTGTTGATTTTACTTAAAATACAGCATCTATTAATTATCCAAGTAGTTTAGGTGCCTCTGAAGTTGCTAAAGTATCCGGATCTTATTCTTGCAACTATATACATATTAATTATATATAAAGCTAAGGAAATGAGTAAATTATATTCAAAATGTAACCTCTCAAAATCTTTAAAGTACCGGTACACAAGAGTGGTTAAGAGCATCTTGCAATTCTCTCTTGAGTTTGATGAAACACTGGCAGTAGTTCAAATGGAAAATAGGGTATCTATTAAGACAAGAAAGGGATCTTCCTCTCTAATTTTCCTTTTAAATGTGTATCTCTACACATACATAGAAACAGAAGAGTCAAAGCATAACAAATAAGGAACAGTTACTTCAACCCATTCTTACTACCGATACCTACACTTTCAAGAAGAAGACATTCCTCCATAAGTAGTGTAGAAAGTATAGATTAGTACAGCTGACTTACAAGGGAAGTGAAAGGTCATAATTATCTATTTACAAATAGGCTCCATATACATACAGGATATCACAGAAGTGAGTAGACCCCCATCACATTTTTCAAGGCAGTGGTAGTTTTGGAGGTGTGTTTGGGGTCATAATATGTTGGAATATTTCTTATTAAATACTTCTTATAGCCTAGGCCATCTTTATGAAGAGCAACAATTCATTTTTTTTCATATCCTCAGAGAGTTAATTGCCATGAGGTGCCATGTTGAACTTCTAGTAACCAGTATGAGAGAGTGAGAGTGATAACACCAAATTTAACACACCTGCTCCCCTTTTACACCTGAAACTTTGTAACACTAATGAGTCACATGGCACAAGGGAGGGGAAATGGCTATTTGTGCCTCATGTGGACATTATCACTTAGGAGTGCACTCACTTTTGTTGCCAGCAGTTTAGACATTATTGGCTGCGTGTTGCATTATTTTGAGGGGGCAGTACATTTATGCTGTTATACAAGCTATGTACTCACTACTTTACATTGTAGCCAAGTGTCATTTCTTCAGTGTTGTCACATTAAAAGATATACTTAAATATTTACAAAATGTGAGGGGTGTACTTATTTCTGGGATAAGACTTTCAGGTCTAATTTCAAAGAGTAAATGAGTTAGTCCATTGTTGCATCTGTAATGCCAGTTTAAAATAATTTGCTCCTGTACCACTGAAACCTCTATTTTTGTCAGGAGAGATTCGGCCTTTGTGGGTCTACTGTATCTTGCCTGCAGGAATCTGTGCAACCCATTAGGTAAAAGTCTTTTTGTGCTGCCATCTAATGAATGTGTGGATTTTTGCAGACCAGATATGGTCTGCCCCACTAATTCATCAATTCCCCACTAATCCATCAATTCATTGCATGCACTGAGAGGAGAGTAAACATATGGCTGCATCAATTAAATCACAAGGGAACATAAATTAAGTAACAAGGAAGAACTCATAGCAAACAATGACTTGTGGTGATTGCAAGAAATCTCAAATCACTTCACATTGTTGAAGTGACATACCACTGAAGGGAGACATTTTCTAAGACTATGGGACATGTTTTCTTTGCCCTTTCCTTCTTTAGAAGGCTTTCTACTCCATAGGCATCAAAGAACTTACGCAGAGGGGAGTCTGTTTTGTATGAATAAATGATTCCTAGGATGTTTTGAGCTTCCTATCTGGTGAGAAGCACTAACCATTTTAAATGAAGATGTACCTAATATCCAGTAAGAAGTCTGGCTTGGCAAAAGGGATTCTGTAGGATTTGTTGCCCATAAGTGATCATAAACACTAAGGGTACAACACCAAAGGTTTCTTAAATGGGCCCCATCAGAGTGAGAGCATTTTATTTCTTTTCTTTTCTTGGCCATAAAATGCCATGAAATTGGCCAAATATTCTAATTTTTGTATCATTAAAACAATCCATTCTTTGAAATGTGAATAAATCCCTCTGACTTTACATCCCTTGTTGCATACAAACAAGATCATTTTCTCCTTTTATTTCTTTTCCTCTAAGTAGAAATAATTAAAGTTATAGGCTAGAAAATTTAAACTGAGACAGAAAAAGAGATGGGAAAATGGACTAGGGGTGAATAACTCACTAGGGAAGATAATATTGCCTGGTTCTTTTCTGCAGTAGCACATTCTGTACTTTGTACTGCAAGATCTTTATTCCTTTTAAGGTCTTTCCTGTCAAAGTTGTAATGCTTGTCTTTATTGCTCTGCTGCAAAAAGGCATTCGGAGTTTTCTTCCACCCCTCCTTCCATAAATATTCAGACTTAAGCACCAGCTATTATGGATTGACCACTATTGTCAATAAAACACTATTGACAACACCACCTCAAGAAGACTGTTTCAAGTCCTTCAGGAGAAATTAGATGCACGCTTAAAAATAACTTTAAAATAAACTATACAAGAATAACTTTATTCCCATTTTTTCCTTCTTTTAAACTGATGTTATAACTGGAAACTTTGTTGAAAATCTTTTTCCTTTTGAAAAATAAAGAATTACGGACAAAGCTCTTTTTTTCCAAATTGTTGGAAGAAATGTCCTCCTGGGTTCAGTTCCAAGTGGGGAAAAAAGGCACTGGATTCATGGAAGTTGCTTGGAAAGAAGGTTTTCATGGACAGTGCCACGTGGTTTGAGGTCCTGGTGAAAAGGGGGATCACATGCCTCGAAGATATTGAAGAAGAAAAAAGGGATGAGATGCTGAGAATCCCTGGGTTTTATGTCCTCTCTGAGCTCCACCTTAAGAGTTTCCTATTCCTGGGTAAGAAATGTATCCCATTGGCTGTCAGACTCCCAGGGTGGGAGGTCTTAATTAACTTTGTGTGTTGAGCCTTGCTGACTGAGGTAATCCTCTCAGGTGCCATGTGAGATGGGTAAAGGGCTAATATTATCATGTCTCGAGACCCATGCCTTAATCCTATCACCCAGGAGCTGAAGGGGAAGATCTTTGTTATGTAGAATAGACTGGCTCTCAGACCTTAATGGCTCATTCACAAAGGGTGGCTGAGTTTCTGCCTCTCTTGAGTTTTTACTTCTCTTTTTTGGGGGAAATGTTCTGCCTTTTTAATATTTCCCAAAATATTTCATTTCTCTAGGAGGGGGTGGGTTTTAACTTCCAACACTATCTAAATCATATGTAATGTGCATGCCGTTACTTTGGGATTTTTTTTTTCAGTCTAAACTTCTGAATAAATGATTATTTTCAGTCCAAAACAATTGGTTACAGACACTAAGAACAAATTCTTAGCAATTTCTCCCTGGGCATTTCTGTCTAAATGTGGGCATGGATTTTTTTGCTGGGCAGCTGCCAAGATGTTCTTGATAGAATCCCCCTTCCTGCAGTGAATTATCTCCAGGTTTTGAAACCCTTATGGGACTGGAAAATGTTATTTGTGCCATAAAACACACACACTATGTGTGATCCAGGAGTTATGGTCATTATGCAGGGTTCTGTACTTGATGCAAATCCTAAAAAAAAATCCTTGGGTTACACTTGATGGGAGTGTCCCGGCACATACAAATAAATCTATGTTATTTTTAATGGGTCAATGAGAAATCCTGTCATCTATTTGCACTTGACGAATTTCCAAATCCTTAATTTACAGCTGGATTCGCAGATAGGTTTCAAAGATATCTTTTTCAAAAGGCATCTGAACTTTTTTTTTTTTTTTTTTTTTTTTTTGAGGAAGATGTTTCGCTTGTCATCCAAGAAACTTGTTCAGTTCTGAAGAAGCTTCTTGGATGAGAAGTAAAACATCTATGATTCCATGAGTCTTCCACAAAGTCCAGTTGCTTTTTGAAAAAGCACCTATGAGACAACCATGACTTGGATGACTGAGAATATCCATAGACATTCACCCCTTTATTTAAAGGGATTTTTTTTTCTTTCATAGCTGTATTTATCTGACAAAATTAATGTGATATTTAGATACAACAATCAGCCATTAGCCTGTCAGTGGCCTCATAAGTGTTTTTAAAAAGGAAAAAAAAAGCTTTGAATGGATTACTTTTTGCTATTCTTCAGGCTGCCAGATGGCATGAGAGTGGGCTTTGTCAGAATGAAATTTCTATCAGCCTTCTCTGATTAAATGGTATAAAAACTTCTTGAGGACTATGTGACAAAGATTAATTGCTCTTTCAAGTCATACTAGTTATCATTATGCTATTAATTACGTTAATGTTGTATTCATTTAGATTGGAAATATGATACCAGTAAGGTTTAATTAAAAAAATCAATAACTCATTAACATGTTATTGCTTTACCTTACATCGTTTTTCAAATTAATTTCCTTTTGTTTAAACAGGAACAGCTTTGATTCCAAAGGCAAGTTGGACGCTATAGAATTATTCTTATTATTACTAAAATGATCGCTTCTTTGAAGTTTCAGGGGTGTAGAATTAATTGAGTGACTAAATTGCAGCTTACAAGACTGCTGGGAATGCTGGCTTCAGCAGTTCTATAATTACCAACTTTCCATTTGGGTCCAGTGTATAAGCGAAGGGTGAAAGTTCATAATTAAAATGTGTACAGTATAGAAATTTAATTTGCTTGGCACTATTTTTTAAAAAAGGAAACACACAAATGGATGAAAGTCTGTAGAGATTCTCAGTCATCCAGGTCATGGTTGTCCCAAAGATGCTTTTTCAGGAGGCAACTGGACTTTCTTGTTTTTTTCTTTTGAAAATGTTTCACTTCTTATCCAAGAAGCATCTTCAGCTCTGACAGGAATGGAACTTTCACTCTGAAAGTTTCATACTGAACTTTCCATCCACTCTGACAGGAATGGAATTTTTCATTCTCCACTAACCTGTCAACAGGTGAAGAAGCTTCTTGGATGAGAAGTGAAATGTCTTCAAAAGAAAAAAACAACAAAGTCCAGTTGCTTTCTGAAAAAACACCTTTGGGGCATAAATGGATGGGATCAAATGACATATGCTTCTCTTGTTTTTCAGCCATGAACACATTTGGGAGTTTATGGCATCATAACAAAAAGAATATTTTCAGACACTTGATTATATGAAAGGAAGCCCAACTTCCATGAAATAAGCACAGGGGTTTTGCAGTTAGACTTCTTTAAATTACAATTCTAATCTATTTGGGGGAAGGTTCTGTATTTTTTTTCAAAATTATTTTGGAAATTATTAGATTATGTTTGCTGAAATAGTTGCTTCTTCTTCAGGAATAAATTCTATTGAATTCCAGACTGCTTTACTTAAAGATATATTTTCCTCCTTGCAGTATACACAGATGGGAAGGGAAGGAGTCCCATGAAGCCATGAAATCCAATGATTATGTTATTGGCATAGTGCCATCACCTGCTTTAAGGGTCTTCAGAAAGGTGCTAGTATCTCCATTGCTGAGAACATTGCAGAGGAACTTGATGGTATAAAATCTGGGAATCAGTCACTAAAGGGAAGCTTTACTATATAACTGTGCCACTTCTCTCTTTCCTATTCTTTCTTGAGTATTTTATGGGGATGTATTTTCTGCAAACACAGCCTTCTCTTTTTACATGACTCCACAACACTGAATCTTGCAGAAAGCTATCCAGTTTTATTTGGGTTCCTTTACTGAATCATTGCTTGGAATCTGACTGAACCTACTGTGTATCTCTCCTTTATACAGTAGTAATGAAAAAAATAGGGCTCTTGCTATAAACCATAATTCACAAAGTGTATCCCAAGTCCTGATATGATCAGTTTTGTTCCCTAGTATAAATTGCTGTATGTGAAAGAAATAATACACAGAATAATTATTTCAGGACAGAGGTTACATTGTCCACATATTATGAAGAGGTGATAGATTTGACACCCAACTGCATTTATCCTGGCAGCCTCGTATTTCTCATGATCTCTAGTTGTGTCCTCAAAAGAGACAAATCAATGATCAGTAATACTCTAAAAACTCAGGATGAATCACTAAGGCTGACAAGTTTCCTACAGAAGAAGCAAGCACAGTTGTAGTCTAAGAAGGTCTTGCAAACCAGATTCTAGCTTAGTTGGGAATACATGCATTCTTCATTTTCTTGTCCAGCAAAGTATTTTCAGTGCAGGAAAGAGCATTGTGATTACATTAACAAATATTCCTAGTCATATTAATATGAAAATTAAACACCATGTAGAATGGGATACTCCTTTTACCTCCTGTCCTATCCTGTATGAAGAGCAATACCTATTTGTCACATTCCAGATGGAGTGACTGTCTATTCTTATTTCATTCGCAATGAGATGACTTGTGGGTGACAGAACTCATTACAGTATGTATCAACCCATCAGAAACTAATGTAAGTTTGGATTAAAACCTATTATGCCATACTCAGGCATACTTCAGAAAAGTAAATTTCACTCGTTTATGTCTCCTCTTATCTTATAAATTGAATCTAATGCATATAAATATCAATACAAGTCACATCAAATCATATTTGCCATAATTGTCAAAACCAGCAACTGGAAACCATATCCTTGGAATTCATTTTTTGTAATGAGTTGGCACACTTAGGAAAAAGTATTTCAAAATGCCTATTATAGGAAAAGAAAATATCTTCTTTATTATCCCTCCCTCCACACTGTTATTCCACCTTCCTCACTGATTTACCTGCTATTACTGAATAATAGGTTATTTTTTACCATCGTGTATTGAAAAAGGACATTTTCAGGCTAACTTGTAATGGAAGCCATAAAGCAATACAGCTTACTATGATATGTAAAATCAGCTCTCTACTTTATTTTATGAAAGTTAATTTGTTATTCTCTACTATTCTTCCTGAGTGCTTCATCGTACTATTGGTTGGAATGGAGGCATGAAGGAATTGTGTGGAGCAGTTTTGAAAGTATGCAATAATATTGAGAGATTGGATTGCATTTGACTAAAATCTGATAATAAAACAGAGTAGAATAAATTATACCTGGAATGGAACAGACAGATCATTGAATCTATTGTGTACCACTTCTGGGTCCCCTCAAATCTTGTTCCTGATCTGTTTCTGAAGCTTCATTGTTTTGTGAGGGTAATGCCATCAAAGAAGAAGAAATGGGGGTAGGGTAGGAGGTTTTTGGTTGAGTAGTTAAAATTATTATTATTATTATTATTATACAATTGTATCACAGCGGCCAGTTGTTTCGCCGGATTTGGCATTGGTTACTAGTCGGGCCCCACCCAGGGGCCTAGGACGTCGTAACGTATTTTCGTAATATGCGTGCAGATCCAAGCAGTGCGGCTTTTTGCATTTGACTGATGGTGATTTTGTCAATTTTTAACTGTTTTAAATGTAATTCCAGTGCTTTTAGAATAGCACCCAGTGTGCCAATTACCACTGGAATTACCACTGCTGGTTTGTGCCATAGTCGTTGAATTTCAATTTTTAAGTCCTGGTATCTTGCGATTTTTTCATGTTCCTTCTCGGCGACCCTGCTATCACCTGGTATTGCGATGTCTATGATTGTGACCTTATTTTTCTCAACCAGTGTGATGTCTGGTGTATTATGTGCCAGTATTTTGTCGGTTTGTATACGGAAATCCCACAAGATCTTGACTATCTGATTTTCTGTGACTTTTTCAGGCTGATGTTCCCACCAGTTTGTTGCTGTTTTAATATTATAATTTTTGCACAAATTCCAATGGATCATTTGTGCTACTGAATTGTGCCGCAATTTATAATCAGTCTGCGCGATTTTTTTGCAGCAGCTGAGTATGTGATCAACAGTTTCGTCAGCTTCTTTGCAAAGTCTGCATTTGGCATCATCAGAGGATTTTTCGATTTTGGCCTTAATGGCATTTGTGCGGATAGCTTGTTCTTGCGCAGCCAGGATTAGTGACTCTGTTTCTTTCTTTAATGTACCTGTTTTTAACCATAACCAAGTTTGTTCCCTGTCCACTTTATCTTTTATTTTTTCCAGAAATTGACCATGCAGTGCTTTGTTCTGCCAACTCTCCATTCTTGATTTTATCACATCTTTTCTGTATTCTTGTTTTGTCTGTTGGGCCTTCAGTAGATTTTTGTTCTTTACTTCGATTAATAGATGTTCTTGACTTTCTTTTAAATAATCAGCCAGTGCATGTTTTTCTTCTTCAACTGTTTGCTTCACTTGTAATAATCCTCTGCCACCTGATTTTCGGGGCAGATATAGTCTATCAGTATCACCACGTGGATGTAAACTGTAGTGCATTGTCATTAGTTTTCTGGTTTTTCGGTCCAAAAGGTCCAAATCAGTTTGTGTCCAGTTAACTATGCCAGCTGTGTATCTTATAACTGGTATTGCCCAGGTATTTATGGCCTTGATTGTATTTCCACCATTCAATTTAGATTTCAAAATTTTCCTAACTCTGTTGGTGTACTCTCGTCTGACAATAGTTTTTACTTCTCCATGCTTGATGTTATCCAACTGCAGAATGCCTAAGTATTTGTAGGCTTCATTTTCTTTGCATTTAATTAGTTGGCCATTGGGCATTTCAATTCCCTCAGATGCAGTGATTTTGCCCCTTTTTATGGATACAGTGGCGCATTTTTCCATGCCAAACTGCATTGAAATATCGGTGCTGAATACTCGGACTGTATTTGTCAATGATTGGATTTCTATTTCTGACTTTCCATAGAGTTTCAAATCATCCATATATAGTAAATGCGAAATTTTTTCAGCTTTTTTGGCTGTTTGGTAGCCTAATTTCATTTTTTTTAAGATTACTGATAGTGGGATCATTGCGATGATGAAGAGAAGAGGTGAAGGTGAATCACCCTGGAAAATTCCTCGCTTGATGTTAACCATTCCGTAGCTCTCATTCCCTACTGCCAACTCAGTTCTCCATTGTTTCATTGCCTTTTCAGTAAAGGATGTAATATTTTTGCTAATGCCAGTTGTTTCTAAGCATTTTATGATCCAACTATGTGGCAGTGAGTCAAATGCCTTTTTGTAATCAATCCAGACCATATTCAAGTTCGTTTTTCTGTTCTTACAATTTTCTAATATCATTTTATCAATTAGAAGCTGATCTTTTGTGCCCCTGCTCCTTCTTTTGTTGCCTTTTTGCTCTACTGGCAAGATGTTGTTTGTTTCCAAATAATCCATCATGTTATCTGCAATAATGCCTGTGAGTAATTTGAAGGTTGTTGGCAAGCATGTTATTGGTCTATAGTTTTCAGGTGTTGTTCCTTTAGTTGGATCTAAATCTTATTATTATTATTATTATTATTATTATTATTGTACAATTGTATCACAGCGGCCAGTTGTTTCGCCGGATTTGGCATTGGTTACTAGTCGGGCCCCACCCAGGGGCCTAGGACGTTGTAACGTATTTTCGTAATATGCGTGCAGATCCAAGCAGTGCGGCTTTTTGCATTTGACTGATGGTGATTTTGTCAATTTTTAACTGTTTTAAATGTAATTCCAGTGCTTTTGGAATAGCACCCAGTGTGCCAATTACCACTGGAATTACCACTGCTGGTTTGTGCCATAGTCGTTGAATTTCGATTTTTAAGTCCTGGTATCTTGCGATTTTTTCATGTTCCTTCTCGGCGACCCTGCTATCACCTGGTATTGCGATGTCTATGATTGTGACCTTATTTTTCTCAACCAGTGTGATGTCTGGTGTATTATGCGACAGTATTTTGTCGGTTTGTATACGGAAATCCCACAAGATCTTGACCATCTGATTTTCGGTGACTTTTTCAGGCTGATGTTCCCACCAGTTTGTTGCTGTTTTAATATTATAATTTTTGCACAAATTCCAATGGATCATTTGTGCTACTGAATTGTGCCGCAATTTATAATCAGTCTGCGCGATTTTTTTACAGCAGCTGAGTATGTGATCAACAGTTTCGTCAGCTTCTTTGCAAAGTCTGCATTTGGCATCATCAGAGGATTTTTCGATTTTGGTCTTAATGGCATTTGTGCGGATAGCTTGTTCTTGCGCAGCCAGGATTAGTGACTCTGTTTCTTTCTTTAATGTACCTCTTTTTAACCATAACCAAGTTTGTTCACTGTCCACTTTATCTTTTATTTTTTCCAGAAATTGACCATGCAGTGCTTTGTTCTGCCAACTCTCCATTCTTGATTTTATCACATCTTTTCTGTATTCTTGTTTTGTCTGTTGGGCCTTCATTATTATTATTATTATTATTATTATTATTATTATTATTATTATTATTATTTTATTTATTTTTCATCAAATATGAATTTGATAACACTATAGACATGATTATGAATACAGGAAATGAATATGAATACAAGGGAATATTGGGACAAGGATGGTAGGCACTCTGTATGCTTATGCACGCCCCTTAAAGACCTCTTAGGAATGAGGTGAGGTCAACAGTAGACAGTCTAAAGTTAAAGTTTTGGGGGTTTGGGGAAGAAACCACAGTATCAGGTAGTGCATTCCAGGCATTGACAACTCTGTTACTGAAGTCGTATTTTCAGCAATCAATTGGAGCAGTTAAACATACGTTTGTATCTATTGTGAGATTGTGTGTTGTTGTGGTTGAAGCTGAAGTATTCATTGACAGGAAGAACATTGTAGCAGATATTTTATGTACTACGGAAGTTCGGATCGAAGACGGCAAAGTTCTAAATTGTCTAAGCCCAAAATTTCAAGTCTTCTGGTGGTATAAGGTATTCTTTTGAGAACAGAGGAGTGGAGACTCTTCTCGTGAAATACATCTGAACTTGTTCAATTTTATTTGTGTCTGATATACAGTTCAGGTTCCAGACAGATGAGCTGTATTCAAGAATTGGTCTAGCAAAAGTTTTGTATGCCCTAGTTTGCAGTTCAATATTACCAGAGAAGAAGCTATGCAAGATTAGGTTGACAACTCTTAATGCCTTTTTGGCAATGCTGTTACAGTGAGCTCTAGCTCTTAGATCATTTGAGATGAAGACTTCAAGGTCCTTGACAGTATGGGGGTCATCTACAAGGTCATATCCGCTCAGCTTTTATTTTTGTTCTGATTTTTTTCTGCCAATATGTAAGACAGAGCATTTGTTCGTTGAGATTTGAACTTGCCAATTTTTTTACCATTCTGATACATAATCAAGGTCCTTTTTGTAGGGTGATGTTGAATGGTGGTGGTGTTGAATAGTTTTACATCATCAGCAAAGAGAACACAGTTGCTTATGATATGATCACAAAGGTCATCTATGTAAAGTATAAAGAGTGTGGATCCTAAAACGCTACCTTGGGGGGACACTGCCGTTAATAGGTACAAGGTTTTATAGGGTGTTTCCTATTTTAACTACTTGTTGCCTGTTTGATAAGAACACATTTATCCACTTATGTAGGGAACGAGAGATACCATAAGATTTTAGTTTTAGAAGTAGTTTGTCATGTGCTACTGAATCAAAGGCTTTACAGAAGTCTATATACTGTATATTGCTTCTACTGCTTTACCCTGGTCGAGTTGTGAGGTCCATATGTTTTTGCAGTGTAAGAGTTACAGATTGCAGGACAGATTTTTTTTTTCTGAAGCCAAACTGCTTGTTAGAGAGTAGGTTGTTTGTCTCTAAGTAGAAGGTCCTGGATTGGTTTATGATTGATTCCATGACTTTGCAAGTGATGCAACATAATGAGATTGATCTGTAATTTTCAACTAGGCTGGGGTCACTCTTTTTGAAGATAAGGGATGACCATAGCTAGTGACCATAAATTAAGTAAGGAGCTGGTTTTGAAGGATATTTCATAGATTATGCTAAGAAGTATTCGATTCATTGATAACTAATCTGATATCAAACCAAACTGATCAAACCACTATTAATCACCCCAGCCACAGGTGTCTTCAGGAGAAAATAACTTGAGAGGGAATCTGTTGTATTATTTGTTATCTCTTTGTCACCTGATATTGTTCAGACTGGTTATGTGACAATACATCTCTAAATTTTTTGTCCATGAAGGTCTCTCCAGAATGATGTGCAATTAAGTGATTTTATGGAAAAGTCCAGAGAACTAATTCTTTACACTGACTCCATAACCAAAGGCATCATCTCCAATGCACTCAGAGGGAACAGCATCATGCCTTATGAAATCTTTTTCGCCTGCACATACATTCCTGATCTAACTTCCTGAAATTCAATAAAGTCATTGTTCACTGCAACTTTCATCATTATGAGTTCTCATCTAAAAAGACCAAGTTTTAAAAGAATCTCTTAGTTTCTGTAATACGAAGACAGCATTTTTTTTGCTGGATTATGGGAGAATTTGCTCTGTTTTTATTATTTTATTCCTGATTCTGGAGGCAATTTGGATTGGATTACCAAGACCAGACTCAGTTATTTCTGGAGTTGCAGATCCTATCCCAGAATCACACTGCCTGATCCCTGCGTGTTCCTAATAATTTCCTTTATGAAAAGAAATTGTCTAGAGAGTTTGCAGGAGACAGAAATAGGTAGGTAGTATATTTCTTCTTCTGTATTTTATAGCCAAAAAGGCTGTATTTTTGTGAACAATTCAGAAACAAAATGAAAGCAGTATTCTCAGGTGGAATATGGCTGGTTAAACCCATTGATGTGTATCTATTCTAATGCTCAATATTTATCCTTTAAATTTGGATAATTTTTTTGAGAGGTCAGAAATTTTTTTTTTAGTACATCTGATAAAATGATAAAACATTTGATTGATATGACTGTTTTCGTAGGGTAACTCTCATAAAATAATTGCAAAGATATTTCATTTTTCTAGTAATCAATTACTCATGTCTCTTATGGATAACATTATAATTGCCAGAGTATTAGGCAGCAGGTAGCGCATATATTCCACTTTCCTTACATTTTTTTTAAAAAAATTCTTAGAATAATAGAGTTGGAAGGAACCTTGGAGATTTTCTAGTCCAAATCCCTGCTCTCCTTGGTTAGTTTCCAACCATTGTTTCTCATCTTGTCTTTTTGTGCTTTGGAGAATAGTTTGACCCCCTTATCTTATACTTAAAAATATTTATTTGTAATTATTATTTGTAAACGCAGTCACATTTAGGTTATGCTGTTCATACATTGTACTTTTAATGCATAGAAATTTTTTTACCATGTGTCATTATGAACATGGAGAGGAATGAATTCATATGGGCCAGTGATTATATAGCAGATTCTACTCTGTCTACCAAAAATGAGAAGAGACAGTAGTATTTCTGAGTGCATAAAATTAGCTTGAGATCTACTATTAAGAATAAACAATTGAATCTTCACCAAAAAATAACATTAGAAATGCCTCAATGTAAAATTTGAGACGATAATTAAGAGAAAAAGAGAACTGTTGTCATAAACTACAACCTCAATAAGTGTATCCCAGGTTCTGATATAATCAATTTTGTTCCCTCACGTAGATTGCAGCATGAGAAAAAATGCACAGAATAATTATCTCAGGACACAGATTACATTTTCCACATATTATGAATGGGTGAGAGATTTGACACCCAACTGCATTCATCCTGCCAGCCTCCTATTTCTCATGATATCTAGCTGTATACTAAAAACTCAGGATGAATCACTAAGGCTGACAAGTTTCCTATAGAAGCAAGCAAAGTTGTAATCTATGTAAGGCCTTGCAAACAAAATTGCAGCTTAGTTGGGAATACAATTCATTCTGCATTTTCTTGAATAAGTGTATAAAAGTGAAGTGCTTTTATACAACAGACTGCTCTGTGTGACAAAAAAAAGAGTAGAATTCTCTTCTTCATGTGCAGAAAATTAGCTTGAGAGCTACTATTGAGAATAAGTAATTCAAGTCTTATTCCTTCACAAAGATTTATCATAAAATGCTTCTTATTGCAAAATGTGGGGACAGTCTTATGGTTTATCCCTTTGATGTGTGCTTCTCAGAAAGAGAACTGCATATAACGGAGAAGAATGGTGCCCTAACATAAGACTTGATTGGCACTATAATTTTATGAATAGGAAAACATGCCACTTCACTTTAGAAGGCCTCCATTCAGATTCGGAATCCATCCAAATCTTCTCTTGACCATTACTATCAGGGATTGTTGTTTAATCTGTTTGGCATAACTGGAAAATGTTTTCAAGAATAACAGTACGGCATTAAGGAAAAAAGCCTGCCAATTTTTGGACAAGGAGATATAAGGGTTTGAGCTAGATATCGTGAATAACAACTTCTCTTTCTCCTTCAGCTGTCAGTCAATATCATTTGTATTCCTTGATGGGTTCTAATGAAAGTCTTGCCAAGTTTCATATAACACAGATTTAGAAAAGTTTCTACAAGATCAGCACTTGCATGTTATAACAATGGCAGGCTTCATAAAAAGGAGCATAATAACTAAGAGTAGCAATTATTGTTTTTCCGCCTCTTCTTTTGTGAATATATTTAGTCATCTTTATGAACACTTTATACATACTGTAAAGATGCATTTTCAGGAACAATATAGAGCACAATCCTATCTTTAAATAAAGCAATTACAGAAGAAATTCTCTATAGGATTTTATTTGGATTTGTTTTTCAGTTGATACATAATGTAATACTATGATACGGCAGAAGAGGAACTATTCAAACATTCTTCAACACATCTTATTACCAGACTTAACATATAAATCTCTGTGTCAATGAAATAGACAGTGTCCAAAGTACATATCGTATCGATAACATATTTTACTTTTGAAAGCTAACCAGGGTATTCAAAGAAAATAGTGCAAATAACCTTAAATATATAACATCATAGATATTTGTAAGAATCTTCAGTAGGAAGATATTATTCAGAAGAATGTAGAATTCATAAAACTTCTCTTACGTAATATATTTGAACCTCTGCTTTACGATGCCACTTCAGCTTCCTTTAAAGTTATGCTTACAACTCTAAGATTTGAGATATAAGTGAGAAAACTATACACCTGCAAATTGAAATTGGTGAATAAACAGATCAGCCTTCCACAAGTCAAGTCAAGTCAAAAGTAAGTCCATTTCTTTCTGAATATATCCTGGGAGATCTTTAGTGTTCAATAAAAACAGTTAATAGTGGCAATTTTCATGAGTTTCCAGATAACACTGCCTTTCTGCAGCAAACACGCCATGTTATACTTTCCTCCATTCCTGGTTTCTCTGAAGACAATCCATTTGAGTGAAAAAAGATCTGAAACAAATCACCATTTGCTAAGTTGGGGATATGCTATAGTGCTTAATTCTGGCAGATATTGATAGTGGTGGCTTCTATGCTGTTTGTATCAGAAGAGCTTGTTCATTTCTTGTGTTTAGTGTAGCCCTTCCCAAGGCCTAAGACAGAGCCTTGGGCACCCCATTGCATACTTCTCTACATGGATGGAAGTATACAATGGGTTACCTCAAGGCTCTGTCTTAGGTTCAGTACTCTTTAATAGCTTCATCTAAATGAGGTGTTAGAAGGGGATCTTATCAAATTTTCAGATGACACCAAGCTGGCAGCAATAGCCCAATACTCCAGAAGATACAGTTTAAGATATAGAAGGATCTTGACAGACGTGAACACTGGGCCCTATCTAACAAAAGTGATGTAAAAAGTAAAGTTCTACATTTAGGCAAGAAAAAAATGCACAGCTATAGATAAGAGGTACTTGGCTCAATAGTAGTAATTATGAGAGGAATCTTTGAGTCCTAGTGGACAATCACTTAAATATGAGCCAACTGTGTGCTGCAACTGCTAAAAAAGCCAACACAGTCCTGCATTGACAGAGGGATATAATCAAGATCACATGGAGTATTAATTCCATTTTATAAAGCCTTGGTAAGACCACACTTGGAATATTGCATCCAGTTTTGGTTGCCTTGATACATTTTTTTTGAGACCTTAGAAAGAGTGCAGAGAAGAGCAACAAAAATGTTAGGGGACTGGAGGCTAAAACATATGAAGAACGGTTACAGGAATTGAGTCTCTCTAGTTTAATGAAAAGAAGGACTAGGTGTGCCATGACAGCAATCTTCTAATATCTAAGGTTCTACCTCAAAGAAGGGAGAGTCAAACTATTCTCCAAAGCACCTGAATGCAACACAAAAAGTAATGGATGGAAAGTAACAAAGGAGAGACCCAACTAGAACTAAGGAAATAATTTCATGACTCTTAGAACAGTTAATCACCGGGACAACTTGCCTCCAGAAATTGTGGGTGATGCAACATTGGAGGTTTTTAAGAGGAGATTGGATAACCATTTGTCTGAAATGGTATAGGATTTCCTGCTGGAGCAGGGGTTTGGACTAGAAGATCCCTTTCAACTGTTATTCTATTATTATAAAATACTTTCTTCTGCACTGGATTAAAACTAATACATACATGGTTAAAATTATATTTATGGATCCATTGTATACATGCTATTAACATCTATCGAAAATAGGGTAAGGGATGAGTCAGTCAAAAATTAACTACCCTGTTAACATCTACCCTGTTTTCCCCCCAAATAAGCCCTGTCCCCAAAATAAGCCCTACTTAAGTTCCTGCCTAGCTGCCTGCTCACCCATTCTGTTTGATAGATAGATAGATAGATAGATAGATAGATAGATAGATAGATAGATAGATAGATAGATAGATAGATAGATAGATAGATAGATAGATAGATAGATAGAAAGAAAGAAGTTTATTTATATGCTGCCCTTTTCCCTGGGGGGACTCAGGGCGGCTCACAATCCAAGGGGGAGGGGGAGACAAACTTTTTAACATATAAGACTATACATAATTAAAAAACATAACATTCATACCATTCGGGCGGGTTACAGTCTTAGCCCCAGGCCTGACGGGATAGCCAGATTCTGAGGGCTGTGCAGAAGGTCTGGAGGGTGTTGAGGGTACGAATCTCCACGGGGAGATCGTTCCATAGGGTTGGAGCTACCACCGAGAAGGCCCTCCTCCGCGTAGTTGCCAGTCGGCATTGACCGGCAGATGGAACTCGGAGGAGGCCTAATCGATGAGATCTAATAGGTCACGTGGAGGTAATTGGCAGTAGGCGGTCTCTCAAGTACCCAGATCCACTACCATGTAGGGCTTTATGGGTGACAAGTAGCACCTTGAAGTGCACCCGGAGATCACAGTTAGCCAGTGCAGCTCGCGGAGGATAGGTGTTATGTGGGTGAAGCGAGGTGCACCCACAATCGCTCACGCGGCCGCATTCTGGACTAGCTGAAGTCGCCAAATACTCTTCAAGGGCAGCCCCATGTAGAGCACATTGCAGTACTCCAGCCTAGAGGTCACAAGGGCACGAGTGACTGTTGTGAGAGCCTCCCGGTTCAGGTAGGGGCGCAACTGGTGCACCAGGCGAACCTGGGCAAATGCCCCCCTGGTCACAGCTGACAAATGGTGTTCGAAAGTCAGCTGTGGGTCCAGGAGGACTCCCAAGTTGCGGACCCTGTCTGAGGGGTATAATGTTTGACCCCCCAGCCTGAGAGGTGGAATACTTGCGGGATTGGTGGGAGGGAAACACAACAGCCACTCGGTCTTATCTGGGTTGAGCACGAGTTTGTTAGCCCTCATCCAGTCCCTAACAGCTTCAAGTCCCTGGTTCATCACGTCCACCGCTTCATTGAGTTGGCACGGGGCGGACAGATACAACTGAGTATCGTCCGCATACTGGTGGTATTTTATCCCGTGCCGCCGAATGATCTCGCCCAGCGGTTTCATGTAGATGTTGAAAAGTAGGGGGGACAAGACCGAACCCTGCAGCACCCCATATGTTAGGGGCCTAGGGGTCAATCTCTGCCCTCCAACTAACACCGACTGCGACCTGTCTGAGAGGTAAGAGGAGAACCACTGCAAAACAGTGCCTCCCACCCCCACCTCCCGCAGTCGTCGCAGAAGGATACTATGGTTGATGGTATCGAAAGCCGCTGAGAGGTCAAGGAGAACCAGGATGGAGGCAAAGCCTCCGTCCCTGGCTCTCCAGAGGTCATCGGTCAATGCGACCAAAGCGGTTTCTGTGCCAAGGTGGCGCAGTGGTTAAATGCAGCACTGCAGGCTACTGCTAGATCAGCAGTTCAGCAGTTCAGCGGTTCAAATCTCACCGGCTCAGGGTTGACTCAGCCTTCCATCCTTCCGAGGTGGGTAAAATGAGGACCCAGATTGTTGGGGGCAATATGCTGACTCTCTGTAAACCGCTTAGAGAGGCCTGAAAGGCCTATGAAGCGGTATATAAGTCTACTGCTATTGCTATTGCTATTGCTGTAGCCAGGCCTGAAGCCGGACTGGAATGGGTCAAGATAGCTAGCTTCCTCCAAGGACCGCTGGAGCTGAAAGGCCACCACCTTCTCAACAACCTACCCCACAAAGGGGAGGTTGGAGACTGGACGATAATTGTTAAGAACAGCTGGATCCAAGGATGGTTTCTTCAGGAGGGGTCTCACCACCGCCGCTTTAAGTGGGGGGGGGAAGACCCCCTCCCGAAGGGAGGCAGTAACAACCACCTGGATCCAGCCCCATGTCACCTCCCTGCTGTTAGCAACCAGCCAGGAGGGGCACGGGTCCAGTACACATGTGGAGGCACTCACAGCTCTCATGGCCTTGTCCACGTCCCCAGGGGCAACATCCTGAAACTCAACCCAGGGGTGGTCTACCAGATTATCCCCTTGTGCCTCGGCTGGATCTGCAGAATCGGAGTACAACTCCGACCGAAACCGAGCAACTTTGTCCGCTAAGAACTGGACGTAGTCCTCAGCCCTACCCTGCAGGGGATCCCCCGTGTCCCTCCTGTTTAGGAGGGAACGGGTTATCCTAAACAGGGCGGCTGGGCGCGACTCAGCGGAGGCGATCAAGGTGGCAATATAAGCTCTTTTCGCCGTCCTAATTGCCCTGATGTATTCCTTGATGCACGATGTTAGAAGTGCTCGGCTCGATTCGGATTTGTTGGACCTCCATAGGTGCTCTAGGTGTCTCTTCCGGCGCTTCCTCTCCCGGAGTTCCTCGGTAAACCAAGGAGGCCTCCTGGATCCACTGCCTCGTAGCGGCCATAGTGGCGCAATCCAGTCAAGAGACTCTGACGCTGCCGAGTTCCAGGCAGCAACCAGAGTCTCCACCGGACTGTGGGCGAGAGTATCAGGAATAACCCCAAGCTCTGTCTGGAACCTCAAGGGGTCCATAAGTCACCTGGGGCGGAACCACCTGGTCGGTTCCTCCTCCCTACAGTGGAGGTTTGGTCTCCGAAAGTCAAGCCTCAGTAGGCAGTGGTCTGACCACGACAGGGGTATGATCTCACTACCCCTCAGACCAAGATCACAAGTCCACTGCTCCAAGAGAAATACGAGGTCGAGCGTGTGACCCGCTGAGTGGGTTGGGCCCCGAATTACCTGGGTCAAGCCCATGGCTCGTGTTGCTGCCAACATGAGGTGAGGGGGTGGTGAATCTGCCCTATGCACCTCACACCGGCTTACCTCAAGGGCCCCACAGCCAGGCCATCCATGCTTCAACAAGTCCCTCATAGCTGCGGCACTGGCATGTCACTTGGTCACTTGCTCCATTGTGGCTGCGAGCAAACAGAAGTGGGCTAACAGGCACGCATTGGTCGGCTGGACAAGGCTGCCAGACCCACCTCCGTGAGTTGAGGCAGGTGACAGGGCATGGGTCACCTGGCTGCAGGGGCCCTGAGGTAAGCTGGTGTGTAGCCCATGGGGTAACTCCACCCCTTGCCTAGCGGCAGCAGAACTAACACATCACACAGCCTTCTGCCCTGCTCCGAGAAAGCTGAAGAAATGGGCCTCTCGTACATAGAAAAAAAGAAGACATTCTCCCCCCAAAAAAACCTAGTGCTTATTTCAGAGCCAAAAATAAAATAAAACTGGGTCTTATTTTCGAGGAAACATGGTAGTTGTGATCTGCCTAAGATTTGTATGGCGATATAATTTTTTCCAGTAGTAAAATATAGATCAATGCAGTAAGAAAAATATGAGCACTGCATATAGTTCAGTAAAAAGAGGAAAGAATAGATGCTAAATGAAAAACATTTGTATCCTGACACAGCCCTCTTCTCATAAAGAAAAAAAATGTTTGAGAAATTAACTCATTTCTTGATCCAGAGTTTTAAGTCTTAGGGAAATGAAGTGCCAGCAATATTGAAATTTACTCTATTCTTCCACTTCTTTCTGCATCATTCGGCATATTGAGAAATATGCCAAGATAAAAAAAGAATAAAGAAAGAGAGAGCACTCTCATACCTATTGTATATATTCTTACTGAGGAAATCTGTAATCACAAAATGCCTGATTTAAAAGGAAATGAAAAGGAAAGGAAGATGACAAAGAAGCTGAAATCCCACCTATCCTGAAGTTATTTTGATGATTAAGAAACTCTTACAACATCCCTATTATTAGAATAGTTTGAGCCATCACTAGGGAAGCGGGGCTGAGAACTCTGTATGTATGCAGAGCCCAGAGAATCTGCATCTGTCCCTATAAATTTAAATACACAGACAGCATGCTGTTTCTCTTTTTCTTCAATTTGCATATATTTGCCTATCTATTTGTTTATATATATAGTTTTTTTTAAAAAAATATCGCAAGAACAAAACCACAAATGCAACATTCCACCATTTGTTAAATTACTGCACCATCAAACTGGTAATAAATGCTGAGAAAATCAGCTTTGGGTTAATTATCAAGTTTTCAGCTCCATATTTTTCTTTTCATATAGACAGAAAGATGGAACAACAGCAAAGCCTTGAAAAGTTATTCAGAGTGATGGGAAGCAGAAAAAAGATAACAGTCCTGATTATTCACTGCATGTTAGAAGACAGGTCGACAACTAGAGACCTACGGTCTACCTGTAAACCCCCTATTTCTTCCTCCAAAGCTCTGATAAAGGATAGGGCTAAAGTGTTTCAGGTGTAAAATAGATACCTTTAAGGATTAGTCCAAACAGCCTCCATGCTCCACAAGGAGGACAGTCCACTAATCGTTTCTGGAGGATATAGCCATATGCCACCACCAGTAGTTTATCATCTGCTCTTGGCTGGAAGCAACCCAAGGATATGGAAGTTAGTATACATTCAAGTACTGTGTGTGGGCAATGTAGGATGCATTGATATGCATGGTATTCTTGGTTGATAAATTTGTGGCCCCAATTAATTTTGCCGGTATCCTGTGGGACATGTCCCTACCATCTGATCTCTGACTTGTTCTCCCATTCAGTCCCTCTCAGTTGTGACCTTCAGCAACTATTGTTCTTCTTTAGACAGATTGGTTGACAGGCAACTGGTTTAAGGCATGAAATTAAGGCATGAAATTGTGTGCTGAACATTTTGTGCCCATCACTTTGCCTCTGGTGTTCTATGCAAGAATGATAGGTTTTTGGTGGCTGTGGAAGTGTCCCCAGTTGAGTTTAGAGAGGCTCCACAAATGTTGTGTGTGTGTGTGTGTGTGTGTGTGTGTGCGCGCGCGCGTGCGTGTGTGTGTGTCTGTATCTCTCTCTCTCTCTCTCTCTCTCTCTCTCTCTCTCTCTCTGTGTGTGTGTGAGAGAGAGAGAGAGAGATTTTAATGACTGTACAATTGTGAAGAACTTAGATGCATATGTAAATGTAATTTGGCACAATTTAAATATCTAAATACATAAAAATAAATATTGACAATGCCTCATAATATTTTCTTTTTGCAGCTGCTCTGATTTGAACATCAAAAGGAAAGAATTTGGAACTTGAAACAGAAGAGCAAGACAAGTAATGGGGAGGTAAATCAAGATACTGTAAATATAACACACAATCTATTCCTTCTTCTTTTTTTAAAAAAAAGGAATTATTTATGTAAATTTCTATTCTGAAAAAAAAAAACATTCTAGGAGCATTTGAAATATATACAATTATAATAAAATCTGGCCATTTGTATCCTCCCTTGCTAGAAAACTCCCAGTATCAAGTCCATTTTGTTAAAGGAATTTGTTCAAAGGAACAGAGTGCCAGGGAATATTTGTTTTAGAAAAGAATTGAAATATCAACTAGCACAAATGTTGAAAGAAAATTGGGGATTTGTGAAATACAAATCTCTCTGAAACACGTACGTTAGTTTACCTTCTGCTTTATCTCTTCTTCACAGACATAATCATCAAATTTTGTTTCCTAGTGCTGGGAAACAAGAAAACAGTCTCTCAGGGCAATTTTGTGCAACCATCTAAGTGGCTTTCCTTCCCCTGCTGCTCCCAGCTGTTTCTTAAGCCTTTTTCAGAAAATCCAGTCTAGATTGCAGGGGGTTGGCAGTGGGGCTGGGCTGGTGCTCAGCTCAGTCTATGGCTATCACATTCTGCTTTTTGACCTTCCTATCCACAAAGAGAAGGTAAGCCTCCAGGTTTTTACTGCTGCCTTTTTTTTTAGGATTTGTTCTTTCCTCACTTAATCTCTATATCTTTCTTTTTCCAGATGTTTACTCAGTTACTTCCATGTTATCTCTTGTGATACCAAAGACTTCTTCTTTCTCCTTATCGGAGCTGTAATGCTGTGATAATCAAAGCAACAGGAAAAAACAGGAGGTTGCTTGGTTCCCACCTTCCGTCCTCAGCAGGTCCATGGAAACCTTGTATCGAAGTAACAATTTTCCTACATTACAACTGAAATAAGTTTAAAACGTCAAATCGAAGGAAGAGGAGTTTTACGTGCTACGGTGGAAAAACAAAGAAAGGATGCTTCATTTAATTTGAGCAAAAACAAAAGGGATGTCCACTGAGATAAATATATGAGTGGAGCATGAGCTCCTGGAGTAAAGATGGTTCTTGACTTAACAGACTATCATTGGCTCTGCCACAAGATAATGTCAAAACTACTGCAGAGAATAGAACAACCAAGGATGGAAGGGGTGCATATGAAGTGGGGTACTCCGGGCGCAGTACTGGAAGAAGGAAGAATTACCTACTATTCAAGAATGGACACTAAAAGTAACAAACTTAGCAGAGATGGCTAAAATATCAGCATATCTTAAGGACTATTCAGATGAGAAATATAAACTGGAATGGAGAAGATGGATTGACTATATTCAGAATAAATATGGGACTAAGAAATTCCAGATAGGTTATGAGTGAATGAGCAAGGAATGATACAATTTGCTTAAAGTTAGCTTTAAGCAAAGGGGAGTTAAAGTACAAGTGAGGGATAAGCTGTTAGCTTATTTTAGAATATGGATGTTAATGTTTATACCCTGTATTTGTTCTGGGAGGTTGGGGGGGGGTTGGGTTGGGGGGGCATATATTTGTAAAACTTTTTAAAAAATCAATAAAAAAAGAACTTCCTAACAGTGAGGACAATGAACCAGTGGAACGGCTTGCCCTCAGAAGTTGTGGGTGCTTGATCACTGGAGGTTTTTAAGAAGAGACTGGACAACTTATCTGAAATGGTATAGGATGTCCTGCTTGAGCAGGAGGCTGGACTAGAGAACCTCCAAGGTCCCTTCCAGCTATATTCTGATTCTCTCTGTTTATCATAGAAGAGAGAGTCAGACAGACAGAAAGACAGACTCACAGGCAGACAGAAAGACAACAGACAGACAAACAGCTGCTGATTCTGTTTTACAACTGATTTATTCTGAAACCATATCAGTTTTGGGATCTGTGATTTACATAATCGAACAAATAACTGAGTAGGTCTCAGAAGTATGGGGTCAAACTGATTCAGGCGGGGGGGGAAAAGGCAAGCTTCTATTTTCCCTTTCTGTACAGACTAGGTATTTGTGACATGGTTTTTAAGCTCCTGGTTACTGTTATATAATAAATCAATTTTATTCTGAGGGAAGAAAAACTTTTGGAATTCCATAGTTCTGTAATTACATTCCCCCCCCTTCGTTTGGAGGGTGTGGTATGGAAAAATAATGGTAAAGATAACACATTTGCAGAACCTTTGCTGGAAACCCTGAAGCAATTATTCTTCATGAACCACTTTGAAACGTGGTGGAGGGATGAAATTGGGAATGGTGCTTGTAACGATGACAACACTATAAAAGTAAAGCAAGCCAGTAAATCACTTTGTCAGTTTTATAAAATCAAGAGAGAAGTAGTGGATATAATTGGAAAGGCCCATGAAACCAGTTGCAAAGTAAACAGAAAATAGGAATCCAAGTTTTACCAGGCAATCCAATGGGATTCTGAAACCATGTAGGAATGTTATCACTTTAACAAAAAAAATTAAAAAAAATCTAGCTTACCAATGCCATGGTTACAACACTCCTGGAAGAGTTTCTTTTATTCTTTTAAACCTTTCAGTGTAATATGTTCTACATCACTTGTTCAAGTATTTGAAAATGCTTGTTGCTCTGTTCATTTTACACAAATTATATCCGAACAGAATATTCAGAAAATAGAAATATAAAATGGATCTTTAAGGAATTTCAGTGGGTGCAAAAGAGTTTGACCTTGTACAATGTATTCCATTGTAGTACAGACAGTAAGCAATTAATGGAGTTTTCTAGCATCCAACATTCTCTACACAAAGAATTGTGCATTGGGGAAGTTGTGTATAAGCAAGAGTGTATGAGATTTGCAAATACATTTTACAAGCAGTTGTGTTTTTAAAAGTGTACATTGGGTAAATTGCAAATGAATCTCTCTACAGTGGTACCTTGGCACTTGTTAATTGGTTTCAGGAGACACAATGAGTACTAAAACAATGAGTACCAAATAAACCATATGACTAATGCATGGCCCTTTGTTTCAGCTGGAAAGACAGCTGTGTTTAAATATGAAGATCAGTATTATTTTTCAGTTGCATGTGTCTATTTTATTCTAAACTTCATATTTGTGAGGGAGATGAGTGGTTTCTTAATTTGATAAACAAACAAATAAAATGTAAACAATTTGAGGATATCCTGATTTAGCAATAGAATAGAATAGAAAAATGGAGTTGTAAGGGACCTTGGAGGTCTTCTAGTCCATCCCTTTGTTCATGCAGGAAACCCTACACCAGTTCAGACAAATGGTTATCTAATCTCTTCTTAAAAACTTCCAGTGATGGAGCATTTACAACTTCTGGAGGCAAGGTGTTCCACTGGTTAATTGTTCTGTCAGGAAATTTCTCCTTAGTTCTCCTCTCCTTGATTAGTTTCCACCCATTGCTTCTTATCCTCAAGTGCTTTGGAGAATAGTTTGATTCCCTCTTCTTTGTGGCAACCCCTGAGATATTGGAACACTGCTATCATGTCTCCCCTAATCCTTCTTTTTATTAAACTAGGCATACCCAGTTCCTGCAACCGTTTTTCATGTTTTCAGTCTCTAGTCCCCTAATCATCTTTGTTGCTTTTCTCTGCATTCTTTCTAGAGTGTCAACAATGCCCCAAACCTAAAGCACTCAATATAATATTTGCTTCCAAAAGATACCTTTTGTGTTAATTCTTCTTGCTGTTTTACATTAATGAATACAACCAGATAGGACTAATGCTAATGAGATATATAATGTCACTACTTTGTCCCATTGTGTCAGCCAAGATTCTGTTCTAGATATGCTGGCAAATAATGGGGTTAAATTAAGAGACCAAAACCATACACTGTGTTCCCAGTTTTTTAAAAAAGTTTAAACATGCTTTAAAGAAATTTTAAAGATTAACAATAATTCATACATTCTTGAGTACCTGGTTCTTCGTAACTGGGAATGTAGCCAGCAGGACATTGTAGGGTATTTTCAACCAAAGTCTGAGCTAATTTTCTCTCTGGTTCATTTTTACAATGTCACTGGGCATTGGGAACTAACTAATTTTCATATAGTTGTTCCCATGGACATTTGTGGCATATTGGGTAATTGTTTTACATAAGAAATAAGAGCATCCTCAGTAAGGGAAAGAGGTAGAATAAAAAGTCTCAGGCGAACAAGAGTTTGTATCTATTCATTACTATGTTTACTCACTTGAAAAATCCTAATGCTCCTAAAGTGATGCTACATGAGAACATCATGTTGTTCATGAATGAATTGCTTGGGTAACAGAGACAGTAATATTATGGAATTCATGATCTACTTAACTCTTGGTCTACCTAATATTGTTGTCTCCGTAATTCAAATATTTGCTTTCCATTCCATCACTGAAGATGATTTCACCCTATCTAGACCGTCCCTCCCCACCGTGCTGTTATTCTTAAAACTCTGAATAGATAAACCACATTTCTGTATAAAAATAATTTATAACAGAATTTACCATAAGCATTAAGAGTTTAAAAAGTATATGGGGAGTCAGCCCAAATGAGTCAATATCGCAATGGGAAAAGATAAGGAGGAGAAGCATGAGTAAAGTAAATATTCTGCACTGGAATCAGGAAGCTGTAAACCTATAGATGTAAGCAAGATATATGTTTTCATATAGGGGTGCCATATAATTATTAAGTCACAATTTACACATACACATACACATGCACACATGCATACAATATAGTCAAATAACACACACACACACAAATCCAGAGTATACATACATATACATGTACCTATCCATGTGCATGTGCATGTGCATGTGCATGTGCATGTGCATGTACATGTACATGTACATATACATATACATATACATATACATATACATATACATATACATATACATATACATATACATATACATATACATATACATATACATATACATATACATATACATATACATATACATATACATATACATATACATATACATATACATATACATATACAGTACATACGCGGTGGCTCAGTGGCTAAGACACTGAGCTTGTCTATCAGAAAGGTCAGCAATTCGGCGGGTCGAATCCCTATGGCCACATAACGGAGTGACCTCCTGTTACTTGTCCCAGCTTCTGCCAACCCAGCAGTTCGAAAGCATGTAAAAATGCAAATAGAAAGAGTCGGAATGAATAGCACATATGTGCAAGGGGAACCTTTACCTTTATCTTATACATATACAATGGTGTTAATTTCTGTCACTGTAATCTCTATAAAAACTGTCAAACCTGACAGTAGGAAGAAGAAGAAGAAAGCCCAATTTAGAAATACATAATATTTAAATGGCTGCAACATCTGCAGGCTTTGAGAATAAGATTTTCAAGCATTGTTTGTTCTGATCTGTCAGGCATTATTGTTCATTCAAGTACAAACTGCTATAGCCCTAGTTTGTGTACATCAGCTATGCTTATACCCATATTTTTCAGCCATTACCTTTTACTCTCCAGTGTTCAACTGATCAGCAACATTTCCAAAAGACCATATGCCTCACTCCTCCTTTTTAAGGCTAGGAATCGGTGGTTCTGGTAATCTCAGCTAGCAATCCCAGCTAATAGTGAGGAATTGGGAAGTTACATTTCAGCTACATTGCAAAGTAATTGTTCATAAAGTCCAGAGATCTGTTTAAATGGGCATATTCATCACCAACCATCACCTTAAATCATTTATCAATATTTCTCAGTGGCTGCCACCACCTAGGCTTGATCAGTACTCTGGATCTCATGAAAATGAAGGAATCCAATCAAGATGAACAAACCATCACTTCCTGTGGACTGATGTTTGCATAAAATGAAACTAGACTGTCCTTATGTAACAGTTATCTGAAGCCGAAGGTCCTTAGACAAAACACCTTGTCAAGACTGAGGGGTAGAGGAAATAAAGTCAAGATGGCAGCCCTAACCATGTCATTAAAGCCCCATCCCTTTTTAAATGCTTTCCAAATGTGACACACATAAAAATGGATGAGGCTTCAATCTGTCCTCTTGATGTTTTGGACCTCCCGGAACAAACAACCTGAGATTATGAGGTATCAACAAGCAATTGTTTCCAAATTATTCATTTCCTTTTTTATTGTTTACTTTTAATTAAAAGCTCTTTAGAAGTTCACCTGGATTTTCAGACCTAAATTAGACAAATTGATCATGCTCTGTTGATTTATTTTCACTGCATCCCATTTCTGACATTTGTTCTGTTTGCGCATTTAAAACAAATCTGAATAGACCAACCTGCTTGTATTTGTGTATAATTTGCTCAATATATGGATTTGATACACTGTTTCTCTAATAGTTATTGCAAACATGTTATACAAATACATTGGTATTTTCAGCAACGTGTACTTTTGTAGGTATTATGGTTTGCAAAACTGCATCAAACCATTTGGAAAAAGGTGATGATTATGTTTGTTTTCAATTGAAAATTGTATTCTCTTGTAAATAATCAGTCAAGTACTGCAAATTAATGAGTAGGACTTGAACAGACTGGGTAGGTCTGAGATGGGTGCAGGCAATCTTTTGGGTTTGCTAACAGTCTGTCAAGCCGGCTTCCCTCAGCAACCAAGAAAGAAATCACTTAACTCCATTTTGCAGAATTAAAAGTACTTTTACTGGTTATGAAAAGATAGCAGCTAAGCAAAGCAAGCTCTGAGGCAAAAGCGCGCGAAATCATACCTATCAATATTTGTCCAAACCCCCCCCCCGGGAACCCCCATTCTACTGTCCAATCTGCAAATCCTCAGGTGTCATGTGGGTTTCATCTTCAAGGAGCATCATCAGGTTGGTATGCAGGATGGTTGGTCTTGACCAACACCAAACACCAGTCTTCAGCATGCACAGTAGATGGTGAGAACAAAACTCCCTTTTAACAATCTCTCCTGTACTAAAACTTCCCCTCCCAAATACCAGCCCCCCCCTCCCCGTTTCAATGGCAGCCGAAAACAAATAGCGAAGTAGAGGCTGACACAGTCTTCTTTCTCTGGAGCTCTACACTTTCTTTTCAAAAGGCAACTGAACTGTTCCCCCCCCCGCCTCTTCTGCAAGTACTAAGTTATAAGTAATTGTACTTGTCAGTAGTTTGAACTAATTAAATTGCAGTGATCAGTTCAGTAGTCTGAACTGATTTGTTTGAAATTCAGGGGCTGCAGGTTGCCCTTAAGAGTAGAACCGATTGCATAGCACAAGGCACAGGAAAAGCAAACCAACAATTTCTTCTCCATCCTAATTGGTCACTGGCATCTGACTTCACTATAACCCAAATCAATTCTGGTTAACTTCCCTGCCATTTCTCCAATTCAACACAGCAGCAAACTTTTATTGCCCCTCCCCATTTTTCCTCACAAAGCAGGTGTTTTTTTAAAAATACATCTCATTATCCACCTCTGGGATTGTAAGTCACAAATAGCATTTGTTCATGCATGCATGTTCCATCATATTTAAAGAGATCTTTGGTAATTTGTAACACATCCATCAACAACGCACTAAAACATCCGTGGTATCTTAAATAAAAATAAAAACCACAGTTTAAAGCAACACAATGAAACTTCCATAATGAACATATCAAATAAAATGAAGATAAGTTGTGAACAATTAACATTTAAAAATACAGAATCAATAAAATTTATGACACTGCTTGATGCCTAAAAGTCTATTTATGTTTTTAGTAATTTGTGGGAAGCAAAACATTTGGATGCTGACAGATCAAGGGGGAGGATGTGCTAGTGAACAATGCCGTGAAAACAAAAGCAATGCCTACACCCCTCCCAATGCAGTATCGAACCATCACATTCTTCTTAAACATATTAGTTGATTGGGTTGAAAGTGGATTAAAAGGTGGTCTTGCAAGGAGCTTTGTGCTTGTTGATGTAGTGCTTTTAAAGCTTAAAACTTTAAGTCCTTTGGTAACTTTGAGTCTTTTGGGAGAAGGGAGGCATATAAATCCAATAAACAAACATAAACAAACAAAACCAGAAAAGATTCATAGTTAAATTAGGGCTGCAATCAGTGTATCAGTCAGAGTTGTGCAAAGGCTCACCTGGTCATGGTGTTCAACTATTAGTAAGTAGTTACATGTTTACAACCTGCTGTCATGGATCTGCTGTTTCGGATCAAAGGGCAACACCGGTAAAGTTCAAGAACCATTCTGTTCCTTCTGTGTTTAACTTTAGCCTGTTTCATTCCAACCCATTACCTATCTTCCGGCTAATATGTCCTGCAAGCTCGGATAGAGACATGCAGTTAGGGATCATCACCATACCTAAACCAAAGGATGACCTGCCCATCCATTAAAAGATCATGACTGAATTATGCATTGCTTGACATCCATTGTCTATATAGATGCTCAGTCATCCAGGTCATGGTTGTCCCAAAATTGCTTTTTCAAAAGGCAACTGGACTTTGTTTTTGTTTCGTTTTGTTGAAGATGTTTCATTTCTCACCCCAAGAGGCTTTTTCAGAACTGAAGAAGTTTCTTGGATGAGAAGTGAAATGTCTTCCTGAAAAAAACAAAGTCCAGTTGCCTTTTGGAAAAGCACCTTTGGGATTGACATCCATTAGTATAGCTGAGTCATCCTACTTCCTTGTTGTAAGACTTCCTAGTTCTAACTATAGCTAATAGAAAACTGACAGACACATATGAAGAAATTTCTGGATAGAATATTATCTCTGCAAGTACATTTGGTGATGACTAACAGGCCATTCCTTTTGGGTCTAACTTACTATATGAAATTTGAAACCCAGGGCTAAGCTTTAAGAAATCCACAACCTGCAAGTGCATTGTTTTTATTTTATTTTTTAACTTAAATCCCTTGCAAGGCTTCAGTAGACTGATTCTGATTGAGGCTAGTGTCTACTGACAGGAGATCAAAAAAATAATTCCCTTTTTAGCTATTTGATTTGAAAGTATCTCTCTTATTTACCCTAATCTCAGGTGAGAAGAGAAAGAAGAGATAGAAGGGTTAAAAAAGTTGAAGCACGATGCTAGCTTTTAAAATTTGCACGTGGAGTGAGAAGGTAAAGGGAAAAAATGTAATAAAATCTTTTCAATGAAGAATCTTCTACACTGAATTATTCCTTATTGGGTATTGGCCCCTCCTTTGCAGAAAATAATATGAGTGACATTTCTGTCTTGGTACTTACATCAAGTATAAGTGACATTATGTTTTAGCTTACACAATAAAATTTGATGAGTTCTGATGTGCCTTCTTATCTAACTGTAAATCCTGACAGCTATTTGGATTCTTCATTCTAAACACAAAGTGGACTATAGTGCTTCTTAATTTAGTTCAGGGGTGTCAAACTGGTGGCCCACAGAGCGGATGCATCACATGCAGGCCAGCCCCCACCCCCAATTCCACAAATGGGGGAAATGTCACAAAATGTCACATAATGGCAACATGATGCCGTGAGTTTGACACTCGTGATTTAGTTGATGAAAGAACCATAGTATGGTTCTCATGGTGGGACCCCCCAACACACACAATACATTGTTTTATTCTCATTTATACATCCAAAAGCTATGAGACACCAGCAATGCATTTTCTTGGTGTCACATTACACATTGGCCAGGACAAGTCTTTTGGTTGGTCAAAACTAAAATAATATTAGTGAAAGCTAAATATTGACAATCATGCTTACCTATAAGTGTACTGGAGGTATGGCGAATGATGATACTTGTATAATGACATCATCAACCAACTATTGGGACATAGATGCTTGCATTGGATATCTGGACAAGTAGGTAATGGTGGCATTTGTAAGATGATGTCATTGCTCATTTTGGCATCATTGGGATTGATGTGGGGACTGTTGATCATGCCCAAGAATACATTTCTCAGTTCACAGCCAATGGCCAACTAGTTTTCTGAACTGCAGGCCTATTATTCTAGCAGCATATTTCTCTACAGAGAAACCAATAATTGCTTAAATGCTTTCATTTTAATTTATTTTTAGTTTTTGCTGCTTTCCTATTAATTGCTATTCCAAAGCAGGAAAAATACTGCTTGAAAAGAAGTTAGCAGAATAATAATTCAGTATCATGGTGTTAAAACAAACATTAGGCATTTTTCAAGCTCCGTTACACTGAAATCTCTTTTAAGATCATGGATGGGATGATCATATTTCCCATTAGATTTTTTAAAGTTTTGAGAGATACGGTTTCTCTGAGATTCAGTTGCATATAATAGCTTAAATAGTCATGCTGTCAGTGATTACCCCTCCCCTACTTACCTTAACATAAACTCACTGACTCATACATTATGGTGTACAACAAACAAATAATGGTGTTTTATCCTTTCAGTCAGAAAGCAGGATTTGCAAAACCATAATGACTGAATTCACAAACCTTGATAAGCCAAATCCAAACAAATCTCAGTACGACTTAATAAAATTCATGAACCAGCAATCATAAGCTGTGAACATTCAGAAAAAAATGGTGTCATCAGTGTGCACCTATCCTATCTACCAGAGAATTCTGAAAAATAATTAAATACATGAGGTTTTCTTCTTTGTGACCTAATTCTACCTTTGCCATGGTTCCTCTACCCAATGATAGTCAAAATGGAAGCAAATTGAACTTTTGCGACGGATTACTGAGTAATATGTTTGTGCTTCGATGCAGCTGCTTAAGTTTCTTTCACTTGAGAGCAATGCATCATTTCATTCCCTTCAGGCACAACAATTTTCCCAAAGCTAAGGCTAATTATACAAGATTTATCTGTATGAACACACAAGGATTAAACCGGTAGGAAAAAAAGAACTAAATGTTAGTTGCTTTGCTTGGTAAAAGGGACATAATGAAAAAGAGGTTGTAAAGATAATAAGAAAAACTAAACAGAAAAGGGGAAAATAATTAGTACCCCATTTATTTCTTTTTATCCAGCCCTTGACAGAACTTCTGCTATAAAGAGAAGGAAGAGAATTATGATGAAAGAACAACTTTTTCATTACCAACTGCAGCTAGTTCCATATGACAAAAAAATGGCTTGATAATTGCATGTTCTTTACTGAGTGCGTAGCAGCACCAATTGACTTTTGCTGTTCTTTTTTGTCTAATTTTTATTTTTTAAATAAAAACAAATAAAATTATCCTCCATTACAAAATTGTAGAAAGTGTGTCAATTGGTTACACAGAGTTTTCGTGCATCCCTTCCACTGTCATCACTTCTAATTCATATCATATTATCTACTTTACATCACATATATTTATATATATTGCTATCATCATACTTCATACTTCATATGACTATAGTTGTTTTAACGTCCCTTTATAATAAACATTTCAAAATTTAAAACCACATAGTGGCATTCCCTTAGCTATTTTCAATATCATCCAATCACATTATACCTTTATAACACATTCAAAATAAAAATAATAATAATTATATTTAATAACAAAGTTTTTAAACCTCTTTTCTTAATCATTGTTTACAATTTTTATCCAATTTTCCTTTTATCTTGTCAATACAAATTATTACATTATTATCATTATCAGTCATTTATTTAGCAATAGTTT
Organism: Thamnophis sirtalis; assembly: GCF_051295495.1. NCBI lineage: Eukaryota > Metazoa > Chordata > Lepidosauria > Squamata > Natricidae > Thamnophis > Thamnophis sirtalis. Next base: position 98,845,682 of record NW_028261383.1, read on the forward strand.
GACTAAGTTTAACTCACTTTCCCCCCTTTTTTCACCATTTAAATTTTTTACCAAATTTCCTCTTATCAAACCAATACATACATACATACATACATACACACACACACACACACACACACAGACTTACACACACACACATTGTTATCCTTATTAATTATTTATCTAACTTTATCCATTAACACTAAATTTTTAACATAGTGCTCTAATTTTAACAAGAATTTTAAACCTCTTTTCCTCATCATTGTTTACAATGTTTATCCAATTTCCCTTTTATCCTGTCAATACAAATTATTACATTATCATCATTATCAGTCATTTATTTAATGATAGTCATTTAGTTTGACTATGTTTAACTTACTTTCCCCCCCTTTTCACCATTTAAAATTGTATACCAAATTTCCTCTTATCAAACCAATACAAATGAATACATTGTTATCATTATCAATTATTTACCTAACTTTATCATTATCACTACATTTTTAACATAAGGCTCTAATTTTAACTAGATTTAAGTAGTATTTTATTATTAGTTTTCATATCTCAATTTGTGTCTTTCCAGTAATAGTGTAGTCCTATTTCTTTTGCCATTTGTGTATGGTTATTTCCTTAATCAAATTTGTTTGGACTTCTGTTTGCAACTTGTTGCTTATTACATATCTTGTAAAATCTCAAAACCCTCCATCAGCTTCCTTAATCAGTTTATCTTTGGTTATCAGTAGTGTTTTGGTCAAAATTTATCTCCTTAAGTCCATACATTCTTCTCTTTTTCCTTCTTCTATACCATGAAATCTGTAGTAAAGCACATTTCCATCAATCTTCCCTTACCTTGTTCCACTCTTTCCATCTCCAACCACACTCAGTTCACTGTCAATATCCACGGTTATCTTGCCTCTTTGTTCATTTTCCCCCTAGGTTTTTAGGACTCCAGCCTCCACTTTTTCCATTTCCTAAATATCTTCTATTTGCTGAGTATCTTCCATTTTTCCATCAGGTTTTGCCACATTAAAGTTTATATTTTCAATATTTTCCAATCTCTTCTCAATTCTCTCTGTTGTTTCTAATAATTTTTGAATTCCCAACATAAACTGTTGTAGTGTTATGGTTTCTTTTTGAAGTCATGTCATCCTTGCAATTAATAAACACTGCCACTCTAGTTTAAAAACAAATCTTTGTTTTCACTTCTTTCCAGCTAACAACAAGCATCCAGAGAGCATCTACATAAACAGTCCATGCCCTTCTTTATAAACAAGCTGAAGCCTTTGAAGTGCAAGGTCAAAATGATCAAAGGGAAAAAAGAAAAAGCAATGTTTCCAGGTCTCAACCTCCAACTTCCAAATGGCAGTGTAACTTCTTTTCCCTCTAAGGTTACTACCCTCTTTATATACCTTTTAAATCTGCTTTATGTTTCAGGCTTAGAGGAAATAAAGTTCTTAAATGAAACCAAATAAAACAAAAAAATCTATCCCAACCAATATCGTAGAAGTAAAGGAAAAAAATTAATCCATAGATAAAAAAAGAAATAGAAGAAGAAAATTCGAAATATTCACTTTAAAAAGTAAAAAAAAATTCAAAAAACTTCCATCGATAGGAAAAAAAAAGATAACACACTGTCCAATAATGCTTAATTCTGCCGCTTATTTCCTTTTCTTTATCAATTTAATTTAACTTCATTCTTTTTTGGGCAGTCTTTTATAAAAATAAAATTTCCTCACCAGATGGACACACATTCTCTTTCCGTTTTTCCTTCGGTTGCGGAATTGTCCCGACTTTAGCAGCTTGAGGCTGTACTTTTTGTCGCTGGCTAGAAGAGATTCTCTTGGATCAATCAGGGACTTTGAGATGTCCTTGAGATCAACAAGATGTACTCTTCCCTGTCACTATCTCTTCAGGATGGTTTTGGTCCAGATGGACCATCCAGCGGCAAAAGTATCGACTGCTATCTAGGAGCCCCGAGATCACATGTCATATTGTTGTGACATGAGATCCTTTCTTGACTCTTAAAACTAAACAGGATCAACCCAGTGCTTGGATGGGAGATCACCATGAAAACCCAGAACTGCATGGTAGACTGGAAAGTTGAAAAAGATCCCAGAAGGATTGTCACCTTTCCCAAGTAGATCAGATAGGAAATATGGCCAGATAATCTAATCCTTTATTGGAAGGCTAAATTAAGAGAGTCTTGTAAATTTGAAAGTACAAAATCTCTTACCATCTCTTTTATAGTGTGGGAACTTTGGGGAGGGAGAACTCCCTTCTGAGGATCTTTCTCTATCAATCATGCAGCTTAATAAGTGAAGGAACAAGCCAACTAGCAGCAAAACATTAAGAACTTTTGCCACAATATATTTGGTTACTGGGAAAGCCAACTCTGGCTATCTTAGGTATTTATTTGTTCAATTTAAATGGCCATTCACTTGCATTTTGTCTCTGATAATCTTGTAAACTGGTGAGGGTCACCCAGAAGACAAAAGTAGTGGTGGTAGATACATTCCATTGACCTAGTTGTGATTTTTTTAAATTAACTTTTTATTTTATTTTGATATAAACAATCCATCTTCCATTAAACAGCGGGTCATCTTTTGCACAAGTATTTTGTGCAAACAATTAAAATTTACAATCACATTCATTATTTAATCTATTCATAGCTTAATACTTTAAGTATCTAATGCTATAACAATCCTCTTAATATTTATTTAGTTCTATTAGTTGCATTAACTATTGATACATTTTCTGTATTTTACACAACTCCTTTTACTACTAGTTCTTATTTTTATTCTCTAACCATCAATAAAATAATTCCTATATAATATAATAATCAGTTTTTTCTTTCTCTTTAATTGCCAGTGTTAGTCTATTCATTTCTGCACATTCTAATATTTTCCTAATCACCTTCTCCTCTATAGGAATCTCTTCACTTTTCCAGTTATGTGCAAATACAATCCTAGCTGCTGTTATTACATGGCTAATCAAATATATATTTTCTTTACTATAAATTTCTGGTAAAATCCCCAACAAGAATATTTCAGGTTTTAAGTCTATATGTTGTTGTATCATCTTTTCAAACCAAGCATGTATTTTAGTCCAATATTTTTCTGCTTCCAGGTATGTCCACCACATATGATAGTACGAGCCAGGTGTCTAATGTCATTTCCAACATTTAGCTGATTTGTTTTTAAACATCTTCACCAGCCTTGCAGGTGGCCAGTGCCATCTATAAAACATCTTAGACAAATTCTCTTTATACTGACCTAGTTGTGATTTTAAGAATCTCCAAATCACCTGAGTATGGGGGCATAGATGAAATGATATTCAGTTTTGCTACCCAATAAAACAAGTTGCTGGTCTCTATTGCAATATTATACTAAAGCAATGGTGTCAAACTCATGTTATCATGTCGGCGTCACGTGATGTATTGGGACTTCCCCCCTTCGTTAAACCAAGTATGGGCATGGCCAGCACATGACGCATCCAGCTGGGAGTTTGACAGCCCTGTCCTAGAGTGTTAAATATTTCAAATCTTTTCTGAGGCCCTCTAAATATAATGCAAAACATAACACATGTGGAACTGATTGTGCTATGTATCAGATGATGGCTTGAGTAAAAAGAGAAACTCCCTTGCTAAACTCGTCATGTAAAAGCATCGTATCAGGCAGCAAAGGGAATTGTATGATTCTTTCCTCTAGATTTTTCTCCATTAGGAAAAATAAGCAGGCATTGGGGAAGTGATGAATTATTAAAGCTGAGCAACATTTCTATCTAAAGGCAAATTCAGTGTGCAGTGTAGTTGCTACACTACATGCAATACTATAAAGTAAATGCCTCAAATTCCCAAATCAAAGTTTCATTTCTCTCTCTTTCTTGCAAAACGTCCATGAGTGGTTTCCAAGGAAACTTAAATTTGATCAAAGTCTTAAACCTGTCAATTTCCCCATCTTTGCTAATTCCATCATTTTAACTATCCATTTTGTCCAATGTAGTAATTTGTAAATACTTTCACCATATACAAGTTTGGCCACTTTATATCTAGAAGCAAAATTCTATCAAATTTTTCAATCTGTCTGGCTAAGCTCTTTCCCCCAAAAAACTTCTGGTTTCAATTGCAGATTTACCTTTAAAAAATATTCTGAATCAAAATACATATTTGGTGTCAATATTTTCTAGCTTTCTAACATGTCTTCTTACAAGATGAAAAATGTACATGCATTACATTTTCAACAATTATTTAAAATTATTTAAAACTCCATAATACATATTTACAGGGGTGGGCTTCAAAAAAATTAGAAAGTGGTTCTCTGCCTGGTTGCTGGGTGGGTGGAAGTGGCCTAGTCAGTCTCCTGCATCATGGCTGGGGTGATAGTTTTTCCCTGTATGGGCTCTGGAGGCTTTCCTTGAGTCTCCAGGAGGGCGTAAATGGTGGTTCCACCACAAAACCGCGCTCGACTGAACTGCGTCCGACTAAACCGTGTAGCTGATGTCATCAATAGGGCGACAACAGGGCGGAGACAGAAGCACGCTGTAAACCCTAAACCAAAAATTAACCCCTATACCTAAACGTAACCTCCCAAAACCTAATCCTAAACCTAACCCTAAACCTAACCCTTAACCTAACCCTAAACCTTCCCTAAACCTAACCCTTAACCTAACCCTAAACCTAATTCTAACCCTTAACCTAACCCTAAACCTAACCCTAACCCTAACCCTAACCCTAACCCTAAACCTAACCCTAAACCTAACCCTAAACCTAACCCTTACCTTAAGTTGAATCGGCTTGCTTTCAAAGCGCTATTTAAAGCGCCCTTCTTTCTCTGTGCTGGCTGTTGTCGCCCTGTTGATGACATCAGTGATGTGGTTTAATCGGGCGCGGCTTAGTCGAGCGCGGTTTTGACGGGTCACAGTAAATGGCTTCCACAAGCTCTGGAATCTGGAAATGGGCACACTTCTGGCCTTGCTGAACTTCCGATAGGCCCATTTTTTGCTCTCCCCAAGCCTCCCCATTCTGCACTTACCTGCATCCAAAATGGGCTGTGTGGGGATTCCTGAGAGGGTAGGGGTAGGGTGGGCCAGCCAGGAGAGGGATTTGTGGGTTCTCCAAACTGCACAGAATCTTAGCTAAAGGTACCCCTGAACTAAGGTGACCAGATTTTCAGATTGGTAAAGAGGGACACCTTTGACCGGGGGGGGGGGGGGGCTTGATTAAAAATTTTATACGGAGCAACAAAAATTTTCATATAACGCAAAAATAGTATTGTATTTTTTTTATTTCAACATAACTACAATTTACAAATATAAATTGTAACTGTTGCCAAACATCAAAATTTTGATCATGTGACCATGAGGATGCTGCAACGGCCGCTAAGTGTGAAAATGGTCGCTAAGTGTGAAAAATGGCCATCAGTCACTTTTTTCAATGCCATTGTAACTTTGGTCACTATACCACCTTTCTTGCCACAGTTCTTAAGTGAATAACTGCAGCTGATAAGTTAGTAACATAAGTGAATCTGGTTTCCCCATTTGACTTTGTCAAAAGGCAATTAAAATGACTCCAGGACACTGAAACCATCATAAATACGAATCTGTTGCCAAACATCAAAATTTTGATCACGTGACCATGAGGATGCCTCAATGGTCGCTAAGTGTGAAAATGGTCGCTAAGTGTGAAAAATAGTCATCAGTCACTTTTTTCAATGCCATTGTAACTTTGGTCACTATACCACCTTTCTTGCCACTGTTCTTATGTGAATAACTGCAGCTGGTATTTTGTATTTTGGATAGAATCTTTTTTTAAATAGTCTAAGACAATTTAAAAAAAGAATCCACAGAGAATAAAACTATTTTAAAAAATCCTATGCACAATAAATAAAATATTATTTTAAAATACATTAAAAAATAAAAGAAAAAAACCCAGCTCACTTACCAGCAGGCACAAGTGAGCACTCCAAGTCAATCCAGAATGATATAGATGTTAATACAAAGAACTGAGCAAATTAAAATGGTGAAATTAGTCCCAGGGAAATATTTTTCAAAGAAACTTTGCCACCATTTTTTCCACACGAGCCGACCTCCAAGCTCCGTGCCCCTCCCCTCTGGGAAATCCAGGAAGAAACAGTCCTTACTTCTCTAGCCAAGTATTTCCTGCAGCTCTAAGGTACTGGGTCATCTTTTCTTATAAAATGAGGTAAAAGGGGTGCGGAGGGTCCGTTTTGTTGCTTTAACGTTTTATCTTCAATGAAAGTACTGAGACAGAGAGAGGGATTAGACAGGGTGTCTTTTGTCTTGCCCCGGTTAGGATTTCTTAAGCAAATCCACTGGGCTTTCAACATGAAGCCAGAAAATCTGGACTTTTTAAAAATGCCCCGGGACACGGGACAAATTGTTAGAAATCGTGACTATCCTGCTGAAATCGGAACATCTGGTCACCTTACCCTGAACCCCTTTGAACCTCTTACAGCCCTCCCCCACATTTTTGACACCAGTTTATCTGATGTCAAATACCAGTGATACATTATTTTAAAAACGTTCCTTTTAAGATTCAGTGTCAATTTTGACCCTTTTCCCCTCATATTATCCAACTGATCCAACAATAAATTTGCCCATCTTATCATACAGTGTTTTGGCTTGTTCATCCGTTTTCTATTTTCAGTAAGAATTTAGCAATAATACGATAATCATTTGTACACTATTTCATTTCAAATTCCATTTTACCAGTTTCAAAATCATAGTTAGGCAATTGCTACCTTCATGGCCTCTCACTACAAAACTTCTTGTTATCTTTGAATTTGAAGTGCTGCATTGTCCTCTTCACTATGCTGTACTTATCAAAATGCTTGAAAGCTATGCTAGGCACAATTTTCAGTAAGGAAAAGATCATTATGCTTTCCTATTAGCTGTGGTTGGCAGCAATAGTTACAGTTAGACTGAGTAGCTTTAGATGCATGGAATTTTGGATCTGAGACTTTGACATATTTAGTTCTAGATGGGACTTCACTGCATCAGATAGACCTGTTGTGCAATTTGGGCAGGTTCTCCTGGACTTTCAATTACTGATCAAAGAGCAGGTAGCAACTGTGGGTACTGCAGAATTTTGTGTTGTGTGCCAGTTGCGCTTTCCCCCAGATTGTGAGTCCCTGTGCTCAGTCACTCAACATGGGTCATTTCACATCTGGCCTACTACAATGCACTCTACATGGGCTGCCCTTGAAGAATATTTGGGAACTAAAGCTGGTGTCTCAAGGAGTAGATTTGGATGGCTGGTAACTGTCTGGAAAGTCTGTGGGACCACCTCCTCTTTGTCTTCCTCACTTGCCAGCCTAGCAGCAATGCAAAAAGTTATGTTTATGCTGTTTTTCCCACACAAAATGCAAGGAAAAAATGTATTTGAATATTCCTAGAAATGAAGCTTTCCCACTTACTCTATTGTTCAATTTATGTCCGCATTTATTTTAGTCTAAAGTGTGAAAAAATCTCCCCAATCCTTTTGCACATACTTGAAACTTTTGCTGAGAAGAGATTGAGTTATTTCTGACTAAATACACATTGAAGTCTGCTGTTGGCAGTCTTTGTTTAATTTGCTTTTCACAAAGTGTATAAAGTTGTATATTAGATTATTGAAAGTGGCGATAAGGCTGTCTCCAGTCATTAAGTGTTGCTATTTGCAGTGGGCTATCATCATTCTACTCTTGAATTAAATTTTGTGGCATTTTTCCTGATTTTTTTTTGAAATGATGGTAGAGATATCATGAGGTGTATGAGCTTTTATGTTCTGTCTTTTTAGGCATCCTTGTGAAATGCCATTTTAGCAATAGCAATAGCAATAGCAGTTAGACGTATATACTGCTTCATAGGGCTTTCAGCCCTCTCTAAGTGGTTTACAGAGTCAGCATATTGCCCCCACAGTCTGGGTCCTCATTTCACCCACCTCGGAAGGATGGAAGGCTGAGTAAACCTTGAGCCGGTGAGATTTGAACCGCTGAACTGCAGATAACAGTCAGCTGAAGTGGCCTGCAGTACTGCACCCTAACCACTGCGCCACCTCGGCTCTTTGAAGCTTGCTTTCTCTTTCCCTCTGACTGAACTTTAAAATAAACCTATTTTCTGCTTTAATGGAACAATAGAAATTCATCCAAATCAGTTTCAGGGATAACTTAGACCGTTGCTGTTTTAAAAGGATAACAGAGAGTATTGGAGTGGTAACATTTTTTTATATTTATTTATGTATTTATTCAATTTCTATAGCTACCCAACTCAACCAAGTGACTCTGGGTGGCTCATAATTCTAAAACTGAAAAACAATTAAAAATCATTTGAAAACATTAAACAGTAAAAACATACACAAAATAAATAAATACAATTTATTTACATGCATGCTCTACCCTGCCAACCTTACAGTAGAAAGTAAAACTGGTTGCATACTTTTCCAAATTTTCCTCTTCCATATCTCCTTCTATCACCAGAGAAGAAAATTTGATATTTCCACTGGCAGGTATCCTCCATGGCTCATAGGATTGCAATTTTAGTGTAGAAGTCAGATAAAACATCAAACAGCAAAACTAGATTCTCCTTATCAACTGCACTAAGATTCACCTTCATTTTTCTAAGAATTCATAGTGTAGCTCAACTATTTTGGCGTTTTTTATGTTGCTGTATGATTCTGTCAATATTTAGTTATTTGGTCTCTGGAAAATAATGTTGAACACCTGATGATATGATCTCATGTTTATCTTGTCTTCCTTATTTCCTTGAGGTAATGTTGATGTCCCAGATAATTTGTTTGACAAGTTCGTAGAGAATTTTATACTGAATATAAGGGGGTGGGGGGCGCAGGATTAAGCTGCTTCAATCTGTGCCCTCCCACAAGACAGGCATCTTATGTCAACATATTTTCTGGTGCTTTTATGAAACATGCAGCGATAAAACATACAGCGGTCACTGATTGTGGTAAAACTGCTCTGCCTCTCTTGCGTTCCAAGTGTCCATAGCCACAAAACTTTGATTTGCAACTCCAAACACACTGAAGAAGGCTGAGTGCGTTTAGTATGGAGCACATTTGATGTGAAGCCTCTCAAATATTTATATTTTCTCATAAAAAAATTAGATGGTCATGCATGGGAATTATTAAAAAATTGAAAGAATAAACTGAAGCAAGAATTACTTGAAGCATGACCATGACATTTTGAGCAAACAGCTAAATTCTGCAACCGTATAATGTGTATTAATGCAGTCATTCTTTGTTGTTATGCATTCTCACCCCGGAAAAACCCTATTGAATAACACACATGGGCTCAAAGAACGCAGACAGCTAGGATTTCTTTTTGAGAACTTCAACAGTCTCTGAGAAATACAGGGTTTTCTTTTAAGCACAAGATGTTTAAAATTGAAAGAAGTCTGAAAAAGCCAAAAGCAAAGCAAGGTGAAGTTTAGCCAAGCAGTGGTCTATTAGGAACTGTGGTTACCCAGAAGCAAAACTCTCCAACAAAATCTGTGCCAGCGCTGGAACTGATGTAAAATGATCCTTTCTTGTTGCTTCAGTGACAAGGAATATAGTGGGTAGAAGCTCCTTGGGGCATGAACTGGGTCTGTTCTCCTTTACACCCTGTCTGGTCATAGAAGCGGAGGAAAACCTGATTAATACTGAATTTTCAGACTTGTGGGACGACTTTGTATTTGAAAATGTTGGTATCTAAAGAAGGTATCTTAAGAACTCTCAGTAGTATATGTGTTTGGGTTTGTGTGTGTTCCATGAATGCCTTCTCACAGCCTGATTTTGGTAAGATGTTCTCAACGAGATAGAAAAGGAAGGAGATCAGATGTCACTTCCATTCTAGTAAGAGAGAACGAAAAGAGAGAAAGCATCTTCATTGCTCCCCCACCACCACCAAATCCCCTGCCAGTTAATCTTCAAAGTTAATCTTCAAAGAGCCTTTTAACCCATCCCAGCCCCTACAGCGAAGGAGGCCAGGACTACATGACAGTCTTGTTTACAGCCCCCAGAGCTTTTCCCCATGTTGCTACCAAGCTGCAGCGTTTCACAAGTCTGAAGAAAATTGCTGAATATGTAGATGATAACGAATTTAATCACACTGGAACAAAACTTAAAGTTAATTAATTCATTAAAATTAAACTGAACTAAATGTAGCATTTGGCCTTATTCTACCTGTCTTGGTAAGGTAACCTGAACCTTTGGCTTGAAAAAAGTACTGGAGGTCTCACCCAGAGTAACAGAAAGGTCCAGCCTGACCATTCTGCCTTAGCACTTTGAAGCTTTCTGGCACCAGCTGCTCTCAAGAACTGCATTGCTTGCATGCCAGGTTCTTGTTTGGTTAAGGAGACACAGGTGGAAAAGGCAAGTTGGACTGAAGTCACCATCTTATGTAAGCATTGGAAATGAAGAAGCAGATCAAATCGGAAGCAAATCCAAACCAGTGCAGTGAGACACCCATTTTATATTATTGCATATAAATCCAATAGGAGGGATGGAGAAAGGAAGGAAGGAATACAATGGCAATAGAATATTATGTCTGTCTGTCTGTCTGTCTGTCTGTCTGTCTGTCTGTGTGTCTGTGTGTCTGTCTGTCTGTGTGTCTGTCTGTCTGTGTGTCTGTCTGTCTGTCTGTCTGTCTGTCTGTCTGTCTGTCTATCTATCTATCTATCTATCTATCTATCTATCTATCTATCTATCTATCTATCTATCTATCTATCTACAGTGAGTTCCTACTGGTTCAGAACCGGTTCGGCCAAACCAGTAGTAATTTGGTGGCCTGGGTCGCTGGAACTGGCAGTGACCCACACCTGCCACTCCCATAAACTAGTTCTCTCAGCAGCACCATAGGTTTTCTTGTTTTTGCCTTTTGTGCATGCACAAAGTGATTTTTGTTGCATGGCGCATGCATCACCGTGCATGCGTCACTGAGTGAACCAGCAGTAGCAACAGCTGTAACCCCACCCTTGATTGATCGATCGATCTTTCTTTCTATCTATCTATCTATCATCTATATAGCTAGCTAGCTAACTAGCTAGCTATCAAGTTTATGTAGCCACCCATCTTACCAAATGCAACTCTGGGCAGCGCACAACAATAAATGATACGGCCAATGTAAAACAAATAAAAATCTATCATACTACAGTAATAGCATAAAAATAAAAATACTAACCATGAGCGAAGGGAGGATTTTAAAAAAGGCCTTCTCAGCAGTGGAACCATCATCTTCAGTTTCCTAGGAGTCCCAGACCTGGCAACATTACCAGGTCTTGAGGACTTTTCAAAAAATCAAAAGGGATGGGGCCAATCCAATTTTAGGAGAAGTATATTCCCATGAGGTTAGAGCCACAGCAAAGAAGAAGATTTACTTGAGCCCACCAAATGTAGATCCCTAGTTATCTGTAAAATGCCTTTTCTGAATGGGATAGCTGTCTCAGATCCCTTCCCAACTGGGGATAGCTGCCTCAGATCACCTGGTCCCATACCATGAAGCATTCAAACCAACACTGTGAATTAGACCAGGAAGCAATGCATCTCAAAGAGCAGAGGTGTGACATGCACTGCTCTTGGAGTGTACATAACTGCCTAGGCCACTGCATTCTGTGTCAATTGAATCTTCTGAATACTTTCCAAGGGCAGCTCTGTATAGAGCTCATTGCAGAAATCCAATCTGGGAGTTGACTAGAACATGACTGATTGTAAGCAAGACCTACCAATCCAGGAATAGGTGCAACTGGCACACAAGACAAAGCTGTGCAAAAGCCCTCCTAGCCACAATTGCTGTCTGTTCATTGAGCAGGTGCCATGAGTCTAGGAGGACCCTGGAATGGGCTTTAGATTGTGCAGCTCTGTGCAGAGTTGGGATGTAACAGGCAAAACATCTCTTCAAAGCTGTTTTGTAAAGCAATTTGTCCTCCCCCACTTCTAAATCTCAAATAGATACTCAAATACAGATTTGAGAATTGGAAGGGACCTTGTAGATCATCTAGTCCAACTCCCCACCCAAGCAGGAGACTGTCAGGGTTCCAAATAGCATCCAAAAATAAATCAGTGTCCAAGGCAAAGTATTTCTCAAAGTTCCAATTTATTAAGAGAGCTATGTTGGCACATCTGGGAATATCTGAATCTGAAAGCTTCCCAGTTTTCCCCACCCAGTTGAAAGTTCAAGATGTTGCCCCCACACCCACAAGTCCATCACATGGTCCAATCTTCCACTGCCATGCTGGCAGTTTCACCCATCCAGTTCCAGTCAGGTACAGAGGTGCAAAGACAAAGGATGATCTTGGCCTTCTAGAAAGAATTTTGTTACGGCTGCATAGCATCTAAGGCTGTACAATCCCCCTCCCATTTTCCCACAATAGAAAATGCACAGTAGAATAATAGAAAGTGTGGCAAGCCAAAGATCCAAAAGAAAAGATGGCTGCAGGCCTGACAGAGGCCCTACACCATTTCTGACAAATGGCAGTCCAACCTCTTCTTGAAAGTCTCATATGAAAGGAATTACCTTTGTTTCTTTACTTTGCCTCGCTTCTGAGGCTTTCTCCCATTCTAACAGCTGGAGATGTTCTTGCCTTTTTTTGTTATTGCAATTACCTGTTGAGGATGTAAATGGAATGAACCTCATAACTGAGACAAACAGCTTTGCCTTGGGGGAACAGTTTTAGCCACTGGGCACCAAACATCCCATCATGTAACTCTAAGCCACTTCAGATGAACCTACTAAATAAGGAAAGATCTTTACTAGTAGTCTGGCCCTCTACCACCCCTCTCCTTTATCCTTGCAAACAAATGCCTACATAGACTCATACCTAAGAATATATCTATATAATTGCCACTGATAGAGAACATCATGCTTGCATTATCAGAAGAAGAAAAAAAGGGGGGCTTCTGAAACCATTAGCTATTTCTCGAGGTTATAAAATCCATTTATGCAACTATGTTAAATTCCTTTCCGTCTCCATCAATATAAAGATATTTTCTGTACAATTGACTTGGATAAATATAAACAAAAACGTGGCTCACGTTCATACCCCTTCTGTTTTTTTAGTCAATACAATAAACAGTACCTTTTTCAGCAGCTGCTGATCTGTTACTATAATGTGGGCACAATTCCAGTTTCAGGTACATCATGTATATTTTCTTCTGCGCCTTGGGAAATCACAGAGTAGAGATATAATGCATCCAGTTTTGTTGCTTTTTATGGTAATATCAGAGTAAGACCATAACAGTGGCCTACTTTGCCCTCCTTTGCAGAGCATATATTTTCTAATTCAAACAATTAATATGATGAAGGATTTAGCTATCCCAGAAACCCTATTCAGTAGCTGAGTAGAAACATGCTGAGTAGTACCTCTTCCTGGTATCTATACTTTTTTTTAAAAAAAAGATAGTGCACATATGAAAGGCTTGCTTATAATTTGAGATCCCAATATACAGAGTCCCTGGTTAACTGGAATAACAAACATAGAAAATAGCAAAAATGAGAAATCCTTGATACTCTCTGAGCTTGCTTGTTTTCTTGCAGATGTTTCATTACCCAAACTAGGTAACATCATCAGTGCTAGTCAATAACAAAAATAGCAATAGCAACAGTACTTAGTTATATGCCATTTCACAGTGCTTTACAGCCCTCAGTTTACAGAATCAGCTTATTGCCCCCAACAATCTGGGTCCTCATTTTACCGACCTCAGAAGGATGGAAGGTTGAGTTAACCTTGAGCTGGTGAGATTCAAACTGCCAAACTGTTGGCAGCAAGCAGTCAACAGAAGCAGCCTGCAATACTGCATTCTAACCACTGTGCCATCATGCCAAACCAACATATTCCTTTGCTTCTATGTTAGCTAAATACAATATTCTAGCTCTTCCCCACATTCCATATATGTTCAACCCTTCCTAACCAATACAAAAAGAAAAAGACCCCCACAACAAGAAGATATAAAACTGGCAAGTTACCACCACTAGAGCCATGCTCCCATTTAACACAGGAGTACAATGTGAAACTTGTTGGCAAAGAGAATGTTATATGGAATACTGGCAACAGTACGATCTATTCTGGGTCTTATATAAACACAAAAAGTCTAGGATACAGTTATTTATTACATAGGATCTGAATTTGTAAGGATAGTCAGGAAAGGAATCAAGAAGTCACAGTGGACACCTCAGTGAATATGTCAACTGGTGTACGGTTGCCATAAGAGAAAAGTAAATGCCATGCTTGGAACCATTAGGAAGACAATTGAAATTGAATTACTGATTAGATCATGTTCTTAAAGAAAACTATAAGGAGATCATGCGTGAAACACTGTATAAACCTCTGACCATTGCATTTCAAGAAATATATTATGGTGCTTGAAAAAAGGATAAAATCACTAGGCAGCTGAAGCAGTTCCTTTATAAGGAAAGACTACCATAATTGGAACTCTTTAGCTTCAACTGATAAAAGATAAGGAAGATAATGAAAGCTATATAAAAACACAGGTAGTAATAGGAGGGAGGGAGAGAGAGGAGGGGAGGAGATTTTTCTCCCTCTCTCACAATGTAAGAATTAAAGGGCATTTATTGAAATTAATTCAGGGTCCAACAGAATCAAATCGTTTTACCAATAATGAGAGCTACCAGCCTTTGGGACAACATTAATTTATTTGCATGGTTTGAAAGAGAACTGGAAAAGTTCAGACTACTAATTCTGTCTTCTGAATCAACGCAGCATGCATTAGATAAAGAGAGTAAAGGATTGAGGGTGGTGGGGTTTTCTTTAGGGGCAGGTATAGTTCCTTTTAGTCTGAACAGACTATGTAAAGTAGAGAACTGAGCCCATTTTCAGTCATGTTTGTAAGGCTAGAAGTAAACTCTCTCTCTCTCTCATTTCATCCATAACATACACAATACTGCCCTAGATGAGTCCATGATTTGATTTGGCAAGGGTTCTTACGTTCTTATGGACCATTTGTGACCCTACAGATACTGTTAAACTACAGCCTACAGCTCCCAGCACCTTTCCTCATTGCTTACATTGGTTAAGGCCAGTGGTGAGTTCTGGAAGCCACTTCTGCCGGTTCACTCAGGAATATGCTGTGTGCACATGCCCAGTACAACTAAAATTGCTCTGCACATGCGCAGAGGCCACAAGCAAGATGGCAGTGACTATGGCGCTGCAGGGGGAACTGGTTTGGGGGCATAGCAGGCCTGGATCGCTGCCGGTTCCAGTGATCCATGCCGTCAACTACTACCTTTTTGGCCGAACCGGTCCATACCAGTAGGAACCTATCACTGGCTAGGGCTAATAGAAATACTATTAAGCAATATGCACAGATTATACATCTTTGGAGAAATTTAGAGCCACTTTGAAAGGAGTTCTCTATGTTCCCATCATGTCAGTAGTGTTGGACAGCAGAGGTGATTTTCTGGCACAGCTGAGATGTAGCTGCAAAAACTAGTGTTTCCTTATTGGAAGGACTTGTCCTAACCTTCCCCCAGATCCTTCCCCCAGATCCTGAGTTCCAGATTCTTTAAAAAAAAAACTAATTGACAGCAAGGATGAAACAGATAAGGGGTTTATTGAATTTCCAACTATAAGGTTACTATCTCCCCACCCCACCCCCGGCTTTTTATAGAGTAAGAATTAGGGTCTTTTTGTTGCTGCTGTTCAGACAAGACAAATCTATTCAGTCTTTGGTCTCAGCATATCAAATCAAAGAGAAATGAAGAAAATCTTGGATGCTTTTAACCTGTTTTGGAAACATTCAGCCTCCCTTGACATCTCCTGGGGAAAGGAGCCTTCTGAGCTTTGGCAACGCCATAACCAAACTGCCTGACTCTGGCATACCATACAGCAGATCCATGGATCATATGATTTTATTTTTGCTTTTATTAACTCAGGCATTATCAAATCACGAGAAAGAAAAGAGAGGGGAGAATAAAACAGTGATGTCTTACTGCAGATTATATTTGAAACTTGCAGTGCAATTGAATAATCAATGAGTTGATGCCATCCATAAGCCACGATTAAGTAATTTCTACCCACAGATCATCTGCTGCTGTCAAGCAAATACTGATGGAAAAGTGAACTTTGCAACTAAAATCTCTGTATATTTTATCTGTTTTACACCAGGAACGGAATCTGTTTCCATTCAGAGGAAGAACAATCTTGTCTATTCAGAACTATTCTCAGGGCTCTTTACCAGCCAAATAGTCCAGGTGATGGTGAGGTTTTCCCTTTTACAATCTTGGTAGCCCTGAATTCAACTTATTCAGCAAACCCTGGGATGAATTACACTCTCCAAATCATTCTTCATTATATCTAGAGAGTTGGACATTGCAGTGTTTAAAAGAATCAAGCCACCACTTTTCTGCAATCAGCTGCAAGTGGAATTTGAACGGTGGCTTCAGCTGATAGTTAATATGTCCCCTATTCAATATGCTCCCTGTTCAAATGCCATCAGCAAAGGAAAAGCTGGCAGCACATTATTCACATGGTTTGCAGCCTGATTTTATTAATTAGCTTCCTTATTAATAAATAATGTTTATTTGTTTTATTGATAAGGTTGCACAACTCTGTACTGACTCTAGGTGGCACACAATAACATTGTTAGTAAAAAAATATCTAAATTAATTCCCCATCCCCACCTAGCCAGAGAATAACATTATTTCTATAACAAAAAAATACATTGGACCTGTATCTTAGCTTTTCAGTACTGGGAGGGGAGGGGGGCAGATGGATCTCAAGAGAAATATTGCTCATGTTGCTGTAGAAGAGCAGGCTGACTAGCTAAGTCCCATCAGATAACACTACTTGATAGAGAAGTACTGGACCATCCCAACTCAGCCTGTTTGGAAAGGATGGGTAGAAACTATGGAATACAATTTAGATAGCTAAGGCCCTATGCCATGAAAGGCTACTTAATAGGTCATAACCAGAACTTTGAACTGCACCCAAAAATATACAGGTGTTCAGTGCAGCTTGTGGAGCAAAGGCTTACCCTAGCATCACTCAGCATGCCAATATTCAGTTGTGCTGCTGTATTCTGGACACCCATATGTTGCTTGTTTTAAAGAGAAGACCTATGTACAATGCATTGTAATAGCTCCAAAGTGAAGGGTTCAAAATATGACTTCCTGCTTGAAAGGCCTCTTGGTCCAGGTAAGAGAACACAACTGGCGTGCTGCAAAAGCCTTCTTAGCCACAGTTGCTATCTGTGCCTTAAGCAGCAGCCATGAGTCTAAGCACAACAGTTCTGAAGGGGGAAGCCATATATCACTGGAAAACTAAAGATGAAACTTCATCAGTCCCTGAGTAGACCCAAAGACTCACAAAACCTATTCAGACTTGTCAGAGCCTATTCAGACTATTCAGACCTATTCAGAGAGTTTAAACCCTTTAGGGAACCTCCTAAAAATGCTTACTTCAAAATATTTCTTTTATAATGCAGTGGATCTTACCCCGGTAAAGATTTCCTCAGGAATTTAAGAAACAATTCCAGAGTTATTTAGTATTCTTCTATCCAAATGATTCAACTTATTACATATTTATATTGTTATTAGTTATTAATAGGGCTGGGTAGAGACCACACAGCTACTGCTGAGACAGATCCAGAGCTTTGGAAATAACTAGCCTTGGTTTGGGAACAAACTGTTCCTCTTGTTCTGGATTAGGATTTATATAAATTAAGTTCCATTCTCACTGGGAACATTCTCTCTAGAATATATCCCAGGGTTATTTTATGGTGTTTCTCAGTCTTCTGAGAATACCTGAGCCTCACTGATTGCAAGCTGTCTCTGATATACCTTATGGAATGGATCACGGCATAGCAGCTTTCTTCATAAAAAGTGCTTTTGAAGGAGTTCAAATTTATTGTAACCTGCCCACAGCTGTGGATAACTGAGGGGAAAAAATCCTAAAATCAAAATCTCTTCCTCCTCCTCTGTGATATTCTATGCAAGTGTAAAAAATACATTTTTATTTTTGGGACAAGATGACTAATATGCCACTCCTGTATGCAATGTGTTGGAGTTCCAAGATGCTAAACTGGGGCAGGAGCTTTGCGTAGTTTTTAAAATCAGGACACAGCACATTTTTTTCAGCTATCAACTCTGCCTATGTACATTATCCATTCTGTCCTGAATACTCTTGCTTCACCCAGAAATAAGGGCTTTGTCCAAGTCAAATGTACAGCTAGTTTTGATTTTCTTTTTTATAATGCAGCTGTTTGCTTTATTTGGTTTCTCAAATATTGCATGTTTTAACAGGTGTTATGAAGTGAAGTTGTCAGATGATGTAGAAATAGATTAGGCATCTCTCTCTGTAGTTTAAAGTTGTTTTTCTTAGCCAGAGGCATTACTGAAATTCAGCCCTTAATTATTCATTGAGAAAATGTGCTTCTTTGTAGCTATTGGTATGATTGAAATTATTCTTCTAAAATTATGTTTTTCTCTTATTGATTGCAACCATGGCCATCTCAATATTTTCTTTCAAGGTTATTTAAATATTTGACGTCATTCCAACACATTCTAGTGTTGCAGCAGATTGTGGTTTGTAATATACTTACGAAAGAGCAGGACTTGAGACCACGAAAGTGAGAGAAACAGGTTTATTGGATGCATCGAGTTCAGCATGTTCACACACCAAAATATGAACTGAACTGAGCTCTGCCCAGGATCCTACTTTTATGCCGTGTTCCACACGGTGCATTCTCAAGGCGTTTCCATACACGAGACAAGCATGACATTTCAAAAAGCAGAAGTTCATTTGGACTGTTACAGCAAAGTACATAGGAGAAATATAAAAAAGAGAAGTTCCTATTTCATCTTAAGCTGTCAGCAGCTTTCACCTCTGTTCTATCTCTCACCCACGTCTGGCTTCCTGTGGCTCCACTTTACAGGGTCTTGCCACACAGTTCAGCCCTATTTGTAATACTTATGAGGAAGTTGGGGAGAAGGTTCACTGCAGCTAAAAGTCAACTTTGGGACTCCAGGGCACTGGAATAAAAGCCAAACTAAAATGAATTTATAAGGTCTATTCTATTAAGACCACCTAACCTGGCCAGCCACTGGTGGGTTTACCTGTGCAACCCATGCTGTATCACTAGGAAGTACACATGGAAGACTGTTATGGAAGGAACCATTATTGTAGGATCATGCTATGCACTCTCACTCTCTCTCCCTTCTTCCCTCCCTCCCTCTTTCTCTGTCTCTTTCTGCATTAGCTGATTTTATTAGTGAAAAGGATGGCTATTAAAGGCAGAGCTGTTTTACAGAAAAAGTAGGAGTAACACAATTAAGAAATGATGACAGCAGCCAGAAAGTTAACTGTTCACAAACTACTTCTATTATGCATGTTAAATGCTTTGGCAGATGACACTGAGCAAGCTGGAACTAAAGAAAATCATTACAAAGCTGGTCTTAATATTGGAAAAAGGATAGATAGCAAACAGCATGGTTTTACGTTCCCTCACCCCCACTGCCTTCTGGATCAGTGTATAACGTCCAAAGGCAAAATTCTTGGCAGTTGCATCAAGGCTGGACAGCTTTGGTTGATTTCCATGTCAGATGATGTTAATTCTTGGTTGGGAAACCACCAGAAATCTCAGGGGTTGACTTGAAGGGGGCGGGGAGAAGTGTTTAAAAAAAGAAGAAAACAGTATCAAACCACTTCCATATAGTTGTCTACAAAAATTATTCATGGAAAAGTTGCTGAAGTTGCCATCAGTCAGGCCTGATTTGAGGGAGATTTTAGCTTTTTAAATTATTATTCTTGGGGAAGACAGAGAGAGAAATACTCTCATAATTTGCCTCCCTCTCCCCTTTTCTCCCCCTCCTCTATTTTTCCTCAGAACTATCCTCCCTCCAAAAGAAAGGTTTATTTTATTTTCATATCCCATCTTGCTGAGTAGCTTTTACAAACCACATCAGTTGTGCTATTTTTATCAAGTGTTGCAGAATGCCAGCATAGTGCTAAAAATTTTAACATGCCAACTGTGCTGCTGTAGCTGTTGGAATCCTTCTTGCATCAGTGAACTTCTACAGGCAAGAGTTTCTATTATTTACACCAAATGTGGCTGTTGTAGGCCCAGGGAACTGGCGCAACTCCGTTTGGCATGAGGCCTGTAAATGTGATTCAGCTTTCCAAAAGCCACCTTCTTCAACAAATTTCGTTTCAGTAGCAGAAAACAAAATAAACAATATTTAGTAAAATGTGTCTTTGTTTAAACTATATTTTTAATTTCTCTTTAATAACATAAAATGGGTGAAAGGCACAAAACTCTTGTAATTTATATGTTATGAATGATAAAGCCTTCTTTCTGACGTACTGGCATCTGACTATGAGGTAAAGTCATCCTTGCTTGAAAAGCAAAATCAGTTTTGCTTTGCAAAATTGACTAATACATGAAGTCTGCAGGAATATCCATTGTGATTATTGTCAGAAAATGGAGCCATGTATGTAAAATGTACTATAATAGCAACCATTTTATTGTGTTTAGTCTGTTTGCATCATCGGATAGGACCGAGTAGCAATTGTCAACGTACTAACCCTAATCTAACCCTAACGCCCACTTTTTTCCATTTAGTGATTCAGAACCTGGAAAATTGCTCTACTATGGCAACATCTTTTCCTTAATAGAAAAAGATATGGGATAATGTTAGGCATGTGTTTTCTATGTCAAATAAAATATTTTAAACTTTTACACAGTCGATTTAAGTTGGTCATTCCTTTGCAATATTTTGGGGTGTATTTCCCCTCTGCATATAGATAGCATTTATCTTTGCTATTTTACCTGACCCAAAAAATCAGAAAGTGACCAAAAAAAGACAAATATAGAAAAGAAATTATTACAAATAAAATCCCAGCTTAATCCTAGTAGATACATGGAAATCATGGAAATCAATGAATCTTGGCTGTTTTTCTACTCTTTTATTATATTTTTATATATTTTTCAAAAAAATAATAATGTGAAGTTACTACATGCTAACAACATTGCAACAGTTTAACTGATATCTGCTATTTAAAGTACCAAGAATAAAATGGTAATAATGGTGATAATATATTAGGAAATAGAAGATAAATAGGTCTTCTTTAGATGAACTCTCCTAATTTGTTTATTCAAGTTTAATTGAGAAACATATATAATTTAAAAGTTCACTTGGGCCTTTTGTACATTTATTAATCTTTTTTTTAAATAACCCAACCCCCCCCCCACCCCCTCCCAAAAAAAACAGAAGAAGGATGTGGTAGAAAGATGGCAAAGAAAATCTGTTGACTGTGAGTCCTATATCTTCTCTTTTATTTTATTGTTGTCCTGAGTCACATTTATAAGAAATTTATTATTTAATAGATTAATTAATTGATTTTTTAAAAATGTAACTACATAATTTTTTCAGCTTTTAAAATTAATCTTATCCTAATTTTGGTATTGATTTTAATAGATAAAATATCATAAATAAAATACATGTCTGTCTATCTACCTACCTATCTACCTATCTATCTATCATAAATAAAAAAGTCAGCCTTCACATTTGATGATTTGCAACTAAGGGATGTTTTGCAGCCCCAAACTTTTCCTGAATTCTTGGAATCAGAAAGATTCTGAAACCAGTTTTTCAGACTAATGAATTCTTTACAAATATATAAACTTTTGTTAACTGCAGTTGACTTGATTAGATACATGGAGTAACTAAACTGATGTACATCCAAAAAAAATAAATCAGGCTATTTTGGGAAGGTCTCAACAAACACAATGTGATTTAACACTTTGCAGTTGCGACTTAATCAAGTACTTATGATTTGTTTCTTAAGTAACCTCATTCTACATAATTACACTCTCTCTCCCCCCTCTCATCCTAATCAGAATTCTGTATCAATTTAGCCATGCCATATATCTGATAAAGTAAGTAGTGGTTCACAAAAGCTTATGTCTTTGAATAAAATCTGTATAACCTGAAAAGTGCTGCCAGATTCCTTTTGATTTTGGTCAACGTACTCTAACATGACTCTCCTCATACAATATTTACTTGGAAGTAATCCCCATGAGTTTATATGAAGTACAATAGAGAAAGAGAAACAGAAGGGGAAAATATCATATTTTTTTACTGATGTCCCAAATAGATGTTTTTAATTCTCTGTAATATTAGCACAAAGATTTCTGTATCATCATATATTTAATTGATGAGAAATTCCCAACTCAAAATGTAAAGACATGGAAAAAGATGGCTTGTTTTATTTTTGCTAAATTGGAGTCTTTTGGCTGCATTTCAATATTACTAAGTGAGAGATAATTTTGAATATCCCATCTGAAAGTGATATCTCATCAGTACATCCCTAAGCTGTCAAGGCCACAAATCAATTTTATTTTCAACAAAAGATGTCTAAATGTCATACATAGCTTATATTAATAAAAACACTATAGGCTACTCTCCACCAAGATTTTATGGCAATATATATTACTCTCTGCCATCTCTCTAGAGGATATCTTAGAAGGAATGATTTACAACTCAACAACAATCATAGAGAGCAATGGTAAATAGTGAATTATCATAAACTACTACCACAATAAAATGAAACTGCTATATAGACATTAATAATGACAGTAGCCTTTTGGCAATGATTATTTCATTTTCCACTTATCTATATCCATTTTCTAGATGTCCTGCTTTTATCATTAGTCATGATTTTTTCCATACCAGTTTGGTATGAAATTATACCAAATTATACTTCAGAAACTGGAAATCAGAATTACCTGAAAACAGTATCCATTCAGATGTATGGAGGGCCTAGATGCTGAATACAGATCAAAAGATTTGTGCAAAGGTACTCTGTAACTTTGGAAGCCCCAATTCTTCAGACAAGTAATCAAAGAAGATTTGTGGAATCATTTGTGCATTCCTATCTCTTGATTCAGCAGTATGAATTAATCCTTAGAACTGAAAACTGGATAACCAATGTGTATTCAAACCCTGATTTAGAATATAGAATAACAGAATTGGAAAGGACCTTGGAGGTCTTCTAGTCCAACCCCCTGCTTAGGCAGGAAACCCTATAACATTTCAGACAAATAATTATCCAACCTCTTGTTAAAAACTTCCAGTGTTGGAGCATTCACAACTTCTGGAGGCAAGTTGTTTGACTGGCTAATTGTTATAACTGTCAGGAAGGTTTTCCTTAGTTCTAGGTTGCAAGGGTTTAAAGAATAGCATCAGATCTTAAACCAAGAACCAGATTAATCCAACCATAGTACAAATTACTCAAAAAGGTCACTGCAAATACAGATCACTTCTTCTTCAGAAGAATTGTGTAACTTTAATTAATGGTTCAACCCAATCTTTCTCAAACTAGTGTACTTCAGAAATGTTGGACATATAGTTCTCAGAATTTAGATTCAACATGTAGAAAATAAGGAAGATTACCTTGACAGAGATACAAAAGTTCAGTTTCCTAGGCAAAAGTGGCTAAAATATTTAAATCTAGAATACCCATGTAACTTTAGATAGCAACTCAGATACCTCCCAATCTACCAGTCTATAAAAAAGAGGACCTCAATCAGACTCTCAAGACTGGTGTTATAGTCAATATGAGTAAAAGAAGTTTTAGCCATCCTCTGGAGTTGATTTGATAGTCTGGTATACCTAGTGAAGCTGACACAACTTTGCTACTGTTGGAGATCCAAATTCAGTGACACTGTCTAACATCTCATGATGAACTACTAACCTCAAAAGACAAAGATAGACTTAAGGATTTACTCTGTGCCTGTTCCACAACTGAGTTTGCTCATCTGAATTCACCGAGTTTGCTCATCTGCTTTACTTTCCAGATTGATTTTATCTTTTCCTATCATTGACTCTTGAAGGGGATAGAAATGACACTGTCCCGATTGGAAGCATTGCACAATATGATAATTATTTGGATAACCTCCTGCTTGAAGAGCAGGTGACAGCTTTTGCAAGAGGACATTTGGCACATCTTTATTTACCAATTGTGCTTGTGTCTCCTTTCTCCTATGGCATTTACCTGTCCCGTATGCTCCAATAGGATGGGCATAGTTTGGTCTTTGAAGCAATGTCATCTGAAGGGGCTTAAAAAGTGCCCTTTCCATTGCAGAATCTGCCTTGAGGAACAATATTCCGCTTCCCAGATTAGAAAGGCAATAAAAACCTGTCCTTAGATGTTGGAGTCAGAATGATTGAAGAAAAACAATTACTGGCAGAGAATGCATGTATTGAAAAAATATATAGATCAGCAAGTATATAACATGTTTGTTTTGGACAGTAACATCAAAAGAATAAATAAAGCATTGATAGATATCAGTAGGAGACAACATTAGATCACTCTATTTTTGCTGTTGCAAATAAATTCAGAGGGAATTATCCCTATTGCTAAATGTGTTTATCTAAAATTGTGCAACCAGTCCCAAGTGAAACAAATGAATAGGAGCACTACCCTTGTTCCAACCTATAGTATGGTCGCATCCAATCTATACTTAATTAGCAATAAAATCTAGTTGTTTCTAAGAATCACACTACATGGAAATCCAGTTAAATTCAGCAGAGGTTATTCACATTTCACATTATGAAAGCTAAATTCCATGTACTCAAAGCAGTTACACAATTGTTAATTCCTTTACAGCTTAAGAACATTATTTAAAAGAATAATGGGGACAAAATGTTCCCTTTCACAGCAAATTGCATTTAAAAGAATGGGATGTTGAAGAATGATAAAATTGAAGATATGCAGTCCAATTCTATTCATGTCTACTTAGAAATAAATCTCATTGAATTCACTCGGGTTTACTCTCAGATTCACGGACATGAATTTAAAACTGTGGAACTCAGAGGTTCTCAAGCTCATTGTAGAAATGACCACTAACTGGTAAGGTTTGAATCTCAACTTTCCTATCAAAATTCTTATAAAGAAACCCACAAAAAATGAACACTTATTACCTTTTGGCTGCAGAAAATTAAGACTTTGTTATTGTTTTATTTTACGAGTTTTTCCAGGCTGTTTATTGTATATCTGTGCTATGATTTTCTTTCAAAACATGACTGGACTTGTCTTGAAGTTTATGATGCAGAAGACCAGTGGTGGGTTTCAAAAAAATTTAGAACCTCTTCTGTAGATGTGGCCTGTTTTGTGGGAGTGGCTTGCTGGCCATGTGACTGGGTAGGAGTGGCTTACTGGTCATGTGATTGGGTGGAAGTGGCTTGCCAGCCATGTGGCTGAGTGGGTGTGACTTGGCAGTCATGTGACTGGGTGGGTGTGGCCAACTTGTAAAATGTGGTGAAACTCACTTTACAACGCTCTTGCTTGGCAACCAAAATGTTGGCTCAGAAATTCTGGCATTTGAAGCACGCATGTCTTAAAGCTGTCAAGTTACAAGACCCTTGCACCCCTAACCCTTTAGAAAAAAACCCTAAGAGTGTTCAAACTTGACAGCTTTAAGGCTTGTGGACATCAACTCCCAGAATTCCTCCTCTCGCTCTTCATCTTGATGCTGTGCAGACGGGCGGGGGGAGGGAGCTGGAACCGGCACTGTAGATTTGTGGAACCTCTTCTATAGAAGAGGTTAGAACTGACAGGAACAGACGCCTGCAGAAACTGACTTATAAGGAAAAAAGGTGGAGGAGGAGAAAAAGAAGAAACAGTGGTAACAACAGTTTAGATACTGTCTACTGTCAGAAAATAATTTTGATAGAGCTGACAGTGGAAGCTTTGTAAGTCAAGTTAGTTGAGAAGCCTTATATCCCTTTTAGCCAGCTGCAGCTTAATGGATTGCCTTTTCTGAAACTTGAAGAGCATGAAGAAGGAGGTGACTCAAAGTGGATCAACAGGCAAGTTCAGAATTTGCATTTGGGGCCACAAGATATTTTGGCAAACAAAGTTCAATCATGTTGTGGAAAAAAGAATGCTGCATCTTAGATCATGTGGGATGTTTTCCTATTAAAGAGGATCATTGTATAATCCATGCCAAGGGTCTCAGAGCCTATGGCATCTGTGGTGGCATTGTATGGATAGCTTTTGGTAAGAAGAACCTTATCTGGAAATGAGCTGGACTGCAGAAACACTTGTTAGCCATTTCAACTTTAGACAAACACATTCCACAGCTATTGTCATGTGAGGTGATTCAATTAGCCTTCTTCATGTACAGCCGATATTTCTGCATTGCTAATTTCCTAGCCTGGTACAGCAGCTGCTTCCCTATCAAAATTTCCAGTACAGAGTTCTGACATTTGGAGATAAATAGAAAAACACTAGACAGGCAACTAATTCTCATCCCATCCCACTTGGAATTTCAATTACAGTTGTCTTTTAAAGATGTTTATCCACTGCATAAACAAGAAGATATGTCAAGCCAGCAGTAATAGTAACGGGAAGGCAATACCCACACCATGCATGTCAGTAAGCTGGGAAGAATTCTCCACCCAGGGAAATCTCATTAACCTCCCTTATATCAAAAAACACCTATTGAAAGCACTGACAGTGGAAAGAACTTCATATACCTGGCCATAGAATTAATGGGCCTGATAGTTGCTTAAATCCCAGGCACCAGATTTGCATACACCGTAACAATTAGCCTTATTGGTCAGACATCAAATCCATTAATTTTGAATCCCTGAAAGATTTACCACTAAGTCTCTCCATTTTTCCTTTGAACCAAGGATGTAAGTCATGCCTGGTTTTATTTCCCCCTTAGCAATTGTTGCTAACGGACTGACTGCCTTGTCTTATATTTGTCAAAACCTTTTAAAAAGAAATCAGCCCAACATTTTTCAGGTTCAACCAGGCATTTCATTGGTTTTAATTTTGTTTAATTAGCCATAAGTTGAAACAATGGATTTTAGCCAGGGTTTATTGCTTTACAATTATATCTTTTCCATACTCCTGGCATTGAAAAGGGTTGAAGGATAATGTGAGCTTGTCTGATACTCACCTACCTATCAACTCACCATCCCATGATAATAAAGACCATAATGAATTGCTTTGAATGCTGAATAACAAAGAGGGCAGCCTCTTGCTAATCATGAGAAGAATGCTTCTAGTTGTATTGGATGGGACAGAAAAGCAACTAAATCTGGACTTTAGTGCCAAAAAACAGGTTCTTGGAATTCAGAAGTTACCCAATAACCATCCAGAGTCAAGGTTTACCTACCACATTTATCCTGGTTATCCAATTAATCCATCTACTGGATTACATAATGCACCAAATCAAAATTAGTTAATCCAGTGGAGTCTGCATAACACACTAACTTTTTTTAATTAACAAAAAATACAACTAATCAAACATAGTTTGTCAAGCTTTTTAACTAAGTTTCAACTAAGTGTTTCAACTAAGTGTTGTCTGAAGGCCTCAGAGCACCAGTGATTTTCAAATGAATTAAAATGTGTGAAAGTCATACTAATTTAGCAATTCCAGGTTTGGGACAAAATGCATACCTATCATCATCTTTCAGAAAGGATGGTAGACTTTTTGAAGTCTACCTTTACCCCTACTCCTGTGGAGTCCTTGATGGTCTCTGGGCTCGGCTGTTTTCTTGCTGATGTTTCATTACCAAACTAGGTAACATCATCAGTGCTAGAAAGGAGTGGAGTTTGCTTTCTGTTTAAATACTAGTGGCTTGCCCTTTCAATGTTGGTGGGAGTGGCCTTTGTAGTTTCTTGATAGTTTTGTGAGGTTTTTTTTATTGTTAGCATAGTTCTTGATTGGGTATTGTTTACTGTTTGATTGTCAGATGGTAGAATTTTGAAGCAATGGGAAAAAGTGTGCCCAGGGCATGATCAAAAAAGTCAAAATGATGGTAGTGACAGTGCAAATGAATGCACACAAAAAGCAGGTGGATTTTGATGTTACTCTTGTAGCTGCCATTTTGACATTTTTATTATACCTTATGGAAATCCTCGGCAATGGGGTAAGAATGGAGATATATGAAAGGAAAATATTAATTGTATGTTTCACTAATCTGTTGCCCTATCAGGGAAGCTTCCATAAAATGTTGTCTAGGTTCTAAAATTAGCTTATTGCAGGACTAGTTTGAGAGAGAGAGAGACAGACAGAGAGACAGAGACAGAGACAGAGAGACAGAGAGAGACAGAGAGGCAGAGAGACAAAGAGACAGAGAGACAGAGACAGAGACAGAGACAGAGACAGAGACAGAGACAGACAGACAGACAGACAGACAGACAGAGTAATACCATATTTACCTCCTGCAGATTATTCATCACAGATAGTCCTTGACTTGCATCCACAATTGAGCCCAAAATTTCTGTTGTTAGGTAAGATATTTGTTTAATGTCTTTTGCCTGTTTTACAACTTTCTTGCCACCTTTGTTATGCAAATCACTGCAGTTGTTAAGTTAGTAACTTGGTTGTTAAGTGAATCTGGCTTCCCCATTGACTTTGTTTGTCAGAAGATCACAAATGGTGATCATATGAAACTGGGACATTGTAATTGTCATGAATAAGAGTCAGTTGCCAAGCATCTGAATTTTAATCATATGAACCATGGAGATGCTGCAACATAAACGGTCATAAGCTACTTTTTTCAACGTAACTTCGAACAGTCGCTAATGAACTGTTGTAAGTTGAAGACTATCTGTACTTAAGAGCCATTTGCATGTTACCAAAATGAATATATTTATTGTAACTAATCTGTAGTTCTTCTTTCTCAAACTACTCTAATAAGATTTGTTATTAGAGTCACCTGGGGTGAGTTTTGCCATTACCTCCTCAATGAAAATGTTTACATAGTGAAATTTCATATCCCTAGCCTATCAGACATCATTTTCTACCCACACAGTACACGGCTAAACAATGCCATGATTAAATGCAAAAAAAAGTCAGCCCATTAATTCACCCAATTAGAAAGAAACAGATTTATCAGTTGTATTTTCTTCTGTTTCTTTTTTCCCCCAACTTTAAATTCTCTGAATTGCCTACATTAATTAGGAGAAACACACACAAGAGATACACACACACACACACACACACACACACACACACACAGAGTAAGGGAGGAAGGAGGGAGGGAGAGAGAAAGGGAGAGGGAGGGAGGGAGGGAGGGGGGAGGGGGAGAGAGGGGGGAGGGAGGGGAGAGGGAGAGAGAGAGAGAGAAAGAGCAAGCATAGGTTGCCTATTTTTTTTTAAGTACAAATTGTTATGGAAACAGGAGGAGACAAATGTAAGGTTGGAAGAATAAATTCATAGTTTCAACCAACCCTCCTTCACATCTCTCTCACCATGTTAACTCTCCATGGGTGCTTCTCGTGCAACTTAATTATAATAGCAACCTAAAGCCCCTCTCACAAAGAAATGTACATTAAAAAACCTCTGAATTCAGCGGTGAAAGAGAGGACATTAAAGATCCCTGCCGTGCACAGCTGTCCCCAGGAAGAAAATAACCAGCAACAGGCATACATCTGTCCCGTTTGCAGGAGACAAGCATCATTAGCAATCCAGAAGTACTGGCATGAGGAATGGGAAATCCATTCAAGTAGCAATCCTCTCTGATGGGCTTCTGTTAGTTGTATTAATGTTTGTTCCATAGATGCAGAAAGGGATTAAGTGCCCTTTTAAAGATAAGTGCAGTATCCTTGCTGATGGAAGCTTATAATGACCTCAGAGCTCCTAGTGAATATGGCAGCTGATGCAGAGTAATATTGGGGCAATAAATTATTATTGATTGAAGCATGCATCACAATACAATCATTAAGCATGAGGGGATATTTTTACATGGATTAGGCCATATTTTAAGCAGTCAGAATAAGGAAATAGGAACCTGTAGCAAACTAAACACTCCTAGACATAACAATGCCTTATCACAATGATTCAAGTTGCAGTAATATAGGCTGATAAACTATGACAATTTTACTCCAGCATCATCGATTCAAAAATCCAAGACATTCCCTTGTGTGCACCCAAATGTGTATAATGCAAAAATTAAATTTATCATATATGTCATCATTCCCATTTGAGAATATTTGCAGCTTCTGGTTTTTAGGCAAAGGCTACTACATTAAAATTAAACTACAAAAATGTAAGCCATATTTACCAGGAGCACAGTTAAGTGATCAAAAAAGAATACATATATGATCACAAAGTTTAATTCATGCTTGACTTTTTCCCATGATATTATTAATACAAAAATGAACGCAAAATCACAGCTGCGTTTATGTAACATAAATGTATTTTTGGCTTCTTGGTATTTTAGCCATAACTTATGAAAAGAAAAGAACATGTGGATGAAATTAATTTGTCAGGATAACCAGAAGTGTATAGTAAAAAGTTGTTGCAAATCAGAACATCAGGCAAATAAGATTATTGTTTTCATTGACTTAAATTAAGATGCTTTTGTTCATTGAATCTGGTTATCATGAAAAGTGTTTCCACACTCCAAGATTTAATTAAGTAAGCTTCAAAAAATACCAATTTCCAAATGGTAGATGACATTCAAGTATTTCTTTTGACATGCATTTAGTTGCTGATTTCCCACCCTCCCAAGATTTTTTAAAAATTATGCTTAAATGTATTTGACAATTTCAACCTTATTTAACTTGCTTTGATAGTACTATGTAAAATTGAAACAGACATTCCTCTCTCCCTGCCTTCCAACTCTTATTCCACATCTAAAAATGACAAAGACTTTGCTGGCCATAGATAACCTTTCATTCATGACTTCTAATTGAAAATTGCAGTTTTCTGTATTATGAAGTGATAAATGTCTTTGCAAAGATAGCATAGAAAAGGGAATGTTGCCATAAATAATCAGTTAATTATGTATGCTACAAGTTTTTATTTTAAAAAAATCTAGTATAAAGTCTAAAATGGAATGTTGCAACATCTACAAGAAGACACTATGTCACTTTCCCTGCCATTAAATATTGGAGGACTATAAATCACCCTTAATGATATACTGGCATGGGTAACTACACTATGTGGGCTTAAGTTACTAGATCCATATGATATAATTATTTTCTGGCAACTATTGGGCATTACATTTATTATAAATATAGATAACTTTTTGGGTTCTTATATTAAATAAATTAATAAAGTATTAAATAAAGGGGACTGCAGATGGGGACTGCAGCCAAGAAATTAAAAGATGCTTGCTCCTGGAGAGGAAAACTATGGCAAATCTAGACAGCATACTAAAAAGCAGAGACATCACTCTGCCAACAAAAATGTGTATGGTGAAGGCTATGGTTTTCCCAGTTGCAAGGTATGGCTGTGAAAGTTGGACCATAAGAAAGGCTGAGTGTCAATGAATTAAGGCCTTTGAACTATGGTGCTGGAGAAGACTCCGGCGAGTCCCTTGGACTAAAAGGCATTTCAAACTGGTCAGTCCTAGAGGCGATCAACCCTGGTTGCTCTTTACAAGGCCAGATCATGAAGATGAAACTCAAATACTTTGGCCACCTAACGAGAAGGAAAGACTCACTAGACAAGAGCCTATTGCTGGGAAAGATTGAGGGCAAAGAAGAAGGGGACAACAGAGAATGAGGTGGTTGGATGGAGTCACCAAAGCAGTAGGCATGAGCTTAAATGGACTCCAGATGATGGTAGAGGGCAGGAAGGCCTAGAAGAATGTTGTCCATGGGGTCATGATGGGTCCGACATGACTTTGCAACTAACAACATTAAAGAAACATTATAATGGGGCACATTTAAATGAAAGTTATAATGGGGCACATTTAAAGGAAAATTATAATGGGGTACATTTAAAACAAAATGAACTTCAAAAAATACTTTCACAGTCTTTATTTTGTTCAGGGGTCTATAAACAATGGAGTCATTGGAGCACCTACACCTGGCCAATGAAAAAATCAATAGCAGAACATCTGTCCCATGTCAGAATGTCAGTTCCTCTAAGAATTCCATCTTCATATCTCCATCTTCATAGCTATTTTCTATTGAAGTGCAAAGAAAACCTGAAAAAAATCCCACAGTAAACTACCAGGAGTAACGATATGGGGTTTCCACAGCAAGCTCTCTTCATTCAGCCCTTACCATCACCAAAGAGCCTCACTTTGCCAAGAGGGAGACCATAGCCGTGAGAGAGAGGACCCTATAAATCATTTTAAGTAAAAAGACATGGATAAATTGAACAAATAAGAGCATGTAATGCCTGATATCACCAAACAGCCATTCAAATGCCACCTTCTTTGCTCTTTCTTACCAGTGCCCTAATGAGATCACTGGAGAGAATAGGTTAAAATATATGTCCCTCACAAAAATGGCCATTTCTCTACAGCTGACTTATAGTGTCTTCCAACATCATTCCATGTAATGCTGTGGGGATGTAAAAACTAGCCACAATCTAGTTATCAAGTTGCAATGAAGCTTGGACAACTCATTGGAAGACATAAGTCTTTGAGTCTTTGATGTATGTCCCCATGATACTATCAATATCTCAGTCTCATTAAGAATCCTCCAAACTCTTATAAATTCTGAGACTAGAGGGTAACAATTAGGCCCATGCAAAGCTTTAAATAAATGCTTTGCTTCAATTAAAATTCCTCCCACTTCCTGCTGAGGCTTGACTTTCGGAGACCAATCCCCCACTGTAGGGAGGAGGAACCGATTAGGTGGTTCCACCCCAGGCGCCTTATGGACTCTCCGGGCTTTCAGACGGTGCTTGGTGTTATACCTGATACTCTCGTCCATAGTCCGGTCGAGGCCTTGGTCGCTGCTTGGAACTCAGCAGCGTCGGAGGCTCTCAACCGGATTGCGCCTTTACGGCCTCTCTGAGGTAGCGGATCCAGGAGGGCTCCTTGGTTTACTGAGGAACTCCGGGAGATGAAACGCCAAAAGAGACACCTAGAGCACCGCTGGAGGGCCAGTAAGTCTGAGTCAGACTGAGCACTGTTGAAAACCTGCATCAGAGCCTACCTCCTGGCAATTCGGACAACAAAAAACACATACTTTGTGGCTCTGATTGCTTCCGCTGAGTTGCACCCAGCCGCCTTGTTCAGAATAACCCGCTCACTCTTGAAAGGGAGGGATGCGGGCAACCCTTTACAAGGTAGAGCTGGGGAATTTGTCCAATTTCTCATGGATAAAGTTGCTCGGCTTCGGGCAGACCTGGACTCCAATTGCTCAGAGCCAGCCGAGGTACCAGGGGAGGGTCTTGAGCGGAATTTATGGATTGACTTTCAACTTGTCACACCTGAGGAAGTGGACAAGGCCATGGGAGCTGTGAGCGCCTCCACTTGCGTGCTGGACCCGTGCCCCTCCTGGCTGGTTGCTAACAGCAGAGAGATGACACAGGGCTGGATCCAGATGATAGTCACCGCTTCTCTTCGGGAGGGGACCTTCCCACCCCTCTTAAAGGCAGCGGTGGTGAGACCCTCCTGAAGAAGCTGTCCTTGGATCCAGCCATTCTAAGTTACTAACGTCCTGTCTCCAATCTCCCCTTTGTTGGGAAGGTTGTTGAGAAAGTGGTGGCCTCTCAGCTCCGGCGGTCCTTGGATGAAACCAATTATCTAGACTCCTTTCAGTCAGGATTCAGGCCTGGCTACAGCACGGAAACTGCTTTGGTCGCGCTGATCGATGATCTCTGGAGAGCCAGGGACAGGGGTTATGCCTCTGTCCTAGTGCTCCTTGACTACTCAGCGGCCTTTGACACCATCAACCATGGTATCCTTCTGCGGTGGTTGCGGGAGGTGGGAGTGGGAGGAACCGTCCTTTGGTGGTTCTCCTCCTACCTCTCGGACAGGTCGCAGTCGGTGTTGGTTGGAGGGCAGAGATCGACCCCTAGGCCCCTTAAGTATGGGGTGCCGCAGGGTTCGGTCCGATCCCCCCTCCTGTTTAACATCTACATGAAGCCACTGGGTGAGATCATTTGGTGGCACGGGATAAAATACCACCAATATGTGGACGATACACAGTTGTATCTGTCCGCCCCGTGCCAACTCAGTGAAGCGGTTGACGTGATGTGTCAGTGCCTGGAGGCTGTTAGGGTCTGGATGGGTGTGAACAAGCTTGCACTCAATCCCGACAAGACTGAGTGGCTGCTGTTTTTCCCTCCCAATAATTAGCCTTGTATTCCAACTCTCAGGCTGGGGGGTGAAATTATACGCCCCTCAGACAGGGTTCGCAATTTGGGAATCTTCCTGGATCCACAGCTGACTTTAGAGCATCATTTGTCAGCTGTGACCAGGGGGACATTTGCCCAGGTTTGCCTGGTGCACCAATTGCGTCCCTACCTGAACCTGGAGGCACTCAGAACAGTCACTCATGCCCTTGTGACCTCAAGACTGGGCTACTGTAATGCGCTCTACATGGGGCAGCCCTTGAAGAGCATTCGGAGACTGCAGCTTGTCCAGAATGCAGCCACACGAGCGATTGTGGGTGTACCTCGGTACACCCACATCACACCTATCCTCCGCGAGCTGCACTGGCTGCCTATTGGACTCAGGATGCGCTTCAAGGTGCTAGTCATTACTTTTAAAGCCCTACATGGTATCAGACCTGGGTACTTGAGAGACTGCCTTCTGCCAATTACCTCTTCACGACCGATTAGATCCCACAGATTAGGCCTCCTCCGGATTCCATCAACTAGCCAGTGTCGTTTGTCGACCCCCCCGGGGGAGGGCCTTCTCTGTGGCTGCTCCGGCCCTCTGGAATGACCACCCCGTGGACCCTCGCCACCCTTCAGGCTTTCTGCAAAGCCATTAAAACCTGGCTGTTCCGGCAGGCCTGGGGCTGATGAGTTACCAGCCCCACTCGAATTGTTGCGGCTGTTGATGAGTTCTTAATCTGTTTGTATGTGTCTGTCTTTTCATTTTTTGTATTTCCCCTTTCCCCTATTTAGTTTGTTAGCTGCCCTGAGTCCCCTCGGGGAATAGGGCGGCATACAAGTTCAATAAAAGCTAAAGCTAAAGCTACAAGCTGCTCCATTGAAGTTGCTTTGTGATACAATGTGGCCTCCCCACTTCTGAAAATAAAATTCTGGTGTGGCTTTGCTTCCTTTACCTTCTGAGATTTCCTGTAATATTTCTAGTAGCTGGAAAAGGCTTATTTTTATGTATAGTACATGCAATGGTGGGATTCAGCCAGTTCGCACCACTTCAGGAGAACCGGTTGTTAAGTTTCTGAGCAGTTTGGTGAACTGGTTGTTGGAAGAAATCAGAGAAATGGCTGTTAAATTATTTGAATCCCACCACTGAGTATTTGGGTAGAAGTCTCTTGCAGTGAGTCCAGTCAGCTACTGGGAGTATTGAAACATCTTTAGGATGATGTAAACACTAGAACTAGGGAATCTTGTTTGGAAAAAAAAATATTAACTCTACTTCTGTATCATTTTTGCTGCCAGGCAGAGCTTTGAAAACCAGTTCTAATAACACTATCCACATTTCCCAGAGACAAATCTACCTCACACCTTCCTGTCAATAAGAATCTAAGTACTGTAGAATGATTATCTTGTGCAGAAACAGAAGCTCTGCTATAGCCTATGACTGGTCTGTCTCTGTTAAGATTAGGTTGCTTCATTGAACAATGGACTTTTCTTTTGCTTGTGTAGATCTGGTTCATTTTTAATGTATTTATCAAAACATTATTCTCTTGCCCACACATATTCAAATGGTATTATGTATTCTCACCATAAATTAATTGCATTTTTATTTAGCAACATTTGGAGATTATAGTTTTAAATCTATCCTATTTAAATCTATCCAGATTAAATCTATCCTGCCTCAGTGGTGAAGCCAATTAGACCATTTCTATTTCACGTATACAACAGTTCGTAAAGCAAATAAGATTTTTTCTCTCTAATTGCTATGATTCATAAGTAACTTTAGCTTCAAGGCTATCACAACCTGTTTTCATCTTGCTGTTCTGAATTGATTATATGTACACAGCTTTGGGATTACATCCTTTACTACGTAGAATAAACATTTTGGCATTATTAGGCTGATAAATCTGGAAGAACTCCCATTTGGGGTTATATAATTTACTGGTGTTGATAAAGTGCTGGCCTAGAAAGAGGATACTGAGAGTTCTAGCCTCACCTTAGGTGCAAAACCCACTGGGTAACCTTAGGCTAATCACACTCTCTCTCTGCCAGAGGTGGTATTTAGTAGGTTATGACCAGTTCTGGAGAACCGGTAGCAGAAATTTTGAGTAGTTTGGAGAACCGGTAAATACCACCTCTGACTGGCCCCTACCCACAACTATTCTTTGCCTCCCGAGTCCCAGCTGATCAGGAGGAAATGGGGATTTTGCAGTAACCTTCTCCTGGAGTGGGGAGGGAATGGAGGTTTTACAGTATCCTTTCCCTACCACGCCCACCAAGCCATGCCCACTGAACAAGTAGTAAAAATAATTGAATCCCTCCACTGCTTTCTACCCAAGATAACTGCAGGTACTAGTTGAGGCAGTCTCTGAGAAGCAAGAATCCATTCCGGAGGAGGAGGAGGAGGAGGAGGAGGAGGAGGAGGAGGAGGAGGAGGAGGAGGAGGAGGAGGAGGAGGAGGAGGAGGAGGAGGAGGAGGAGGAGATGATGATGATGATGATGATAATAATAATAATAATAATAATAATAATAATAATAATAATAATAATAATAATAATAAAACAGCAGCAGCATCTGGGTGGGTATTGCAACTCTGGATTAATCCACAATTTCCTTGGGAAAATTGATTTCATTCAGGCTTTTCATATTTGAAGATAGGAATGTATTATAAAATGGTTCGATGAGTGATGCTGCCCACCATGATGTCTTCTCTCAGCTTTGTATTTTCTATGGCCATTTAAAAATTAATCATTAATTACTGGTCCTTTTTCTATTTTTGTAGCCATCCTGCTTAAATGAGGAAATGAACGTTTTAGCCTATATGAACATGTTTCTCTGATGGGGAAAATAAGAAAACAAATAAATACTCCTTTACTGGTACCCATGTAAGCTTTTCATCCCAAGATCATAATGTGTTTTTTTTCCAAATAACATCTTACTCAGAATATAGCCTTCAGTTTTCTCTACCCATAGATATTTGAGTGTGGTAGAGAAATGGATGAGTTGCTGAGCTACATTAATAATTATTTGCTCATTTGTAATGTGGGCTGTTGTCAAGGAGACCAATTTTAAGTTGCTGGCCCATCACTGCCTTTTGAATGCTTTGCATAAGCTCTTCTTTCATGGCTGGATATTAAAAAGATGCTACAAAACTGGCAGAAATTACATGCACCACAAACTGGCTACAATTTTCCTTTTCTCTATGAAAGTTGCTCCTCTCCCAACCATATTTTGGAGCTAAAGTATTTCAAAGATCAACTTTGGCTTTCTTTACTTCCAATAGAGAAATCAGGGAAGCATACAGGACAACCAGCCCTTTTCCTCCATTAACATAGCTCCTTAGTTTATTTTACATTTGAGAGTTATCAAAATGGCTATGTTCTAATAACAGAATCAGAAACCCTCAGTAAAGAAAATGAAAGGACTATGCTGGCATAGTGAAAAGTTTGTCCGTAATATTGTTACCTACTTCAGCATTGGTATCCAATGCTTAGATTTTAATTTATTTATAATCCAAGTGTAGGGTATTATCTGAAGTTGGTAATGGTATTACAAAGAGACATTTAACTAGTTCAGTTTAGTTTAGTTTAGTTTAGCTTAGCTTAGTTTAGCTTAGTTTAATTTAGCTTAGCTTAGTTTAGCCTAGTTTAGTTTAGTTTAGCTTAGTTTAGCCTTCAAATCAACGTTCACTCCTGGTAATTGCCTGGACAAGTCCCTGAAGATTTCCTGGAATTTTTTTTTTTAATGGCTGGCCATTGCTTCTTTCCTAAAGCTGGAAGAGAGGGACTTGTCCAAAGTTGCCAGATGCATCTATGCTTGACTAGAACTCACAGTCCCCTGGTTTCTAGCCTGATGCCTTCACCACTACATTAAACTGGCTCTTGTGATTAGATTATGCACACACATCTATATCTCATATAACTCCCAGAAGCTGATAACATCAATGCTTTTTTAAAAAAAGTCACCTGAGAGCATTCCTTTTGGTAGATTGGCAGCTATCTACATTTATTTTTATGAATAAATACATGATATTGATATTTATTCTTTGAACTTTTATTGTTTTTAATTGTTTTAACTTTTTTATAGTTTTTAGAACTGCAATGCACTCAGAATCACTTGACTGAGATGGGCAGCTATAGAAACTGAATAAATAAATAAATGATATGTGATAGTCCTATATTACTTGGAAGAGGATGCCTGAATCAACCTCAGTATAATAGATCACTTTTGCAACTTTGCTCTGCTTTCTGTCCCTGCCATCCTTCTGAATGAGTTAATAATACCCTGCTATTCATCTACAAGACTTGAAAATCAGTGTGTCATTCCCAATTGAAAACATAATGCAATTTAGGAACTGTCAATGCCTATTCTGTACCTTTGCCTCTCTTGTGCCTCATCAGAATTTTACTCTGAAGACATTTCGTGCAGTTTCCTGCGCAATTATGGAAGCTCCAGATTATAGAGAGTGATTTGGCTAGTAGCTTCCAATGACAGCCCTGCATATGACATACTGATATTGTTACTTGCATGGCATCTGTTTATTAGATGGAGCAATTAATCATTAGTCAAGTGATTAACATCAGAAAGACCTGATCCAATCCACCAGTGAAAAACAACCATTGCCTCTGTCTTCTGGAAATAAAGCTGCTCCCTTATGCATCTTTCACATTTGAGCACTAATATGTTTTTACAAGAGGTACCCTGAATAACAGGAATGAAAAGGAGGGCAGTCCAAGGCAGTCCATTTCCTCTGGCATCAGACTTTTTTTGTTTTATGGATTTTGCAGGCTCTATAAAGCACCTTGACATACTTTTCCAGACTTCTATCTCCCCCATTTTCCCCCCCTGGTTAAGTGAGATGCCATTTTAGAAGCTGCCGATGCATTGCTGTTAAATTACACCCATAGTATGTGCAGACAGCCATGTAGTGAATTTACTCCTCCTTATCAGTCCAGGGTTTAATTCATCTCAGTTTAGAGTAGCCCTAATGGTAATAGAGATACATTCAGGGAAATGAAATAAATAATTTAGACAAACGGATGGAGGGAGAGGCTGCTCCTCTATTTCCTGATGCTTTATCCCATCAGTATTGTCTCCCTTCTCATTGCTGAGGCACCGTTTATTTTACTTATAGATTAGAATTAGTCTGCTTGTTGAGGAAAACCTTTGCATAAATGCATGAGGATGTTCCTGAGTTTTTCTAAAGCTTTGCTGATAGAACTTTATCATAGTATCTTTCACTATTTACCACAGGGGTGTCAAACTCATATCGTCACGGCGGTGTCATGTGATGTATTGGGACTTTCCCCCCTTTCGCTAAACCCAGCGTGGGCGTGGCCAGCATGTGATGCATCCAACCTGTGGGACGGGAGTTTGACAGCCCTGATTTGCAAGAACAGTCTTTACATCAAGACGAATGAGTACAAATCAGAGAAAAGGATTAAGCTAACCCATGCACCTGCTTCTTTGGCTGTTACTATCGGGGTACATTGATTGCTGCCCCGGCTGGTCTTTCCCCTCCTTATGGAACTGCCTTCCCTCCTTAGGGTTCTTATGCTGAACCATACATTCCTTTCCACTGAAAGGTTGGTGTGAGGGAGCAAAATGAAGGCTAAAATGAAATGCCTTCCTGACATGGCGGTCAGCAGCTGTCCAGTGAGACAGAGAAGCAACCTTAAAGAGAAAGGCTGACATTTTCAATATGTTTTAGGTGGTTTGGGCCTGTCAAAGAGATGTTAAAAGGCAGAGATGAGAAAATTTCAAATTTCAGGTGCTTTGCCCTCTCCTGTCTACCTCAGTTCTTCATTTTAAAGGGCATTGCTGAAATTGACTGCCAAATATTGTGGTGTGATCTCGATAAAGTGATTGTCTGCTGGCCATGGAACATTTTCTCCTGAGCTACAGATATCTTGGTCTCCTCTCAGCATATCTTCTGGTTATTATAAACTCTTTCCCTAACATTCTTTTTCAGCGTGCCATGGGGAGGTACAGGTAGTCCTCAACTTATGACCACAATGGAGCCCAAAATTTTTGTTGCTAAGTGAGACATGTGTTAAGTGAGTTTTGTCCCATTTTACAACCTTTCTTGTCAAAGTTGCTAAGTGAACCACTGTAGTTCTTATGTTAGTAACATGGTTGTTAAGTGAATCTGGATTTCCCCATTGACTTTGCCTATCCAAAGGGTGCAAAAGGTGATGACATGAACCTGGGACACTGCGACCATCACATAAATATAAGTCAGATGCCAAGCTTCTGAATTTTGATCATATGGCCATGGGGATGCTAAAATGGTCATAGGTGTGAAAAATGGTTATAAATCATTTTTGTCAGTGCCATTGTAACTTTGAACAATCACTAAATGAACTGTTGAAAGTCAAGAACTGCCTGTATTTTTTAAAAAATCAAAATGGCAGCCACAACCATGCCATCAATGACTGTCCTAAATGTTTGTGGTGGTATATGGGAAAAGGGGAAGCCAGAGTTAGGGTTAGGGTTTGACGGCATGGCTCAGGCTATTGTCTAAATTCCCCCGCCCAGCCCTATTACCTCCCTGTTGAAAATACAATATTCCATGCCTAAGTTCAGAGCAGAAGGCACATGTCCTCCTTTCCATGTCATTATTTTTCATAATATATAATTCATAAAGCTAATTTTAATCCCTGGCAACTCCAGGAAGGACTGGCAAGCTGGAAGACCTGAATTCAAACTATGCACCAAAGAATAGTGCAGACATCACCTTTTAGCTAGTCGTATTATCACTTTGTATATGACAAAAAGCCAAGGAATGGGGTTGATAAAATCTTGCTTAAGCCAACAGCCGCTGAATACATTGCACACACAAAGCCAACAATAGAAAATGTGAGTTCAGCTAGATTGGTCAAGAGTCATTATGGATAGCTATCTCTGTTCTTCCTTAAACTACAAAGGTATGCCAGTGTTAATTTCCAGCAAAAGAAAGAATCAACAACAACAACAACAAAAACATTATGTCAACAGGCATTTCTGCTGAATATTTTTAACCTACATCTGTGGGAACAAGGAATAAATCCAATTGATTGATACAAGAATTTTCTGCTATTTGTTATTATTATGTTTTTTTAAACACAATGGGGGAGAAAGTACCATAAACATGCTCTCAAATATAACTTTTTACTCTTGAAAGGTCAAATGTTACTTCAGGAAAATCAAGCTACATTTTCCCTCTTCCAGCACCCTTATCATTGTCTTCAAGTTAATGAGAAGAACGTTTCTGTTCCTGAATTATGACTGCTACTGATTCGCTATTCTGCAAGATGCAGTGGGAAATACATGGCCTCTCTTTCCCAGACAACTGAAAAAGAAAGAAAATTGCTTTCCTAGCCAATTTTGCCCAAAGCTAGTATCATCATTGCTAAATGTGTTGTTCGTTCTTTATTCAAGGTCTCTTTTTTAGCTGGGAAATAATGAACTTAAAATGTTGAAAAGTATTATGGTGAATAGTTTGTCCTTTAGCACAAGTGACTTTTTTTCAAAAATTACTGAGAGAGAATGAAAGAGAGAGAATGAGAAAGTGTAATAGCACCAGAGAGAAAAAACAATGTGAAGCTCTGTTGGACTTTGCCACCTAGTGGGAGGCAAAGAAAACTGCTGGAAGTTGAAGATAGTAGATTACTTGTGCCTGAATTGTATGCAGCACAACCATAGGGACAATTGTTTCTAGAAATATTTGAAATTATTTTAGTTTTCAGAAACCTGGAGTCTTCTAATCATAAAGCTGGCCCATTGCCTCCTATCATGTGGCAGGCAGCTATAGCAGGAAAAAAGAGGTGTGATTGTTGGCTCCATACAGAAGCAACTTCCACATTAGCATTTTAGTACACCTAGCATATATCCTCATGAGGATCTATTAGCCACCAAGTTTTTTAGAATTCCCTAATAGAAGAGTGTTACAGAATTTGAGCTTGAGATCTGAAGCTCAAAATCAGTAAAATCCTGATTCAAACGTAGCATCTCATTTCCTCTTCCAGAAACAACATCTCATGGCTCAGCAACACCAATGTGTTTTCTTCCCTACCCCACCTTCCCTCCTCCAACTCCAATTCCTTCAAATTGGAGGAAAATGCATTGGTACATAAAGAGTATCCTCCTCCCCACCGACCATTACTGCATCTTGGCAAAGAAAGTGGTCAGAATTGCTGCTTGCACACACCTGCGGTACTTTCCACATTCCAGTATGCTCATCTGCATTTAAATCTCAATTGCTTTGCTTTCTGCTGACCAGAATATTTCTGGCATAACTGCCAAGCATTTAAAAAGAAAGCGGCACAGTTATTGAACCAGCTACATCTGAATATAGGGTGTGTTTAGGTGCCTAAAGCACAATTATCTTTAATGCTCTTATCGATGAGTACCTCCCAAGTGCCTGTGAGAACACTTAAGCCACTCAGTCGCGTGGGAGAGGGCTGTTCCTAGGAGGCTTCCCTATAAAATCAGCATCCTCCTTATAAAAAGGTAGTAAGTCCAAGACTTTGAAGGAGATTATGTTTAATGCCATTTTGATGCTACTCAATTCACATGAGAACTTCTCACTATATATTTCCACATGTGTTGGTTTAGATTGAGATTTCCCAACTGTGAGGTTTACCTCCCTTACAGGAAGTGGCTGACAGAGTCCAGAAGAGGTGTGAAGAACCTTGTGGTAGTTATAATCAATCCACGTTTTCCAAAAGACCAGTTTCGAGTGTTCATTTTGATATTTGGATTTTTAGAGGATGTGTGTGCACATTAAGATTACCCTAAAGGGAGTCATGGGGGCAAAACGTTTAGGAACCTCTGATTTAGACAACACCAAAGTGGAATAAGCATCCAGATTAGTGTACAATATGCCAATTGGAATTACACTTCACAATCTGCAGGGATATCCCTTTCCACTGGACTTTAATCCACCATAGAGCACTAAAAGAGAAAAGGCACCTAAAGCCCAATCTAAATCTGCGTCTAAATCACAAAACAATCCCTTTGTTTTTGAATCTGTTTTAGAAATCATTTTTCTGAATCATTGTTTTTTAGCTTAATCAACGTATTGACATTCAGATTTCAGGAGGTGAGAGCAAGGGAAGTATGCATTCTTTATCACCCATTTATTCAACACATGAAAAGTTCTGTGTGCATCCCAGCATATCTTTTACTGCATCTCATCTAGGCAGCTCCCTGCCTGCCAGCTAATAGGCTTTTGATGAGACCAATTCAGTTTGGGATGAAGATGTATTATAAATGTTAATTTGCTTTGTTTATTTAATGAAACTTGTTGAGACTAATCCTCATTTTCAAGCAAGTGTAAAAAAAGAGAGTTCTATTTAATTAAAATAAATGACCTTCATGCCTACAGAAGATTGCCAAGCTCAGAGCAGAAGATTTAACACTTTGTTTGAGAGGGAAGTACAAAATCCTAAACTCAATTAAATGGAAAGAAATCACAGGAAAAGATCTTCACTTCTGCGATAAATTAGAATTTTCATTGTGGGGGAAATTCCATTTGATCTTTGATTTTTGGAGACAGTGCAATAAGGGGAAAAGTGGGAAGGAAATCAGAGTGTTAAATTTATTCTGTTTATTACAAAAATAACTTCACAGCTTTCATTCAATACAATACAATAGCAGATTTGGAAGGGACCTTGGGGGGTCTTCTAGTCCAACCCCCTACCTAGGCAGGAAACCATATACCATTTCAGACAAATGGCTATCCAACATCTTCTTAAAGACTTCCGGTGTTGGGGCATTCACAACTTCTGGAGGCAAGCTGTTCCACTGATTAATTGTTCTAACTGTCAGGAAATTTCTTCTCAGTTCTAAGTTGCTTCTCTCCTTGATTAGTTTCCACCCATTGCTTCTTGTTCTACCCTCAGGTGCCTTGGAGAATAGTTTGACTCCCTCTTCTTTGTGGCAACCCCTGAGATATTGGAACACTGCTATCATGTCTCCCCTAGTCTTTCTTTTCATTAAACTAGACATATCCAGTTCCTGCAACCGTTCTTCATATGTTTTAGTCTCCAGTCCCCTAATCATCTTTGTTGCTCTTCTCTGCACTCTTTCTAGAGTCTCCACATCTTTTCTACATCGTGGTGACCAAAACTGAATGCAGTATTCCAAGTGTGGCCTTACCAAGGTATTATAAAGTGGTATTAATATTTCACGTGATCTTGATTCTATCCCTCTCTTTATGTAGCCTAGAATTGTGTTGGCTTTTTTGGCAGCTGCTGCACACTGCTGGCTCATATTTAAATGGTTGTCCACTAGGACTTCAAGATCCCTTTCACAGTTACTACTGTTGAGCAAGGTATCACCTATACTGTACCTGTGCATTTCGTTTTTCTTGCCTAAATGTAGAACCTTACTCTTTTCACCATTGAATTTCATTTTATTAGATAGTGCCCAACGTTCAAGTTTGTCAAGATCCAGTTTTAGGAATGAATACTGCAAACATCATAGAAGAAATAAAATTTAAAAATAAAGCCAACATTTAATTAGAAAAATTGTGGAAAAAATCCTCTACCTTATTGCAGAATGCTGTAGGTTATTTGTACCAAGAACTATTGGAAAAAATAATGCAACTTTTCTACAAATTGCATAGTAAAGTTTAAAAAAAAATAGTTCCTTGAGAATTTCCTTCCTTCCTTCTCCTTGCTCCAACTTCCTTTCAACTCTATTATTCTGTTCCTTTCTGTGTTGATTCACTTAATAACCATATCACTTAGGAATGGAAGTTCCAATCCCAATTGTGATTGTAAGTTGAGGACTTGCACACATAAAACCCAGTGTTGCTAAAATTTTACCACTATATCCTGGATTTTCCTTTTGAAAGTGGCATCTTGTTCCTGAACAAGGATTCCTGTAACATGGAAACAATGCAGTCAGTATCTTCTGATCCCTTAAAGGCTTCCTTTTGTTTCTGTGTTTGTGTGTGTGAATTATATTCTTTTATATGAATTGTATGAAATGTTCATGCAATGGTGAAACTGAATG
The DNA here is from genome assembly GCF_051295495.1 of Thamnophis sirtalis. Taxonomy (NCBI): domain Eukaryota; kingdom Metazoa; phylum Chordata; class Lepidosauria; order Squamata; family Natricidae; genus Thamnophis; species Thamnophis sirtalis. The sequence goes on from NW_028261383.1 coordinate 98,890,647, forward strand.
CTGCTTTGAAAGTTTACCATGCAACATAGTGTGAATTTTATTCAGCCATTTGCTTTTTTCTGTAGTTTAGGATCAAATTAATAAAAAGGAGAAACAAAAATGCTGTATCCAAAAATTGAAAAAGTATTGTTTCATTTTACATGAAAACCAATAGGTCTTCTACACAGTTAAATGTTTCCATTGTATATAGTGAAATAATATAATACAGCTGTACCTGTTTTGATCCTGCCAACAGGGGCTCTCAAAAGGAATTTAATTCAGGTGCTTTCATACTACAGTAAACAGAAAATTAAAATACAAACAGATTAACAGAGGTACAAGGGCTCATATGGGTTTTTAAACTGTTATAAAACAGGCCCATAAGAGAAAACAACAGAATGTTACTTCTTGGTATGTAAAGTTTCCAACAAAAACAACTATTGCTATAAGCTGCCCTCGAAAAAATAATCCTTCTATTGTTTACAGGCATCTACTTTCAGTGATGGGTTCCTACCGGTTCAGACCAGTTCAGCTGAACCAGTAGTGGTGTGGCGGCCTGGGTCGCCAGAACTGGCAGCAACCCAGGCCTGCCACACCCCCAAACCGGTTCCCCGGTCAGCACCATTGGTGGCGCCATCTTGTTTTTCAGTTGCACTTGCAGCGAAGCACGCACACAAGTGAACCAGCAGTAGTGCTGGCTGGAACCCCTGCTGTCTACTTTACCTAAAATGATTGCTAATTAACACTTGTAGGACATGCTGCAATAACAAAGTGTTTGACTAAACCCTGTATACCATACATGTACTCTGGGCATATAACTTTTGTATCAGCCACAGCTCCAAGAGAACCTATTTGGGAATGTCCTACCATATGTTTACACTGGAAAAAACAGGATCAACTATATATAGAAAATTAAACAGACATAGATCTGACTTCAGAAATAGAAATATCCAAAAATGTGTAAAGAAATTATCTTCTGTTGTATATTCTGCTTATGAAGTCAAGATGAATCTACTTGTGAAAAAGAACTACAAAGTCCAATTAGATCAGGAGACATCTACACTACTAGAGAAAATGTGTAACTCAGGACTGAACAGTGGCATCCGTGGTGCTCCCTAAACTTGATAGAGCCGAGGTGGCGCAGTGGTTAGGGTGCAGTACTGCAGGCCACTTCAGCTGACTGTTATCTGCAGTTCAGTGGTTCTAATCTCACCGGCTCAAGGTTGACTCAGCCTTCCATCCTTCCGAGGTGGGTGAAATGAGGACCCAGACTGTGGGGGCGATATGCTGACTCTGTAAACCGCTTAGAGAGGGCTGAAAGCCCTATGAAGCGGTATATAAGTCTAACTGCTATAGTTTTATTGCAGATTACTAAACTAGGTAACGTTACCAGTGCTAATAGGAAGTAGGGTTTGTTCTAAATTTATATACTAGTGGCTTGCCCTATCAGTGTTGGTGAGAGTGGTATTGGTGGTTCCTTGATTGGACTGTTGTTTACTGTTAGCTTGGTTGTCTGCATTGGTAGTTCGTTGATTGGGATATTGTTTGCTTCTTGATAGTGGGTCCAAATGTTAATCTTGGTGTTACTTTCTGCTCATATGGATGTTGATTGATGGTGAAGAGTTCTGGTCTTCTTGTTTCCTTTTTGATGTTTTGATTTTATCTTTGAATAGTATGTAGATGTTGTTTATCTGTATGTGCCTATTGATAGCCAATTTGTCCAAGTGCCAGACTGCCAGAAACTCTCTAATGTTTTTGAATTTGGCTTGGTCTAGGATATTCACAGTTTCCCACTTGAAACTATAATTAAGTCTGTCCATATGTTGTGAAATTAAGGAGTTTTCATCAGGTCTTCTGACTGCTAGTTGATGTATATGAATGTACTCTGCTAATCTTCTGCCTGTTTATCCTATGTAGTGGCTGTTACAGCCCTTACACTATATGTTGTATATGACTTTTTTTTTCGGTCTGCTGGGTCTTTTGATTTACTTAGGATGCTTGGGGGGCTTTAGTTGGTTTGTGTGCTCTGGTGATACATGTAGTTTTAAGTGTGTGGTGGGTTCTGAGATGTTTTGAAGTATAGCAGTATTATACTTTTCACAGATTGTGTTACTTATGCCATATTGGGTTGAGTGGTCAGACACTTTTTGGTGAAGTTGAGAGGATATCTATTTTGTTGGAAGATGTTATATAGATCAACTCTTTCCTTTTTTCTGACGTTCAGGGTTGCTGCAGTGCGTTTGTACTCATCTAAATAGTGTTCTTGCACAAGTTGTCTTGTGGGAAGTTGGGTTGTTACTTTGATAATGGAGTACTTGTTTGGTGGGGTAATTTTATAGTAGACACATTGTTGTTATTGTTAGAACATTTTTAAAAATACAAAAGCAATAAGTCGAAATAAAATCTGAATATGAAGAAAAAGTTATTTAAAGACCATTCCACGCATAATCTGTTTTTTTAAAATAAGTGTCTTTGATTTTTTGCTATTCATCTTCCAACGTTAAGTAGCTTCAAATTAAATATGAACCTTTGTCGATGATCTGCCAGTATCCTTCGGTACTGATGTCCTTTTCAAAGATTGGCAAAGAAAAGCATTTATTTTTACATTCACTGTGTTCGCAAATCCCTGTTTTGTTTGGCATTCAAATTTACTAATTTTAATGTTTAATTACTTGGGTCCCTTTTTTCATAGCTTAACTGATAATTTTTCCTGGCTGACTGAGTTCTGCCAGCTTATGAATGGCTAATTTATTTCGTATTTATTTAAAAGTATAATTTAAAAAACAATGCCAGAATTGTCTTAAGGTTTTGACTATTCAGGTTCCACTGATGTCATATAAAGTGGGAAATACATTTTCTGCAAAAGACTACATTGCTTAAAAGGAGAACAAAATAGAAAAAAATATTTTTCATAAAATACTGCACTAATCATTGGTAGGATCATTACTGGCATATTCTGTACTTCTATGATTTATCTTAAACCCAGGTGGGCACCCAACATCCATCCAGATGCTGCTGAGGTATAATCCCCAAGATTCTCCATCATTGACCATGTTTGATGGGACTGCTCAGCAAAGGTTTTCCATCTCTGACCCAGATCTTCTTCATTTCTACACATGAATTCAGTTTATACTAAGGGCTTCATTGTCTTCTCCAACTAATCTTGTTCAGAACCCTGGAAGCCTATCCAGAGTTGAGATCTTCTAGGAATTATATCTCTTAGCTGGACACATCTGGATTCAATTCAATAAGATTGCTACTATTTACCTTCCTTTTTCATTATTAGTTTTTTGCAGTCAAACAATAGCTCAGCAGCTTGATCATAGGATGAAGTTCCTTCCTTAAGTATAGTTTTCAGCTTAAAACACTAATATTACAAATAATTTGGGGCCACATGCTCAATTCCTTTCACTAGAAGTATTTTTAATTGAAAAACTATCTGGCAATTATTTGAAATGTCAAGAATTCAGCCAAATATGGCAGGTTCAGGTTTTTTTAAAAAAAATAGTGGGATGCTGGAAGGAAAATGACCCTTTCTCTGAAAATATTCATTATGGATAGATGTCCCAATGTCCCAGTGAGTTATTTTTATCAACCCTATAGAGATGGAGGAGGGAGGGGGAGATGAGGAGAGAGGGGAGAAGAGTGAGAGTGAGAGAGAGAGCAGTATGCTTCCTACGATAATGGTTCTTTCTATAACAGTCTTCCATGTGAACTTCCTAGAATGTGTTGGAATGACATCAAATTTGGTTATATTATATAGCATTGCATCCAGACTGATGTGAGTCTTCTGGTGAGGCCTCCTTGTATGTTGTGGAAGTGAATGAGGCAGTACAAAAATCTGATTTGAGAAGATGCAAAGGCAAATCCTTTTCCTTCTTTGCAGGCTTAGCTTTTTTGTGGCTTCCTGTGCATTTGACTGCTTTTTTGGGCGGGAATGTTATATTTCCTTCTAAATGCCATGTGTCAAGAAAAGTCATAGTCCACTTTTGGAATGAGTGATTGTAGGAAAGATGATCTTAGTGAGCATTCCACCACTGACTTGCATTCTACCACTGCTGTAATGGCTGCAAACTCTGATCTTAAAACTGTTATTTGCTGCCATTGTGGTCAAATTACAGTGAGGACACAGGCATACTGCTAGTCATGTTTTCCACAATATCTTCTTCTGAGGAACAGCAAAACATGGGCTGGAGCTTCAGAAAGCCCTTTCAGGAGTCCTGCTTCTAATCATTTTCTTGGAAAGACAAATACCTACACAAACTGTAGGTATGCATGATTCACCAACCCTTTTATTTTTCATCTAACCCATGTTGCTCTAGATGCTGGGCTCCACACAAAATCTGTTGTTAAAGTTGAATGTCTGCCTGTGCGCATCCGTGCAACATATCAGATTAATGCATCTTTGCCTTTCCCTGGGGTTACACAGCTGCTGCACTGAAAAAAAAAGATGCAATTGGAATCTGAAGTGTGTGTGTGTGCGTGTGTGTTTATGTATGAAAGCTAAAAAACCATGAAACAAAATAGAATATCCTCGCATGCCTGAAAAAGTTAATTACAGCTCCTAAGTATTAGGGATATTTCTTTCTTCACCTGGAAATTATTAGAAAACCAAACATCTGTTCCACAAATAAGCAGGATAAATTTAAAACAGGAAGGCTGACATTTAAATATTTATTTTGAGAAAAGCACAGGCATGCTAAATTAATTTTTTGGGTTTTTATTCTAGAGTAAAACCAGATGAAATCAGATGCCTTACTTCTCTTAGTTTTTAATCCTTGCTATGGGGGAATGATAAACAGAATTGTGATTTCTTGTTTTATTTTTTCTATGTGTGTAGTCTTGTTAATATACATCATGCCACATACAATAAGATTTTCTAAGTGTGAGCAGACAATTCTGATGGTTTTGAGTTTAATTGTCCACTTTGGTTGTTAAAAACAGTGGCTTTTAAACTAAATTTGATAAATAAGAAATACTATTAATAAGGGGACTTTCACAAGGAGTGGACTGAGGCTGGAGTCAGTGCATCAAGAGCCACCACACACAGACGGATCCTGGACATGGGCTTCAAATGTCATATTCCTCTTGTCAAGCTTCTCCTGAACAACAAACAATGTCAGAATCATCTTACCTGGGCTAAAGAAAAACAGACCTGGTCTGTTGCTCAGTGGTCCAAAGTCCTCTTTTCTGATGAGAGCAACTTTTGCATCTCATTTGGAAACCAAGGACCTAGAGTATGGAGGAAGAATGGAGAGGCACACACTGCAAGATGCTTGAAGTCCAGTGTGAAGTTTCCACAGTCTGTGTTGATGTCATCTGCTGGTGTTGGTCCACTGTGCTTCATTAAGTCCAAGGTCAACACATCCGTCTACCAGAAGATTTTGGAGCACTTCATGCTTTCTTCTGCAGATGAGCTTTATGGGGATGCTGACTTCATTTTCCAGCAGGACTTGGCACCTGCCCACACTGCCAAAAGCACCAAAACCTGGTTCAATGACCGTGGGATTACTGTGCTTGATTGGACAGCAAACTCACCTGACCTGAACCCCATAGAGAATCTATGGGACATTGCCAAGAGAAAGATGAGAGACATGAGACCAAACAATGCAGAAGAGCTGAAGGCTGCTATTGAAGCATCCTGGTCTTCCATAACACCTCAGCAGTGCCACAGGCTGATAGCTTCCATGCCATGGCGCATTGAGGCAGTAATTGCTGCAAAAGAGGCCCAAACCAAGTACTGAGTACATATGCATGCTTATACTTTTCAGAGGTCTGATATTGTTCTATGTCCAATCCTTGTTTTATTGATTGCATGTAATATTCTAATTTTCTGAGATTGTGGATTTGGGGTTTTCATGAGCTGTACGCCATAATCATCAGAATTATGACAAATCACGGCTTGAACTATCTTGCTTTGCATGTAATGAGTCTATCTCATATATTAGTTTCACCTTTTAAGTTGCATTACTGAAATAAATGAACTTTTGCACAATATTCTAATTTTTCAAATTTCACCTGTATATTCAGATTGGGATGAATGGTCAAGCAGTTTGTTAATTGAAAAACTGAAGAAGCAAGGAAAAAAGTAAAAAAGGAAAGAGAAAATCAACAACCCTCATTTTTCATACAAAGCCACCAATTTGACACTGCACCCATCTCCTGAGAGCACCCCTGTTTGTGACTGGCTAATCTCTGAATGTTCACAACCAAGAACATATATTTATATGTTAGTCCAAACTAGCTGACTTATGTATGGCTTGGATTATAGATTGGCAAACTTCTGCTAGACACACATTTGAAGGTTGTGGAAGATGCACCTAATAATTGCCATTGGTGCCTTGAATGAACAGTTCTGGTGACCTCTTTTTAAGCTGAGATGGAAGGAAAAACAAGGTAATCAGTGCAAAACTCCTTTCTGGAGTTTTGTGCAATCCTGCTTGGCACGTTGGCCTGAAACACTAAACATTTATTTTGTACAATACAAACTTTTAGTAAAATATGATTTTATATTTTGAACTGGCAACAATAATTGAGTCCTGAACATAGAAAATTACTATCTGACCCCACTTCTCTTCTTTGTACAATGGTTACTGGAAATCATTCTATATAATGGCAGTATTATATTCTGCATTTTTGGTTTCCATTCTTATTCGCTTTCCCATTCAACTCATAGGATCTTACTGCATGACAAGTCACCATCAAGTCTCCTTTCCAATCCTTTAGATTTATATCTTGTTTCCTTTTAACTTCCTTTTTTTCCTCCCACTGTTTTTTTTTAAATTGTATGCAGCATCAGTTCTTGGCAATAGCTGACTCCATAGCTCCTCATCTGCAATGCTAAGATAACCAACACATGCAGAAAATGATAATAGGAAACCCTGCATCAGTCCTCATAAAATATGCACACCGAAGGGTGGCCCAATCATTCCTGTGAGTTGCTTGATGTATTTATGGTAGAGATTCTCAATAGGGTTGGAAGATGGAACAGTAGCTTAGCCAATCTAGCTTTTAGTTTGTCATTACAGCTTGGCTCTTCAGTTCCAACTTCAAAGGGTTTACAAAATGGAAGAAACAATGACATTGTTCTCTTGGTGGACGGAGACACCCTGGCCTTTTCCAAAGGAGAAGGCTAAGGGGGACGGAGAGCTTATTTATGGACAAATAGGCAAATACGTCCCACTGAGTCATTAGCTTTTGTGGTAAGAGGAGTGAACAAAAGCAGTGGAATGATGGCTTTCAGGGATGTGTTTGCAATGAAATCTTAATAAAATATGTGACAGAAATAGCTTATCACTCTTATTTCCTAGGCAGGTGAAATCCCCAAAGGTCTTTTTTGTAGCCGATGCATTATATTTCCAGACAACTGGCTATGTTTCACCCGTGGAGAAGGTTGCAGATCCAGCTGTCGAAAACACCTGTCCTCTTGACAACTCGGAAGAATAATGAGTAAATTAAAGTCTGATTAAGATTGGGCAACTATCCAAAGATGATGCACAGTCCTTCAGAAGCAGAGATCTCTCCCAACAGCACATGAATTGTCCTGCTTGCAAGAGCTAACCAGAAACCTGGAGTTTTTTTTGCAAAGTAAAATGATAAAGACTAAAAATGTGATAAACAAACATAAAAAATAAAAACAAAAAAATAAAAATAATAGGTAGCACACTATGCACATCAACGTATAATACAGCTGTGCAAAGAACCAGCGATATGTAAAAGCTGTCTTCAAAGTTGCTTCACAAATCAAGTATTCCCCTACTTCTAAAAGTAATATTTTTTGGGGGGGTTGAGTTGTATGTTTTGCAGCCCCCTTTTCCACAGAAGAGATTTCTGTACATTTATGGCATGTGCATCGATGCCTTTCCTATGCAGAAGATGTTAAACTGGCTTAAAGTTTATATTAAAGAGAATCACGTCATCCCCTTATTCAACAAAAGGAATCTTGATGCTTCCTCCATGGTGTGAAATGGCCTGTTGCAGTAGAGTGACACAACCACCTTGTGTAGGCTTTATTATTTCCTACACTATTAAAAATATAGAAACATTTAAAATATCCACATTTGGTATTTCTGTTGAGAATAACATTTGTACAGGCAAATGGAAAAATACTATTAATAGAGCTAATGAATATATCTCAGTAAAGAACAATCAAGTTCATTCAACTCTGCCTGGAAAAAGCGACACTATGTTTCTCAATTTTCCCCCCATTGTCATTTATCCTCTTTCACTGAGACTTCTGTCAAGCAACCCAAACTCACCTAACAAAGACATACTTACAAACACACACACACACACACACACACACACACACACACACACACAGACACACACAATTTCTACATTGACACATACTATCTAAACAGGAGCAGTAAAGGCATTTTTCCAATCAGCAGACACAGGTGCCATTTTCACACACATATTAAGCAAGGCATCCAGCATCTCTACAAGCAATCCCTATCTGTATTTTAACTTGTGCTCAGTTATATCATCTTCACCTGTAGCCTTAACTCCTCACTTCATTACAATTGTCATTTTCCCTTTATTTTTTTGTGTTTTGTAGTTTTCATTATAATTACTTGGTTTGATTGGAGCTGTCCACAGGAGATAATGTTTTAATACAATCTTTATCTTTGTTTATTAATGTGGTGAGATTGGAATTTAATCTTTAGAACTGCTGAATAAAGAAATAGAAGAGTCACATTTTATAAATGATGTTTGTTTGTTTGTTTGTTTGGTTGGTTGGTTGGTTGGTTGGTTAGTTGGTTGGTTGGCTAAGAGGACTTGATATTTGTTTATGATTCTGGCAGAGGAATTCCAATGTGTTTTTCTAACCAGAAGATAAATATGCACAAGAGCAATTTTTGAATCTGTAATGTCCATGTTTTATCTAAATTAATTTACTGTTTATGGCTTAATCATGTTTTATATTTTATATTTAAAACAGCTAAATGTTTTTCAGTCAAATTATGATTGACACCTTAAAAAGGAGGTTAACTAGGTTAGTGAATTTCTTTTTACAATAACATTTGGAAATTGCTTGTTTACTGCTTTTCATTGATTAGGAATCTTTGGATCAAGTCTGATCAGGTGAGTTTCCTTCAATCCTTAGCAAAAGAAGTACAAGTTTCATGATTAATTGATTGATTGATTTATGAATAAACAACAAAAGCGTGATTAGAACTTTGAAAAGTTACAAACAGACTAAGGCAAAAGGCAACTGGATTTCTTTGTTGTTGTTTTTCTTGAAGACATTTTACTTCTTGGCTGAGAAAGAAAGAAAGTCCAGCTGTTTATTCATAAACTTTTGTGACAATTGAAAAAGAAAGACTCTTAAATTTGGCTTACTAATACAGAATGGAACACAACAGTTTAACTTAGCAATATTGCAGGATATTTTTGAAAAAAAATATGCAGTTGTTAATTTTAAGAATGACTACCTCTATACATAGACTAAAAGATGTTATGAAAGTGGAACAAGTTTTACCTAAGAGAATTGAGACTGATCTGAAAGTGGATTGAAAATGGCAAGCTACAAGAATGATATGGAAAGATTGGACACACAAAAACATTAGATAATGTCTTAATAATTAAAATGGATATGCAAACCATGAGACTAGCCTGAATAATTTTCCTGTATTGTATTGTATTGTATAAGTTTATTTATAGGCCGCCCTTTTCCCTGAGGGGACTCAGGGTGGCTTACAACTTATGTAGGAGGGGGATACATACAATGACATATAGGACAATACATAATTAAAAGAATAAAGCAACATTCATCATTCGGGCGGGGATGGATTATAATCTTTAACCCCAGGCCTGACGGGATAGCCAGGTCTTGAGAGCTGTGCGGAAGGTCTGGAGGGTGGTGAGGGTACGAATCTCCATGGGGAGATCGTTCCAAAGGATCGGAGCTGCTACTGAAAAGGCTCTCCTCCGCTTAGTTGCCAATCGACACTGACTGGCAGATGGAACTCGGAGGAGGCCCAATCTATGCAATCTGATGGGTCGAGAGGAGGTAATTGGCAGGAGGCGGTCTCTCAAGTACCCAGATCCACTGTATTGGATTTACAAAAGAGACTTGTTAAGTTTGGAAAAATTTTGTAAGAAGGGACAAAGAAAAAATAAAAACATAATTTGAAAAGACTAAAGATTTTAAAAATAAAAGGAAGGAATATAAATTTGGTTTATTTTATCAAGATCAAAATACATATGTTGTTATCTCTGGTAACCTTTAATGATTAGGGCCGAAGTAGAGAGATTTTAAGGATTTGTTTATAGATAAGAAATGGTATATTAGAATAAGATTTGCTGTATTTTAAGAGAAAGTGATGTTATTAAAATTATTTATTTATATATTTTATTTTATCTTTATTATATTATTATTATTTTTATTTCTTTTTTCTTCTTTTACTCAGTTATTTCTTATTTTATTTATTGTTGCAAGCTTCAATATAATTTTAATAGAATTATTAAAAATAAAGGGGCTAAATGTGGATCATTTTGGGGGGGTTGTGTTTAATCTCTACATTTTTTATCTTCTGGTTTTTATAATTCTCCTTCTATTGTTTTATATAATTTGCCATACTTATCAAACCCCTTCTAATAATAATTTGCATAGACTCCTTTCAGGGTCTGCTCGATAATTATCAAAGAAGACTCAATCTCATTTTAGAAGTGTGAATACGGCGAGATAAAAGATAATGAGATATAGACAAGAAGCATGAGCAGAAATTACTATTGTGCTTATTGCACATTTATTAATACATGAATCCAGCTGACATATTTTTTAAAAAATTCCATGGTTGAGTTCATTATTAGGCAAGTTTAAATAATAATTAGCTATTAGTGTGTGATTTCTAACTGACATGCTGGAATGAAAGCCTCAGAAAGCAGCATGGAGTTTGCATTTACCAAATTATTAATTCTCAGTCATCCAGGACATGGATGTCCCAACGGTTGAAATGTATTTGAATATAAGTAGCTTGGGTTGGTAGTTGGGCTGTTGGTCTGACCTCCGAACTTGGCAATTTGGTTACAAATGTTTCATCACCATTCGAGGAGACATCATCAATATGCTTTGAATTGTGCCTGTCTGTCAGAGCACTGACAGAGGAGCACTATTCAAAGGGCACTGATGATGTCTCTCTGAATAGTGACAAAACACTTGCAACCAAATTGTCAAGCCCGGAGTTCAGACCAACAGCCCATGTCCCAAAGGTGCTTTTTCAAAAGTCGACTGGACTTTTTTGTTTTTTCGCTGAAGATGTTTCACTTCAGTCAGAAGTTTCTTGGATGAGAAGCACCATCTTCAAGGAAGAAAACAAGGAAATCCAATTGACTTTTTTGGGGGGGAAAAAACACCTTTGGGATAATGAAGTCCAGAAGGAGGAGTACAACTTGTTTATTCATTTGTGCTTCTTTTTATTGGCTAAAGCTTTATCTACCAGGAATCATTTTCCTATTTCCTCCCAACTTTTCAGAAAAGTGTCTGAAAATAATGTTACAACTATTTTTTAAAAATGTGTGTGTTTTTTTCCTTTTCTTTTGTTGCTAGTGTGTTCATTACCGATAAGCTCTCCATGATCAAAAAAAGGCTTCAGCCAAGGTGATAAGCAAGCTGCTATGTCTTATCTTTACAGAAGTTAAGTGAACTCTCTTCTTCTTTTCCAAGGACCTTCAACCATTCTCATTATAGCCATGTTTGTATAATTCAGGGTCTAAACTCTGAAAGCCCTGTTATTGATCTCAAGCTGTGCTTATTGATGATGGTGATGATGCATAAAGTTATAAACATAATCAAGATTTTGATTTCAAATGCAACCAAAGTCTGTTTTGTTGCTACAGATATTCCAGAATTATATACTAAGGCTTAGATGCTTCCTGGTAGATAAAGCTTTAGTCAATAAAAAGAAGCACAAATGAATAAACAAGTTGTACTCCTTCTGTGCACCTGAACAGGAGCAGGGCTAGAGCGTGAAACACTGGACATAGCATTAAAGGGACAAACTATGTTTCTTGATATCTACTGATGAGATTTAGACATAAGAAGTTGACCCTGTCAGAGTAATCATTTCCAGATGTCAGATCTGTCAGTTTGCTAAGTTTTGAATTGCATATTTCATACAGGTATTTCTAAATGCAGATTTATTTTTCTCACACATACTTAAAACAGGCTGCAATTTCAACCATTTGAAAGAAATAAAAATAATGATGTAACAAAAATGAGTTTTAATAAATAACAAATTTCTTATGACGTGGCCATGGTGATCCAGTATGTAAAAGTGTCTTGCAGACAAATGGAAGGTGTTATTGATGCTGCTTTCATCTATGCTGTAATTAGATTATGTATGTCACAATTTCTTCCTTCCTTCCCTCCCTCCCTTCATCCATCCTTCCTTCCTTCCTTCCTTCCTTCCTTCCTTCCTTCCTTCCTTCCTTCCTTCCTTATTTCCTTGCTTCTCTCTCTCTCTCTTTCTTTCTTTCTTTCTTTCTTTCTTTCTTTCTTTCTTCCTTCTTTTCTTCCTTCCTTCCATCTGTTTCCTTTTTCCTTCTTTCCTTCTTTCTGTCTTTCTCCTATGGCATATTATACCATACCATGGTGACACAATGGTTAGCCATCAGTACTGCAGCTGACTCTGCCCACAGTCAGGAGTTTGATCCTGACCCACTCAAAGTTGACTCAGCCTTCCATCCTTCTGAGATTGGTAAAATGAGGACCTAGATTGTTGGGGGCAATACGCTGACTCTGTAAACCACTTAGAGAGGGCTGTAAAGCACTATGAAATGGTACATGTCTAAGTGCTGTTGTTATTGTTGTTGTTGTTGTTGTTGTTGTTATACATGGACTAGCAATATAAATTAACGTTTCAACTAAATTAGCAGAACTCAATAAAATATAAATGTCAAAAAAATCTATGTTCAAATAACAATGTCTGAGCCATCTAACCATTGAAGAGTAGCATTATTTATATTTTTTTAAAAATCAAATACTGGACTGGAATATACCCTCAGTTTACTGCTGGTCAAAATATGATCTACAATTTGACCTGGGGCTCTGCAGTCACACTGTAGGGAGGATACTATCATCTTCATTTTCATTGTTTAACTGAAAACTTACTATTCATAATAGCCAGACCTGTCTTTTTTAAAATTTATCTATCAACTTTTTGAAACCAGCCACACTATCACATCATAGCATTCCAATAATAGCTGAAAAGAGAAATATCCTTCTAAAGCCATAGTGGAGCATGTTTCTTTTGGAGTTATGGAATGGCCTGTAATTTCTCCAACTTCCCTACAGGGGGTCTCCACTGTTTATTTTCACGGATTTTCTTTAGAAGTCCTAAATCAAAAGGCATGTAAACATCTGACAATGAAATTTTGATAGTGGGAAAAAAGTAGGGGGGGGGAAGCTTGAACATTGTGAACTGGAGCATGAAAGGCTCATCAACTCCATGAAGTACATAATCAGAATCATCTTCTTCTTCTTAATGTAATTTATGCTAATTATAGTGAGCTGAATCCCTGGAAAACAAAGTTGAGATGCTTCATATGAAAACTCAGAACTTCCCAAACAACAGGAAAGAAAGGCAGCATATTATTCAGTGTTATAAAGCTTTTTATAACACCTCCAATTGATTTTTGTGCGGGATTAAGAGTACCAATAAGCTTGTGCTAAACTAGAATCTAGGCAGTTCATATTTTGCTTTTATAAATGAAAACAGCAAAATTGAATGTTCCTTTAAAAGGTGAATAAAGCTGTAGGAAAGTGAATAATTCTAAAAGAAAAATGAGGGAAAATGAGGGAAGAACATAGAATTGCCATATAAAATGGTGTTTTTTTTCTTTTAACCAAAAGTCTTTATTGTACCTTCTCTCTTGTTAAGACATAAAGCCATTTAATTCATGCTTTATAACTACTACCTTGCATTTCCTTCAGTATAGGACGGGGACCTATGTAGGATAGAAAAGCAAAGACATATTGTGATGTTGCCATAGCAAATGCAATCATGTTGTCCATATGGAGAGATTTGATAATTCTTTGTTTGTTTCTCAAGCAGAATTTTCTTTTAAGATCTCTCTCTTTTTTTCCATTCTAAAAATCTCTTCTATTTCAAAAACTAGGAGTGACATAAATTAGTCTATTTACTGGCTGATCTAATTTTTCCCCAGCCTTCCTGGAAAGGTGTGCTCTGTTGAATATATAGTTATTCCATCTTGCTTTTTCCCAAAGTTAATTGTCCTAGTCTCTATATTACTCATTTGACCTTTTGAGATCTACATAGGTCAGGGACTCTCTCTCTGACCTGTGTAGCATATAGCAATAGCAATAGCAGTTAGACTTATATACCGCTTCATGGGGCTTTCAGCCCTCTCTAAGCGGTTTACAGAGTCAGCATATTGCCCCCACAGTCTGGGTCCTCATTTCACCCACCTCAGAAGGATGGAAGGCTGAGTCAACCTTGAGCCGGTGAGATTAGAACCACTGAACTGCAGATAGCAGTCATCTGAAGTGGCCTGCAGTACTGCACCCTAACCACTGCGCCACCTCGGCTCTGATGTATCTGTGATATATCTGATGGGTTCTACTACACTGGAATATTGGCTTCAAGGCTGGTGCATGGCTGCATCCATTATCTTATATGGAGAAAATACAGCACAGGAATTTGGCCTTTTTGATGACAATTCCGTGCTAGCCGTATATTTTTATCCACTATATTCAATAACATTTAATTATTTAGCCACTGTCTATTTTTACATTAACAATTCTGTATTGTCTTATCTTCACTATGCAAAATAAATAGAGTCATCCCATCAATTCCATTCTTTATTTTTCTGCAGAAGAGTGGCAAAGCCAAAAACACAACTAATGGCTGGGGAAGCATTAAAGGTATTCATGGAATCTTTGATCAGTGTGGAATACACTCATTAAGAATCATTTAAGAGATAATCCAAACTTATTGTTACATCACTCTCTCTTTCTCATTAAACTTCTGTATTAGGAAGCAAAACATATACATGGAGAGATTGTTGGTGGTATTTAAATATTATTTAACAAGGAATTGTGGTGGAAAGTTTCTTTTGATCTCCACCAGAAATGTTCTTCTATTTATCCCTTTGTGAGGGGGCGGGGGTTGTAAAAAAAAACAGGAGGAAATTAATACATTAAGAATCTTCTCCCTTCAGAAGGTACCACAGTTAAAATTCAGCAATTGGCATCTGAGCCACAGAGCTTTAATTACTATGAGCTGTCTGGAGGTCAGGCCATCAGGTTCAATGGAAATAATAGGAAACCTAATTGTAATAACTCAAGGTATAAAATAAGGTTATGAGAGGGCAATCAGAACATCAGCTTTGTACTCTCAAGGGATGTTTCAAAATCTTGAAACATGCAGTTATCATATTCATTGGGGTGGCACAAAAATCCTCATAACTGATAAAGGAAAACTTCTGAAAAAAACAAACTCTTTTTTCATGTATATTTCACTCTAGACCAATGCTTTTTTTGACAATAAACAAATACATATTACCAGTGGTGGGATTCAACTGGTGTAACAACCAGTTTGGTTTGCGCGCGCACATTGCATTTGAAATCAGCATTAAATCTTACCTTTTCCTGCAGCCCTGGTGAGTAAAACATCTGAGACACGGCAATCCGCTCTGCTGCGCTGATCAGCTGGTCTTCAGACAAGGGAAATATAGGACAGCAAAGACCAGGGGCAGGTGGGCAGGGCCAACTGATCCAGGGGTGGGTTCCTACTGGCTGACCAACTGGTTCCCTTCGTGCTTCGTGCTTCGTGCTTCGTGTTTCTTGCTTTGTGCTTGCAGTCAGAGCTAACAGTTTGGCTGAACTAGTCTGGACCGGTAGGAACCCACCACTGAACTGATTGCTGAAACTACTGTTTCACCCGAAACAGTGTGAACCGGCTGAATCTCACCCCTGCATATTACAGTTTAAGAAAGAAAAGCAGTACCTGGGTCTGTAAGGACCAGCAACAGCAATGGCACTTAGACTTATATACCATTCCATGGTGCTTTACAGCACTCTCTGGGCGGTTTACAAATGTTAGTATATTGTTCCCAACAATCTGGGTCCACATTTTCCTGAAGGCTAAGTCAATCTGAGCAGGTCAGAATCAAACTCCTGGCAGTGGGACTGCAGAGTTATCCTACAATACTGCATTTCTGCAGTGATTAGAAGCTGTTTGACCTCCAGACAGCTTCTAACCACTGCACCAGGCCAGCTCAGTTCAACAGGAAAAATAGTATTACATGACAGTAGTAATAGTACTGAATATTTATAACTTAGGGTTGACATGTTGCAGTGTGGGAGTTTTCCCAGTATGGTTTTTGGACTGCACACAAACACAGATAAGACAGCATTTCTAGCTTATCAGACAAATATTGTAAAATACTTACAATATGATGTTGTTGTTGTTGTTGTTGATGATGATGATGATGATGATGATGATGATGATGATGATGATATGAATAAAGCATCAATCATTTTCACAACTGTAAAGGATCGCAGGATGGATGAGATGTGAGGCGTTTGAGGTAAGTTAGAACAGCAGTTTATTCAAATAGAGCTAGAACTATTTACAAGCAGGAATTCAGCACCTCGCCCTGCTTGACAGCTATTTATATGGAGCTGTCAAGCAGGGCGACCAATGAAAACGCTCCTAGCAGCCCACGCTCAGACAGCTGCGCTTTAACCAATCAGGCGCGGCTTGGCTGTTGCTGGTTGTCAGTCGTAAGTCGAGGACCTGTGGCTGGTCATAAGTCGGGGACTTTAGGACCAGTCGCAGGTCAAGGACTCAGCAACAACAACTTCCATTCTTAGGTCTATCCAATCGCCTTTCCCCCCTGAGTTGTTCGCCGCCCTGAGTCCCTTCTGGAGAAGGGCGGCATACAAATAAACCAAATACATAAATACATCCAAACACATTCAAAACTAGCAAGACCCCTTGCAATCAATGAACTCCCCTTCTTCCAAACTTGTACACTGGTGATGTTACCTAAAAGGGTAATTACCAGCAAGACTTTTAAGGGAATTCCAACACTGCAAAATGAGACATGCAAGAAAGTATTAAAGTACCAGGTAAGATACGAAGCAGTGAATGAGAAAAACAAATAAACATTTATTATAATTGATTATGCACCATCAAGATGGTGCATCCTGACCTTTCTAGGTCTAAATACATCAGGGCATCCCAATATCTTTTCCAAGCCGTTCATGGCAGTTTTACCAAGTGCTAGTCTGTGACCTATTTCTTGACTGCTTGTTCCTTTACTGTTGATGATAGCAAATAAACATGACAGACATTGTTTACTTAGCAGGATAAATATTTCCATAAAACATGTGGTGCAGTTGCATCAGATGAAATGCAATGGGAGCAAGCTTTCTGCCAAATGTCAGCAGGTACAAAAATCCAATCAATTTCTCATTAAATAAGACAGCCTCTCTTTAGCATTCTGTCAGATAAGTTTCAGACATTATTTTAAACAACGGGGTTGCTGATATGCTGTACACTTTGAGTAAAATTAGACTCCAATTGTGGCTGAGATCATGAATAATCTAAAATTCTAATGTATGCATAGGTATCCTCTGGGTTGGCCAATGGCAAGAAGAAATATCTATCTCACACATTTGCCTATTACTCCTTCACTATTCTATAAAGTACACAGATCCTTCAGTATCCCTGAGGATCAAATTCTACTCACATTAACAGTTCTTACAGAAAGAACTTTAACGCAATTATCTTCCATAGCATGAATTATTCACCTTGTAAGATCTGGTTCAGGTATAACAGTAGACCAGGCTTTTCTGCAACATGAATGAGTCAGGGCAAACTTTAGCTACCAAAAATATCACCTTTCTTTCCACTTTTGTTTTTTTGTCAAGATTAGAAACTTTTGCTGCTGATATCAAGCAAACCTACTGTTCCCAAGGAAATCAAAAGTTGAGATAGCAATAGCAGTTAGACTTATATACTGCTTCAAAGGGCTTTCAGCCCTCTCTAAGCGGTTTACAGAGTCAGCATGTTGCCCCCAACAATCCGGGTCCTCATTTTACCCACCTCGGAAGGATGGAAGGCTGAGTTAACCTTGAGCCGGTGAGATTTGAACAGCCGAACTGCAGAACTGCAGTCAGCTGAAGTAGCCTGCAGTGCTGCACTCTAACCACTGTGCCACCTTGGCTCTAATAAAGATAAAACAAGTTTTATTTAAGCTAGTGATAGACTTTTTTTTTCAAGCCAAGAGTTCTATTAGCATGTTTATCTGTACATCTCCAATAGTAGACCAAGATCAGGATCAAAAAATAGCTGCAGCCACACATTTGAAGCAGGGATGAAATCAACTTTCCTTTGCTACCAGTTCAGTAGCAATGTGAGCGTGCGCACCCTACCTCCACACATGCACAGGACCTTCCGCTTATGTGCAGAGTGTCAAAAATGGATGTGATGATGTCCAGGCAGGTGGGCAGAGCCTACTACCAAGTGTGTCTGGAAAAAAAAAAGTGAAGAGTGGGCGGGGGGGAGAAATCCGCTGTGCCACAAGATTTAGATTAGCTAGAAAGCAGGAAATCTTACTTTCTAGCTAATATAAATCAGGCATGGCAGCTGATTGTTGGAAATACCGGTTCGCCTGAACCGGTACCATTTTTTTACTACCAGATCCAGTGAACCGATAGCATTTTTATTACTGGCTTCGGAAAACTGGTCCAAACTCATCATTTCACCCTGATTTGAAGACATATTTAAATTTAAATAAAATCACATCAAATTAATGAAACACTTTTGAACCCAGGAATGGGGAGTTTCCAGCAAACACTATCTGCTGTGGTACCTTTTTTCGAAGAAGGTATTGCCTCATGCTCTCCCCCAACATCTGGCTTTGATTCCATGATCGTCCTATAGCCTAAGTCCCCAGGATCTAAAACTGAGAAAGTCTGAAAACTACCCACTTTCTTAACAGAAGTTCTCCTTTGTCTAAACTATTTTGTACTCAGCTGAAAAAAGAATGACTGAGGTGATCGATGCAGAACAACAAACGTTTTAATTAAACAGCAACTACTGACAGAACAGAACAAGCAACAAGCAAAGTTTGACAGCTATTTATAGTGCAGCTGTCAAACCGGCAACCAATCAGAATGAAGCCAACTCTCGCTGACAATGCCTGCGCATCTTAGCCAATCCTGGCAACCACTGGTGTTGATTGACATCCCACAGTTGCCATGGTGCTGTGGACATAACAAAGTAACTTGGAGGGAAAGTTTCCCAGATGCTACTGAATAAATTGGCGGTGTTGATTGGCACTTCTGGAGTTTAAATAGAAATTATCAGGGGTGAAATCCAGCAGGTTCTGACAGGTTCTGGAGAACCAATTTTGAATAGTTCGGAGAACAAGAAGTGGAAATTTTGAGTAGTTTGGAGAACTGGCAAATGCCACCTCTGGCTGGTCCCAGAGTGAGATGGAAATGGAGATTTTGCAGTATTCTTCCATGCCAATGAAGCCACACCCACACAACCAGTAGTAAAAAAAATTGAATGTCACCACTAGAAATTATACACAGGGAACCAGGCATGCCTATAATCAACTCACAAGCAAACAGGTAAAAATACAAAACATTCAGCTTCCTCACTATATCTTCCATATCTCAGTTGCATAATTCTGACTGGCCACTAGATGGCAGCAAAACATATGGATTTTTCCATAATCTTTTTGATGCCATCTAGTGATCATCCAAATTTTTGCTATCCAGATATGCCAAGATTCATCTCACCTAAACAAAGATAGCTTGTAGTATCATTTAGTGTATTTCTAAGAAACTTTTTAAAACAACTTTTAAAGCTTCACTTGGCAAAACCCAGCTGAATCAGAACAGAATATTTTAAAAGGACGGGATCTACATTCTTTACAATTATTAAGTTGAAGGACAGGCCAGATGCTATTTCTGCTTTGCTTTTATCTACCTTGCTGAAAGCCAATGGAAGAAAAATTCAGCAAACGGAAGAACTGACATTAAAGGTTTATTAATATAATGACACTTTGCATTAATAGGGTGATTTTCTCCTTACGGAAATGCCAAAACTAAGTTTCATCAGCTGCTGATCAACTTTTTAAATATACTTTTAAAGGCCATTCTACGGGTATATGTAGCCAGAGGGATTACAGTGCATCTGCGGTTATTGATTGATTCATTTATCAATTGAGCAAACTTATATATCACCCATCTCACTACCTAAGCAACTCTGTAGGATGGATGAATATTAAAATAACGTAAATTATTTTTTTAAGAGATGGGTGGCTGAAATCCAGACAAACATAAAAAAATACTAGATTATATAAAATTGTTTGCTACAGAATTAAATGTAGATGAATGCAGCCTCCTAACTTGGAGATAGTCCAGACATCTGTATTAATTTACAGTAGAATGTGCCAGCGTCTTCCCATTTGGATAATACAACATCTAGTCCATCTGCACAATCAGGGCTACAAAAATTATCATCAATTGTTGATGGCAAAAAGAAAACTAAAAAGTAACTCTTTGC
The DNA here is from genome assembly GCF_051295495.1 of Thamnophis sirtalis. Classification (NCBI taxonomy): domain Eukaryota; kingdom Metazoa; phylum Chordata; class Lepidosauria; order Squamata; family Natricidae; genus Thamnophis; species Thamnophis sirtalis. Next base: position 98,911,181 of record NW_028261383.1, read on the forward strand.
TTTTATCTACTGGTTGTCTAGTTGCTGAAGTCCAGATCTGATAGTTCTACTAGAATAATTTGTACAGTTCTTCCTACAATTATATCAAATTATATGGAAATACGACTTTACTTTAAATTTTATTCTGTCAGTGAAACTGTAAAGAAGTTCATAGCCTCTTTTGTACACCACATGGGGTGACCTATTTCCCATGGAAGAAAATTCTCACTGTGCAGATCCTAAACTCAATTTAAATATTTCATTATCTATAGGCAAATATAGCAACTGTGATAAACATACATATTGTTTGCTATTTATCTGTCTTCACCTTACACCATGTTTGAACAATATGCAGCCAGGAATTTAGAAATATATGCAGAAATATATTAAATTGCATTATGTGTTTATAGTATTTCTGTGTCCACTCAGACATTCTCAATCAAAATTTTCAGATGTATCACCTTTACAAGGTTTGGTCTGAACACTGATGTGATCCAAATAGGGAGAGGGGAGGGATAGTATAGAGGAGAGGAGAGAGAAGAAAGAGAGGAAAGAGGAGAGGAGAGAAAAGAAGAGAAGAGAAGTAGTGTCACTCATTCTTCCTGCAAACTACTAGGCAAATGTATGTAAATATTAGGTCTCTTTGAAAAATCAATTAACAAACAATTCAATAGAATCTTTTCACTGAAAAATAATTCCAAAGAGAATCTTCAGAGCAATGTGAAGTGTTATATTGCATCAGTTAGGTGCCTTAAAATCACCTGAACTTTTTCTGGTGCTTCTCTCTTTAGCAGAGTCTGCAGAATGTCCCCCCCCTGCCCCCAAATCTATAGACAAAACCAAAGGCTGAATGGTTGAATGAACAGGAGTCAATAAGCTTCATCACCTCCATACCATCGAAATACTGGAGGAAGGGATCTACTGTTACTATAGCTGGTATTGTTTACTTTTCACATGAAATATGAATGGGCAGATTTCATTTGAAGAAAGAGAAATTCTCCTGCCTTTCTCTTGTGTGCGAGACCACACCTTTCACACAACATGATATCTTCTTAACCTAATTTTAAAAGTATTTGTTTTTCTTAGAAACAGCCATCTATATACACAGATAGTATTTGGCGCACCACAATTGAACTTCTTTTTTTCAATGCCATCGTAATTTCAAACAGTCCCTAAACAAATAATTATAAGTTGGAACTATCTATACTGAGTACATTCAACAAATTAATGGAAAACAGGTAGAGGTTTACAGGTAGTCCTTAATTAAAACAGTTTGTTTAATGATCATTCAAAGTTACAACAGCCCTGAAAAACATGACTTAGGACCATTTTTCACAGTTACAACCTTTGCAGCAAATCCCTATGATCATGTGATCAAAACTCAGATGATTGGTAACTGGTTCGTATTTATGACCGTTGCTGTGTCCCAGGGTCATGGAATCCCCTTTTGAAACCGTCTCACAAGCAAAGTCAATGGGGAAGCCAGGTTCATTTAACAATCAGGTTGCTAACTGTGGTGATTCACTTAACAACTGTGACAAGAAAAGTTGTAAAATCGGGCAAAACTCATTTAACACCAGAGATTTGGGGCTCAGTCGTGGTCATAAGTCAAAGACTTGCTGTATTCAGATGCTCTTCTCCATGCTTCAGCCTTCTGAAGGGGTCTAGGACTGTTCTCCTCGTACCCTTTACTGCCCCTTTTTTACCCCCAGGTTTCCGCCCACAGCCATTAACATCTACCATTTCACCTCCGCTATTAGGACCCTAGCTGTTCGCGCCAGCCAATGGGACCCAGCCTCTTTAGTCCCAGGCCCTTCCTCACGGGCTTTTGGGAGAAACACTATTCACCCTGGGCTTTTGGGCTCAGGTGACAGTTAACTACCAGCCAATCAGAGGAAGGGAAGGGAGAAAGAGAGAGGGAGGGGAGAAAGTGTTCCATGTGGAGTTTCTACTTGTCACAATTCCTCAGACTCCTTTTCTTACTCTTACACCAAAGCTCTTAGTCATATAATCTAACTGCGTTGTAAAACTCAGTCATATACCCTGACATAGACAGATTCCTTTCTGGAAGTGTTTATCTTTTGTTATTCCCGATTGGCCTATTAACAGTACAAGAGGATTGCTCTGGTAGTTTGAGTTACATGCCAATTCTGTAGGAAATGGGGATGGCATTTAAAAGGACCCATGAAGGATCCAGATCCCAATGCAGGAAGGATACCACTGACTGCAGGAACATGTTTTCGCAGAGGCACATGTGCCACAAATGCCCAACAACCAAATGCTCAAAAGGAAAACACCTTTACAGCAGCACAACACATATACATATTACAATAGAAAAAATTCCTATAACCTAACAATTTTCTACATGTAATAACACTTATTACTTTTTTATTTATTACCATTTCCTTCATTTTTCTCCCTTTTTCTCAAACAATAGAATTCTTTCTATCATGATGAATGAGGGGTGCATATTTAGCAGGGATAGTTTGGAGGATCATGATATTTGCAGGTTTATTATGAGGGGTGGCAGGCACGGAGGATGCAACAACTGCTATCCCAAAAGGCCAGCAACTTGTGTTGCAGTGAATGACCCAGAAGGAAGGGGAGGGGGTTGATACACACAGGAAATCATAGGTCTCCAGATTCCTTCCACTTATCACTCCCTGGGGCATCTTACACACACACTCACATTCATGCTACAATCAGACTTTCATGCTTGCTGATTGGGGGGGGGGGGGATTGCAAAGCATTTTCTAGCTCGGACCCAAGGGAACTGGTTGGAGAAACAAACCCCGGGAGAGGAAACTCCACATGGAACCCTTTCTCCCCCCCCTCTCTCTCGTTCTCCCTTCCCTTCCTCTGATTGGCTGGTGGTGAACTGTCACCTGAGCCCAAAAGCCCAGGGTGAACAGTGTTTCTTCCAAAAGCCCGTGAGGAAGGGCCTGGGACTAAAGAGGCGGGGTCCCATTGGCCGGCGTAAACAGCTAGGGTCCTAACAGCAGAGGCAAAATGGTAGAGATTAATGGCTGGGGGTGAAAACCTGGGGGCAGAAAAAGAGCTGCGAGGGGTACGAGGAGAACAGTCCCATTCTGCTCCTCAGCCAGGGAAGGCAGCCACATTCCAAATGCAGCTTCACATTTGAAGTTCAGGTTGATTTCAATTGATGCCTGCCATGGTCATGGGGTGGGTCAATGTGCCTCATCGGGTTAGGTCTTTGTATTGTTCTTGCTTCTGCCAAAGACTGCCTTTGATTCAGAGGTGATATTCAGCTGGTTTGGACCAGTTCGCCCAAACCAGTAGTGGAAATCATGGCTGGGCCCAAGGTGGGCCCACCAACCCACCCCAGCTCTATGCCTTCCTATTTAGACATGTTTTTTATGCTGCATGCATGCATGCAAGCCATGTGCGTGATCAAAGTTCATGTGCGGAAGGCCGTGCTCATGGGTGGATAGGGCGCATGTGAGTGAAGCGTGCATGTGAGCTCTCACATTTGCGAACCAGTAGAAAAAGTAAGTAAATACCACCCCTGATTTGATTCAACACTGAAGGTATGCATCAAAGAAAGTCAAAGAAGACATTACAGTATTTACATTATAAAAACTTTTATCTGAAATGTATGCAAATGTCAGTTTGCCCAGAAGTAAAAAGTACGGTTAAAAAATGATAGAAAAGATTGATAACTGTACTACTAACATTGATAAGCCTTTTGCATGGGAATTTAGTGAATTCGGTAATACTCAGCCGGGGAAAAAATGGTTCAAATGTCTTCTCAGTAGGGGTGTGAATGCATTTGTTAAAAGAAATGAAAAATTATGTGTGTTTATCTATTTCCAACTAATTTATTTTTTCTGTCTGAAGCAATGAAAATACAGAAGCATAAATGATATGAATTTCTTTTGGTTTTAGTGGGAGAGCTTCCTAGGTCTGGCGAAACATAGAATATTATTAATGTTAACAAAGACCATTTACATCCAGAAGAATGTCCTATTGGGGTTGAATGCTCAGAAAATGAGAATCCTTAAAAGCCTACCCAATCTGAATATAAAGCTGCAAGAAATTTAAGAAATGTCTACAACCCCTTTGGATAATGTGTCTAAAACCAGAATTGTTTTGCAATTACATCTGAAACTTGGCTAATAATCTCAGAGCAATGAAAATATCTCTGAAAGGGCTAGCCTAATCATAACAGTGGACAACACAAAGGGAATTCAAAATGAAAACAATAGAAGGCATTATGGATCACTTTCTTTATTTGCTAAAAATGGGGTTCTTTCTCTACTCTCCCTGAATTTTAAATAACTGATCTCTTAGACAAAAATATACCCTCAAAGATATAGCCATCAAACCATAGATTGTTCCATGTGAAAGAAACAGAAACTGTCTCTAACAATGTTATCTAGTTGGGTAATGAAACATGTATAAGCAAACCACCAAGCTCAGAGAGCACTGAGAAGTCCACAGAATCTGTATATCCAAACTGCCCTGTGGACATATTTATATTTCTTCTCTTTATCTAAGATCATCTAAGGTACCTACGATCATGAAAGAGAGAAAAGATTAGGGACGTGAAAGCATGCAATGTAGTTTCTTCCAATTCTCCCCACATTCCCACCTGGGAAAACTTAACAATCCTTCAGTTGGTCCAAATATATTTTCTCAGGAGGATTTTACAAGTCAAAATATATCTCCACATTTACTTTCACCCCAGTCTGTTCTGTAGGAGTCTCTACACTCTAAACTTCTCTGCCCTCGCTCAGCTTTATAATAACCACATGGGAACAGTTTCCCAAGGGTAACCATCGGACTCAGATAATGTATATTACTATTGTCCAAAGAGCACAAGATCAGGTCTAGCTAGAAGGATCCTTTGGTTAGTTTCTAAAATATTGTATATGTAGTGGCCTAACATTGAAATTAGAAAATGGTGACTACAGAAGGGCAATCTAAATCAGTAAAAAGTGTCCAAGTTGATTTCTTTTACTCTTCTTTTTGGAAAAATATATTACAAAAAGAACATTTTTTGCCACACCATTTTACTCTCAGTAACAGAGCACACATCAGTTTGCTTTCAAAGCATAAGGAGCTCTGATTATAAATGCCACGACAGTTTTCTTAGCTATTCAAATTCCTGTTCCGTTAGACTATCATGTCCCTAAACACCTTGGCTTTGTTCCTGACAATTTTAATTCAGTTATATGTACTAACCCTACATGACTGTCATTTAAAAATATTTTAGAAGTTATGCTTGTCTCTTATTTGAAGGTCTCTGTCCCTAAATAAAATAAAGGGGTTTCATTTGGTTGCTGGCCAAAGCTTAATTTAAAAAATCTATTTTATTTTTATGAAATTGAATGTTTTGATTCTTCTCAACTAAAGCCATCTGGTTTAGGGAGACCTAGAAATGTCAGAAATAAACAAGCATATAAATAGTGTGGGGGGAATCAATAAATGATTAATGCATTTTGTTTGCATCAGTTTGTGGATAGAGTTGGGTTTTATTAATTTCTTGCTTCATGTTTCTTATCTTGTATTAGAAGGATTCATGTTAGAGTTGAGGTGATGTATATGCGGATGATTTTTCACAAATATTTGGTCAGAGATTTTTGCATCCTTTGTGAATGGGTCTTCAACACAAGCTCATTTTCTCAGTCACAGAAATTATCCAGCTGTTGCCATGACACTCTAATCCAACCAAAATAGTTGACTGGTTGATCTGAATGTTGATGAGATGCACCTGTTCCCCAAGCTGGACGATGTGGGCTTCTCAGTAAGTGTCAATTGTTCTTCTAAAGTGCACTGCTTCATGGAGCAAATGTAACCCAGTGATGGTAGTAAAGTTTTCTAATAAGTTAAACAGGCAAGAGGTTACCAGCAGATATTAAAGGGGGGAAGGGTTGCTGGGAGTTAAGAATCCAGTTGTCATTAGAAGAAATAGAAGAATATGGAGGAAATAGGCTCTTCAGAGATAATAAGGTAAACAGAGTAGAAATTAGGGGAAACAATAAGAAACTTATTGTTAGACAACTTTGTATCAATAAGGAAGTCAAAATTAGGGAATATAAGAAGAGAAGGATTTTGTCCAACAGAGTAGGGAAGCAAGAAATAAAAGGAGAGATAGAAAAACTTGGATCGGTGAGTGCCAAGCCCAAATAGATATGTGGAAAAAGGAAAGAACAGAAGTTTAGTTTGGGTATATGGCTAGGCGTACAAAGACAAGGATTAAATATTACATTAAACATTAGTTTAGATAGGGAAATAAAATAATAAAGGGAAAAAGAGAGAAAGCTGTAGAGCAGGTTCTTAATGTGAGATTAACAGATCCTTTGAGGGAAGAAGGTGCCTCTACAATTCAGAGATTTAGTAGCCAGTATGAAATTTCAAAGGATCTGAAAATGTTTCTACCAGAGACATTTTTCGGTAGGACAAAACCTCTACAAATACTGCATTTGTCAGGAGACATTTTGCATTCCTTAAAGCAGAGCCAACATCTTGCCTTGTCTCACTGACTGATCTCATATTTCCAAAATGTCTTTTTTCTATCCTAAAAGAAGGGTTCTGCATCCTGGTCTATCACTCCCATGCTTTATTAGCAGAGATATCTGAAACTTTGAGAGACGGATTCCACAGATGGCACCTGCCCACAGTGTGCAGTTGAGAAACATCTTGTTCAGAGAGAGAGAGAGAGAGAGAGCTTAAGACAATGCAGAGCTCAAACAGGAGAGCAAATCGTTTTTTAGATGCTTTTATCTGATGCCCAGTTTCAATGCGTAAAACACTTCAGTGAAGTGTTGTGGGAAGATCGTATAAATAAGCATCAATTAAAAAAACCCACCTATGTTTCTACCTACCAGAATAATTGTCTTTATAGGAAATTGTTTGCTGACAGTGGGAAGGGCAAAATAGATGCCACAACATAATTTTTGATGCTTCCACATCCATTTTTTTTTGTAACCATCCATCATCTGGGTCATCTCAAGAGAGACAAAGCCTCACTGGATGGCCCTGGTTATTTGTTTTGTGTTTATTTAGTTCATGTTTTATGAAAGGCAGCCTAGATCTCAAAACAGGTAAACACATTTTAAAATAAAATAAATACACAAAAATATTAAAGGACTAGATTTAAAATTGTGTAGTTCTTTAAAAAATATTATTTATGTATTTATTTATTTGTTTTTAAATACAAATAATACAAACATAGTAAATACATAAAAAGAAAGAAAAAGGAGAAAGAAGCAAATATTATAGTGCACCCCCAACCACCGGAGACCATTTTTTTACCCTTCTATTTCTTCATCTATAACAAGTATAAGATATACAATATATTCCAATTGTGCCCTTTTACCCTCCAAAACAACATATATTCTTGAGTAGGTTCATTCCCTTTGCCTTCCACCAATACTGATTTTATAAAATCCCCCATATTTCATAATAATTGTTTACTTTAATCACCCCTTTTTTAAATTTAATTTCTGTTGTTAATTTATCATTTGTTGCCATACTCCAAATTTCATTATACCACTCATTTCTTTGAAATTCTTGATCTGCAGGACAGAAGAGGACAAACTATTTCTCCCAAGGCAATTTGTTCCATAGTCATTGATATAGGAGGTTTTGTGACATGTGGCTGATCCGTAAGCTCCTGAGAGCTGAGACAGCTTCAAAAGGCCTCTCTTGAAGACAAATTCATTGTGACAGTATCAGAGTAAAAAGGAAAACAATAACTGCCCATATTTGTAAAAAAAAAATAAAAATTTAAAAATAAGTTCAACAGGCATATATATTGGGTTTCCTAACTCTCATTTCCAAAAGACTAATGTAAGAATACGATATTTTCTTATATAGTAAGTATTATATAGTAAGAATACTATATTTTCATCTACATTGCAAATGAAATTGTATGATAATTGACAGCATTTTTAAATAACTCAGTAGAACAAAGAATAATGAACATGACTGATAGTCTGAGCTTCAGAGTTGTTTTAAGCTTTTTGGAAGCTGGTGATGTAGTTCTCCAAATGTTATTTATGGACTCAAAAGAACTTGCTTACCTAAATCATCATTTATGCAAGCAGAATCTTTTTTTATTAGAACCCTTATGGCAGTTTTATAATGATAAAACTACACAATTGGTTTTAGCTAATTAATTTGTAAATCATCCTGGAAGTGAAATAAATTGGATGCCTTGCTGTAACAGAAGCCCCTCACTAAAATTTTGTTTAGCATTGAAACTATTTTCATGATTCTTAGTATTTTGAAATAAATTGCTGCTCATATATTCTTCTCATGAATATATGCATAGGTATATCCACTAAATATATGTTCAAATTCCTAACACAGGAGGACAAAGATGATGTCATAGGCATTGCTGAAACTTGCAGGATGACACCAGCCTATAGCATAGACCTGGAATGCTACTGCTTATTTTACATATTATTAGGGAATAAACTCAACAAAAAACAAACAAAGCATATACATGCAAGGAAATCCACAAACTGGAAATCCCGTTAAAAGTATTTTTGCAAGGAGAAAAGAAGCAAAATGACATCACAGTGGAAATTTATTATACAGAATACAGAATAACAGAGTTGAAAGAGACCTTGAAGGTCTTCTAGTCCAACCTCCTGCTTAGGCAGGAAACCCTACACCAATTGAGATAAATGGTTATCAAACATGTTCTTAAAAACTTCTAGTGTTGGAGCATTCACAACTTCTGGAGGCAAGTTGTTCCACTGATTAATTGTTCTAACTGTCAGAAAATTTCTCCTTAGTTCTAAGTTGCTTCTCTCCTTGATTAGTTTCCACCCATTGATTTTTGTCCTACCCTCAGGTGCTTTGGAGAATAGTTTGACTCCCTCTTCTTTGTTGCAGCCCCTGAGATATTGGAACATTGCTATCATGTCTCCTCTAGTCCTTCTTTTCATTAAATTAGACATACCCTGTTCCTGCAACCATTCTTTATTTGTTTTAGCCTCCAGTCCCCTAATCATCTTTGTAGCTCTTCTCTGCATTCTTTCTAGAGTTTCAACATCCTTTTTACATTGTGGTGTCCAAAACTGAATGCAGTGTTCCAAGTGTGGCCTTACCAAGGCATTATAAAGTAGCATTAATACTTCACATGTTAATAGCCTATGTTGACAGGCAGATAATGTGGGTGAAGTCTTTCTGTTTAAGGTGACCAAACTTTCAAAGAGAGCCACACTGCAGTGACAATGAGAAATTGTAATTTCCTTGACATTTGCTGGAAATCTAACCCTACCCAGTGTCAAAGTGCCAGAAAATTCCTGAGCTGTCTTGCTGAGAACCTCATTTGTCAGAAAGTAGAAAGAACAAGGTGGCATACTTCATCCTTACCAACAGAGAAAAATTGATTGAAGAAGTGAGGGTGATGGAACCCTTGGGAGTGGGGGGAGGTTTCCAGAATTGTATTCTGGATTTCAATGAACCCAGAGAGGGGGTAGTTTAAAACCAATGGCTTGAAATTCTGACAGAGAAAAATCCAGCACAGATGAAAAATCCTGTGAAGCAAGATACTGAAAGTGCAATTCAAAACAATTTTACTAGGAAGAAAAATGAAAGATATCTGAAGAGATCCCCAGTGTGGATACACAGGGAGCTTTCTAAAATGCTAAAGCAAAAAAAAAAAAGACATGCATAAGAAATGGCAGGAATGGCATATGTGCCAAGAAAGAGACAAGGCAGTGATGGTAGGAAGTGAATCAAAAGGCTAAAGTATAGAATAAACTGAGGTTAGCAAGAATGCCACAAACAAGCAAAAAGAGTTAGGGGGGGGGGGGATGCCACAAATAAAAACAAATAACAAGAAAGAAAGAAAGAAAGAAAGAAAGAAAGAAAGAAAGAAAGAAAGAAAGAAAGAAAGAAAGAAAGAAAGAAAGAAAAGTGAAGAGGCTGTAATTCTATTGTCAGGAAAAAGGAAAGGGGTGAATAGGCAGTGGGTGGTTGCAAGAAGACACAAAGTCTTAATGTGCGTTTTAGGTCTTATTCCAGATGGGGAAAATAAAGTGCCAGCTGGTTTTTTTTGCCAATAGTGGTACAGCTGGCTCAGGATAGACAAGGGTAGGTGCAAAAGGCATGTAGCTAGTTCTCAGTTTGTGTGCAAATTAAATTGAGATGCTGTACAATTCCTTTAATTCAAAGTAAAATTAACAGAGCCAGCTGTCCACTCTGCAATTAATATGTTTTGTTGTTTTGTCTTCCATGTAATTGTGTATCACTTTTTTTTCAGCAACTGCCAAATGTCCAAACATCATTTTGCTCCCCTTCCCTCCCCTCCTCTCTCCTCTTCTTCCCCCTGCCTCCTAACACTGTGGGTGCCAGGAATAACAAAGACTGAAAGTTGTCTTTTTAAAAAATTGCTAGGCCTTCTTTTCTCATGATTCATCTATTAATATTCCATTAATAAATATCACTATATTGACCATTCCTTTTCTCCTTCACATTTCATAAATAAGGGGAGGTGCGTTGATCACAGGGTTGTACCTATCTTTTCCTTTCCCCCTCATGCCATCTCCCATGCATAGATATTTCTGGGATGCATGATTCTTCTGGCAAATGGAGCCAGTTCCTTCCAGGGGGAACTTGAAACTAACCAAGAGCAAACAGACAAAGCCTTGGTAGGACCAATCATCCCATTAGAAAGAATCAAGCAACTGCCCTTGGAAGCAGGCCAGATTGGTTGCGAACCATAGTCAAGATTATCACTTGTTGCTCCCTCAAATTGCTCCCCAGAGCAACTATTGCATTAGGTTGAAGGTCAGGGTCATCACTCAGTCAATTCCTCTGAGGCCTCATGCAACAAGTAGGTTAACTGATGTCATACTGCCCCGTTCACAGCCTGCAGAGCTGGCAAAACCAAACACGCAAGAGCAATACAGATGTCAGGAAAGTAGCTTTCATGCTTATTGGTAGTAAATAAATTAAGACCCAAGGTGGCGCAGTGGTTAAGGTGCAGTACTGCAGGCCACTTCAGTTGACTGCTGTCTGCAGTTCGGCGGTTCAAATCTCACCGGCTCAAGGTTGACTCAGCCTTCCATCCTTCCGAGGTGGGTGAAATGAGGACCCAGACTGTGGGGGCGATATGCTGACTCTGTAAACTGCTTAGAGAGGGCTGAAAGCCCTATGAAGAGGTATATAAGTCTAACTGCTATTGCTATTGCTAAATAAACTTTGGAAGCTTAAGACTGGGTTTTTTCAGTCTCAGTTAATTAAGTTAATTAAGTTAGAGTCTTTTCCCAGAATTTTCATCATCCGGGATGAATTGTTTCTAACCATGAATGTCTGTAACTATTAATTATATTTACAGCAGAAGAGGCTGGGCTTGCAAACTGGCACCCAGAAGCCCCACCCACTAGGGGGAGAAGGTCAGCTGATTCTTGAAAGCTCACTCCAAGGTTCTGAAAGGGGCAGACCTAACAAAATGATCTCATAGATCATAGGTGTCAAACTCAATGGGTGACACCCACAATGGTGTAACATTGCTGTCATGTGATGTTTCATGATTTTTTCCCATTCACGGAGCTGGGGTCGGTGTGACCTGTGTGTGATGCTTCCAGCCTGTGAGCCACCAGTTTGACACCCCTGTGACACAGATCACAATTCAGTCCAGACTGATTTATTTTATTTTCTTCCCCATTGATTTTTCCTATTCCAAGAAACATTAATTGTTTTCTTGATGTAATTGAGGCTACTGCTTAAAGTAATAATCCAACTATTCAACTATTCTGCAACAGATTTTGCCCTCTGGCTGTTAAGATGTCTCAAGAGACCTTCTGACAATTTATGCTGAAGAAGCTTTTTTCTGTATTAATAAAGCATCATTTTGTTTTCAGGCATTTTCTACTTGTGGTATGCTGGTTGCCAGTTAGCCATAAAGTGTCTGTCAGTATGTACTCAAAAAAGGCCTTCATTTTGCCAGAGCTGCTTTGCTTCTTTAAAAAAACCATGTCATCAAATCCACAGAGAACAATGGTACCCAGGACAGCTCTTAGTTTTCTGCAATTCTCAGCAATCTCCTATTGCACTCCCTTGTCAAAGGGATATATATATATATAATGCATCTTCAGCAAGCTCAGGATGGCAACTGTTGAAGCTTTGTCTCATTCAGTGGTAAGTATGCTTATGTGCAAGCTGATGGAAACTCCCTCATAGAGTTAATGTGGTGGAAAGAGGTGAGGAGTTGGATCCCCAGTAGGGAGAGAGTGCATTCCAGAGAAGTAAGAGGCAACTCAGCCCACGAGTTGAGAGAAAAAGAAGGTAAGATAATCTCTTTTTAATAGTAGAATTCTCTGTCTGACAGGATTTTTTCTATAGGTCTGAAACAATAGAGAACTAAGCCAGGAAGAACTTACACATGACATACTTGGTTTTAGCCCTGACAGATAATGATGAATGTTCCCTGTTTCCCATGAGAGATCAGTTGTGGAAGTAGGAGTGAGGACATCTACAATGTGCCCTTCAGACCGCTGTAGTAGCAGAGCTACAATGTATACTGATCCAACTACAACAGGCAGAAGACTCACATGCCAGATGTGTCCTTCCAGAAATTGTATTTGGCTGAAGGGTCGAACTGGTGCTGTAACAACTGTTGTCTGAGATCCTCAATGCAGACCGGGTGATGGAGGATGACAGCATAAATGTCATTGTCATTTGCAATGTTATTTTGATGTACACACACCACTGGATGCTCCTGTATAGGACCTTGCATCTCCAAGGACAAAACAGCATTGCTGCTCATTTTTTCTTTATCAGGGCAAAGCCAGTGACTTGGTTCCTCCTCTGGGTCATCCTTGAATCTACCCCATTTTGCAGAAAACACTCTATAAAAGTTCACAAGAACTTTTACCCTAGAAATGAAAATCATCTACTATTAAAGTAAAAGCAAAATAACCACACAGAAATGTACACAGAACCATAACAAACAAACTGCTCACTTGATATTGGAAGAAGTGATTATATTTTTGCACATACTTGTCACAGGGTGGAAGGGGATTTGGCATGAGAGACATTATTGTCACAAGCAGTGCTGTTTCCTGAAATGTTTACTATCAGGCGTTGCATATAACATGTTTTGCTGGCTTCTTTTCTTAAGAGAAGTCTGCTACAAGCCAAAGGAAGTTAATCTAAGGAATCTCCAGGAACACCAGGAAACCCCAGTGTGATCCTGACCTATAGGTATTATTTACTATCAAACCTTTTGCACTCAATGTGTAAAATTAAAATTCTTTTATGTGATTTGCTTGTACATGCATGCATAGAAGGACCTGGTCTCAGGAAAGAATCAAATAGGGTGCACATGCACCTGTGATCCTAACATAAGCTCATATAGGATGGAAGCAGACATTTTTTCCAACTGGAAAACCACAAAATTGTGGAAAGCACTGAGTTCCTTCTTGAGTAAGAGTGAGTGAGTGCCGAGGTGAGGTGGGACACCAGAAGGCATTGCCTAGATGAGTTTTCAGGCTGGGGGGGAGGAGGGAGGGAGAACTGCACCTGTTGAATGCTTGCCTGGTTCTTGGAAACCCTGGTGGGGAACAGAATGAGGGAACCCACCAGTATCTCTGCATGAGGTGATATTGTATGTTTATTAAACCACGGAGTACCTGAAGGATTCTGGATGATTTAGCAATTTGGGCTGCATTAGAAACCACAAAACAAGCAAGGACAATAAAATCACCTCACCCATTCTTTGAGGCAGATTTCAGTAGGCAAGGACCTCAATCAGCTGCCTACGAGTCCCGGCGGAAGAGTCAATAAAAAACTGTGAAAAAATGTGGTTTATTTATTTATACAGTTAGTCCTCAACTTATAACAGTTCATTTAGTGACTGTTCAAAATTACAATGGCCCTGAAAAAGAAACATGACCACTTTTCACAGTTACAACCTTTGCAGCATCCCCATGGTCACATGATTAAAATTCAGTTTTTTAGAAGAGACTAGCAGTCACTTATCTGAAACTTATTCTCCATTCACCTCAGTATATAATTATGCCAGTTACATGACCACATTTCTGCATATACATATATGCATATATGGACCAACAACTAAGAGGAAAGATGTTGGGAGTCAATCTCTCCACTAATTCAGCCCCACGTTTTCTATAGTCTTTCACATCCTGGAGATGGAACAGGGGTGCACAAGAGGAAGGGTGTGGAAGGGAGTGAGAAAGTCCTCACTCTATTACAAATCTTTATACAATGCCAGATTCTGCTTCCCTTTCTTCCTCTTTCAGGCAGTAGATGCATTTGGACTTGCACTGGCCACTTCTCCTAATTTGTCCCTACAAGCTTGCTATCTCTCTTTGTTTGGCAATGTTTTGGCGACACAGTATTCTCTTCTCTCTATGCAACAAATATTGTGCTAAAAGGGTGGGGCAGTATTAGATTTATCATTACCGGATTAGCATCAGCAGGGCTGCAAAATAAATTTATACTTTTCTGATCCTGTTGTTTTCTATTAAAATCACCCTCTCCACTGTGAAGAAATTCATAGTTGTAAAATCCTTGCCAGCTTCTCCAACATTAAACTCTACGGAGCCTTTGATTTGATTTCCTCAAGCTATTATTCAGATTGCCCATTCCTATTATTTTGTTGGCTTTAGGGATTTTGCTAGCCTGCTTGCTGACAGATTGCTCCAACACAGCAACATCTAAATGCCGTATGATAACATTGATCGCCTAAGGAGCCAGGGTGGCTCTTTCAACTCAAAGTGTTTAATATTCTGGGAGTAAAATATGACATTAGCATATTTCTTGCACAATTGACCTCAGCTATCGCAGCTGATATTGCACACCTTCTGACAGAAGTTAGGGCACTGGCCTAACTACAATATTTAAAGCATTGCCTCATTAACAAGGGGGAAGGGAGGTTAGCATGAAAAAGCTGCTTCTATGGCAATCTGGTGGTAGACATTATACATTCATCCTGGACATGTTAATTTAACCTGGGCAGTTGCCTGTGATCTAGAAAGCATGGTTAATTCTAATAGGTTACAACCCTGAATATCATTGACTGCATACATGAAAGAATTTTGAACATTTTTTAGGCATAAAGCCATGTAGACTGCTGGCTAGAGAATGCAACGGCACTTTTGTCCTTCAGGTTGTAGAACCTATAAAACATTTTTAAAATGACGCATGTGTCATATCTCAAAGCAACTCCTGTTTACTCCATTCTTTCTGCTTTGTTGCTTCTGCTCCAGATGTTTCTGTGTCTTTTGATCAGCTGCAGAAGTCACAGGTGAGTCACAGTCATCTTTTTATAACTGCCATCTTGTTTGCTTTTTTTAAAATAATAAGATGGTCTCCTGAAGTAGAAAAGAAGAAAAAAAAAAGTGAGGCAAGGATCAGAACCGATCTCCTGGTAGTGGCCTGGCACTGTAGATTGCCCAGCAAAATCCACTTGAATGGAAACAGACATTGATTGAGCATGCAATCAATTGTGCTCCATTAATTCAAGCAATATTGGTACCAAGGTTTCTGATAGGTTGCTGTTTTAATGATGATTTCACCATTCTCACTTCCAAAAAGCAGCATGGGAAAAAGTTCTACCTCTAATGCAACTTTTGGTCAACCAAGCAGAAATTCTGCTCTATCAAGTAACAAACAACTCTCTAATCAAGGATCTACCAAGAAGGAAAACCACATCCCCATCAACACTGGCAAGTCAAGCAACTGCTTATAAACAGGAAGCAAATCCCAAATTCACTAGCACTGATGATGTTACCTAATTGGGTAATGAAACATCTGCAAACAAGCTCAAACAGCACCAAGGACTCCACAGTTGTATCTCTCAATGCACACCTTTCATCGTGCTGCACTTCATGCATATTGTCTATTCCCGATTGAATATGATTCGTACTAGTTTTGGAGGAAAACAAATAAAGATAAATGGTTTTGTATTCCAACGTAGATGCCCTTATTTTCTCTTAACAAATTCTATGCACCTTTCAGAAAAAGGTGTTCTGTACCAAAATGAATTGCTTCAGTGAAACTTGATCTCATCAGGGTGCTGATGACTGAGATATTTCTTCTTGCTTTCAATATTAGAAGAATCATTTAAAACTCATTAGCCTAAACAATGTCAAGAGATTTTTAAAAAACATAATTTCAGAAAATATACTAACAGTAATCAATTCTAAGTCTTAAATAATGGCAGTAAAATTAGTTCCTAATGATACTCATTTGTATTAAAATGCTTTTGCAGCTACATGGTTTCAACAAAAATCACTGTCTTATCAACAGTGTTCTATTTTCAAATCAAACTAGATCCATGAGAAATGATAAAGTATTCTACTTTATGCACCCTGATTCTTGAAGTGTTGGAACTTCCTATACTATTGAAGATCACTTTAGAAAATTACATATCTATTGTGAAAATTAATAGTTTGCATCACATAGCAAATGTTGAGTCTCCATCCACCAAATACAATTGCAACTTGTCCAAAACAGAATTTTGAATTTGCAATGTATTCTAAATGGGAATGATCACATAACTGATTTGAAGTCAAGTCAGAGTTATGAAATGTTAATAATTCTTATAGTCAATCCCCAATATGCCTGGAATCTCCACTGTAAATAAAACATCTGCAAACAAACAAACAGGGAGAACGAAAAACTCCACAGTTCAATTGTTCATGTAAACAACAGTTCCACAGTTGTTTACATGAGAAGAAGGAGTCCTAAAATTTAAGATACCTACCCCAATAAGAATATATTTGAAGAAAAGGGGGAAAAAAGAAACCCATACAATAAAGTACAGTGGAATTTCTCCACTTTTTCAAACTGCAGAAGAGAACTCCAATTAAAATTGATTCAGTAGATTTCTCCAGTCACCCATAAAAGTATATTTGTAGCACATATTGGAAAAATTACTACGTGCAATTTCCAGTTTGTTTTGCCTGCAGCACACTCCCAGTCATTGTTTACATCTACATCAGAATAAGCACCTAAAATAGTTAACTGGAAAACTGGAGCAAAAGAAATAAACAATTGGCAACAGTTGATTTGATCTACACAGGTACTCCCTGGGTTAAGAACAATTGCCCTTCCAAAATCTTTAATCCTAATAATTATTAAGAATTCAGAGTCCCTTGTGTCTCTTTCAAGTGAGGTGAAACATCATCCCATTTGAACTGTGATATTTAACAATACTCAGATTTGTGTTTGTAAACATACTTTTTCAGACAAATTCAGATATGGATACCCCTGTTCAACTGAGGCATCAGAACTAATTGTGATATTTGCATAAATTTAGGGAATCATTTCTTCACTGCTTTCTGCTTGCACAAAGCTGATCTCACATGTGGCCCCAAAAATCCAAAGAATGTCCTTATAGAAGAAGACAAAAAAAAAACAAGAATAAGATAATTTTAAACGTTTCCCACATTTCCCATATTTATCATTTTTCTGAAAACTATTCATCCAGAACAATTAATATAGTTGCTTTAGAATGCAACAGAAATAGAAGTATGTACAAATACCAATAAAATTTCAAAAGTTTATTATTGTAAAGCCCTATGACTTAACCATAAGTTTATTTCATTCTATCAAAATTTAATAGCTCGATTTAACTTTGTATTAGTCTCTAATTATTTTTGAGCTACATTCATATCTTTTTATTTTACTAAACAGAATTGGAGTCCACAGCCTCCACTAATGTGAAGTGATTAAACCTATAACGAGTGATTACTTTCATATAAACCTCCATGACACACATTAATTTAAGATTCCCTGAAGTATAGATAATGCTGTAAAATTTCTCTCCCCTCCTTAGAAGGAGCTGAGTCAGTTTTGAACTTAACTGCATTATGCTGTTAGATTTATACAGAGGACACCAAAAATAAATGAATTTTCTAGAAATGTTATCATTTACCCAAGAACAGTAACAACCTATAAATTATTCTCGCTAGACTATTTAACTTTTTATAACAGCAGTGACCATGATAGGAGGAATTGAAGCAGGGTGTTATAAAGACAGCAAAAATTGAATGAAGTGAATCTAATTCCTTATGTTTTTGTTGTAGTGATCCCAATTAAAAATACTGAGGTCTAAAACCAAAGTTCTAACTTCTTCAATCCCATTCATTTACTTTTATTAAACTTGTGAATTACACTAAGAATTCAGCTGGGTCATGCCAAGTTTGTTGATTAGCAAGTCTGCAGTGAGAATCTGTCATTAGCTTTTTACTCAGTTAGAGAGTTGGTCTCTCTTTTTTTCTAAAAATGTCAGTTACTGGGATTTACTCGAATCCCTGACACCAGTTTAATTTGCAAAATCACTGTTTATTAAGAAGAGGGTTTTCAAGACAGCTTGGCAGAGCCCAAGAGAACCTCAAAGTCCCCATTATTAAAACTTAGTGCATCTCGTTATTAGAATAACTATGCATACCTGAGCAAAATGCTTTTATGGATGTGCTGCCAAATTTAATGGGTCAAGGTGTAAGAAGAGCACGGTCAACAGAGTAACATAATTTTGTTATATTTCCTAAGATTGGTTAATAAATCCTGCTTATTTTCTCCCATGCAACTGGTGTTTTTGACTTTCCTCAGGCAAACACTTAAGCAGCCCGAGTAGCTTGACTTGATATGAAAGAACAACTAGGTAATGGCCACCATAAACTCAGATTGATTATGAAAGTTTGGCCATCTGAATTGTTCAATTCTATTTCTTTAAGCCTTTAAGTCAGGAAAGTCAAACTGGCGGCCCACAGGCAAGATGCGACACGCGCCAGCCATGCCCACCTCAACTCTGCAAAGGTAAAAAACATTGCAATACATCAAATGAAAGCAATGTGATGCTGCAAGTTTGACACTCTAAGTCTTTTGTTATAACCCAGTCCCGCATAACATTTTTTTTCAGACTATGGGTAAACTTTTGAGCTTCATATGTGAAGACTGAACTTCAAAAAAAAAATATTACTTAAATTTAGATAAATAATAGCATTTTGTCCATTTCTCCATTTATCTGTTTTTCCTCTCATAATAGATCAATTTGATGAGAGTTTGAAAAGGTTTTATACAACCAGGTAAACTACAGATAGAAAGCTTTATGTTCTTTTAAAAGGAAGAAATTGCATAGCTTTTATTATTTTTCATTGTCTTGTTTGCTCCTGTTTTACCATATTTTTCCAGCAAACCTTTCTTAGAAAATGCTTTGTTTTCTATGAGTGTCTGACTTATTTTCTTGAACATGTGCGTCTGAAATGCCTTCTTTAACCTGGAATGGCTGTCCACATATCCTTACTACTGTACAAGGATATCCACAGCCCATTCAGGTTGGTTGTCACAATCATCCAATCAGATGGTGGGTCTTTTGTAAGTGTAACCTCCCACCTTACTGGCTCTATTATTCCAGTTTCATGATTGAGCCCATTTGAAACAACCATCTAGTACCATACCTACAGTAGGTGTGATGAAATGACTAAAGACCCTGGGAAAGTGGAGGATGGAACCCCACAGTAGGAGGAGAAAGTATGGCCATTACAGAAAAGATTCTTGAAATCAGGGAAGGAAGGGAAATTTGAAAAAATTCACTAGGAATATTTAATTACGCTAGGTATAAGGTATAAGGTATACGTTCTTTGGGAAGCCTTCAAGGTTCAACTCCATTCTTTTACTAGTAAAGGTAGTTCTTAATTTATGATCACAATTGAGCCCAACATTTCTGTTTTTAAGTGAGAAATCTGTTAAGTGAGTTTTGCCCCATTCTACACCTTTTCTTGCCATAATTGTTAAGTGAATTCACTGCAGTTCTTCAGTTAGTAACACAGCTGTCAAGTGAATCTGGCTTCTCCATTGATTTTGCTTGTCAGAAGGTCGCAAAAGATGATTACGTGACCCTGGGACACTGCAACCGTCCTAAACATGAGTCAGTTGCCAAGCATCTGAATTTCGATCACGTGATCATGGAGATGTTGCAATGGTTGTAAGTGTGGAATATTCAGTGCCTTTGTAACTTTGAAATGTCAACAAAGAGGACTACTTGTAATAAAAATATTTTCAGAAATCCAAGCAGCTGTTTCCTGAGTTTGGCTGCTGTGAAGAGCCTAATATCAGGACAATGGAACAATTATTGTAGATGGTCAATTTCTAAGGAAGTGCAATAGCAACAACTTTCAGATCTCCTTTCAGTTTTTGCAAAGTCCTGATCAAATAGCCCCTCCATTCTCAATATCACCATTATAGTTCAACAGATGATAGAGCCGGAAAATTCTCTGAATTTTCTATTGTAAGGTGCTTTAGGTCCTTAGTGAAGTTCCTCATCTACTGATGGTCCCAGTCTCCACAAGTCTCCAATTCCAAGTATCCCCTCTGCTCTTAGAGTGGCAACTGCCACAGGACACTAGTATTGATTCTCCATTGAACTGTACCAATTGTATAGTTGAACCAGCAAACGTACTCCTTGCCAGCTGTATACCAAGCACATTGGATCATAGCAATTGAATCTGAGAGCCAGTTGCCCATGTTATCCAATTAATAATCACTGACATAATTTTTAATCACTGATAAAAGGGGAGGGGGTATAAAAAGACATTCTAGCATGGAGTCACTCTATGGAAGGAAATGACAGAGGCCAGACTATCGAAGCCTTTATCTGCAGTTTCCCAAGGGATTTCAGGCAGGCAGGTGAGATTCCTGTAAATAGATGATCAGCAATAAAGAAACAGCTTTGAACTATTCATGGAGTTGTTCTGGTTCTGGTTTTGGTTGTGACTGACATCCCCAGAGATATATATAGACAGGAAACCGGAGACCCACCAGGAAGGTTAAAAGGGATCTTTTTTTACCATTTCAATCATTTTTTAACAATTTAGATGTCCATGTCCTCTGGATGTATGTGTTTTCTATTCATGGTTCCCTCAGTCTGATTGTTACTTACTTCAGGAAAAAAATTTTTTGACTACAATGGCACTTCCCAAGAAAAATGTATTATATTATGGTCCAATGATAATGTATAATGTACTTCATTTATTACCCTTATGGCTTTTTTTTTCCTCTGAGGAATTCAGGATGGAATATATAGCCCTCCCACAATTATCTTTAAAATTATCCATAAAATAGGTTAAAACAAAATGATAATGACTGACCCATAGTCATGCAGTATTCTTCTTGATTGCTGAACATGGATTCCCTGCTCACAATTCAATAATCCAGCCACTATTCCAGACAACTTAATGTAGAGCTCTGCAGATTTTAGAAGAATTAATTAAGGGAGATATACAGTATGGATTCAAAAGAACAGAAACCGTTGCAAACAAAATACTGAAAGGCAAAAATAAATTTAATGAAACAGGAAGAAACTGGGGACTTTTATTCAGCTGTGCATTAGTGCTGCAGGGAATAACAGGAAAAACACTGAAGTCTGTCATTAGGGGAACATTTTCGGTTGATTTTTTTTCCTTTTTGTTACTTTTAAGTTGCAGGGCCCTTTCTAAAATGGAAGAAGCCAGGTGTTACAGAGCCAAAGGAAAATAATGGTGGTCTGACTAGTTGTGAATCAAGATGAGAACATGACATTCACATTAGGGCAGTTAAAAGCTGCGAAAAGCTTGAAATGCCACCAAATATTCACCAGTACTGTGGATTTTTAAGCATTTTAAGAGCGTCATAATTGCTTTACTTCTAAAGTATGTTTAGCTAAAGTAACCATGACCATGCCAGGTCAATTGCTAAAAGGAGCCCATAACATTTTAACTAACTCTTTTCCTAAGTTAATGATACATTCCTGAATATTGAGTTTGAACTATGGATTTTATTTATTTATTTATTTATTTATTTATTTATTTATTTATTTATTTATTTATTTATTTGGCTTATATACCTACCGCTTCATAGGGCTTTCAGCCCTCTCTAAGCGGTTTACAAATTTTTTAGCAAATTGAGTCAGCAACTTGTCCCCACAGTCTGGGTCCTCATTTCACCCGCCTTGGAAGGATGGAAGGCTGAGTCAACCTTGAGCCGGTGAGATTTGAACCACTGAACTGACCTGAAGTGGCCTGCAGTACTGCACCCTAACCACTGCGCCACCTCGGCTCCTATTTTTCCATAGGACATTGGCAATCTGTTCTTCAACAATCACAATGAATTTTGAACAGGTTAATTCACTCTGTTATCCATTTCACCTCTTTTTTAAGCAACCCACAGTTTAATCAAGGATGTCCCCACCACAAGCAGAAGGATTCTCCTTTCATTTGTGGAAAGAAAGGGATTCTATCAATTAGACCTTTCTGGAAATGGGGGGTGGAGTATAATTTTTAATGGTTCCTTCCCTCCTCTTCATCTCCTGGGGTTACCCTCCCTTATTCTTCTGTAGACTCCTTCAGTTCTCTGAATTATCTTAAGGGACACAGGATGCTGGGGAACAAAGAAGTTAGTGAATTTTTCTCTATCCTCTTGTCTGCAATGAAAATATTCTGGAACTGAGTTTCCCACTGATGACATTTCTAGAAACATGCTACTGGTGTCTGAAGCCTTGATCTTCAATGTACTTCAGCAGTGAGATACAGAAATAGTCATTGCTAGTAAGGGCAGCGGTCAAAATCTTGTTAGAGCAAAAACACATTATAATCTAAGACCTTTCTCCTCATATAAGAAGATCCAGGAGAGGCATTTGACATTAGCATTCTGCATAAACACAGCCTCTTTCATTCTCAAAGGGATTTTAACTAATCAGGAAGGTGCTTATTAATGTCTTTTCTCTTTTGAGACTCCTTGGGAGCAGGAGTGGATGGCAAGAAGAAAAGCAGCATCAATTTTGTGGTGTAGAATGAAATATTTCCAGAGACAAGCCAGTCTCAAAATCAATTAAGTTTTGTCCAATTCATTTCACTGTGGTTTTCTTTTATGTTTTCATTTTAGATGTGCCAGTCTGTAGTTGCTTTAGTTGTACAGGTAATTAAATAATACTGACTTTTTTGAACCAAAACCTTTTTTTAAGACAAACTCCCATCAAACTTTGCTACTGTGTATTTTTTAAAGAAATAACAACTATTTTAAAGAGACATTGGGAGGTGGGGTAGTGTTATCAGCTCCCAAGACAATGGGTCTTGTACAGTGGGGACAAGCAATTTATTTCTGCAAACTGACAATGAGTAGCTGGACTTAAACTGGCCCTGTGTGTTACTCGTAGAAAAAGAAGTGGAGTAACCCTACTTTAGCCTTGCTCTGATCTCCCCCATTTTGGAAGGAGTGGCAGAAAATGGTGGTAAGAATTCACCATAAAAGCAAGGTGCTGTATTCACTTTGAGCTCTTCTGATTGGATGGGGCAGGCCTAGTTGTGGGTACATGAGAAACATCTTACAAACTATACATGGATGAGACACCTACAAATAGTCAGTACCGTTTGCCAGTTTACTTTTATTCCCCCCTGCTTCATTTTCAATGAGATAACAAGAGCCTAAGGAACTACTATCAAATCACATATCAACCTTGTGAAAGCTTTGACAGGGCTGAGCAGTCACAATACCAGCGTTGTTTCCATGGTTTTCTTCATGTTGACTTAGGAATTTTCATTTTCATCAGAAAATGGTGTTAGAAATATGAATAAAACATCAATATTCATAACTTTGCATAACAGTTAGCGAATCAACCTAAATTTGTTGTTCTGCAGTTAAATTAAAATGCCAAGTGGCTCTAGGATACTAGTTAGCGAATCATCCTAAATTTATTATTCTGCAATTAAATGCTAAGTGGCTCTAGCATAATATTTAGCAAGTCAACCTAAATCAATTATTTTGCAATTAAGTTAAAGTCCTAAGTGGCTCTAGCACAATGACTAGTGAATCAACCTAAATGTATTATTCTATGGGTAAATAAAATGCTATAGCATTTTAACCATGTTGGAGTCATTTAACTAGCCAATATTCTGCTTTTTAATTATTCACTTTTCCCAGATTTTTTTTTAAATGAACCTAAATAGTTCCCAATGTCTTTTTACCGAAGGTGTATGCAAGCAGGCACTGTTTTTCAAATATTATTGCCCGTATGCCTGTTTCCACTACCACTACATATTGAACACACGTTTAAAGAGAACAAGCAAAAGGGCTCAGGTATTTTAATCCTCCCCCAGGGCAGCTTAGATGTAGACCAAAGCTTGGATTTTAAAACACTATTACACATAAAGCCTTGTTTTACAACTTTCAGCATACACTCGTACTATAAGTGTGTTTTTATATTGCTCTTATATATGTTTCCTGCTTTAGTTTATATAGTTTTAATGGCGGTGAACTGTCCAGGGTCAAGTATTTGAGATGAATGACTGTATAAATTGAATGAATGAGAGAAGGAAGGAAGGAAGGAAGGAAGGAAGGAAGAAAAGAAAGAAAGAAAGAAAGAAGGAAGGAAGGAAGGAAAGAAGAAAGAAAGAAAGAAAGAAAGAAAGAAAGAAAGAAAGAAAGAAAGAAAGAAAGAAAGAAAGAAAGAAAGAAAGAAAGAAAGAAAGAAAAATGTACATCGTAAGTTGGAATATTCCCTTATCTATATAGGATACCAAATTGGGAAAAGTTGAAAACAGGATGATCCTGTTCAAGCAATTATTATTTCTCATTTTCCCCAATCTTCAAAACAATCCTCATTGCAAAGGAAAAAAAATGCACTCTTCCATTAATTAATGTATTTATTCAAATTTACAGGTAGCCCTCTAACAACCATTCATTTAGTAACCAATTGAAGTTTATATATATAAATGAATGATGGTAGGGAGGGAAAGAGTAATTGATGTTGAAAGGAAGGCCAAAGAATGAATAAGGTGTAGTGATGATATTAGTCTTCGTGCCTTTGATCCTTGTCCTATCCATACAGTATTTGTGTCAGCCTCTGCTTCACTTGCTTGCTGTCGGCTGCCATAGAAACAGGGAAGGTGGGAGCATGGCATTGGGGAAGGGAATTGTATGGTACTGGAGGAGTTATGTAGAAGGGAGTTTTGTTCTCACCATCTTCTGCGCACCCTGATGGCTGATGTTTGGACTTGGTCAAGGCCAACCATCTCGCATACCAACCTAATGAGGCCTTTTGAGGATGCACCCCCATATGACACCTTAGGCAGTTGCAGATTGGACACTGGGCTGGGTTAACTGGAGGGATAAATAATCATTTGATATGTACTTGTTTGCGCTTTTTTGGCTCAGATCTTGCTTTCCTTTTCGCTGCTACCAATTCATATCTAATAAAAGTACTTTATCTCTATTCAAATGGGGTTGAGGTTTTTCTTTCTTGTATACTAAAGGAGGCATGCTTGATAATTTGGTTTGGAACATCCCACTGCTATCAAGTGGCTCTTTTGACATAGTTTTGTGGTAGAGGAAAGAAAGTTTCCCCATCCCCTATGCTTAGTATTATCTCCTTAATAAAGTGCAAAATGATGGGTGACACACTTTCATTTTCTCCTCTATGAGGCAGGATATGTGAAGTCACAGGCCTGTCAAACCGACAGGGCACGGACTAGATATGTCCGTGCAGGCCATACGCACCCCAGCTTCACAAAGGCAAAAAACATTGTGATACATCACGATCCAACCCCCTGTTGATGAGGGGAAAATATGGATTTGAAGGGATTTTCACTTTTAGGTTTCTACAAAGTTTCCCTTCTAGACTTTTTGCATAAAACAGAAAAATAAATAAATTACGCTCTACGGATTTGATTATTAGAAATAATAGTAGACAATAAAATGAGTAAGAGGTTATTGTAAACTCTTTTGTTCCTTTATTTTAAATGTGTTCTCTTATCTGTGGTAAAAGATATTCAGAAGTCATTTTTTGATCTTTCTATTTTTTTTTCTCTTGTCTATCATCTATCTTAATTATTAGTTGTTGTTAGTTTTTAATCTATTTTAAAACTGAATAAAGTTATTTGAAAGACGTTTCTGCAAGGTTTCAAATGTCCACTTTGCTCCTGGAACTACTTTATTCTATTAGTGAACTTTTGTTGTTGTTTGCCTACTCAGGAGATACAGGAATCTATCTATGGTATGCTGGGAGTCACTTATAGCCCAAGGGTTGTTCACCTGATTGTAGACTCATCAAAGGCAGAATAAGACGCGGCTTTCTTTATTGTATGACTTTTTGGAAAAGAGGCTTACTCAACTCTCATGTAATTTTAATTTGCTGAAAGGACATCGAGAACATTCACTGCAGCGTGGTCTCATTTTGAGAGAGCTCTGTCCATATCATTACCAGCAGAATCAAAAGAGCCCAGCATAACCTCCATCACCTATTAATCTTTGCCTCTTTTTCCACAGACAAAACAAGCACCCCTTCATTAGTAGAAGAGAAGATGAGAAGCAATAGATAACAGGCTTTGATAACGAAAGGCCCAGAAAACTGATGGGAACACAATTCTTTATCCAAGGAGAGATATAACTATCCTCCTTATTGCCAAAGGAAGTGATGGAAATTTTAAGCCCCTTCCGTCACAGTTTGTAAGAAAAGATTATTGCGGATTCAATCTTCATCTAATCAGCCTCTCCTTTCATCACTGGGGACTATTTCCAGCTCCCCTTCCCTTAGCTGAAATCATTCCTTTATCCTTGATGGATGTGTAGTGAAAGGAAGAAAGACAATTTTCAAGTCTTTAAACATCAAGTGAAACAATCAGAGAATTCCCTTGAGGGCCTCTGTGTATTCAACCATGCTCAAATAATGCCATCGGTTTTAAGGATGAACATACAGTGGCCTACATCATCTCTTTGGGTGCTTCAGAGTTATAGAAAAGTGACCTAAATTCCACTCCACTGATCCTAAGGGTTAGTACCACCACCACCACCACCATTGCAGAAAAGCAGATTTCAGGACATTTTTCAACCCAGATCCTGGCTCCTTATGATCAATATCATCAATATCATTCCTAGAGAAGTCTTAGAGAAACCCCACTGAGCTTACATAGGAGTATAGTCTTCTTCATCTTTCTCTTGTGCGGGGCACTGAAACTAATTATTATGTTAATAAGATAAGCTATTTTCTAATGAACAATTGTCATCCTGATAAAATTAATTAAATTAATGCAAAATATCTCCACAATTTTTTTTAACTCCTTGCAAGAGAAGTGACATTGTATTATGTCCTCTGGGAAATAATTGCATCTGTGTTGGATTATAAAGACATAAGGATTGTATCCCTGCATTTACTTCCTATTTCATGCCCTTCCATGCTATGAACAATTCACTCTGATTTGCTAAATCACACCTTAGATTACAGTAAGCAAGCTCATTGAAATTTCAAAGCTGTGTTTTATTACTAACCAGGTATGTTGGTTTCCCTTCAACAAAACCAGGTATTGTATTTCTCATAATGTAAGTTAATTAGATTTTAGCCCCCTAATTTTTAAGATTCAAAATTGCCTTAAGAAACTTGAATTATAAATCCACATCTGTTTGTTCTCTGGTTCAAATTTGATATTTTTGCAGCCTTGATTACCCTTTTATATTCAAAGGGGAAAAACTCATTACAATAAAATAGCAAGAGAGAGACTCATTCTGAGGTTGATTAATTGAATTTCATTTTAGGTGGATTTGTAGTGAACTATTATGTGCTGCAAAATAACCAGACAAATAGTTCTGAATGTATTTATTCATTATTACAGATATGCACCGAGAGCAATAACAATAGAGACCAAGACCTGGGGTGGAAATCAGCAATCATTTCTAGCAATCGAATAATTCAGTACCTCTTTTTCTCAGTGGCCTTTATTTCTTCATTTTACATTCCATTAAAACGATCTCTTCCAAAATTAAACAACCAAGACAGTCAGTCTGGATCTCTTTGCACTGCACTAACAGTTCATAGATCCATGGTGAATGACTAAGTACTGCAAGCAAGCATTGTTGGCTTTTTTTAAGCAAATAGAGCACATTATAGCATACTCTTTGTTCTTTCACAGCTGCAATTTGATTTAATTATTGATGATTGTTCCCTAATATGTGAGCAAATATACTGCAGTATGTTTTGCAAAAATGATGAGGCTTCAGTAACTGTAGACTGTGGGCAAGGTTTCATTCTGTTAAAGTCTCCAAGATGTTTACTACAATATTGACTTTAGTAGTTTCCATGTAGCTCCCCTCTTCTTCTTCTTTTTTTTCATTGTTTTGATGGAAAAAGAGCCTTTGCTTGAATTAAAAAGTTATGTCCTAAGTATGAACCAAGATCTAAGCCTGTTCCCTGACTTGTTAGAGAGTAACTTTTTATAGTAAAAAATATAAGATGTGTTTTATGTCATTTATTTGTATCCTGTCTTTATTATTTTTACAAATAATTCAGTTTGGGGAACATGCCAATACATCGTCCTTCACCAGTGATGGGTTGGAGGCGATACGCCCCGGTATGGGGCACCAGGTACCCTTCCGGTACAGTGGTCTGGAGGGCTCACCTGCCCATCCATGCTCTTTACCTGTCTTTAAAGCCTTTGGCTCTTCTGCACACGCGCATAATGCATACAGCTGCAGCACGGAGGCTTGCAGAAGTGTCACTGGAAGGTAAGATCCATGTGCATGCTGCGCATGTGTGCACACCCGCCACATACATTCATGTGGAGGACACCGGAGCCCATTGCAACCGTACTAGTTGCAATAGGATCCAGAATCCACCACTGTCCTTCGCCTATGAAGTGAGTTGGACTGAGAGAGATTAACTGGCCCAAAGTCACCCATCTGGCTTTCATGGCTAAGGCAGGACTTAAAGTCATAGTCTCCAACTTTCTTGTCTGATACTTTAACCACTACACCAAACTGTCTCTAGCATGAAGATTTTGAAACATAATCACATGGTAGAGATAAAGGTAAAGATTCTCCTCGCACACATGTGCTAGTCATTCCCGACTCTAGGGGATGGTGCTCATCTCCCTTTCAAAGCCAAACAGCCAGCGCTGGCTGAAGACATCTCCGTGGTGATGTGGCTGGCATGACTAAACACTGAAGACACATGTAACACTGTTACCTTCCCACCAAAGGTGGTTCCTATTTTTCTACTTGTATTTTTACATGGTTTTGAACTGCTAGGTTGGCAGAAACTGGGACAAGTAACGGGAACTCACTAGGGATGTGAACCACCGAACTGCCAACCTTTCTGATTGACAAGCTCAGCGTCTTAGTCACTGAGCCACCATATCCCTAATCACATGGTAGTATTAGTCAAATCTTTATTTGCATTCAAAACTTTATTTCCATACTGCATTCAGTTTTGGTCGCCATGATGTAGAAAAGATGTGGAGACTCTAGAAAGAGTGCAGAGAAGAGCAACAAAGATCATTAGGGGCCTGGAGACTAAAACATATGAAGAACGGTTGCAGGAACTGGGTATGTCTAGTTCAATGAAAAGAAGTACTAGGAGAGACATGATAGCAGTCTTCCAATTTCTCAGGGGTTGCCACAAAGAAAAGGGAGTCAAACTATTCTCCAAGGTTTCTTAAGAAACCATTTTTAAGAGTATCAGTGCTCTATCTGTCAGCTGTGTTTGGAAAATTTGCTGGAACCAAACAAGAATACATGAAAACTTTATCAATGCAGAATATTAACAGCCTGTAATAATTAGTTCACACTTAGATCAAGATAAATCATGAAATCATTTCCAGAGTCGCTAGGCAATCCTTCCTCCTGAGCTATGCGTATCCCCATCTTAAGCAAGCACCAACTATAAGATAAAGCTTAAACAAGACAGGGTAAATGCAAAAGCTATTTCACGAAGACACAATATCAGGCCCAACAACAGTTTTAACCAATTATACCTGCATTTATGTTCCAAAGTAAAGCATATTAATAATCAATCGACCCGACTGAGTCAAATATCTAGTCAAATATCTCCTCAGTACACAAATGTCTTCTGTGGGACATTTATTAAGCATATTCCTCATTTGCTTATAACTTACAAACTTAATATATTAAAAGGCTTTGGAAAATGGAATAATTGGGGCTTTTCTTTCTGGAGCTTATTTTCTTGAGGTTGCCCTTGTATTATAGGTTTGTTTCATTTTGCACAGACTGTCCTTGGTCAAAAATAATGCTTACTGCACAAGTACTTCTGTAACCACTCCTCTGCCAGCAAAAGAAATTTTGTTGAACACATATTGAAACATGCTGTCAAGAAATGTCCTTCACGAGAGCACAAATATTTATGTTCAGACATTGTCTGCAAGTAAGAGGGAAGAAAAGGAATTGTGAGGAGCATCAGCAGAGCAACCTCTCATTTACTCCATGCTGCCATCTTGACAGATCCTAACCTCACTGTTTATAAGCATCTGTCTGAAGTCATTCCACTCTACACTATAGACCAGGGCTCTCAAACTCCCAGCCCATGGAACAGATGCGTCATGCACTGCTCAGGCCCACACCCGGTTTAGCAAAGGGGAAAAAGTTCTGATACATCACATGACGCCGCCGTGACAACATGAGTTTGACACCCCTGCTATAGACTTGTGGCTACATTCACACTGGAAGGTGTTGAGTGGGGAAACAAAGGAACCCACAAATTAATATTGTGAAGATTCATCATGCCATTCAAATGAAAGTTGTAAAAACTGAGTACATGTCTTAGCACTAAAGAAATGTTTGGACATATGATCAATACTGAAATGAAACAAATTTCAAAAGGACTTCTGTTTTACTCCATTATAGCATGGTTTGCATTTAAAAGTTTTGACATTGTGCAAAAATTATATATGTATATATTAAGCTTTACATCAAATACATTTATTTCATAGTAACCTAACAGGAAAAAATGATTAGATATATGAATATATCTCAGAATAAACTTTGTGAATGTCTTTCATGTCAAACTAATATCTTTTACTATGTTATTATTTTTAGTTTATTTAGTATTTTGGTATCATAATGACCAGCTGGATAGGCAGGGCTCGGTGGTCATGTGACTATGTGGGTGTGGCCAACTCAACATCACTCATGTCGATGGGCGCTTTGCCTTAGCTGTTACAATATAATAAAGGTTAACTGGAGAGGCAGTTTCTGTAAGCAGGGCAATAAAGATTAGGCTAGAAACAACACCAGAACGTTTCCTTCCTGTCTTCCTTATAGGATTAGCCCTGTAAAGTGGAAAAAAAACAAAAGGAGATTTCTTCCAACAACCCCCCCCCCCCGGGAATAGGTGCGAACTGGCTGAATCCCACTGGGTTGACCTGTTCTTCAAAACACCAGAAGGCAGGTTAAGATGTCATAGATGTAAATTCAGCCTGGAATTAAGGAGAAATTTCTTGACAGTGAGAATAATTAATCAGTGGGAAATTTGTCTCCATTCATTGTGAAGGCTTCATCACTGGAGGTTTTCAAGAAAAGAATGGACAAATGGTATAGAATCTTCTGCTGGAGCAGAGGGTTGGACTAGAAGACCTCCAAGGTCCCTTCAAGCCCTGTTATTCCAAGTTTTAAGTATTTAGTCCTAAACAACTCTTGTACAATTTTTCAGACAAATGTGTTTTTTTTACTAGTCCTAGTTTGATTGCATTTTCCCCAATAATGGTATTTTAAAACTACTCATTCTAAATGCTTTCAATTCAGATGCACTCTGGCCTATTGGATTTCAGATTTATTGTGGTTGGCTAAAGATTTTCCTGATGGCTTCCCTTTCTCCTCCTTATCTTTATGTATAATACTCAGATTTTCAGTTTAGACTTTAATTTGTAACTGGTAATTTCTTCAGAGTATGATTCATTACATTTGCTCTTATATGGTTGTTGTCCCAGTGCTGCTGGGCTCCACACTTTTCTTTCAAATGTTAAGTTACGTTGCTGAGGGTTCACTACTAATATACACTTGCTTTAGTAACTCATAGAATACAAGGCAATTATTTTTTTTCCATCTTGAGATGTATCATTATTATCACAGCTTGGCAGGCATGAAATCCTCTTATCTTCATTGCTGGTTCACAACCAGGAGCACGTTCGCGCACAGCCGAGATGGCGCAGTGGTTAAATGCAGCACTGCAGGCTACTTCAGCTGACTGCAGTTCTGCAGTTCGGCTGTTCAAATCTCACCGGCTCAGGGTTGACTCAGCCTTCCATCCTTCCGAGGTGGGTAAAATGAGGACCTGGATTGTTGTTGGGGGCAATATGCTGACTCTGTAAACCGCTTAGAGAGGGCTGAAAGCCCTATGAAGTGGTATATAAGTCTAACTGCTATTGCTATTGCTATGTGAAGAACGTCCATGATGATGTCTGGGTGGGTGGGTAGAGCCTCCCGCCACCACCACTAATGTTTCCCTTGAACCAGGGCAAACTGGCAGAATGCCACCTCTGCTGCTTGGCAAGTGCAAGACATTTAGTACCAAGCAAAGCAGCCAAAAAGATCAGATCCTAGATCCACCATCACCTTAAAATAAATCTGTAGTTCTTCCCCATCCCTTGCATAACAGCTTTTAAGTTTAGAAGAAGCATAGTGGTAAATCAATATCCTGAAGAAAAAGATTCAATGTCCTGGAAACCTCAACTATAAAGGCATTTTCCATTTGCACTTCAGAAATTGCTCTCTTCAAATAACTATTCCTTATTTTGTCCTAAATAAACATGTGTACCTTTTAATGTTTTCTACATGTCTTCTCTGGAGGATCTTTTATAAAATGAAATGAGGATTTCTCTCTCACAAAGAATAACAAACTCTGAAGAGTGTGATAAACTTTCTTTTAAAAAAAACCTGCAATAAAGCAACATTTCTCCATTAATTCCAGTATTCTAAAGTGTCATGTGTCACCCTCTATCCAGGGCTGGGCCCCATTATGACTTGGGGCTTTCGACTCCCAGATTTCTTGAGCTGAGCCATGCTAAGCCATGATGGTTCAGGAATTCTGGGAGTTAAAGTCCACAAGTCATAAAGGGGCCATAGTTCCCCACCTCTGTTCCAAGGCAGGCTCAATTAAATGATAACCCATTTTCCACATTCTAAAGCCAGCTTGCAGCATTATTTATTCATGCTTCAGCACTGCTGATTGGTCCACAGAAAGTAACAATTAAGAACGGCTAGATGAAGTGCACATCTTCCTGTCAACCTCACAGTTTGCAACAGCCTCATACCTGAGTGAAAGCCACCTGTATAAGGGGTACCCTCTTTCCTGCATTGTACTCTCTTGCTATGCTGCATTTCTCATCTCCTACAGGGTGGGGCATAACCTTTTCCTAGGGGGTCACAGCAAGATCGACAGCAGTTTACAACTTCTGCGACACCTCATTTTAAAGCCCATAAAAAACTGAATTGAATGAGCTATTAAATGTTAAATTTGCTTTAAGAATGGCTGGAAAATTCGATTCGGAAATGCAAATGCGACTCAGCAATTGTTAAAGGAAAACAATGTCGAATTTTGGGGCAATGACGTCTGGCCGGGAAATTCGCCAGATCTCAATCCGGCAGAGAACATTGGGGCCATAATTAAGGATTAAGGATGAAGTGGAAGCTCTGATGATTCAGGAGCAAGGTCAAAATCGATATTCGGTTGAAACTTTGAGAATGAATTTGGAAACTGTGTTGAAAAATCTGGAAAATCGAACGGAACTGTTTGAAGATTTGTTGTGTTCTTATCCACCTCGTTTGAATGCTGTTCGAAGGGCTAATGGTGGTCATACTGACTATTAAATCGTGTCAATAAACTCAGTTTTTGATGGGCTTTCGAATGGTGTATGAATTATTTGTGTTGTTATTACAAGTGTTGCTGTGACCCCCTAGGAAAAGGTTATGCCCCGCCCTGTACATTGAGAGAACATCTGAAGGGGGAACACTAAACAGTTTTTCCCTTTTTTATTTTTATTTTATTTTTAATCCTTGGTTGTATAAATAGAGGTATAGAATCAAAATCACCTGACGTATTAGTACCACTTCGTAAAACCTTAGTAAGGCCACACCTGGAATACTGCAGCCAATTTTGGTCATCACACTACAAAACAGTAGTGGTGATTGAGGTGGTGATTAAGAGCCTGGAGACTAAAACATAAGAAGAATGGTTACAGAGTTTGAGTTTGGCTAGTCTAGAGAAAAGAAAGTCTAGGGGTGGCATGTTAGCAGTATTCCAGTATTTAAAAGACTGCCACAAAGAGGGAGTTAACTTATTTTCCAAAGTACCAGAGGGCAGGAGAAGAAACAATGAATGAAAATGAAATGAGAACTAATCAAGGAGAGAAGCAATTAAAGGGAAATTTCCCAACAGTAAGAACAATTAACCGGTGGAACAGGTTGCTTTCAGAAGTTGTAGGAGCTTCTGGAGGTTTTTATGAAGAGAGCGGACAGGCACTTGTGTGAAATGGTACAGGGTCTCCAGCTTGAGCAGGGGGCTGCCCCCCCCCCCAAGGTTCCTTGCAATTGTATTCTATTCTACTACTCTATTTAATAAATAGTGTTGTAATAATAAGAAATTTTAATCACAACATTTTGATACAGCAGCAACACCTGAGCAAAGAGAAAAAAAGGAATTCTTGCTCTGGTTTATTATCCTTATTATTGATTCCCAGCATGGATGCTGCACTACCTTAAAAGACCTGCATGGCACAAGACTAAGTGGCTTGGAGGACCATCTGTCTCCAGTAATTTCAGCCCATTCTACAAGATTGAGCATACCTCAGATTGAGCATACCTCAGATCCTCTCTCTGAAATAGTGTGATCTCGTGGGACCTAGTAGCTGTCCCTTCTTTTTTACAACACCTGTCCCTGCCATCCTGAAATCTGGATGGCCTTGATCTTATTATCCTTTCAGAAGACAAGAAACCCTTGTCCTTTCCTCACATTAGGGCCAGGATATTAGTGGAGCCTGATGTTCCTTTTGATATATGAGTTGCTTTGAAGCACTTTAAAGATGATTATTATTCTTTATTTTATTCTGTTTTGTTTTTATTGGCTTTTTAGTTAAACAGCTATTATATATTATTTGTTGCATAAAATGGGTGGCTGTATACATTTCATTTTTTTTAAAAAAGACCCTGCAGTGGGTGTATGGATTAATGTTTTCTTTATCTCTCTGATTTATGAGTATGAATGTATTTATTGTATCTCTATATGTTGCACACTGACATCTTGAAATGGCTTTCACACATCTTACTTGGCACTCACAGCTGGAAGATAGCAGAGTCTGCTTCAAAATAACACCAGCAGCCATAAGTCATTCAAGCAATATCTACTTCCCCTTTGCAGGTACAGACAGAGTAAGCACTAAAAATTCAATGCATCTCACACTTCCCATGACTTCTGCAAAATGTAGACTTAGACTTCTATAATTTCACTCCTTGAACCTGAAAGAAATTTATAGCAGTTGAATACTTTATGTGTTTGCCTCATACCAGTTTTGCTATCACAGTAGCTCTTATTTTGTCCATTCCAGAGCTTTGATTAAATCCTAACAAAACTACATACACACAATGGTTTTTGCATTTGCAACACAGCTGTTAAGACACAACACATGCTTCTAACTTATCTAACTGATATTTTTGTCAGGGTGTTGGTCGTTCATGTTGATATGCTTGCATTGATTTTAGGCTTGAGTCATGTACAAAAACCACATTAATTCAGGAAAATTTAATAGAGAAATGGTTATCGATTTAGAAATTATCATGACATATCATCTGCAGTTGTTTAACAATCAAACTATTGCATCTTCCTGGAGAATATCCAAGCTTCCTTTGATCAATATTATTGTATTCCTTTCATTCGTCGTCTTGATATTATTTTAGCATTCATCCTTTTGTGCATTCTTAAACTTTTCAAAGATTATAGCCAGATGTTGACACATTTAATCTCATTAAAAGTTGTCGATGGGATAAAATTGTTGATCTCCTTGCTAATTTTGCCAGATTAGATTAGCTCTTAGTGGTTCTAGCACATATTAATAAATGTTAATAACATCACCGAGTCTACTCTAAATTTCTTTAAGGACTGATACTATCTTAACTGATTATTTATAGTGTTGTTTTATGAAATAAAATTGTTTTATGAAGTAAGAACAATTAACCAGTGGAACAGCTTTCCTTCAGAAAGTATGGGTGCTCCATCACTGGTGGCTTTTAAGAAGAATCTGGGTAGATTCTGGTATAGGGTCTTGAGTAGAGGATTGGACTAGAAGACCTCAAGATCCCTTCCAACACAGTTGTTTCTGTTCTGTTAAATTATATTTTTAATTCAATAAGCCTACTTGAATGAAGTACCATAGAGTTTTCAATAAATCGAAACACATTGTGTTATTGGTTTGCAATTTTCCCAAGAGCTGACCATTTAGGAATACTCTATTCAGCAAAGCAAGAAAGAAAATATTTTTTTCCCATTTCAAATATTCACTATTCATACACTGGATTTCTATATATTTATCCACAATCAAAGCAAAGTGAAATAAATGCTTCTTTTCAATAGGGAAGAGATTCTGGTAGGAAATCTAGTTCAATCTCATGAAATGCCACCATTCTGGTTGCTTTGATGAAGTAGCATTAAGATTGCAAGGTCCAGTGGTTTTTCTTCAACTCAGCTGTAGGGTTTAAAAGAATGAAAAGCTCCCATTTTAGAAATTCACCCACGCTATAATAAGAATGAATGATGTGAGTATAATGATATGTTTGTGCCCACCCACACTCTCTTTACATGTATTATTCAAGATTTATAAATCTTGAAAGAGCTAATAATCGATGATTGCAAGGGCAAATGTGGATAAAGTTTGGTTCCCACTTTTGAGAAGCCCTGATATTGTCATCCTTATAGTCAAGTTGTTCTTTCTACTCATTCTCTGTTTATTTCATTGCGCCCTTCCCCCCGCCCCACACCCAGACAAAAAGTATTTCCAATTCTGGGATAATTAAGGAAAAAGCAAGGAAAATGCATGTTCTCATTGCTTGCATATTTAGAGCAGAGAGAGCAGGTAGTCACCATAAGGAACAGAAATGTCTATTCTAGGAAGACACTGGATTAAACAGTGGTCTTCCTACTTCTGGGTGATGCCCAATGATAGCCGCATTCATTGTGGAT
The DNA here is from genome assembly GCF_051295495.1 of Thamnophis sirtalis. Lineage (NCBI taxonomy): Eukaryota > Metazoa > Chordata > Lepidosauria > Squamata > Natricidae > Thamnophis > Thamnophis sirtalis. Next base: position 98,948,094 of record NW_028261383.1, read on the forward strand.
ATTCTTGATAAACTGAATGCCTAATGGGATACAAAGATATTTGGTGTATTGATGATGCAATGGTGCAACTGTTTTCAAAAGTGGCATAGATAAGATAGGGGCCAGTCCAATAGTTAGCCTACTTACTATGTGAAATGGTCAACCCTAAATATGGTGATGTGTTTCTTAAAAGGAGCAAGAATAGAAGGACCTAGAACAGATTGCTTTTCTTTTCAGATAAAAATAAAACAGATTGCTATTAGCTTTGGATGTTAGACCAAAGCAAATTAGTTATATTGTTTTAAAGTATCTATTCCCCTTAAATAAGTTTGTAGTGCAGTGACAGTACAGATGAGTAATTGGAAAGGAGAGCATCTGAGTTATGCAAGGGGCAGAGAACATTAAGTGGATTGCAGAAAATCAAATTACACATGGTTGAGGTGAACATTTTTATGAAAGAAAAATTATCAGATTTGTTATAAAACCTGTCCAATATCTATTGGAAATTTCTTTTGCTTGCACTTCTGACTCTTTAATGTTTCTCTTCATATAATTGACCCAAGCCTACAATAAACCATAATAATAAAGACTGAAATGCAACTACAAAGGAGAAAGGTGATAAAGTGAATGAGAAATAAAATTACATTGGGGGATGAAGTTATGATCTATTACATCACACATATTTATCCATGGCAGATGATCAACTTAATGGCTATTAATTGGTACTTATTGCACACAGTTGTAAGGTTATTGCAGAAAATCCCATGATAAAATGCTATTTACATCTCAGGGAAACAGACTTTATGCTTGATGATTTCCTAATTATGAAAATGAAGTGTGAAATATTATGAAAGTTAAAGTTTTGAACCCATGCTGATGAAAATAATATCTCATCTACTTGGTCAGGAGGCATATGTTTATGTAGCTTTTCCATTTACTTCCATGATACAAGAAATACAGCTATTGGCATAATATGCTTCCATGCCCTGAAACTTCATTAAAAGTATTTTTATTCAGCTACTTCTGCTGGAAATTGGGAAGGTGGGCTACTTTGATTTCTGTCCCACCCACCAGAATTTATGCATTTGTTTAAGTACCACCCAACCACCAAATAACTCTAAGTGATTCATCCTATACAGCATAGTAAGAAGAGGAGCTTTTTAAACTGATTAATCTGATTTCTGTAAGAGGATGGGGAAAATCCCCAAACAAAGAACACATCTATGAAACAGTTACCATTAGACTCAAATATGCTTATGCTATGAACTGTCAATAGTCCTTCTGAAGTTTCGATGACAACTACATGACAACTGAGTGGTATGGGTGAGAACTTTCATTTTAAAAGAGAAGGTATCTGGGTATTCAGAGCCTAGGAACTATGCACTTGAAAACTCTGGGAGAAATATTAACAGAAAACTTGCTTGGCTCTTGGAACAGCGCAAAAATTGTCAACACATTGTTATCAACTGAAGAGATGCTATCAACCCTAAACTCCACAATTGCCCTAAATTTTATTAGAAAAAAACATAAACAAAGGCTTCCACTATAAAATTTGTCAGTCAACAGGAATGCTGATTTACCACCAGCTTATCAAGTATTTAGGAGGTGAAGGCTTGGCAGCACAAGGAAATAATAGCCAATGACTTAATAGCCAACCTCAACACCCAGTCAACATCTAAAAAGACACAAACAACAGGCACCATATAAATTCAGACGTAGACAACCCAAACCACACACCCTGTTAGAGAAAAGTTCCCTCATGATGGGCTCCAGTAGAAGTCCAAAAGCTTGGAAGACTAACCCTTTGGTCCCAATGACCAACCCAGATTGGATCCTGCACCATTATCTTGGGACATATATATTTGTCTTCATCCAGTTTTTACATAGTTTGCAACTGAAAGAAATATTTCTGTTTCACCCAACGTCTCAAACAATTGTCTTATAGCGAGAACAAGAAACCATCAAGAATAGCTTGGTTTCTTTTCAGATCAGGCTTCTCACTATGAAGACAAGGTGGCTTTCCTCACTGAAGAGAAGAGGCATTGTGGGTTGCCACCAGGAAGCAGTTTGTATTGCTTGAACAGCAGTTCCAAATGCTGCACAACCTGAGAGGTTTTTCTGGTTCCTTAAACTGCAGAAAGAAGTCTCAGAAGTAAGAAAAGTAAGACATTTCTAGCTGCTTTGCTGCATTTTAAGAAACAAGGGAACTCTATTCCTTCATTGAAGACCTCCAAAGATGCTTCAAGAATTAGACGTGTTTATCAAAGCAGTTTGAAGCAATGGACTCCTATGAAAATTTACACAGGTCTAGAAAATGGCAGAAATAGGGACGAAGTTTGAATTTCTAAGGATATGCTTAGGTATACATATTAGTTCAAATGAAGTTGACACAGACTGAAAATTGATATCCAAGGTTCATGAATATTTAAAAAAACAATCAGCTATTACCAGGTTGATCTGCCTCGTACTGATATAACCAAGGGTACACAAAGTTTCAAGTAACACCCCAACAAAAGAAGACTACGAGGGTAGGCATTCCACAAAGTTCTATTTTATTAGAGATGTCGTATTGGCACATCTGGGAAAACCCGAATCTGAAAGCTTCCAGGTTTCCCCACCAAAAGGAAAGTCCAAGTCCCTGCCCCAGCATCCACAGTTCCCTCACATGGTCCAATCAATACACTGTCCTAACTGGAGATACTCCTCAGTCACACCACTCAAGGTGCAGAGCAGAGTGGCCTTGACTCTCAGAGAAAGGAATGTTATTTTGACTATTGGTTACAGCTCTTAAGAAAAATTTGGAAACCTGAGAAATGGTGTATGAGGAGACATCTCCAAGGCAATATATAAACAAATTACAGCCATTAGTTCTAGAAGGGACGATTTCAAGAAGAGGCAGTAGCTTAGATCTGCCTGCGTTATACATGGGGCAGGACGTGCTCCACAGTTTCAACCTCGGCTCTGTCACAGAGGCATAGCCGCTCATTAATCAGGAGCATCTTAAAGTGACCATTCAAAAGTGCTGAGGGCAAAACATTAAGTGAGCTAGGGAAAAAGCTCTTCTATACTTGGGAATGGTTAAAGTATAAAAATAGGAAGCCATCTCAATCCATAATTATTAAGTTGATTGAGAATCAGGAGGGGGGGCAAGTTTTGTTGGCTCTGGCTTGTAGATATTGTAAACCAATGTCTACAAGCCGTTGGACTATCCTAAATTGGGAGTCCTTGAGGTCGTAGTTTCCCAAGACATCCTCCATAAAACCTAGCAGATGAGTTTCTTCAAGCAGCTCTTTCTCCCAGTGAGAAATATGGAAGTCCGCAAACACCAGGTAGAGGTAGCTGCCAGGAACTGCCAGAAAAAGCACCCGAAACCACCATTTAAAGGTGTTAATCCAGGCCATACATTCCACCGATCGAATGCCCAGTTCCAGGTACATCAGAGCAAAACCAACACAAGGGGGAAGACCCAGAAGTTTTCTAAAAAAAAGCAGCCTGGGTTCTTTCAATACAGTCCTTGAAGCCCCGTATCCATATGGGAATACCATGAAGGGTTTGGGCCAACGTTTTGGCTTTGTAAATACGTAGGGCAGAAGGAATGAACTGGCCACCCTGGGTATAAAAGAATCTTAAAATCTGCTGGTGACTACAGGAGGCCAAGTTCAGCACCTGGGTTTGGTCTCTAGTCCAGGCACTGGTGTTCTGAAATTGAATACTTAAATACTTAAAATGGAAAATCTGCTTAACAGCATTGCCACTGATATCCCAGTTATACAATTTCCGGGCTCTAGTAAACACTAGTACTTTCAATTTATCATAATTAATAGCCAAATGGTTTTCAGCACAGTAAGGCCAAATGCAGAAAGTAATCTTTTCAGTCCTGGCCTTGACAATGAAAGGAGAACTGCATCATCAGTGTAAAGAAGAAGCGGGATTTTTGTAGTTGTCAGCTTCGGGGCATGGAATTCAATATGTCCGATGTAACCGGCCAGGTCAGATAAAAATATATTAAACAGAAGAGGAGCCAGAACACATCCCTGCCTTTCTCCATTCTTAATCGGGATAGGATTAGAGAGTTCTCCCTGCAGACCACACCTGACCTGGCTGGAGGTCTGATTGTACAAGGACCTAATTAAGAACAACAAACGTCTGTCGATAGAACTTTTAAGCAGTTTTGACCACAACAGACCCCTAGAGACAAACACTGACTTTAGGTCGATGAAAGCAGTGAAGAGTTTGCCACCTGGTATAGTAGTATATTTGTCAACCAGGTGTGCTAGGACAACGTAGTGATCCAGTGTGGCCAAGCCCGCTTTAAGCCCAATTTGTTCAGCACCAATAATATTGGATTCCTCAACCCAAGTGAGGAGTCTGCGATGGAGATATTTAGCATAGAATTTCCCAATAATGGGGAGCAGGCTTATGGGGTGATAGTCAGCTGGGTTGTTTCTATTTCCTCGTTTAAAAACTGGCACAATAATTGCTAAGCTCCAGGAGGTAGGTACCCTTCCAGAAGAATTAATATACGTAAAGAGTCTAGCCAAAAAAGGAATCCACCATTCAGGATTGGATTTTAGCAGATCAGGGGGAATAGCATCAGGGCCAGGAGCTTTGCCTGACTTGAGTTCGGAGATAATCTTGGTGATCTCAGCATGGGTCACAGGTTGCCAATCAGGGGCTACAGGAGACAGCTGTGGGTCAGGCACGGTTGAACTTGCTGATGCCTGGTAAATTGCCAAGAAATTGTTTTCCCAGTCTCTGTTAGAGATGCAGCAGAAAGGGAGTTCCTGATGGCCCAGCAAAGAACTGGCAGAAATTTGCCAAAATAATCAGGTGACCTTCTGCTGGATGGAGAGAAGTAGATCCCACTTCTCTCTCTCTTCAGCTTTCTTTTTCTTAGCAATTAATCCTTTGTACTCCCGCTTCAGGTGGTAGTAGTCCTCTGGTGGGCGTTTGTCCCCTCGGTTGCGGTAGAGCAGGTAAACCCATTTAATCTGGTTCCTAAGCATCAGGCAATCTTTGTCAAACCAAAAATTACTTCGTGATTGATATAGACCACTCGGCCCACAGACGGCTACAAGCTCCCTTTGGACACTGTTAATTAGTGATTCAAAGGCCAAGACTATCTCCAAGCCACTACTTGCTAGTACCTGATTATACAAGTTGAGACACTCCGGAGATGATAAAAAAAAGTGAAACTTTCTTTCAGTATTGGGAGACCATTTGATCCTCCTTGTGTACGAGGCCACATAGGGATCTAATATCTGAGGACCCCTAGGGAGATGTATATTTGAAAAAAGTTCAATGATTGCAACCAGGGGGTAGTGGTCGTTCTCTGTAAGGCAGTCCATATCAAAAGCATGGACTGCCTCTCTTAAAGTTGAAATACCAGCACAAAATCAATAACACTACTCCCATGTAAGGAACTAAAAGTAAATTCGCCAGCCAAATCACCTAGGGTACTCCCATTAAGGATTATCTTGTTGTGTTGGGCTGCTAGAAGGGCTAACTGAATGCCAGAAAAATTTGTTAATTCATCCTTAAAATGTCTGTCTGAAGTCAGATGACCTTTGGCCTAGAGGGTTTCTTGGGGGTAGAGTGCCTCTATCGCTGGGGGGACTTGAGCTCCCAGGTGGGCATTAAAGTCGCCCCCTATAATGATGTACAATGCTGGGAATTTAGTTTCCATACAAGTATATAGTTCTCCAGTGTGCCTCATTGAGCCTTGATATCGGCTTGCCTCCTCGTCGGGGGGAGATAAACATTGAACACTAACAGTTTGCTGCATCCTTTCTTAATTAAAAGCACCATAGCTAAAGAGCCACAGGGGGGTAGTTCCACTGTCTACTTCACAGAAGTAGAGACCAAACAAGCTAGACCACCCTTAGGCCTCCCGGCTGTAGATTGTTTAATAGCGGCCAGCGAAATGGCCGTAAACCCTGAAAAGGATATCTTATCACAAGCCCATATCTCCTGGAGCAGCGGAATTAAATTTGGAATTTCTAATCCCTTATCCGGCATGGAGCTGACTCACTTAAAGTTGCTGAGTCATTTGTCTTCCGAATATGCGGAGGGATTTGTAAGCCTCCCAGCAGGTCTCCCAACTGATTCTCTTCAGGCTGTGCCTGCCGATCCCATTCCGGGGAAAAATCCACAAATAGTGCCAAAACCTCGCAGCTGTCCGGCCAGGGAAGGGGGGAGGATGCACAACCCATAGTTGATGGAATAAGCTGATAGTATCCATCGATTCTCTGCTGCACCTGCAATCCAGTTCCACCTTCCTTACTGCTTGGTGAGCATTGTGCCATCTTTGTTTTCTTTCCCCTGGGAGAGACCATCCCGTGGTTCCAAGTAGGAGACCTGTCTTGGTCTGTTTTATCACTTTACGGTAGAGAGTTTGCAGTGTCCATTATCTGAAAAAAGTCTTTTATCTTAGGTTGTCTGGGTGTTGTCGCAGCCATGGACAGCTAGTTTTGTGGCTTACTAGAGAAAACTTTCCTCTCATTCACTAAAGGCTTTACTACTTGGAGTAAAAAACTGGAGTAAAAGCTGGAGTAAAAGATAAACCTCTCAAGAAGTAAAATTAAAACTTTTTAAATTTAAAAGTTAAAAGTTAAAAATTAATTTAAAAGTAGAAATAATGTTTTTAAAAAGAATAAAAATAGAGGGTAAAAAGGAGAACAAAGTTAAATGTTAAAAGTGAAAAATTGGTTTAAAAGTAGAAAGAATGTTTTTTTAAAGAATAAAAATAGAGAGTAAAAAGGAGAACAAAGTTAAAAGTTGAAAAGTTAAAAATTGTTTAAAAAGTAGAAGGCATTAAGAAAGGAGAAAAATAAGAGAGCACAAAGGAGATCAAAGCTCAAAGCTGATGCTCACAGCCTCTCCACCCCTTTTTGACTATTTTGACTATTATATCTCCCCAGCTCCATATAATCCCCCCCCCTCACAGTTTCCCACAGCACTAAATGTGGGAGGCTGAAGATCCAATGCCCAAGATGGCTTCCAGGCCTGACACTGGGATTCAGCCCAAGCCAAAATATAAAGTAATGAGGTAACACTTCTCATTTATTGATCAGCTGATCATTTTCTTACTCTGTTTCCAGGGGTCCACAAAGCTCCATTTCCAGTTCATTTCTCCAGAACTAAGCTGTGCTATGAAAGGTGCATTGGAGCATCCAAGCTAAGTAATAATTAATATTTAATTAGAAAGTGGTGTTGGATAAAAGAGTATTATGCTCAGATCAGAATGACTATTGTGATTAGGTCACCACTGACTGCCTCTGTCATCCTGCTGGATTCCTTAGTTCTACAGCATAACTGAATTAATCATATTTAATCTGTCAAACTAGCTATCTGAAATTAGATAATAACACCGCTGTTATTGCTGTAAATTTTAGCACATTATAGCTACAAAGCATTACATACATACATACATACATACATACATACATACATACATACATATCTATTAAAGTCAAGATTTCAACAAAGCATGGCTCTATCATGATTTTTCTAAAATTAGGCATATTTTATTCTCTCATTCTCACAAATCCAGAGTTCCTGTAAATTTCTATTATAGTGAAAAACAGTTGTGCCTTTTCCTATATTATATATAGGGGTAAGAAATATCTGTATCACTGTTAAGATGACATTATTTTAGTTTTAGATTCATATCTCATGTTTATGTCTGAGTAGAAAATCTTTAAGAATTGTAAAAGCTATTAATAGTTTTAAGAATTTTTTTTAACAGAAAAAAAATTCATAATTGTACAGCCACCACTGAAAAGGCTATCCTTTTCTAACAACAACAACAACAACAATAACAACAACAACAACAACAACAATAATAATAATAAAGAAGGCTACAAGTACTTGGGGATTTTAGAGGCCTCTGACCTAATGCATAATAAAGTCAAGGAATTAACTTCAGCCAAGTACATTCGACGAATTCACAAGATATTGAAGTCCAAATTGAGTGGAGGAAACATCATAAAAGCCATAACTATCTGGGCTATACCTGTGATTTGATACTCTGCAGGAATAATTGACTGGACCCAGATGAAGTTGGACAATTTGGACAGAAAAACAAGGAAGCTTTAGACAATGAATCATGCTTTGCACCCTAAAAGTGATGTTGACCGATTAAATCTACCAAGAGCAAAGGTTGAGGACTCCTACAAGTAAAACAGACTGTGGAAGAAGAAAAACACAGCTTGAATGATTACATCCAGAAAAGTGAAGAACCAATGATTAAGGAAGTAAATAAAGGAGGCCTTTTAAAGACAACTAAGTCAAAAGCTGAATATAAGAAAGAAGTAATTGAGAAGCGAGCTGAAAATTGGAATAACAAAGCTATGCATAGCCAATACTTGAAAAGTATTGAAGGCAAAGCTGACCAAAAGCTAACTTGGAACTGGTTAAGATCAGGAGCACTGAAAAAAGAAACAGAAGGCTTTATTTTGGCAGCTCAAGAACAAGCCTTAGCCACAAACTACATGAAGGCAAAAATTCAACATGTTACCACAACAGAAAATGTCGCCTCTGTAATGAGATAGATGAGACAGTTGACCACTTGATCAGTGGGTGCAGCAAAATTTCACAAACTGACTACCTACAACACCATGACCGCATTGCTAAGATCATTCACTGGAAATTGTGCCAAAAGTTTGGATTTGAGTACAGCAAAAACTACTGGGACCATCAGGTTGAGAAGGTTTTAGAGAATGAGAAAGTCAAGATCTTGTGGGACTTCAGAATCCAGACTGACAGGCACTTGGCCTACAATACACCTGACATAGCAATGAAAAGAAAAAAGTATGGTTCATTGACATTGCAATATCCGGTGATGCGCAAATTGAAGATAAACAGCAAGAAAAAATCACGAAGTACCGGGATTTGCAAATAGAAGTTGAGCAACTGTGGAAAAAGAAATTGTGTGTTGTCCCAATTGTAATTGGAGCCCTTGGAGCAATACCTAAAGAGCTACCTCACTATCTGGAAATTCTAAATCTATCAGACTTGAAAATCCTGATTCTACAAAAAACCACCCTACTTGGAACAGCTTATTTCCTCCGACGTTACCTTAACAGTTCCTAGGTCTTTGGTCAGGACTCGTGCTGTTGAGCTACCAACCAGTCCCAAAGGCTGTGAATCTCACCAAAGATTAACACAATAACAACAATAACAACAATAACAACAATAACAACAATAACAACAATAACAACAATAACAACAATAACAACAATAACAACAATAACAACAATAACAACAATAACAACAATAACAACAATAACAACAATAACAACAATAACAACAATAACAACAATAACAACAATAACAACAATAACAACAATAACAACAATAACAACAATAACAACAATAACAACAATAACAACAATAACAACAATAACAACAATAACAACAACAACAATAACAACAATAACAACAATAACAACAATAACAACAATAACAACAATAATTAAAAAATCGCAAGATACCAGGACTTAAAAATGGAAATTCAACGATTATGGCACAAACCTGCAGTGGTAATTCCAGTAGTAATTGGCACACTGGGTGCTATTCCAAAAGCACTGGAATTACATTTTAAACAGTTAAAAATTGACAAAATCACCATCAGTCAAATGCAAAAAGCCGCACTGCTTGGAACTGCACGGATATTACGAAAATACGTTACAACGTCCTAGGCCCCTGGGTGAAACCCGACTAGTAATCAATGCCAAATCTGGCAAAACAACTGGCCGCTGTGATACAATTCTGTTGTTGCGAATAATAATAATAATTTCATAAGCCTGAAAAAGTCACCGAAAATCAGATGGTCAAGATCTTATGGGATTCTCCTATACAAATGGACAAAATACTGGTGCATAACACACCAGACATCAAATAAGGTTACAATCATAGACATCGCAAAACCAGGTGATAGCAGGGTCGACGAGAAGGAACATGGATGGGGCCCGACTAGTAACCAATGCCAAATCCGGTGAAACAACTGGCCGCTGTGATACAATTGTATAATCATCATCATCATCATCATCATCATCATCATCATCATCATCATCATCATCATCATCGAAAACGATTTCACATGTAATATGTGAATGCAGCAAAATTGCACAAACTGATTACAAAGCTAGACACGACCGAGTTGCTAAATTAATCCACTGGTCATTATGTAAAAAATATGATTTACCTGTAGCCAGAAAGTCATGGGAACATAAAGTGGAAAAAGTTATCAAAAATGAGAAGGGGAAGATCTTGTGGGACTTTCGAATACAAACGGATCGTCATTTGGAGCACAACATGCCAGATATCAAGATTGTAGAGGGATGAAGTGTACAGTTTATTTGTATCACTGTTCCTGGAGATGCCAGAGTCGAAGAAAAAGAACTAGAAAAAATCATGAAATATTGCAACCTGGACATCGAAACTACATGGTTATGGATGAAGCATGTAACAGTGATACCCTTTGTCATCGGGGCACTTGGCACCATGTCCAAGAATTTTACAAGGTACATCAACAAATTGCATCTTCCTGCAATAATACCAGTGGAACTGCAAAAAACTGTGCTACTCGGAACATCTTATATTTTAAGAAGGTACTTAGTTGATACCTAGGAGCAAACCGTATCGACCATTAGCACCAGTCACTAATATTTGTAATGCATTTTTGAGTGTTCAGTTGGCTGAGTTTCATGTTTAATGAATAAAGTATATAATCATCATCATCATCATCATCATCATCATCATCATCATCATCAGAATTGGAGGGGAACTTGGAGGTCTTCTATTCCAATTCGCTGCTAAAGCAGGAGACCCTATACCCATGATGGCAAACCTATGGCACCATGCCATAGGTGGCAGACGAAGCCATATCTGCTGGCATGCGAGGCGTCAGGTCCAGTGTGCATGCATGCAGTGGTCAGTTGATTTTCAGGTTTCTAGAGGGTCGGGGGAAGCTGTTTTCGCCCTTTCCATGCTCCAAAGGCTTTCCTGGAGCCTAGAGAGGCAAAAACAGCTTCCCCCAGCCCCCTAGAGGCCCTCTGGAAGCCAGAAATGGATCATTTCTTAACTTCCAGTAGGCCTGTTTGGCCTGTTGGGCCCGTTTTTCACTCTCCTCAGGCTCGGAGGCTTTTATGGAGGTATTTCCCCCACAGAGGAAATACCTAGCTCAGTTTGGAGACAGTGCAGCATGCATGGGGGGGGGAGCAGGGGGGGGGGTTGTGCATGCATGCGTATGTGGGAGGGTGCACCTTGCATTATGGGTCCCGGCATGCATGTGTGCTGTTGCATGTATGCACTTCCATTTTTGGCACCCAACAACAAAAAGATTAGCTATCACTGCCCTATACTATTTCAGTTGTCCAATCTCTTCTTAAAAATTTTCTACGTTGGAGCATCCAAAACTTCTGAAGGTCAGCTGTTCCACTGATCAATTGTTCTAATTGTCAGGCAATTTCTCCTTAATTCTAGTTTGCTTTTCTCCTTGATTAGTTTCCATCCATTATGTCTTGTCCCACCTTCAGGTGCTTTGGAGAATAGCTTGACTCCCTCTTCTTTATGACAGCCCCTGAGATATTGGAATACTGCTATCAAGTCATCCCTGGTCCTTCTTCTCATAAAACTAGACATACCCAATTCCAGCAACCGTTCTTTATATGTTTTAGCTTCCAGTCCCCTAATCAATTTTCTTGCTCTTCTCTATACGTGCCAATGTAACTGATTTTAGTACTATTCATAACCACCAGCCCTAAAATGGGTCTCAATATACAGACTGGACACTGGTTGATAATTAGTGGTATGCATAACATATAGAATATATTTGGTATCAATGTTTAAACAAAAGAGCCTCACTCAAAATGTTTTATCAGAATGCCTCCAATGCTTCCAATTGAAGCTGTTATACTGGAATGCTGTGAAGTAGTCTCTATTTCATCAGGAAAAAAGCAGTAAATGTTTCAAGTATCCTACCCATTGAAAATAAGGGCACCTTGGTATAAATCTGCTTATTACCTTTTTTTTTTCAATCTATACCACAAGATTGGATGCATATTGTAGGATGTTATAAGCTTATAAATTATGATAGAATTATGGGTCCTGCTGATTGCTACCAGCCAGCTTACGTGAAAACCTGTCAGAGAGTTTACTTTAAAAATTTTAAATTAAATTCTTTCATAAAATTGTGAAAGAAATATCTCCTTAAACATCATGGAAACAAAGTGTTTTTATAAGGTAGTGAGGCATTCTTATGCAATGAACTCAATGAAATATGAGGAAACTGGGCTCTCTGTTCTTTTTACAGAGCACATCAATAACATTTCTTTCCATTTTCTTCAGGACATGTTGCCTGAATAAGTAACAGTCAGGACAATATAAATAGGGTTTATTTTGTTCTGTTCTGTTTTGTTTTTTTAAAAAAAACCATGCAATTTCCCCTATTTAAACGTAGGCTACCTTGCAAATGATAATTAGATATTTCAGTTTTCTGAAGATTCAACAGCAGATTTAACGTTATTTTTATGAGGTTGTGACAACGGTTGTGAAAAACTGGAGGAGGAGGAGAACAAGGCTGAAGACAGCTGTGGTGTATTTGAAAGATTGAACAACAGAATGACAATAGGGGTTGTTGCTCAGTTCTTACAGACTCTACATCGCAACTTTTTCCTTCACTAAAATGGCGGTGGGGATGGACATCATGTGATGCAGCCGGCTCATGGGCCACGAGATTGACACCTCTGCTTTACAAGATCTCCCTGCATTCCTTTTCTAAACATTCAATTTATAACAAAAAAGTTATAAATCATAAATCATGCACATGTTCATTTCCATCCTTTTATTGTTGAAACATTCCTATGCAGTAGGTCAAATCAATAGCCAGGTTAACCATGTCTCGGCAGCAAAGGGCATCATGAAATGCACCCATAAAGCACGAAAGCCCTAAAGAGAGTGTATTAAGAACCAGGACAATATTTCCATTATATCATACAAAATAGCGCAAGATGCAGTATTCAACCTGTGCCACCAGCAGTGGGATTCACCTACCCTCCCTACCGGTTCGCAAATGTGAGCGCATGTGCTCATCTTTGCCATGTCTGTGCATGCGCACTGCCTCTGTCGCTACTGGTTCACCCGAACTGGAGAGAAATGACTGAATACCACCTCTGCATGCCACTTGAAATAGGTGTATTTTGTTGTATATGCAAAACCTGAGTGTGCTTTGAGGTGCAAAACATTGTAAGTGGCTGTTTTGAAATTGAAATGGCTCATCAGAAAACTGCCTTCTACACAGCTGGTAACAATAAAATTTCTTATGACAAGAAGAATCAAATATTTAAAGCACCAGTCTTTCTAGTGGTAATATATGCATATGAAAACTGAAGATTGAGAATGAAAAAGAAAGATGATAAAGATCTTTAAACATTGATTCTACGATTGGAGTTGGCTCCTGAAAGCACTACAGAGTGGAAGAAGACCCAATTTGTTAGTCGTAGATTAAATAAATGCTGACTGCTCTTTTAAGATTATGATCAAAAAATGCCAAGCAGCCTATTCCTAGAGTATAGAATAAATATAAGATTCTGCCTGAAAACACCTTTGTGGGTTTTGGTACAAAAAAGCATTTTATAGATGAGAAGTGATAACTAAACACAAAGGCTTAGTTTATTATGATGTATTAGAATTCTCCCAGAGGGATTATAAAATGCAATCAAGAGAAGATTTGATACCGAAGGATATTCTTGTCAATGGTTTTCTTAGATACAATTAAAGAGAAAATTATAAAGAGGATAAAAGGTATTATGGTTTTCAACAAAGTTAAGACTGAGCTTGAAACAGAATTATGCAGTAATGATGAACATGATATTGCTAAAATGTATATATCTTTGCTGAAATATGAGACAGAGGAAGAACAAGTAAAAGAAGGTAAGATAAAATGGGCTAGAAGTTTTGACTACAATATACAAATGGACAAATGGGAAAATATAGGGTTGAAAGGAGCAAAATTTATATTACAATCTAGTCTTAAAGAGATTTTTTTACACAATGATGTATAGTTGGTATTTGTCACCAGAGAAATTGTGCAGAATGTGTAAAAGCACCTGAAATCTTTGCTGAAATTGTGAACAACATGAAGGGACATTTCATCATGCTTGGTGGACACAAAAAAACTTCAATACATTACACACATTAATCCAGAAGATTTTAAAGGTAAAAGTACAATTGAAACTGGAGCATTTTCTTTTGGGACTAATGGACAAACATCTAGAAAAAAAGTCACGGAACTTTGTTTTTATATATGACAGCTGCAGCAAGATTTATATGCTCAAAAGTGGAAAGGTTTAACACTACCCACAATGGATGTATGGTTAGGGAAGACGATAGAACTTGTGGAAATGACTACATTGAGTTTTTTTCTCTATTAGAGAAAAATAGTATCTAGTTTTATGCTTGACTGTAAACTTTTTATAGATTTTGTACATAAAATGAAAAAATGCACTTATAAGTTGTGGTTTTAATGATTAGAAAAATACTGAATAAATAGAAAAGAGTAAACATTCCTTTGTAATCATAGAGTAAGAGATAATTTTGTAATTGTATTGATATTTATTGCAAAGGAAATCAGAAGTGTGTTTTATTTGTTTTTATTCTTTCGTTCTGTACTTTTGCTTTTTAACTGCTAAACTGCTTTTACTCTTTATTAGTTTGTGTTGGTTTTTATATTCTTTGTAAAATTTTCAATAAAAATATTTTAAAAGGAATTATGATCAGAAAACAAAAGCACACTATATTATAGGCATGTGATACAAGAAGAGCAACTAAAAATAACTTTGTTTTGTAAAATCAAAAGAAACAAAATAAATGACATAAGATATGGTGCCTAGATTGGGAGGTAGCAGAAAATGTTCCAACTTGTTACTGAATTATTCTTGAGATGCAGGACATTTTTCTATATAATTGCCAAGAGCTAAGTCAAAACTTCATGGCAACTGGTGTTCCTGTGCAGGAACTCTTTCTGAATTTGACTGACAATTGTGAATAGCATGTCTTCTGAATAGACATAGGAATGATAGGGTGTCTTCTGAAAGAGTCAGAAGTGTGTCTCATCTAGAGATTTTTTTATTTTAATCTTAAAATGCTTAAGGTACTAGGTTATAAATAGGCATGTTCAAATACATTATTTTTCTTTAAATAAAAAAGATGTTATCTCAGCTCTACCTGTTGCAACCAAAGTGGCTTATGAGTTATTCTTTTAGCATGCTTCATATCTGGCTCAATTAAGAAAGCCTGATTAATAGTCTTTTTCCAATACGTACCCTAACCGTATGCACTCTCAATAGCGCTTAGACTTATATACCACTTCACAGTGCTTTACAGCCCTCTTTAAGTGGTTTACAGAATCAGCATATTGCCCCCAAAAATTCAGATCCTCATTTCACCCACCTTGAAAGGATGGAAAAATGAGTCAACCTTAAGCCTGGTGGGATTTGAACTGCCAAATTGCAGGCAATAGAAGTAGCCTGCAGTACTGGACTCTAGCCACTTTGCCACAGTGGCTCAAAAGGTATATATGATTGATATGGTGAAAGATTATACTTGCAACTATGACTTTTTCACTGGTTGTGTAGCATTATGGAGAGATTACTATTACGAGGTTAGGTAAATAGGAAGTATTGCTTTTCCGACCATTAATATCAGGGTTGGGCTTCAAAAATTTCAGCAATGGGTTCTCTGCCCGGTTGCTGGATGGGGGTTGCCATGGTGGACCTGGCTTAGTTGGCCTCCTGCACCATGGCGGGGTGTGTGTGCATGTTTGCCTTTCCCAGGCTCCGGAGGCTTTCCTCGAGCCTCTAGGAGGGGGAAAACTGCTTCACCCAGGTTCTGGAGGCCCTCCACAGACCAGAAATGGGCCTCTTTCTGGACTCGGGAGGCCCATTTTCTGCCTCCATGTGGGCCCTGCACTTACCTCACATCCAAAACAGGCCGCATGGAGACTTCTGAGAGGGGCAGGATGGGAGGGACAGGGTCAGCCAGAGGTGGGATTTGGAGTTTCTCTGAACTGGCCGTAACATTGGCTATGGCTTCTCCCGAACCCAGGTGAACCCATAGCAGCTCATCCCTGATTAATATCATTCATCTCCATTTGTTCTTCTTCTTTAATTGTTCATCCAATTACTTTTCATTTTCTCAGACTTTTTGGTGCACCATTTAATCTGGTTGGTCGTTAAAATAAAGTTAGAAAACTTGTTGGATTGGAACAAAAGTCTATCTAGTCTGGTAGTCTGTTTTCCTCAATGGTTGACCAGATGTCCAGTGGAATTCCCCAAGCAGAACATGATATTTTTCTTTTTTTGCAGATATCCAAAAGAGAACTCTGTAATAACAACACGGCTTAGAAATGGCATAAAATCAGCAAGCACAGCAGAGAAACACAGGAAAATGTCCATTGAGAAATGCAGAATCCAGCAAAAATATTTTCATAGGAGAAAGAGAAGTTTACATTTGCAAACCAAAAGGGTGTTTTTCTTTTTCTTTTTTGCTTTGGACATTCAATAGTGTCTTGCGATCCACCATGCATTTTGCTCACAGAAGGAAAAAGAGAGAAATGTTTTTTTAAAGCCTCTCCATGCCAGCAACAATGTCTTCCTTGCCTTCCAAAATCAAGAGATTCTTCAAATCATTTCACCCTAAACAAAAGAAGCTGCCATTAGACAGGAAAATTATCAGCCCCACCTAGCACATAAGGAAACATTTTATTCATGTCCACCAAGTCCTGAATTATGACCATATCTTATTGGCAAAAGAAATTTGACATCAGGTTATGATTTATCATCTTTCCATGTTCATCCATGCAAATTCTACCTTCACATTCTCTCTTCTGAAACTCCTATTGTTGGGAAACCTATTCAAATTGCTGGGAATGTTAGGGTATGTCTCCATTTCTTTCCCGCTGATATGATACAGGAAGAAATAAGTAATCCTTCAGCAAAGCAAATTTCTTGTACCTTCTGCAAAGAAAAAAGAAGCCAAGGCAATCAGAAGACTTTACCCTGTTGTTTAACTTGGGCTTTGGTGTTTAATTAGGTTTATACGTTTTTTTTAAATATGCTCATGAATTTGATTACACTGCTCTTTTCAGCTTAGAGAGAAACAGCAAATCATAAAAGTTTGCAAAATTATCAAACTATTCATGGTATATAGAAACATAAAAGAAGCACTTTTCTCCAGGGACATAAAATTAAATGCTCATGGAAAATACAAGATCAATGAAAGAAAATACTTTTTCACATATTGCATAATCCAGCTGTATAATTCGTTAATGGTTATATATTATCTCCATATCAAATGGGAAGTGCTTCTGAATACCAGATGCTGAAGAGACAAGTGAGGTGATATTATGTATGATGTCCCAAAATATCACTGATCAGTGACTATGGAACAATATGCAGACAAAATACAGGTAATCCTCGACTTATGACCACAATTGAGCCCAAACTTTCCATTGCTAAACAAGACAGTTGTTAAGTAAGTTGAACCCCATTTCTATAACCTTTTGACACAGTTGTTAAGTGAATCATTGCTTTTATTAAGTGAGTCATGAGTTCATGAAGCAAATTTGGTTTCTTCCATTGA
Organism: Thamnophis sirtalis; assembly: GCF_051295495.1. NCBI lineage: Eukaryota > Metazoa > Chordata > Lepidosauria > Squamata > Natricidae > Thamnophis > Thamnophis sirtalis. The sequence goes on from NW_028261383.1 coordinate 98,965,716, forward strand.
TTTTACTTATTGGAAGCTGGCTAGGAAGATCACATGACACCAGGATAGCGCAGCTATCATAAATATAAGTCAGTTGCCAAGTGCCTGAATTTTGATCATGTGACCATGGGGATGTAAGTGTAAAAATCAGATATAAGACAACATTTTTAATAATGTTGAAACTTCAAACGCTCACTAAATGAATGGTTGTAAGTCAAGGACTACTCGTAGGTCCAGTATTTTGCTTAGTCACTCAGTGTGATTTAATAAACCGAGGGTCAATTAAGATAAGAAAGTACTGCACCCAACCATCAAACTTGGCAACTGAGGTGAAGTCATCCAAGATCTTTCAGTCCCATCTGACCTATTGAGTTAATGTTGTTGGCAAATGATAAATTTATCTGTAACTGCTTTAAAATCCGAAAGTTGCTTCTTTTTCTTTATCTTTTCATCATTTTTCTTTTTTCCTTTCTCTTTTTCTTCATTTGGTATAGTTCTTAATATTGATTAAGATTCTTCGCTAAAAATTAATAACTAAAAGAGAGTTGATTTATGGGTATGAAGTTGGAGGAAGGAACACTATATACAACTTTAAATTCCTGAAAGAAAAGTGAGATGTATATCTAATAATAAAATAAAAATGAGGTCTAACCCACTTTTGAAGGCAATAGAAAATCACAAGGACAATTTTAAGAATTGACCAAGCAATTAGCATCTGTGAAAATAAGTAAAAAGAAAAAAGAAATAAGAAAGCAAGCTAGAAAAAGTTACTTTCCCACATTGTCAGTGACATTATCAACTTTTCTAAGTTTAATAGAAGAAATGAAATTCAGAAACCAGTCCAGGCATATGGTTAAAAATGAGTAGTTGTTTGATTATAGATTAATATCTAGATAAATGGGAAAGGAATATAAGATGCTGGATCAAGGATTGCTGACACAATCAATACTGGAATACGTTGACATAAACAGAAACTTCTGAAAAAAGATATTTTGAGAATTATTGTAAAATAATTCATAAAGTTTTCATTCCAAAGTGAAGTTATAGCATATATAATCATTACACAAAATACTGCATCAATCAAAGTAGGGATGTTTTTCTTAAGTATAAGGCATTATTCAAACTGTCTTCATATAGCTTATGTGAGTTCCTAAGAATGTGAATACCCAAAGTACTCCTCAGCTCTGCAGAAATATCAAAAGCTGATATCATGGTTCTCAGAAACTAAAGTCTATTCTTCTGCAAAAAAAAGAACATCAGGGAGAAAATCAAATATATAATAAACATCATGATATCTGAATGACATGCAAACATTCCCAGGAAATTCCTCCTAACGCCATCTATCAACATTTTTATTGAATTATAAAGTATTATAAAATACAAGATACAAAGTAATTAGTAAAGCAGTGTGGGGAAGGAAAGGAGAAGTGAGTAAATATAAAAGAAAAAGAAGCATTGACTTCTGACTCTTTCTATTACAGTAAAATAAGGCATTAACATCAAATCACAACTTTTTGCTTTTCCATAATAGTATAAATAAGCCATTCCTATAAAGATCTATCTGTCTGTAATTGGTAAAACCAGTCAGATTTTCGTTCTTTTCCACATCAAGCCTGAAATTCAGAAGTAGTCTCCATGTGGAAACAAAAGTACTTATGTTCTTTTCTCCTCCAAAAGGCCATCTAGAAGTTCACCAGATCTTTGCTCCAGCTTCCCCAGAAGATAACATTCTTTTTAAGAAGAGCAAGAGAAGATTTTGCAGTGGCACATTCTAAACCCATGATGTCAAACCTGTGGCATATGGCCCATTTCTGAGGACATGTGAGGCATTGCCCTGTCAGCTCCAAGCTGATTGTTGGCCTTGATTTTCAGCCGTTTTTCACCTTCCAGAGGGTTCCCTGAAGCTTCCAGACGGCAAAAAACCACCCAACACACAAAGTACTGGAAGTTTGTGCATTGGGCCGGTTTTTGTCCAGTCTCCAGAGGGAGAAAAACAGCCCAATGGGCAACCCGGAAGTCCATTCCTGAACTTCCAGTTTGCATGTTGGGCTATTTTTTACCCTCCCCAGGCTCCTAGAAAGCATGTGCAGGGGACACAGCATGGGGGGCATTAAATTATGGGGGTGGGCATGCGAGCGCACATGCTTTTGACACCCGAGATGAAAAAGGTTCGCCATCCCTACTTTAGACTCTAGACTCTAGACTATGGACCATTCTAGACTATGGACCGAAAAACAAATATATTTGTGTTTAGCTACAGTTTGTCACATATTAAAGACATAGTATAAGCAAACCAGACAGTTCTTTTGTAGAGAGTGAATCACAGGCAAGTGGCCCCATTATTCTTGATAAAATTAATCCTTTCTTGAACTAAAGCAGGGAAGGATTAATTTTATCAGTTAATCTACTTCTGCTTCTCATATTTTAAAAAAATTATTTGAGCATTACAAAAATTTATAGAATGTTTGGTATTCTCACATATTTATTTATAGATCACTGGTTTTACTGGGCTTATATGCTGCTGTAATCATTCCAGATTCTAAGTGACATATATAGTTGTTCTGTAATTAAGAATTAAAAATTCTTAATGTATGATGTTCAGATGAAAATAATATTACTGTAACAAGGCAGTATCATATTCTAAACTTTATTCTAGCATGAAGTGCATAAGAAAGATCTTTTTAGTTGTTTTGTGAACATGGGTCAAAACAGCAGACCAAAACCCAATCAGGACAGATTCTGGTTAAAATTGAATTTCCTCTTTTAAAATATGCATTTTGGTTGAGTAAACTGCTAAATGGATTTTGATTCTCAATGCATAGATTGCAATCAGCAAGCACGGTCCAGATTTCTTACCACTGTCCTTCTGTTATTTCTCAGCAATATTTAATGCTTTATTTCCTAAAAATTCATGCATGTGATTTGAATATGCAACTGAAATTTGAGTCATATATTATAATCCATGGTATAAGTTGCCAGCAGAAATGTGAAAAACAAATCATTACGTTCCACCAGAGTATAATATCTAGCTTTAGCTTTAATAAGAGCCTCAGCAAGTGAGTTGTCTCTCTGATGCCTTTTTTTTTAATTTGAGAAGTCCGGGTTGTTAGTTGAGTAGCTGGGGATTCAGTGCAATGAGAGCAGGCTACTTTCTTTCCTAACAGAATTACCCAATTTTGTATGTGTTAGTCATTTCTAACCCTGAAAGGAAAACCTAATGTTTTTGTGTCTCGGTTCAGGCTGAAATGATGAGGCAAAGAATCACTTACTAAGAAGGAGCAAATTGATTTAAAAACTCACTGTTTTACCATCAGCATTCGTAATAGTATTTCGGCTCAATCTTTTTTTCCTGTATTGTTTTCCATTTTTTACCATTTACTTTTGTAATATCTCTCTGCATAAAAAATATATTTTATGAATCTTTTCTTATTTTGTGCCTTCATTAAAAATTGCTTCAGAACCTTTTATGCAAATTGGTCCTTTTCATTCTCTGAATATCACAGTTGAAGGCTTTTAAAATGGAAATTTCCAAATTGTAGGTTTTCTTTTTCATCATTAGCTGTTATTATTTGCACACTATTTTTAGTATTTAGCATTGTATATTTTTCCTGGTGTATGTGTGTGTCTGTCTATCATCTATCTATCATCTATCTATCTTTCTATCTATCTATCTATCTATCTATCTATCATCTATCATCTATCATCTATCATCTATCATCTATCATCTATCATCTATCATCTATCATCTATCATCTATCATCTATCATCTATCATCTATCATCTATCATCTATCATCTATCATCTATCATCTATCATCTATCATCTATCATCTATCATCTATCTATCTATCTATCTATCTATCTATCTATCTATCTATCTTCTATCTATCTATCTTCTATCTATCATCTATCTATCTGTCTATCTATAATCTATCATCTAGCTATCATCTATCTATCATCTAGCTATCATCTAGCTATCATCTAGCTATCTATCATCTATCTATCTATCTATCTATCTATCTATCTATCTATCTATCTATCATCTATCATCTCTCTATATCCAATTTACATGGTTGCTCATATCAACAAGTGTCTCTGGGCAGCAAACATAATTAAACTAGAATGAAAGCAATAACAAAGTGGGCACTATGGCAAAAATCATTTGGCATTGTTTGGCTGACAGGACCCAAAGCATATCTATTCTGCACACCGGGATTGGACAGGTAGAAATAATTGGGGAGAGTCTCCTGAAAAACCCAGTCCTAAGCCATAAAGGGCTTTAAAGGTGCAACTGGTACCTTGAACTGCACTTGGAAACACATTAGCAACCAACGCAGTTCAAAGTGGAGTGGTATTACATGTTCCCAATATTGTTTCACTGTGAAGTTTAGTAGACTGAATTGGTGGCAGAACTAGTTTACATCTCTAGTCCTTAGCCAATATGAAAGCAATGATTTGAAGTCCTAAGCAGCCGCCTTCAACTGCTTTTAACCAATTTGTGGTTTGGGCTCAGGAAATGAAAATTCTGTTTCTGGTCTGTCTCACAATATATGTCAGGCTTCCATTCACACCAGAGCTAATCTCAGATCTCCAAATGCTTACTCCATTATTCAGTTATAGCCGTAAATGGCAGAAGATTCCCAAACATAACTTGACTAGACTCTTTATATGAAATCATTTACTCATTCATTATTTGCCACTGCAAAAAAATCAAAGCCTTAGATTTCTCAGTGCTGATAAAGTAAATATTGTTTTTCAGTCATTCAGTCACTTTTAATTATTTATGCCCTGATGGATGCTAGTCAGCCAAGGTTCTAGCTCATTAACTGCTTATTTGAGTTATTGTAAGCTCTAGTCATCAAATATGGTAGTCAGGCACTTTATTCTTTCGCAGGCTTCTTCTTCTTCTTCTTCTTCTTCTTCTTCTTCTTCTTCTTCTTCTTCTTCTTCCTCTTCCTCTTCTTCTTCTTCTCCTTCTCCTTCTCCTCCTCCTCCTCCTCCTCCTCCTCCTCCTCCTCCTCCTCCTCCTCCTCCTTTTCATCTCCTTCTCCTTCTCCTTGTTTTCCTCTTCCTCCCTGTAGTTTCTTTCAGCTAATACTGAATAATGTTTCTACTTTACAGTCCAAGCTATTCTCTCTCATAAAGCCTAAGTCCATGTGATTTCTCTCCAATTCATATCATGACCTTTATGTTGCCTCTTTGAAGACATGAAATCAGAGTACTTTGCATCAAGGCAATCCCAACTCATCCGGGAAATGATGTTTTTATCATTACGCCTTTTCAAGCCTCATTCTACTCCATGTTTGTGATTAGAATTTGACAGTCTATGACAAGGCAAAGGAGGCAAAGCAATTTATTTATTTGAATTTATTAGTCTGCTAACTCCAATGGACTTTGGGCAGCATATCAAATGAATCAGACTCAAATAAATTTAAAGACAGCAAAATCATGCAAAACAAACAGGAATCTTAGATAAATAAGAGCATCAATTCCCAAAGCTAGGACCAAAGCTAGGCTTTGTTTATTTTATTTATTTATCAATCAAATTTTTATAGCCACCTATCTCACTAAAGACAACTCTGGGAAGTACATATTAATCAGATTAAAAACTACAAATCCAAAAATGATACATAAAAATTAAAAATCTACATTAGGAAATGAACATTATAAAAAGGCAAGTATATAAATCCCTAAGCAAAGAGAAAATAAAAATGGTCACCTCAACAATGGAGCCGCATTTGGAAGGCGTGGCTGCTGAAAGAGTCAATATTTTATTAGGTATCACCAATTTATTTTATTAAAATTGTAAAGACACTATATTAAACAATCGCAAATGGAAAGAGCTTCTCACACATTTCGGGTAGCTGGTAGCCACCAGCATCTCCTGAGAGCAATTTTGCTCTGGTTCTAGGAACTGAGCTGAATGTATCCTAGATTGTTTCACATCATTGCATTCCTATCTTGAAGAAAAAATGGAAGGCAAGACAAGACCCAGGTCCAGGTTATTGCCAAAGTCCAAGGGTAGCTTCTGCTGCCTCCCTATAAATCTGTTGTCAGTGAAATGTCAACATTCATAATGATTCTCACCTTCAAGTATCCCAGGGTCCTTACCAAATAAATAATTAATCTGCCCATGTTGCTCACTATAGTGTTGTGAAATAAATCTAGAAGTGATCACTCTCATCTGAGAATCCAAGGTTCAGTTCAAAGATCAGTGCAGATTCCTAAGCTATAAAACATTGTGGCTAAATATTTGAAACAGATAATAGTTCAGATACAACTACAAACAATTGCACAAAATAAAATAAATTAGTAACAGATATAATGATCTATTATTTCACATGAACTCAAGACATTCAGGCACAAATATACAGCCAGGTTAGTTCATATCAATTATAATTCAAAAATATTCTAAACTGTGATCAGTAACATAATAATAATAATAATAATAATAATAATAATAATAATAATAATAATAATAATAATAATAATTAGGGTTTCAGACCAATAACATGCTTGCCCAGACCAATAACATGCTTGCCCAGACCAATAACATGCTCGCCCAGACCAATAACATGCTTGCCCAGACCAATAACATGCTTGCCCAGACCAATAACATGCTTGCCCAGACCAATAACATGCTTGCCCAGACCAATAACATGCTTGCCCAGACCAATAACATGCTTGCCCAGACCAATAACATGCTTGCCCAGACCAATAACATGCTTGCCTCAGACCAATAACATGCTTGCCAACAACCTTCAAATTACTCACAGGCATTATTGCAGATAACATGATGGATTATTTGGAAACAAACAACATCTTGCCAGTAGAGCAAAAAGGCAACAAAAGAAGGAGCAGGGGCACAAAAGATCAGCTTCTAATTGATAAAATGATATTAGAAAATTGTAAGAACAGAAAAACAAACTTGAATATGGCCTGGATTGATTACAAAAAGGCATTTGACTCACTGCCACATAGTTGGATCATAAAATGCTTAGAAACAACTGGCATTAGCAAAAATATTACATCCTTTACTGAAAAGGCGATGAAACAATGGAGAACTGAGTTGGCAGTAGGGAATGAGATCTACGGAATGGTTAATATCAAGCGAGGAATTTTCCAGGGTGATTCACTTTCACCTCTTCTCTTCATCATCACAATGATCCCACTATCAGTAATCTTAAAAAAAATGAAATTAGGCTACCAAACAGCCAAAGAAGCTGAAAAAATTTCACATTTACTATATATGGATGATTTGAAACTCTATGGAAAGTCAGAAATAGAAATCCAATCATTGACAAACACAGTCCGAGTATTCAGTACCGATATTTCAATGCAGTTTGGCATGGAAAAATGCGCCACTGTATCCATAAAAAGGGGCAAAATCACTGCATGTGAGGGAATTGAAATGCCCAATGGCCAATTAATTAAATGCAAAGAAAATGAAGCCTACAAATACTTAGGCATTCTGCAGCTGGATAACATCAAGCATGGAGAAGTAAAAACTATTGTCAGGCGAGAGTACACCAACAGAGTTAGGAAAATTTTAAAATCTAAATTGAATGGTGGAAATACAATCAAGGCCATAAATACCTGGGCAATACCAGTTATAAGATACACAGCTGGTATAGTTAACTGGACACAAGCTGATTTGGACCTTTTGGACCGAAAAACCAGGAAACTAATGACAATGCACTACAGTTTACATCCACGTGGTGATACTGATAGACTATATCTGCCCCGAAAATCAGGTGGCAGAGGATTATTACAAGTGAAGCAAACAGTTGAAGAAGGAAAA